>NC_090989.1:76719318-77341590 GCF_041146395.1 Eulemur rufifrons
AGTTTTTAGGGAATGCAGAAGAAAAAAGAACAAGTTAAATGACACTACAGGGAAGTTATCATACAAATCCAAAAAGTAAGACTTTCTGTAAGACAACTGAATTGGTTTCATTAAAAAGTAAATGGACATGAACAAATGGCTTAAAAGACAAAACAATTATATGTAATATGTAGACCTTGTCTGAATCTAGTCTGTAGACTGGGAAAGATGAATAGATTGGGAAGAGGAATTTGACACCTTTGGGGACAAATGGGGATATTTGAATATAGATTGGGTATTATATAATATTAGGAAACCATTGTTAATTTTGTTAGGTGTAATGATGGTATCATGGTTATATAAAAAAAAAAAAAGTCCTATGCATGTGAAGTGGTAAGATATGAAATCTACTTTAAAATATTTCAGCCAAAAAAATAGATAAAGCAAATAGGAGAAAAGGCAATATCATTTTTATATGTATTCAAATTAAACTATTTAAGAAACAAGAGAGATTTATAAACTCCTTTGTTCTTGGATGATAATATTGTTTGGGAGTGGGGAGAGTTTAAAAGAACTCAAAGAAAATGGGATAGACAATTGTTTCTGTTTTTCTAAAGGAGTCAACTGAAAAAGACATATGACTTTACCAAAGTCACATATGCAGCCATTACATGAATTCTAAATAAATTTCATTTCCATGCTGCTCCCCCTAAACCTCTTGACCTCATTCCTCCTTCCAGCCCCTGCCCTGTTTCTCTTTCCTTTACTGTGAAATCCCTTGAAAGACCATCCATAGTAACTGTTTCCAATTTCTGTCTTCCCATTCTCACTTGAACCCACCCCAAGCAAGCGTCCCATTGCATGAACCTGCTCTTGTCAAAGCCCATGACCTCTGTGTTGCTGACCAAGTGGTCACGGCTGGGTGTTCACCTTATTCAGCCCGCCAGCAGCTGGCCACCTCGTCCTCCTTCATGCTGTATTCACCCGGCTTCCAAAACCTACACTTCTAATTTTTCTCCACCTCACTGTTCACACCTTCTCCGTAGTCTCCATGGCCGGTTCCTCCTGGTCTCCCCTCTACCTGCTGCCCGGCAGAGGTGGGGAACCTGCGGCCTTAAGGCCATGTGTGGTCTTCTAGGGCCTTAAGTGCAGCCTTTTGACTGAATCCAAATTTTACAGAACAAATCCTTTTATTAAAAGGGGTGCAGCAGAGAAAGATGAAGTCTTTCTTGCCTTCTTTGGTGATTAAAAAAGAACAATCTTGAAATCAGAAGGCGACAAGCTCCCCACCCCAGAGTCTGCATGTTGTTCCGCCTACACTCAGTGTCTACAGTTTGTGAGCATCTTGTGGTCTGTTTCACTCCACCCAGCCCACAGTGTGCACGCGATGCACGCTTGTTGCAGTGCACTAAAATGAGTTCAGAAAGCATGTTCTGTCAGTGAATTTCTATACAAAGGAAGCCTTTGGGGAAAAAAGCAGTGCAGAGATGGGGATGGCTGGAATAAAACATTGTACTCACTTCACTACTTACCCTCCAGTCTACTATCCGTGGAGGGGACACAGCATCACAGAGCACAATGACTCTCTGACTTAGAGCACATCAGAATTATTAAAACTACTTATTAAAATGTAGGTTCTTGCATCTGTCTCAATCATTCTGACTCAAGTAGTCTCAGGGGTCAGGAAGTGCGGGGAGTGGGAGGCTTGGAAATCTGCATTTAACAACCATCCCAGGTAACTAATTCAAAGGCAAGGGGTCTATACAACACACTCTTGAGAAACAGGTAATGGAGGACAGTGCTACCCAAAGAGAGGTCTGCCGATAAGTGCTGGTCTGAGAAAGCTTTTCAAGGTACAGGGTGGGAAAAGTACAGAAATTGAGTGCAAGCAACTTTTACACTTCTAAAAGAGTAATTTTATGCTTGCTGAATTTAATAATTTTTAAAATGAGGCTTGTATTTTGAATGTCCTTTTTTTATTTCATTATTCTATAATCCATCTTTATTGTATTTTACAAAACTATTGATGTGTGACAAATTGGGGAAAAACCCAGTTCTTTACCACCAATAGTTTGAGAAGCTTTGGCTTTGGAGAAAGAGCTCACTCAGGCTACCATCTCAAAAACCTAGACTCAAATCCTGGCTTTTGTACCTGTCAAGTTATATAATCTTAGGCCAGTTCATCAACTTCTGTGAGCCTTGTGTCTTCATCTATGAAGTATGGATAATAACACTTAAAAGTTTGCCTCTGCAGGGTTGCGGTGACAATTTATTGATAGATGTTATCACTTTGTTTTGGCTAATAATTATTGAGCTTTTACTAAGTGCTAAATGCTGTATAGTCAGTAAAGTTCCTGCAGTTGGGTAAAGCTCTGTGGCAACAATAGTGCCTGAAGCGAGTACTGTCACCACCAGACTTCACAGAGTCCCCGAGGAGCTTGTCCAGGTTGTGTGGCTCCAATGCCTGGGCTCCTAAGCCTCTGAACTCTCTCGAGTGGGAGCCAGCATGGGTCAAAACATTAATAGTTTTGTCAACATATTTCTGACAAGTCACTATTTTGCTCAAAAGTGCAGCAAAGATCAGAAAAGTGATAAGCAACAAGAAACTTACAGCTAGTGAACCTGAGAGTGAAAAGAAGCCATGAGAGATTCGCAGTGTCTGAGAAGCTGCAACTGTTTGCAAGTATTTACCTGAATGAGGACAAGCCCAACCGCAAGGCCAATGGAGGGGCCAGGAGATCCTGCCCAGATCAAAGCCCTGAAGATAAACGGGCTTTCATTCCCACCTGACTCAACTGTTCCAGACTTAGGCTGCAAAAAGGGGCTCTTACCAGAGATTAAATTTTTTCCCAGCCGGGCAGGCACTGATGGAGAAGATAATGAGGTCCTCAGAAACGCCTGAGTACATTTCCCCAGAAGTTTTCTAAGAGCCTAGAGAACAGAACTTTGGTTGGCTGGGGGGCGGGGGGTGGGGGGGCGGCGTGCTGAGTCCCCACCATGTATAGGGCAGCGGTCCCTGACCAGAGCCAGGCCCTCAGAACAGATAAGGAGAGCTCTGAACTCAAGTCAGGACTAACAGAGCCATGGCAAAGGGAAATCATGGGCCATTTGCTACGTCTTCAACCTTGCCCCGGACAGACAGAAGTACATTTGTAGAAAAATTTGTCTTCCTATTTGACAGGTGCCTGGTGACAAGTAGGCCCCTTACACGCCAGTAGCTCCCCTTCTGCACAATGCTCACTCCCTACTATAAGCACCAGCCCCAGCATGCGTCTCCCCGGCCTCACCACACCAAAGACCAACCTGCATTCCGCTCCACACACCAGAGGTAAACAGAGGAGGCGGGAGCGCACAGGCTTATAAAGAGGGTTGAGAAAACACAGCTCCCTCCCAGGCAACACACCCAGCCCTTCCTTCCTCCTTACCCTTACCTATTACCACACCCCCCAAACTACAGAGAGGCAAAGAGAAAAGAAAATGGGCCCACCTCCTCCTCAGGAAGAGGAACTGTCTCACCTCCTCCTAGTCTTTACTATCCTCCACCACTTTCTTTTTTCCCCCGTGGTAATTTAAAGCAAATGCCAGACTTCATACCAGACCCCCATACCAGCTGTTCCCAGCTGAGGTTCCACCAAAAAATTAAACCCTAATGTCCTAAGACAGTCATTACATGCAATGAGTTAACTTACCTCCCTGGCATCTAGAATGATAGGAGGTATGTTTCATCCTTGGGAGAACTGAGAACAAAAGCCCTCAAATAACTTTCTATGCAGTTTAATTCTCTAGTATATGAGACACACACACGTACATCAGGTTCTGCCAGAGACTATATGAATATATATGAAAATTAAATATGACCACAATGCCAGGATCACCTAATATCCAACTCATTTTCAAATTTTTACCAATTCTCTCCAAAATGTCTTTTATACTGAATTGTTCAAATGAGGAATCAAACAAGGGCAGCACATTTTGTTTGAATGATATGCCATTTTCAGCTCTCTTTGAATCTAGCACCACGCTCTAACCAACTGAGCTAACCAGCCAGCTTCTCTTTGAGTCTATAACAGTTCCCCACTTTCTTATTTTGTCTTTCTCATGGTATATGGTTGCTAAGGAAACTAAGTCATGCGTCCTATGGAAAGGCTTGTGTTCTGAGTCCGGCGGATGACTTCCTCATGGTTGGCCTAGTCCTCTTTGCTCTGCGTTTCTTGTAAACTGAGTGTTAGGTTCCAAGGCTTGTTGAGATTCAGTGGTTTCGAGTTCAATGGTTCTCTCAGTTTTTTTATATATATCTAAAAAGATCCAAGTCCTGGTAGTCTAAGGGAGTTGGGGGTGGAGGAAATGAACAGGGGGCCGGAGCTCTACTTTGCAGTGGCCCCAGTGCCTGTGAGAAACATACACAATACTCATAATAGGTCATTCACTCAGCAAGTGCTCGTTGTCTACTGTGAGCCAGACTGGAGACACAGGAGTACAGAAACCACCAGACACCCCCAACCCCTAATGCTGCCTTCTAGGCAAGGGGTAAATAGTCAAACAAACTATGTATGTGGTGCTTTGCAAGGAGATAAATGCTATGTAGAAAACTAAAGTAGGGAGGAGGGATAGCGACAGCTTGGGTGGTGGGGTGGAGATTTAAAGTACATGGCCAGAGAAAACCTCACCAAGAGGGAGACATTTGAGCAAGGATTGGAGGGAGGTGAATGAGGGAGTAAGGCAGATTTCTGGGGGAATAGAGTTCCAGGTAGAGGGAACAGCAGAATACCTAGGGAGGGGCATGCCTGGCGTGTTTCAAAAATAGCACAGAGGGCCAGGCGAGGTATCTCACACCAGTAATCTTAGCACTATGGGAGGCCAAAGCAGGAGGATTGGTTGAGGCCAGGAGTTTGAGACCAGCCTGAGCAAGATCAAGACCCCATCTCCACAAAAATAGAAAAATTAGCCGGGCATACTGGTGTGCGCCTATAGTCACAGCTACTCGGGAGGCTGAGGCAGGAGGATCCCTTGAGCCCAGGACTTTGAGGTTGCAGTGAGCTATGATGATGCCACTGCATTCTAACCTGGGCAACAAAGCAAGACCCTGTCTCAAAGGAAAAAAAGAATAGCACAAAGGCTGGAGCAGAGTGGGCGAGGAGAAGGGTAGTGTGAAGGATAGGGTAGTGTATATGAGTCCAGAGAGGTTTTAGGAGCCAGATCACACAGGTGATCTTACTGGTGTAAGAATTTTGGCTTTCACTGTAAGACTTGGCCGGCTTATGTCTGAAAGGGATCATCCTCACTGCTGCACGGGAAGCCACTGACTGCTGCACGGGAAGCCACTGCGACAGGCAGCAGGCTCCGGGAGTGAAACCAGGATCACCTTTCAAGAGGATACTGCAACAATCCAGGTGAGAAAGGCTCACAATCCCACTTAATGGGCTCCTACCAGGTGCTAACTCTTTAAATATTCCCAAATTTAATCCTTACTCCCACCTGGGGTGATGGACTATTAACAATCCTCTTTTATTTATTTATTTATTTATTTTGAGACAGAGTCTCACTCTGTTGCCTGGGCTAGAGTGCCGTGGCATCAGCCTAGCTCACAGCAACCTCAAACTCCTGGGCTCAAGCAATCCATCTGCCTCAGCCTCCCGAGTAGCTGGGACTACAGGCATGCGCCACCATGCCCGGCTAACTTTTTCTATATATTTTTAGTTGTCCAGCTAATTTCTTTCTATTTTTAGTAGAGATGGGGTCTCGCTCTTGCTCAGGCTGGTCTCGAACTCCTGAGCTCAAATGATCCACCCACCTCAGCCTTCCAGAGTGCTAGGATTATAGGTGTGAGCCACCACGCCTGGTCAACAATCCTCTTTTATAAATGAAGAAACAAACTCAGAGAGTTTAAGTCATTTGCTGAAGACGTCACTGTAAACGGTCAAACTGGGGTGTGAGCCAGGTTATTCTAACTTGCAAACTGGTCATGTTTCCCAACATATGTCCCCGACTCAGGCCCTTCAGAGGGCCGCTGAGAGCCTCTCTGCTTTTACCTCATCAGCTACAGGTGCTGGTCACCGTCTTGACCTTCTGTGACACCTATTTACTCTGCCCTGATCTTTGTCTCCTTAACCTCTCAGTGTGCAAACCTCACCCTCATCTGGACCTTAGAACCCAAACTTCCTGTTCCTAGACTAGAGGCCTTGAAACCCAGCTTCCCCCAGAAGGTATCTCCACTAGCCACAGTGCCTCCATGAGGCAGTCCATGTGCCCTAGTCCCCAGCAACCCTCCCCCATGCTGCCATTTAATCCTGTAAAGACTCCTTTTTCTGTTTCCTCCTGTCAGATATAGCTGGCTGCCCCACCAAAAATTTGTTCCTTCTGCCATATAGATATTGCTATAAATGACTGCCCAGACAGGGATGGCATTTTACAGCAAGCGCACACACACACACAGACAAGCACATATGCATACACACCTTCCATCTAGGTAGGATCATTTCAGTAGTTATTGGCAAGGAAATGTGAACAAAACTAACGTGTCCCTTCTGGGCCAAGGAGATTAAGAAGTGAGTTTATTTGTAATAGCAGCTAGCAATACCCTAATAGAGCTCTTCAGTAGAGACCTCCTGAACATTCATTTCCACTGGTCTAAGAATATCATGAGAATTTTCAGCTACAGATTTTTCATATCTCCTCATTCCAACATTTCTCTAGCCCAGTGAAATAACAGAAGTGCTTCTTAATTTAGTCAAAGCCAACGGTTCCTGACCTCTTCCACACCAAGTACCTTTTGTATTTTGTTTCCCCCTGTCATGATCCCCAAGTTTTGAAAGATGTTGTCAACTAACTTTAATTAAAAACTTGAGTTCATATTTGTTATCAAAGGAAGAAAGATATTGCTACCAATAAGAGATTATCACCAGCATGAAATTGTCATTGCTACCATAATCAGTTGGTAAAAGTTCAGGATGATACAAGGAAACTTAATTTCCTTGACTGTACAGGTTTGTTGTGGTTAACATGCTTCTCCCACCTGGCTTTTTGAAGTATTGAAGTGTCTGGTGGGTCTCTGGAGACCCTGGGCAAAGGATTCTAGTTTGTATAGGTTGCCCCAAAACAAGCATTGCTTTTTGATTGCAGCCATACACATAGCTCTTGGTCAGCATGCCTCCTAAAAAACAGGTTCTGCCAGTTGGCCAGACACAGAGGGTGCTTAGAAAAACTACCCCCAACTGCCCCCGACTACGCAGAATTAAGACATTCTAAGCTTATCCAGAAGAATCTGGCTTGGAGTATTTGGAAATCAGGAGAACAGCGATGTAAAACCAGAAATTTACTGGACTGCTAGATCCAACAGATACCAGCCTCACTCTACAGCTCAACACCCAGCAGGTCAACACAGGGCAGCATTAGAAAGATGCCTCGTTAAGAGACAGAACAGCAGAGCTGTCATGGCCAGGCAGTGTACTGAGGCTGCCTGGAATTCTAACATGCTAAATTGTAAAGAAGGACCAAATAGCAACAAAAAAGAAGGGAAAGATTTCTAGGGAAAGACCAAAGATTGAGAGTTTTCTCTTACGTCTCCCTAACAAGGGTCTGATAACCTAAGTACCCCTCTTTGAACCCCAGTGTCTTTACTGAGAACAATGGTGTCTACTAACATTGTCTTAAATGCAGTTACCTCCAGGAATTGAGGACTGAGGATCGTGCTAGGAAGTTTTACCAGTCTGGGTAGGAGAAAGTCAGGGCCAGTGTTCCTTGACCATTCCTGAAGGCCAGCATCACTGAAGTGCAACTAGCTCTCCTTAGAGTCACCAAGGTGATGACTGTTTATTTCTTTCATCTTAGAAAACTGATGTCCTTCCTAGGACCAGCCCAAGGCCAAATGCAGCACCACGCAAAGAGAAAAGGGAAGGGAATGTAGAGGAGAAAAAGTTTGTTCAAGTCTGTCCTCAGAGCTACAAAGCACTCCGTGTCCCCCTCCTCTGCCCTTGCACCTCTAGTCCCACAGCCATATAGGCGAGAGGTGTCGGGGAAAGGAACCATTTAGAACATTGTTGCTCTATCTTGCCTGGGCATTAATATCACCTAAGTAGCATTTTAAAAATATAGATGCACAATAGGGGTGGGGAACCTGCGGCCATAAGCCACACACATGTAGCCTTCTAGGTCCTCAAGGGCGGCCTTTTGACCGAATCTAAATTTTACAGAACAAATCCTTTTATTAAAAAGGATGCAGCAGAGAAAGCTGAAGCTTTTTTTTCTTCCTTTGGTGCTTATAAAAGAACAATCTTGAAATCAGAAGGCCGCAGGTTCCCCACCCCAGGGTGGACCAATAAGCATCAATGGAGGCCGTAAAGAATGTGAAAGTTCACAAGAGGGTGGCCTTGGGCAGAATGTGGGGGAGGCCAGGCCTTTCCTGGGTAGGGAGGGACAATGCCAGTTCAGCCTAGGGCAGACATGGTTGACGAGTTAATGCACGGCTCAGGCATTTTAAGTCCCCATTAACGTGGCTCCTCCACAAGCCAGGGAGTCTGCTGCCCAATAATGGCCCAGAGTTACTGAGGAAGTGGCAGAAACACAGCTTCAATCCAGGTCTCTGCGGATTTCAGGTCAAACTATCATCAACTCTGGGCTCCTGGACCCAAAGGGACCTTCATCTATGAATAATGCACATCTGTTGGCAGGCCAGGGTGAGTCAGAACTACCAGAGAAAGCTAACCATCCTTGCGCTGAGGGGGCGTTTCGCCTCTCTCTCCTCCCCAGATCTTGTTTTGCTCACCAGATGATGAGGCAGCGACACGGCTGAAGATCAATCTCTTGGGCAAAAAGGGCCACTACACCCTGAGCAATCCCAGACAAGGGCTTGAACTCAACTTCTGCTCTCAGCCCACGTCATTCCCTCCTGGAAGGCAGGGGCTGGTTCTCTGGAGGTTCACATTTTCTTCCCTCCCCACCACACATGAAGAACATTCTATACCTGCACGTTTTTGGGTGCTTAATGGAACATGTTGCCCACTGTTGGAACATTTTTCTTTAGGGTCCAGATCCGCAGAGGTCAGCACTCAATGGTTAATCTCAACTCCAAAGATCTGCTACTCACCACTCCCTTCCTTCACCGCAGGGGCCCAGGGCAGACCTAGCACCAGCCCATGTCCCTGGGGGAAGCTTCCCTGACTCCTCACTTGAACAAACACTCTCTTGCATGCTTGCCCAGGTGCTGTGTGTGGGAACCTTATTTTTCCAATCAGACTATGCACTATGGGGGCACAGATTATATCCCTTCTCTGTCTCCTTTTCCGCACTGCCAAGCACAGGGTACTCAGTAAGCACTTGATAAATAGAATATCTGACTGGTGCCGACTGCCAGGGCTTGTGATTGAGGGTGGAAGGTGGTTAATTTGTAAATAAGAAAATGGTTTTAGACATGAACTGAAACATCAAGAAACATGAGTCACCTACTGGATGTGTGGCCCCGTGCAGTGGGAGAGGAAGTGAGGAAAGTCACTGTGACTGCTGCCTGGGGGGTTTCCCATGTGCCGGGCACTGTGCTAACCCTGTACATACAGCAATGCACTCAATCCTACCGTGGTCCCCTGAGGTTAACACTATGTCGTCCTTCCCATTTTGCAGATAAGAAAGCCGAATCTCAAAGAGGTTAAAGGACTTCTTCTAGTAAATGGCAGAGCCAAGACTTGAACCCAAAACTGTCCGAATACAAACACTGCACTCTTAATGCTTGTTCTAAAGCGGTCGTCTTGTTTGACCTGTGACTCTCTCAACCACAACCATGCCCACCTGACCCCAGAAGCAAAGGATTTCAGTTAATGAGGGAGATCTCAAGCCCAGAGCACACTTAGAGTGCTCGACACTCGGCATATTACACCACTGAATCCTCCAACAGCCCTGGATCATTGCTGATATTACGTTGACCCTAGGCATTTTACAGATTCAACATTTGGGATTTTGACTATTTGAGAACAACCCCAAAGGTCCTAGACATGAAACAGCCTGATTTTGCTCAGGAGCAATTATGAGGCTTCTGCAATAGAAAGCTGAGGGGAGCCAGTCCCTTAGCTCGTAAGAGAGCTCACGTCCAGGCTGGGACCCAGGGTGCGGGGGATTCTGTGCCACCATGTATCAGAAAATGATAGAAATAACTATTTGCTTGTGAACTATCGCTCCCAAAGAGATCAAACTGCTAGCCCATGTTAAGGAAATTTTATACTCAGTGATGAATTTCTTTTAATAGATTTAGAAATCCCTTTATCCCTATTTTATGGAATCAATGGGACAGAAATTATTTAAATTTTCAGTTTTGCCTGATTGTATATACAGTATCAGGGGAAATTATGTGCTCTGCTGGTGTGTCTGATTTCCTCATCTGTCCAATGAGAACAAAATGCCTCACCTTAGGCTACTGTATACAATAAATGAGATCATGTAACATTTGAGGATGTTGATTAAAGAATTCTCAAAGATCTGAAAAGAAACCTCTCATGAATGTCAACATTATAATATACGGTTTCAACATTTTATAGATGAAGAAACGGAAGCTGGGAGAGGCCGAATGATTCGCCCAGGAATGTCTGGCTATAAAACCAGTGAGCTTCCCTCCCCACAATCCAACAAGTCATCAAAATCAGTCCAATCATGGAATGCAACTTATGAGGATGGAGGGGGAAGGGTGAAGCCCACAGAAGGGAGAGAGCTGCCCCTGGGCTGCCCACCCTCTCTACACCCCACGCCTACCCCGGTGCTGGCCTGGGGTAGCAGATCTGGGGCCTTACTTCCACCCAGATCAACCAAGATGCTAGTAACTGTGAGCTCGGAACAGTGAGCCCAGAGGAAATTCTTATCCCTCCTGCCCTTGAGGGGCTACTGGTCTTAAATACCATGAGAAATCAGACAAATATTTCATTCATTAATTACTTTGTCTATTTGAACCATCTAGTTATTTCTGTGTTCCCAGGGCCCAGGGCAGTGCCTGTGCTCAGCTTCATTTGCCAATGAGTGAATGTTTTCTCCTTGCAAAGAAGGTGCTCAAGAATTTTAGCCCAAGAGGAAGAGTCCACATCTAGCCTGAGATCAAAGAAGCTTCTCGGATGGGTGAGAATTCAGCACACCCCCCCCCCCCCCGCCCCGGGGAAAGGCCTGGGGGTGGCAGGGAAGGGACACAGAGGGGGGCAAAGGGCAGGGTCAGCCACAGCAGGTGCACAGAGCTGAGCTGTGTGAGGTGAAGCTGAAAAGGGAGACTCAGCCTCACTGCGCAGCCTTGTGAGAATCAGGTGGGAGAGGCTGGCATCATCAGGTATGTGGCAGAGTGCAGGGAAAAAGCTTCAGGGCAGGGGCGAGGTGAGGAGCCAGTGGGGAGGAGTGCCGTTCCGCAGCAGCAGGGGAGGCAGGCTGCGGCCCACGGCCCCCACAGCACCCCTTCCCCACTCCCATAAAGAAGTGACCTACAAACAAATGAGCACAACTGTTTTTCTGGACACCTACTACTTGCCAGCCACTGTCCCAAGCACCTGTTTAACCTTCACAACAACCCCACAAGGCAGGTAATTGTTGAACTTATTTCATAAGTGAAGAAGCAGAGGCTAACAGAGATCATGGAATTTGCCCACAATCACCCCACTGTTAAGAGGCAGAGCCAGGATGTCAACTCAGATGTGAATCGGGGCCCACAGGCCAAGAAAACCTAGGTACAGCACCCCCCACCTAGCTGAAGAGATGAGAACCAAGACTGAGAAGGGAAGAGGCCCTCCGACAAGGCCCAGTTGGGAAGAGTGGTGCCAAGTTTCATTTGAACCGAGTTTGGAGTCAGACAAACCTAGATTTGGACCCCAGCTTTATTATTCAATCACTGTGCGATTTTAGGCAAATGACATGAATACTTGGTGTCTCAGTTTCCTCGTCTGTAATATGTGTGCAAAACCACCTGCCTCACGGGGTTGCTGTTAGAAGTAAGGATCGTGCCGTGCCTGGCAGGTGCTTAATGATGGCAGCTGGGAAGCCTGGACCCAGCGGGAAGCAGGGAAGGAGGGCAGGAGGGAGGAGGGACAGGGCCTGGTTTGGCTGCTGTTGGGTGGAGGAGGTCCTCAGTTCTCAGAGGATGAGATATAATTTCTAGGAGTGTCATGAATCAATATTTGTCTTTGGCTAAACACTGGACCTTGATGTTCATCTCAACAAAACCAATATTTGACACTTTCGGCGTTAACTATTTTAAACACTGCTCCACAGCAAAGAGAATAGGCATGTGGGACCCTCAAGAGAGCCAGAGGCAAGGGGGTGTCACTGGAAGACTGAATTAACAGAAAAACCTGAATCCAGGGCACAGATGTGAGGTCCCCTAGCTCTCCAACCAAATCACTGTGTGTCCTCAGAAAAGTCACTGTCCTCTCTGAGTCTCTGTTTTCTCATGAGAAGAGAGGGCTTAAAAATCCCCATCTCACAGAGTTGTTGGAAAGCACAAGGGAAATAAAAGATGACAGGAGCTTTTAAACTGCGCAGCTGAAATGTTCGCTACTCTAAATTTCTCCAGGACGGTGCTGTTACATCATCACTTCCTTAAAGCCAAAGGAATAAAGCTTGTAGGTAAAATACCCTTCCATTTTAATGAGGAGAAAGAAATACTTACTGTTTGAGAAACACTGAAGCCACTAAAGGTTTCCTCAATTATGAATTGAAGTGAGTTATAACTGGTAAAAGAATCATTTCTGTGTGATCATCAAGATGAAAACACATCGTTAAATTCTCACAGAGCTCATACACCTCCGCAAGCTGCTCTCATTTGCACAGAGAGGGGGCTGACCGCCTGAGGGAGGAAAAGCCGGTAGACCCAACTCCCCACAGTAAAGCCTGCTGACTCTTTTCTCTGGATTTTTCCTCAATTTAGAAAATAGGCCAAACTCACCCCACCTCCCAGACCCGTGCTTAGACCTCTTGCACTGGCACGTACAGGGAAGAAAACAGGAAATCAGTGAGGTGGTCCCAGGGAGAAACCACGCGCAGGCTGGCAGCACCAGGGCCTGGCACCCAATCTTGATTTCAGGAGAAATACTTCTCCTCCCGGTCTGCAGCACCCATGCTCAGAACGGAGAGTGCTGTGGGGTGTCCCTGACCTCACCCACGAGCCTGAGCCCAGATGGCCTACTTGCTTGGTACTCAAATAACCTAGGGAGTGTACAAAATATAATAAATAGAGAAAAAACACTTTCAGTTCTCTCCTGGTCTGTAGGCAGACTGGTTATTTAGAGCCACAGCCCCTGTTTCAGTTTCTGCTGTTCTCACCCTTCTGAAAGGGGTATGTAGCAAGAGCATGCCCAACTTGGGGGCTCTAAGCCTGGGGAAGGGTGAGGAAGAGGAAGATAAGCGGCTAGAGAAGGGGCAGCAAAGTGAAGCAGAGACCCCAGCTTGGCTAGGCTGCCCTGGAAAGATCATGTTCCAGGTCTGAATCCTGCTCCAGAGAGTAAGGTGAGACACTGTCAAACAAACCCACCTGAAATTCAACCTGTTCCTCTGAGCCAAGTACTGCAAGGTACATTTCCACTGAATCAAATAAATACCATTAGCAATCAGAATTGTTCCCCTACAACCACCAAATTGCCCAAGATAGAGTTCCTGGCCTGTGATAGCTGCCTCCATGCCCGGCAGGGAATAAAAGATTGCAGAGCAGGGAGGGAGGGGAGAAGGAAAGGTGAAGAGGCAGTGGCCTACACAGCAGCTGCAATTCCTGCAGGAGGCCTTGCCTGTGTGGGGGAACCCAGCTCTGAACTCCTTGCTGCCCCTGTGCAGGAGAGCAGGAGGTCCTTTCACATCCTGAGCCTCAGCTCCCCAAGGACAACAAAAGCTACCATTTTCAGATTAAGCATTGTGCACCAGGGTGTTTCTCTATAAATCTCCATTACCTCATAGCTCATGGATGGCAATGTGACTGCTCTATTTCTTCAACGGAAAATCTGAGGGTCAGAAAGATCAAGATTGCACAAAATCAGTAGCTAGTAAGTGGCAGAGCCAGAATTCGAACCCAGAGGATGTCTGTGTCTGTCTCTCATCTTCAAAGCAAAGAATGTGGAGGAGACAATAAATCCCTTTTCTTCCACCCTTCTCCTGCTTCCTCCCTGAAAGGCTGGGAATCAGTGCAGTGACAGGCTGGGAGTTCAATGTCACTGGGAATTAAAGAAATGCACGTTAAAATAATAAGATACACTTTCCCCCACCAAATTAATAATAAAAAAATTACAATAGAGCAGTAACAGGGCATTTTCATATATCTCATGGAAAAATAACACGGAATATCTATTCTGAAAGGCAAATTGACAAAATGTAGCAAAGTGTTAAAGATCTCCATTCTCCTTTAACCCAGGAATTCCATCTTCAAAAAGGAAATAATCAGAGACGCTGTCAAAGACTTTAGTTTTATCTCAGCCTACTCATAACTGAAACACTCTCAATTCCCAAGAAAAAAGGAATACTTTAAATGTTATAGAATGTCCACATGATGGGATATGATTAAACAATTAAAAATCACATTAATGAAGATTTTTTAAAGTTTTTTAATGAAAAACTGCTCACATAGAAAACTATAGAAAGCAGTATAATGAACCACCATGCACTCATTACCCAGCATTAACAATTATCAAGTTACAGCCAATCTTGTTTTATTGATACCCACCCACCCCTGGGTACTCTAAGCAAATCCCAGACATCGTATCATTGAAACTATAAATATGTCAATATGTCTCTTTCTAAAGATATAATCACAGTGCCATTATCAGCCAAAATTTAAGATTTTTTAACAAAGTAGGAAAATGCCCACAATATAATGAGAATTGATAAAGAATATTATAAAACCACATACCGTATAATCTTAGTTGAAAGAGAAAAGGAAGGAAGAAAGAGAGCGAGAGGAAGAAAGAATGAAAGAAATCAAGAAATAAAGAGAGATGGTATTTACAGAGAAAAATGACTTCAAGGAAATATATCCAAAATATTACCAGTGGTCTGTAGTTACTCCTGTGTTATAAGATTAGAGGTGAGTTTTGTTTGCTTTTGTGTTTGTGTGTGTATATTTATCAAGGGGAATATATTAGAAATTTATAATTTATCTTGCTCTTCTTTTATTTCTCAAGTTAAAACTTTTCCTCTGTTATAGCTTCTTTTCAGGCTGAAAAACTTCCTTTTACATTTCTTTAAGAGGTGCTTTGCTGGAAACAAAGTCTTTTGGTTTTCTTTCACTTGGAAATATCTTTATTTTGCCTTCACTCCTAAAGAATATTTTTTCTGGATATAAAATTCTGGGTTAACAGTTGGGCGTTCCTCCCAGCACTTTAAAGCTATTGTCCCACTGTCTTTGGCTCCATGGTTTTGCAGTCATTAGAATAGGTTCCCCCTAAATATAATGTGTCATTTTTCTAAGGATGCTCTTGATTTCTTTTATCCTTAATTTTCAGAAGTTTGATTATCAAATGGCTGAGTAGTTGTCATCATGTTTATCCTGTTTGAGATTACAAAGATTCTTCAATTTGTAAATTTATGTCTTTCTCTAAGTTTGGAACATTATCAACCATTCTTTCTTCAAATATCTTTTTCTACATCAATATCTTTCTTTACACCCTCTAGGATGGGACTCCAATTAACATGAATTTTCAATTTTTTGATATTGTTCCACAGTACCCTGTGATACTGTTCATTCATTTTTCCCAATATTTTTTCTATTTCATAATGTGTGTTACACAGTGTATAATTTCTATTGATCTACCTTCAAGTTCACTGACTCTTTTCTCTACCATCTTTATTCTGCCATTGAGCCCATATCATCTTTTCAGTTCTAAAATTTCTATCTAATTATTTTGCACAGTTTCTATTTCTCTGCTGAGAACTTCTGTCTTTCCACTTATTTCAATAATGGAGAATAATTATAATAGCTAATAATTTTACCATCTGAGTCATCTCAGGGTTAGCACCTGTTGATTGTCTTTTCTCTTGAGTACTGTTTGTATTTTCCTGACTGTTTTTATGTTGAGTAAATTTAAATTGTATCCTGGACTTTTGAATATTATGTTGTAAGACTTTGGCTCCTGTTAAAATCCTTGGAAAAATATTGATTTTTTTGTTTATTTGTTTTACCAGGCAATTAACCCACTTAGGTTCAGACTGAAAGTGCTATCTCACCTTTTATGAGCATTAGCTCTGCTATCAAATCAGTTTCCAAAGCCTTTGCTGTTCCATTTAGATTTGCCTGTCACATGCTCCGCTCAAGGGTTTGTCTGGGATTTGAGTAGCATTCAAATATCAAAACCTCTGCGGTGCTTCTGTGGGTCTGTTCCATGCATACACACCTTGTAGTGTGTAGTGTGCCCAGATTTAGGTCAGTCCATACACATAATTAGTGACTCCCCTTTTCCAGCTCTCTACCCTTAGGAATTTCCTCATACTCTCTGGCTTCCAGTGGCTTTTTGTTTCCTATTTCCTCTGGCTAGAAATACAGAATTATCTCAGAGTCTCAGCTTCCCACATTATCATGCAATTCCATGGGACAACGGCCATTATGGGTCATTGTTCAAGTATTGAGTCAACTACCCTACTGTCTGCTATTTTCAGAGTTCTTGTGTGGTTGCTTTTTGCATTATATCCAGTTTTTAGTTGTAAACACTGGTAGAGAGAGATTGTATTGGGATTACTTCATCTTGACTGGCACTGCCAACGCTTCCTTCTCAGCAATTTTTATTTTTCAAAATGTCACTCATGTCTCAAAGCTCCACTTTCAAAATACCACTTCCTTCCAAGAAGTCATCCTTTTTCTCCCAGCTAGAAAACTTTCTACACCCTCTGACTGGGGAAGATTCGGATTTTGGAATATGGAGAATCAAGCTTAAAGACAAATCTTTTCATGACTATCTTTGTTCAAACATCTGAATTCAGGGACATGACTGGAATGAAATCAAACTTAATCGGGATGCACAATGGTGCTTAAGAGAATGGACTTTAGAGTCAGATGGCCAAACTCCCAGCTCTAATAGCTAGATGTGTGACTTACAAGTCACTCACATCCATGTACCTCAGTTTCCTTATCTATGAAATGGAAAGAATAATAACAATACTTACCACATAGAATTGTTAAGATTAAAGGAGTTAATACTGTTACACACCTAGAGAAACACCACACTGTAGGTGGTTACTATCAATCTCTCACAGATTACCATAGCTTTATTCTGCAGAAGAGGGAATCCTGTGGAGGGAAAAGGTGAAACCAGCAGACAGAGAATTGGCTCTATTTCCCCCTCTTCCTACACCCTGAGAGTGACTGTAATTTTAGTTTTGATAAACACTTGCAAAAGCCCAATTTGTGTGCGTGTGTGGATCTTCTGAGAAGCCATGTGATAGAGTGGGAGGAAAAGTGTATGAGGTGGGTTAGGAGATCTGGCTTCCAGACTGGTTCTCCTTTGGGTCTGGGTTTTCTGTTCTCAATCATGATCTCACGGGTAGACTGTTCTACCTCCACGGAGCTGACAGAGCAACCTCTATAAAAGGCAAACAGAACTGGGTCATGTTTCAGTTTACTCTCCAATGGCTCTCTGAAGCACAGAATAAAATCTAAATTCCTTAGACTGTCCCATAAGACCTGTTGTGCTTTTTGCTGCTGCTGCTGCTGCTGCTATCTGTAACCTCATCTCCTGCTGCTTCCCAGCAGCCCTCAGATTCCAGCCATACTGAAGTAAGGTTGGCCCGTCCCACCTCCCCATTTCCCATTTGTACCACTGCCCTCATCCCTGAGCTTGAATATCTCTTCCTCTGTCTAGTCAAAGATGCATATCCCTCCTCTTCCATGCAAAGCACATGAGGACTTCTGTGAGGCTTTCCCAGAACCTCCAGGACCCTATCGGTCAGTGGGTCCCTCCCTCACTGTGCTCCCCCACCCCTCTGTTCATACCCTAGTAGCACTTTCTGGTGAATAGTAATCACTTATTGTATGGGTCTTTCTCTCCCTCACTACACCAGTGTTTTACACAATATGTATTATTTTACATTAGTGGGTCTCAAAAACAATTTAGAGCACAATAACAAGTTAGAGCTTTTTTTTTTTTCTGAGGCGGAGTCTTGCTTTGTTACCCAGGCTAGAGTGAGTGTCCTGGCGTCAGCCTAGCTCACAGCAACCTCAAACTCCCAGGCTCAAGTGATCCTCTTGCCTCAGCCTCCAGAGTAGCTGGGACTACAGGCATGCGCCACCATGCCTGGCTACTATTTTCTATATATATTTTTAGTTGTCCAGATAATTTCTCTCTATTTTTAGTAGAGACAGGGTCTCGCTCTTGCTCAGGCTGGTCTTGAACTCCTGACCTCGAGCGATCCTCCCCCCTCAGCCTCCCAGAGTGCTAGGATTACAGGCGTGAGCCACCGCACCTGGCCTAGAGCTTCTTAAAAATAGAATAAACTAGATTTCAAAATATCAGAATTCATTGCTTATAATAAGAGCAAGTAGTGTTTCATGAATCTTTTGTCCCAAATAAGTAATTAGAAAGATGGATATAAATGGATAACAGATAATGAACCCCATGGACCCATGACCCTGACTCAGTAATTACCAACTCATGGTCAATCTTATTTTGTTTACACTCCCACCTACTCTTATAGCCCTAGGCTATTTTGAAACAAATCCTGAACATCATGTCATTTCATTTATAAAAATTTGAATATGTATTTCTTAAAAAATAAGGACTTAAAAAAAGTAACAATGTCATAAAATATATTTATTGTTGGTAGTAGTCAAAAAAGTTTGTAAGACTTACAAGCTCCCAGGGAGAGAAGCCACTTCAATTACATCTGCATCTCAGGGCCTGGCACTCACCAAGTGCTGAGTAACAGGAGGAAGAAGAGCAGGAAAGAGAAAGAATAAAAGTAGAAAGGTTGTGAAAGGGAGAGTAAAGAAAGATGGTTTGTTCCCTTTTAGCTTTGAATCATCTTGAAAGTACTTTTGGTGAATTTCTCAAAGAGAAAGAAAATACTCACTAATTGAGATTCTTCATCCTTAATTAATTCCTGAATAAATAAGGTTTCTGTATCTGTTGTTTTCCCTCCGGAATGTCGCATATGACTGTGCAAGCTGTCCACTGGCCGAAAGGGCACCTTTCCCTAATAGACACAAAGTGCTACATGGCTGACAGTGACCCTCTTTCCCTTCCTGCTCTAGTGTCTTACAATAGTTACCTTGGTCCACTTTTCTTTCTCTGTTGTCTTATTCTCTTCCTCCTACAGTCTACGAAGGCCACAGGTAGGAGATTCTCCATAAAGCTGGGTCCTGTGATGTGTGTTCTTGGTACAAGTCATAAAATTCATCTCTTATAGAATGATTTTGGTATCAGAGGCAGATGCTCTCGCTTGGGACAAGTCCTGGGTTCTGGGACTGGCTCTAACACTTGCTAGTCATAAGACTTTTAGATGATATCCCTGAAGCCAAATTTCCTCATATGAAAGTAGGAATAATAATAGCTCCTCTGTCCCTTTCTGAGAGGTCTTCCAAGGACCAAAGGAAGAAATGCTTTGGCAATGATAAAGTAGCATACAGATATAGAGGATATTTTAGTAATGACTTATGGTTATATCCAGAATGGTAGTTCCTACACTTCACTGTTGTCTGATGAATTGGTAATTATCCTTCGCCCCAAAATTCTGCATTACAATTCTTTAAAAGTGCAAGTTCACAAATAATTGGAAAACATGTATTCATATACTATTTGCAACAGCAAAACATCAAATGCCAAGAAGCAAATTTAATTAAAGAGAGGCAAGAATTTTTTTTTTTACTGAAAACTATAAAACATTACTGAGAGAATAACAGAAGACCTAAATAAATGGGGATATATACCATGTTTATGAAGTTAAAGTTCAATTTTGTCAAAATGTCAATAGTCTCCCAAATTGTGATGGTTAATCTTATGTGTCAACTTGCCTATGCCAAAGGGTGTCCAGATATTTGGCCAAACATTATTCTGGATGTGTCTATGAGGGTGTTTTAGATAAGTTTAACACTTAAATCAGTAGACCTAGTAGAGCAGACGGCCCTCCTTAACGTGAGTTGAGGCTTATTCAATCAGGTGAAGGCCTAAATAGGGCAAAAAAGCCAACCCTCCCACAAATAAGAGGAAATAAGAGTGAAGTCCTCCTGTCTGACTGCCTTGAATTGGGGCATTGGGTTTTTTCCTGCCTTTGAAATCAAACTGAAACATTCTCTCTTCCCCTGAGCCTTAAGCCTGCTGCATTTGGACTAGAACTACCCCATCAGCTCTCTTGATTCTTAGGCCTTCAAACTCAGACTGGACCTGTACCATCAGTTCTCCTGAGTCTCCAACTTGCTAACTGCGATTTTGGGACTTGTCAGCTTTTGTAACTACATGAGCCAATGCTTTATTTTTATGTGTCTGTGTGTGTGTGTGTGTGTGTATACACGCTACTCATTCTACTTCTCTGAAGAATCTGGTTTTTTTTTTGAAAGCCCAAAACCTCGGAAGATTCTCTGAAGAATCTTGACTAACACTTTGATCTTTAGGTTCAATGTCCTCTCAATCAAAATCTCAGTAGCTATTTTTTAAAAATTAACAAGTTGACTCTATAATTTATAAGGAAATACAAAGGACTTAGAATAGCAAAAGCAATATTAAAAGAAAAGAATACAGCTAAAGGTCTTACCTTGCCAGACTTCTAAAACCAGGGTAATCGAGACAATGTGTTATCAGTGTAAGCACAAATAGAGCAATGAAAGAGAACAGAATCCAGAAAGAGGCCCACCCACGTACAGTTGCTTCGTTTTTAACAGTGATACCAATGCAATTCAGTGAGGGGAAAAGAGTCTTTTTAATAAATGGTTCTGGACTGTCTGGATAGCTTGACCTCTATCTCACTCTACCTATAAAATTAATTTAAAGTGGATCCTAGATCTATATGCAAAAATTGAAACTATAGCTTATGGAAGAAAACATAAAATATCTTCATGAAGTTGGCATATGCAAAAATTTCTTAGGACACAGAAGGCACTAACAATAAAAGTGGGAAAATGGTAAGTAGAACTTCATCACAAAGTGTAAGTTATTTGAAAGCAATTCTGAAAATCAATTTTGGTTTTTAATGTGAAACAGACCGAAGATCCAGGTCTGGAAACAACTGTCTCAAAATAAATACACGTGTTCCACGACTTTTCAGGGCCTCACACACAAGGGCAGCAGCCTCATATTTCACCAACATGGTAGGCCAAGGTTAGGGACATTTAAGAGAACAAGATAAGGTCTTTGTCACAGGGAGATCAGAGTATCACTAGGAGATAAGACTCACTCAGAACACACAGGGCTGATAAACTATATGATTCTGACCTGTAATCCAAAAGTTAGGCCAGGGAGAGGGCAGGTAAGAGAGGGATCGATACGTTGAGCATGCGAAACAGAAGGGAATTCACAAAGCAACTGTTTTAACTCTCCTCACCCCACTTGCATAGATGAAAAAACGAAGGGCCACTGGCATAGACTAGGGCTCATCACTGTGGCACAGCCAAAGTGGAACGCAGACTTCTCGGCTTCCTTTCAAATTCTGCTTCCAGCACTGAGTCACGCTCCTGGCTTCCGTATCTGGTCAGGCTTCATGGAAGATTCTGGGGACTCACTTTGGTCCTGAAGAGAAGAGCACTTGAGATAATATATGTGAAACTCCTCTACATCATCCTGTATACAACAAGTGCTCAGTAAAGAATACTATTCTTAGGTTAGATTGGATCCCCCAAGTGAGCAGTGACAAGGCAGAAGGCCCCAAAGCCCACATTTGAATAGTGAAGCTCATTTCATACCAAGATTAGTCCCACACATGCTTAGCACCCCATGCTTAGCACCCCACTCCAGCAGGTACTGCCTTCCAAGGAAAACCAGTGGGGTCCTGGCCCTTCTCTAACCCACAGGGCATGGGGGTCGAAGAAGGAAATTCATCCTTTCTGCTGATATGCCCAGAGTCCAAATTTCATCCAGAAAACAGGAACGGATACATCACAGAATTTTCTTCATCCTAAATCCTAGGCAAGGGTAATTGGCATGGATGGGGGTTGGCAAGATACTGACTGAGAGAAGCAGCTTAGGGGTCAGAAGGAGCCGGGATGAACTAACGCACACAGGGTAGGGTGCAAGGCCACGTAAACACTGGAAAGTCCTTGGCATTTTCCAGACATGATTAGCACATTCACTTTTCCTCGGCCCGAGAAAGGCACTGCCCTTCCCCTTGCCTCAATTTGCAAACCCACCTGTCACTATTACACATACACTTCTGGCATCACAGGCAGACTTTTACAAGTTCTTTGATTTAGCCACAAACGCTCATTACCTGGGGCCCGACCTGGACACCTCAGCACTCCGTAGGACTCTCTCCCTCCAGGGGGAGAGAGGCAGGGAAGAAGAAGCTATGGCTGCAGAGGGCACCATGAGGAGGCCCAGCACCCAGCCTGGAGGGCCCAGGGAGGCCGCCTGGGGGGACACACATCTCAGCTAGGACATGAAGAGGAGGAGGAGGTGGACAGATAGGAACGGGGTGAGCTGTGCCGTTTCTTTGCATTTCTAGAAAATGCATTTCTCGCCTTATCATTTAGGCAACTTTGGTCTGCGTTGCTGAACATACAGAACACTTGACACCTTCCGAAGACCTGACAGTTTCTTTTGACAGCAAGTGTGGGGGAAAGTCACTAAATTAATAAGTATATGAAGTATCACCCCCTCTATGTGAAATTATGCATTCACTAACCTCAAAAACAAGATTATGTTAAAAGGTTGAGACACAGGAAAACGTTGATTCACTTCCCATTTGTTTCATGGTGGCCCCAAATCTACAATGTGGACTTAAAAATTAGCATAACAACAAATACGGTCAAAATCTAAGAGCTAATTACCACAGAACTGCAGCTTAGACCAACGTAAGGGAACAAAGCTCGCTCTCGTAGAGTAGGAAATAAAACTAAAAAAACAATGATTTTCTTTTCATTACATTTATGGAGATATGCAAAGGCACTGTGCAAAATGCTCTCTATGCATTATCTCACTTAAACCCCCTAACGCCTCCCAGAACAAGTGCTATGATCCCATTTTACACATGAGGAAGCTAAAGTCCAGAAAGGTAAGTAACCTGCCCAGAGTAGTGCTCTTAGAAAGTGCTGGAAGTAAGATTTGAACCCACATTTACAACATTTACTGAGTACTAATTATGTACCAGGCAACGTTCTTAGGAATTTTCAATGTTATAGGGAGACACTACTGTCATCCCATTTTAGATAAAGAAATATTAAATAATTTTCCCAAAGTCACACATCTCTCTGACTTCAAAGCCCATGACAGATCCATGTGCAGCTGAAGGTATGGAAGGAAGCATGGAGGTCAGCCCTGTACGCCAGCTGTGTACAGTTCGGAACAGAGTTCCATCCTGCTTCTGTGCCACTGTGCAAGGTGGAGGCTGAATTTAGCAAAGCACGTGGCCAGCTTGAAGACTGTGGGTCCCTGGGTTTGTTTTTCACCGTTAGTCTGCAAAGAAAAACTGTTTAACCAACTTTCCTCTGAGGAAGGTGCCCCTCTGCCAAATGTGGCCCCACCTGTCACCCTGGTCAGCTACCTAAGTGGTGTTCTTAGAAGCTTGTGGGGAAGTACACACAAACGGTTGACACATTTTTATCCCAGGTAGATTTAGCAAAACTTTGAATAAATTTTCGTACCCAATGCTGGTGATTTGTGGCAAAACCGGTGTGCTCATTTGTCCCTCATGGCTAGGAGAACGGAAGTGAGACCTTGAGAGAACAGAAGTAATCCCTCAGAACAGCCAACACATTTTAAAATGTTTATAGCTTTCTAGCCAAGAAATTCAAAGGCTGGGGTATTTATTATAAAGCTTTAGTTCAAAAATAGAAAAGAAACATAAGCATGTGTCTGCATGTTGTATCATCAAATATGTTGAGAAATTTTGAAACAACCTAAAAATCCAGCCACAGGATAAAGCAAATTATAACACAGAATTCCATGATATTCTATGAAGCCATTAACTACACGTACTTTAAAGATGGAAAAAATGTTTGTGATAAGGGACAAAACAAAATAAACTTTTCATCACTAAAATTGTAATTATATTAAAAATTTGCTCTGCAAATAGACAGTGATTACAAGGGACTATTATAAGCAAACAGTAACATGTCAGCATGCAGGATTTGGAAAGTTTACCTTGACTGCTGTTGTAATGTTTGTGAATAAAACAAGGAAAACAAACTTAGAACCAAGCTGGTTGCCCACAGCGCGGGCACATGGCGCTCCTAATCTATTTCTCCTCCATTACAGTACAGCAGTTTTTCTCAAAAGGGATAAATCAGGGCCTACTCCATAGGATCTGCCAACTACCTGCTCAGGAGCAAGTTAAACAATGGTTTGGAAATTAGCTACCCCTGCTTTGCCCCTGGGCCCCTTCCTGGAGGGTTGGCAGTCTGCCAGAGGGGGAAGAGGAGGGAGAGACCTGGGTCAGAATCCAGCTTTGTGACCCCAGGCAAGTTACCTAACCTCTCTGGGCTTCATTTCCTCAGCAATTAGGCAGCACTATTAACTTTGAAATGTGTGAAATATATGTAAAATGCTTAAAACTGCATGCAATAGCCACTAGTCACATATGGCTAGTTCAAATTGAGATGCTCTGTAAGTATAAAAATTCATACAGGAATTCAAAGATTTCATATGAAAAAAGGAATATAGAAAGTCTCATTAACAATTTTTTATATTCACTATACGATAAAGTATCAATATTTTGAATATATTGGTCAAATAAAATACAGGTGACCCTTGAACAACACAGGTTTGAACCGTGTGGGTCCACTTTTATGCCGATTTTTTTCTGTAAAAGTTACACCGAATGTGCCTGCCTCTCTCTCCCTACCCTTCCACCTCTCCCCAGCCTCTTCGGTCTCTGCCACCCATGAGACAACAAGACCAACCTCTCCTCTTCCTCCTCCTCCTCCTCAGCCTATGCAACCTGAAGATCATGAGGATGAAGACCTTTATAATGATCCACTTCCAGTTAATGAATAATAAATATATTTCTTCTTCCTTATGATTTTCTTAATAGCATTTTCTTTTCTCTAGCTTCCTTTATTGTGATGGCCTTGCAAACAAAGTGACAATGCAATGTGGAAAGTGTGGCTGGTGGAGGAATCAAGTGTACCAGGGACCAAGCAGAGAGGGGCAAGGGCTGGGGGACACATGTGAAATGGCCAACAGGAAGGACTCTAGAGTGTAAACATTTGCAAAACAGGAGGGTGGAACAGTAGGAGCTAGCATGGAATTCTATAGCACTTAGTGCAAAGTAAACATCAGCATACGCTGCACAGTGCCACCTGCAATAGGAATGCTGTGGTAAGAAGTCCCTGGTTGACAGGCCCTTCCTACAGATGGACACCATCACCTTCCCGCCTCGCCACTCCAGGTTCTCCACCTCACTCATGGTCCACTTAGGGAGGTGTGCAGTGAGCTCTTAGAAACTTAAGTACCACCTGTGGCACCTGCATAACCTCAGCTATTTGCACACAGATGCCTGTGATAGCAGGAGCTCCTGTCTCAAAACATCCTTGTTCCTATTTTTAGCTAGGAACTGCTTCACCCACACTCTACCTACCTCCTTCCAAGGCCAAGAAGAATGAAAAGCACAAATCTACCCCATCATGTAGGTGGCAGGGTGGGCTTTTCTACATCATGGCATGTTTCTTCCTAATTCCAAAATCAAATCTGCATTATTTTTAGTTAAGCTAAACTGTAAAACTCTTACTGTACAAGAAACACAACGTTCTATCTGCATGGCCCAGGAAAAGCAAATATACAAAGTATCTTGGGTGAAGATCTGAAGTTGA
This sequence comes from Eulemur rufifrons, assembly GCF_041146395.1. NCBI lineage: Eukaryota > Metazoa > Chordata > Mammalia > Primates > Lemuridae > Eulemur > Eulemur rufifrons. Next base: position 76,745,171 of record NC_090989.1, read on the forward strand.
GATTTCTACAGCTGACTTGTCTTTCAGACTGGTATTCAGATATTTAAAGACAGCTTGAAGTTCTGGCTGGGGGGGATGGGGGGGATGGGTGCATACCTACATGTTGAGTGTGACGTTCACTGTCTAGGGAATGGACACGCTTGAAGCTCAGACTGGGGGGTGGGGGGGCCATGGGCAATATATACAACCTGAACTTTTGTACCCCCATAATGAGCTGAAATAAAAAAATAAAAAAAAAGAATTTACAAATCCACTGAGGAGATAAGAGGGGTAAGCAACTAACTACAAAAGAGTTTCTCAGTGTGCATTAAGAATACTTAGGGGAAATTTGAAAAAATACATGTGATGAGATGATAAGTAATAATAAATGAATAATAAAAAAAGAAGTAATCAAAAGATCATATTTTCATTTAAAAATTTTAATAACCCAATGACCAGGAAGTGGGTGTTTCCGAGAGAGATGGTGTGAACAATGGGAGTCAGTGAGCACCTCTGCAGAAGTGGCATCTGTGGGCGGTGCCGCCTTCATGCACAGAGACAGTGCAGCCATGTAACTTACCCACCCGTAAGTTCGAAAAATCACTGGCTAAGGTAGAAAATCCTCCTCCCTTCGGAAACTACCGATTAAAAGCATTTTAAGAGTCTTAAAGGTCATATCAACCTATTGCAATGTATTCATCTGGATCCTGATTTGGATAAACAAACTATTTTAAAAATCACACACACATATATACACATACACACACACTCATAGATATACATACACATACGTAATAACTGAGGAGGTTTGAATATTGACTCCATATCTGATGACTATTAAGGAATAGTTCATTATTTAAATGTGATAATAGTATATTGTAGTTAAGTTGTTTTTATTTTAAAGGGCCCCTATCTTTTAAACATGCATACTGAAATATTAGCAGGTAAAATGAAAAAATAAACAGCTGAGTTGGAAGTTACTTAAAATAAGATCTTATTTTGTATAGATATTCGTGGGCACTAAATGACAGTTAAACAAAAAATCTCCCTGCTGTAAATCACCTGTATGATACAGAGTACTTGTGTCTGTCTATACAACTCTGAACACTCATGCAAAAGTTCACTCAGTGAATCCAACACAGCGGGGCTAGACTCCAGCCCCAAAGAGAGCACTGTGTTTTCTTCTATGTAACAGAATTATCCTCAGTTTAGTACCATGTTACACTAAAAAGACAACTATTTAAATGCTGGGATCACAGCCGGCACACCCTACAGAGACTGAGGGACCCTAACTCACATCTCCCCACCTGCGCTGGAGCCAGGCTATCTGCTGACTGGTGGCTGTCAGACTGTGGGCACCGCTCCAATTCCTCTCTCTCTCTCTCTCTCTCTCTCGAACTCCGAGCGGAGCTGAACCGATGTGGCATTCATTCTGTGCACTACGATTTTGCTTCTCAGAGGTGAAGCTATGCCAGGCCTCCAGTATTTCAGTTGATATTTAGGGGATGAAGATAATCACATCTGAACACATAGAAATGTGTGGAAGATAAGGCACATGCAGAGGGGTTCAGGTCACAAAGACACTCTTTGATGAGGAAGTACAGCCCTGTCCACCTGCAGGCAGCAGCATGCGGAACAGAGCCTCGTATTCCTCTGCTACTGTGATCACTGTCATCACCATCACCGTTACTGCAAGTGTCACACAGAGTACTGTGCCGCGTGCTTTCTTTGTTATTTTAAATCTTCTGAGTGACTCTGTAGGTTATTTTACAGATGAGAAAGCTGGAACTCAGAGTAATCAAGTGATTTTCCAAAGACCACAAAGCTAGAAAAATGAAAGGACCAAAACTCAAATCTTGTTCCTCAAGCCTACCCTTTCTTTTCAGCATGCTGCTGCCCCGGGGTGGAAGGAAGGTCTCTAAGGCACGGTTATTTAACTAGACCCCTTTATTTTCCATTTTGACAACGATATTTTGACAACGACAACAAAAACCCTGCTGAGCTAATTGAGAAGCAGAGAAAATCCCCACTCTGTGATCCTGAGGGACTTCTGCAAGTTTGCATACTGGTTAGTTTCACTTCCAGCTTCTCACTGTTCCGCCTTCCCTTCCATTTTACTGACATGCTAGAGCAAGCAGGACACGAAAATGACTTTTTTGTTTAGAATAAAAGAAGTACGGTTGACATCCTGACCAAAAACAAAGGAGATATTTTTTTTCTTTAAATCTCAAGTGCACTGGGTTGGCCACTTAATAATAATTGAGTCAGACTGGCTGTTCATGATAGCAAACTGACAAAGGATGTGCTCTGCCCAAGGGCCACCAAGCAGTGACCACAGGGACCCACAGGGACCCACAGGGAGTTTGAGCTTGGAATAAATTCCTTGATGAGCAGGCTATTTCAATTCCTCGTTCAAAGGGAGCCCCCACCTGAGGCCAGATGCTGAGGGGGACACGAACACTCACTCAAGTCAGAGTCCCAGCCCACAGGCAGCTCCAGGTGTGAGGAGAGGGGCCTTATCCTCTGTCACAGGGCCTATCTCTGGAATCCCAGGAAGAATTCGGGGGGATAAGTGTGTTAGGTGGGTGAGTAAAGGATTCACCTCACGAGTGTGGACCAGCAGTGAGAACCATCTGACCTACATAGACAGTGGACTGTGAGCACCTTACGGGCAAGGACCACATCTAATTTGCCTTTGTGTTTCAAAAAAGTTGGCCTCAAATATTCATTGTTGATTTTTTTAGATCGTGGTCATGTAGTATGTTTGGAATTTTAAAAGATATATATGGTTGAATATTGAAACTGTTCTCAGGTACCACAGCAGGGTCTGAAGGGCTCAGTTTGAAGAACTGGATTCCCATCCTCAGGACTGATTTGGCCACAAGGAGATGAGAGAGATGGGAGATGGTAAAATGGTATCCAAAAGGCCTCTAAAAGGGTTGGACCCACGATGTCCCCAAAGATTATAGGCAGGGAGCAGGAGGGAGGGCTGGCGGACAGAAGCCTACTCTGGCTTCTGCTGTGGGGACCGGGGCAGAGGCAAGCTCCATGACACAGTGGAACTCACTTCTGCCCATGAGCTCAATGCCCACACCCACCCCCCACAGTAAAGTTATGTGAGCAAAGGAAGCAAGGTGGATAGGGAGCACCCCAGAGGCACCAGCGTGGCTCATACCCCTGCCCAGTGTGGGACAAGGCCATCGGGTGAGGAGCCCACGCACCAAGGAAGCCAGGTCACAAGAACACACACCTTCACCAGTGAGACCTGGTGAGGCCGAGGAGGCAATCTCTTGGGTGGGAAAACTGAGAGGCCCAAATCAGGCCATCCAGGGAGGAGCCACAGGCGTCATTTGACTCAGTGTGGGAAGAACCAGTGGGTCTGACATAAAAGAGAGTGCTGAACACGAGGGAAGTTAGTATAAGAAGCCAAAGTCTCCCTGCCCCAATGTGAGTCAGAAGCCCCTCCCTGTGCCCCCACCCTGTGCAGACCTGACATAGCACCCCTCTCACAGTTTCCATGTCTGTCTCCCCTGCTACGGCAAGATCTTCCAGAAAGCAGGAACCATCCTAGTCTTCCCTGAAGCGAAGGCACCTAACACACTGCTAGGCCCACACTGGGTCCTAGGAAGTGACTTCTGTATGCCCTGAACACATGAATCGTGAATGAGGTACTTAGAGGAGAATCACACTCCACCCAAGAGAAAATAAATACCTGGCCTGACTGAAAAGCCAAAGCACGGTCAGCCCAGGAGAGGGCAGCGAGCTGGGTACTGCCTGCCTCTCCCATGTGACAAACTAAAAGCTTCAATGGAAAGGTCTTCATGGCATGAGACAAAGAAAGAACCAGTCAGTTTATTACCACCAAGCACAAAGTATAGAAACCTGGCAAGGCGATTCGTGACGATACCATGAAACTTTGCTCGGCTATTTGCAGATGCCCAGGAAGCAGGGGTGGGCAGGTGGGGAGGCTGCAACCACGAGAGCCAGTGATGGGGGACTTGCCGGAGCCAGTATCTGAGCAAGCTGCTTCCGGACAAAGCCAGAAACTGGCTTAGATTATTTATTGGAATTTTTAAAAAGAAATCAAAAAAGTGGAATCTTGTGGGAGAGGACTGCAATGATTTGAGAGAGAAGGACTGGAGAGGGTGAGCTGAGGGGAAGTCCCCAGCCAAGAAGGAATTCTTCATACCAGGGGGTTACCCACGGGAGGCTGAATATGGCTGCCCAGTCTAACACCAATCAGTAATCACCACAAACATTAACACCATTGACTGAACATGGACTTGGTGCTATGCTGCTAGGCAGTTTGTCTGTCTCTAATTATCATTAAAGAACCTGCAAGGTAGAAAAAAGTCACCTGCATTTTATAGATAGAGATTAGAATCTTTACAAGAAGAGGCAAGCCCATTGTCTAAGGTCATACAGCTAGTACGGAGCTAGCATTCAAACCAACTCAGCTAACCCCAAAGCCCATGCCTATAAAACACAGAGGAGAGGGGGGCCCTACAGATAAGGGCGGATGAAAAGGGTTGCTGTGAACAAAGAAGAATGGACCTGCACCCAGCTGGAACAACTCTGCAGGGACATTCAGGAGGTCTTTAGGGTCCCTGAGATCTCTTAGGAGAAGACACTCAAACTCAAATACCCTGTAGTCGTGCTGCTATTTACTACTTTTCAAATAGCAAATGCTACTTGGTGGGCAGTTTGGGATACTAATTGTCTGACATAAACTCAAAATTGATAATTCTCTACACTGAAAGCATGTCAAATACAGCAAGAGTTCAACTGTTAGCTTTGCATCTAAAACTCAGGCATTCTGAACTGCGCCCATCCCCATCAGCTTGCCAACGGTGTTACCCGGTTCCCTTGTGCATGGTGCGTGGGGCCCGAGTGCTCTCTGAGGCCTGGCATCACACCACCACAGTCAGAAAAGGCCTCGGTGGACAGTCAGGCCAATCCTCTACCTGATAAACAAATTCCCCACTCAACAGTAACCAAAAATGGCCAGCCAGCAGCTACTTTACACCTGTAAAAATGATAATCTCTTCTTTCAAGACAGCCCAGCCACAGAGGGCCAAACATTGATTACGAAAAACTTTTTATTTACTTTGGGCTGAGTTTATCCCCATGACCCTAAGCTTCTCACCTGCTGGTTCTAATTCTACTCTCTAGAGTAAAACAAACATCTGTTATTTTTTTCATGAAACAATCCTTTAAGATTGTGATGTACTTCTAAACCTTCTCTTTTTTAAACTAAACATTCTCATTCTTTGAACTATTCTTTAGATAACATGGTATCTGGACCGCTTAATCTTTCTGTTCACTGTCTTCTGGGCCTATTCCCATTGGTCCACATCTTTCTTAAAAGAACTAACGTAAACACAGTTTCCAAGTGTGACCCAACTAGTAAGGAACAGAGAATGACTGTACCTCTACGACACAAATATTAAGAGTTTCTGTTTGATTTCAGTGGCCTCATGCTAATAATTCTCACTTAGTTGAGCTCCACTGAAACCAGGCTCACTAGTCTTCAGCCCCACCTCCCCACTGCCTTGCTTGGCCATCAGCATTCGGAGCCTGCAGGTAGGTCTTTACATTTCTCCTGGTACAGTCTGTCTTTCTTCACTCAGTCCTTCTTCTAGCCTGTTAAGTATATAGAGAACCTTGACTCTGGCATAAACGATTTCCTATCCCTCCCAGCTTTAAATCATCCATAAATGTGATTGGCAAGCCCTTTATGTATTCATCTAAAAATCATGGGTTAGAGTTGAGGAAAAGCACTATTCCCATGACCAACACAAATTAGCAACTTTAATGACAGTTACAGAAGCACTACATGTAAGCCAACTGGGCCACCATCCAGTCCACATTTTCCATCTTGTCTATGAGAATATAAATCCTCAGGTTTTGAGAATACAAAGATGTTCGCTGTCTAAGAGTTCTAAGTTAATTACCATCACAACCAATACAAACTAAAGTTTCACTGTGCTTTTACATCACACAAAAATGCTTGGACATTGAAAGGATATTTGGGATGGTCCTTAACATATAGACTAAGGGGCCACATGGAAATTTCACTGTACAGGCACACAAGGAGGAACTAAAACTGAGGTACAAGGCGCTGGGCATGATTGCCAATCGGGAAAGATGTTACCTTACATAGTAAGACATTATGGATTGAGAAAAGCTACAGTGCTTTTGAATATGAGCCCCAAATTAAAAGTGTCAGGGCATGGTAAGTCTGTGTCTCATATCCCCGGGTAAGGAGAAGCAACAGGGATATATTTATTTAATGATAATTAATAATTCCTTTAAGTATCATAGTTATCACTTGTTGAGTACTACCATGTGCAATATATAGTTTACATAGGTCATCTCATTTATTGGCTGATACTGATGGTTTGTAACTATATCTTTTGAAAATTTAAATTATATTTCTCTCCCCTTAGGTTTCTCTCTTTCTTTATAAGACCTTGAAGCCCTCCAACAGCACTTCAGCAAAAAACATTTGGAAGTCTTCTCAGGGCCTTGGTAACTCACTCAACCACTCAACCACCCAACCACCTTTTCGACAAATAAATGTTTCTCAAATTCTCAGGAGAATAAGACACTGTGCTGGATGTTGGGAAATGTGACTGACTTCAAACAACCACATTTCTTAGATTCATTCTTCTTTGGCCATGGGCTCAATTTTATCTCCCCAGGGCTTGTGCTGTCCTCTCTCCCCATGGTTAGCTGTGTGACCTTGGGTAGGTTACTTCAAACTCCGACACAATGCCCTTTACCTGACAGGGATGGTCATAAGGTGCACATATGCCTAGCAGAGTTCCAGGGACACAGGATACTTAATAAACGTTAGGGGTTTTTTCTTTCTTTCACTCTTTCCTATGCAGCTGCCAATCCATCTTTTTTCAGGGATGGCAAGAATAAAATAGAAGTTGAATCCTTGTGCTTTCTCCCAGGACATCTGATGAATGTTATGCCACTTGCCACCATCAGGGAAATAAGCCTGTGTTCTCTGCATACCACTTTTTTGAAAAGTTAAAAAAGAAAATGTTCTGAATACGTTTAGCAAGTCATGGCGTCTTGTTTTTTTCCTTTGCTAACACTATTCTTTTTATAAAATCCAAAGGAAATGACCTTAGATCATTTAAATCCAGCTTCCAGAGTGGCGGCTCGACTTGCCGTGAGATGGAGCTGATTCAGCACCAGGCTCTGACTGTGAGTCCAGTGGCTTTTCCACCACCCTTGGCCAACTCTCTCGCTTCCCTTGCTCCCCCAGACTTACCACCATATTCCCTACACAACCTTTACATAACATCCAGTCTAACCACCCAAGTGAGTTGTTTTAAGATTTACCTCTTGAAAACATAAACACTGTGCAGTACAGAGGAAACCAAAATATAACCACACATAGCTGCTCAAAGCACAAAGGAGTATGTCGTGAAGGAGAGAAAGATGCCACCAGCTAATGGCTAGGGGTTTGAAAAGCAATCCCCCTCTATCAGACATTCTTGTTATTTTGTTGTTAGTGGCGGTATAGGGAATTGTCCTTAAATCCTACAGTATTTAATATTACATTCAACAAATATTTATTATGGATCCACTATGTGCCAGGCACCATGGTAGGGATTTGGACAGAATGGCAATTCTTTGGCATGGACCAGATATAACCTGCACGATGTTTCATAAGCCAGTCTGGATGTGATCAGTTTACTGTGTCATTTCCCCATCCCCACTCACCCACTCACACCCCAAAAATTATTTTTTTACAGCTAAAAAAAAATCCTCAAACAAACCACTTCCTCAAACAGCAACCTAATCTCTCCTTCCTCATGGCAAGGCCCCTTGAGTTGTTTACTCTTCCTCGCTTTCCACTTGTTCCTCAAATAATTGAGGTCAGCCCACACCATTCCACTGAAAGTGCCTTTCTAATTGCAAAATCTGAAGACTGCCTTCCAATACTGCAGTACTTCCAATACTTCAGTCAGGCCTCTCTGGGTCTCTCCTTCAGACACCCTCCCTCTAGTGCCCTACAGACTCCTCCCCATTTCCCTGCCCCCTCCCCCTCTCAACCTCCTCTGGTGACCACTTCCTGCCAGCCCTGAAATACCCACATCCCCAAGGGGCAAGCTTTAGGGGTGGGCTCCCCTCACTACTCTGTGCCTCTTGCATGCAGAAGATTCCTGCATCCACATGGCCAGCCCCCCCTGGCCTCCCTGCCAGACTTCAGACCACATCCACTAAAAAATTTGAGATCTGTACAGAGACTTTGTATTCTATACTTACTATTTTTTAAAAAAATTTATTAACCACTTGGTAAGTGCTAAGCATAATTCTTGGTATTTAGGGTACAACAGTGAATAAACCAGATGAAGATCAGCAATCTCTTTAGAGAGTTTTACACTGTAGCAGAGGGAGACAGAAAAAAACTATCAATGTAACAAATAGGGAAACTATTTAGTATCATAAAAGATACCAAGTTCTCTGGGAAATAAAGTAGAGCAGAGTACCAGAAGGGAGTATCAGAAGTGCTGGGTTGAGGCAGGTTTTCATCTTCAAAGGTATCACCAGATGAGTCCTCTTTGAAAAGGGGATTTTTTTCTTTTTTTTTAGAGATGAGGTCTCACTCTGTCACCCAGGCTGGACTGCAGTGGCGCGATCATAGCTCACTGCAGCCTCAAACTCCTGGGGTCAAGTGATCCTCCCACCTCAGGCTCCTGTATAGCTGGGACTTCAGGCAGGTAGGAGCCGCTGCACCTAGCTGAAAAGGGGACATTAGTGCAAAGAGTTGAAGGTGCTGAAGGAGTGAGCCCTGCAATACCTGGGGAAGAGCATTTAAGGCAAAGCCTCAAAGCAGAGTGCAGTGGTGTGCACTGGCTGGAAGGGAGCAAGGGGGAGAGTACACAGAGAGGGGGTCAGACAGGAACGGAGACAGAGGAGTGGGGGAAGAGGAGGAAACCAGGCAAGACCTTTGGAGTCATGGAAGAACTCTTGGCTTTTACTGAATAAAATGGGAGCCACAGCAGAGGAATGCTCAGGCTGCCATGTGGGGACAGGAATAGGGGACGACGATGGGAGCAGGGAGACAGCAACACTCCCAGTAAGAGATGCTCATGGCTCAGACCAGGTAGTTGCAGTAGAGGTGGTAAAACATGGGTATATTTTAGAGGTGCTTTGAAAATCACACCTGATGTTTTAGATGTGAGTGTGTGAGAGAGAAGAGTCAAGGATGATTCCAAGTCTTGGGGCCCAAAAAAATCAAAGGATGGTGCTGCTTCCAGTGGAAAAGGGAAAGACGAGGGAAGAGCAGATCTGGGGGGCAGGGAGGCAGAGAAGATCTGGAGTTCAGTTTTGGGTACCCTGAATTTGAGTCTAGACTGTCAAACAGAGTGTGAAGTAGGAAGACTGATAGGAAAACTGTCTAGAGGGCAGGAGAAAGGTACAGCTGGAGGCATAAATTTAGCAGTTATCAGCACGAGAGCCCTTTGGGGGCATTCTTGGTCAGCTGGCAGTTTGTCTTTACCCAGCTGCACGGGTGTCTCCGTTGGAGCAATGATTCCTGGGTTTAAACCTAACTCTGCCACTTCCCAGCTGCATGATCTTAGGCTAGTTAACTGCTCTGAGTGTCTGTTTCCTCACCTGTAAAGCAGAGAAAATAATGGCACCTACCTCTTAGGGTTATTATAAAAAATACTGAGGCAATTTATGTTAATTACCTTACACATAATAATAAGCACTCTGTATGTGTTAGTAATTATAATCCCCTCCCTCACTCTCTACCTCTTCCTGTCTTGTGAAGCTTGGTAGCTTCAACTTTTCCTTCCTCCTCATCCCATATTCAACTCATCCCTCACCCTGAGTGCTCCTGGACCAATCTGTCCATGCCAGTACCTCTCTGCCTTTCAAACAAGCCTGTAAAGGGTTTTGAATCAAAATGAATAGGTCACAAACTTCTACTATTTCTACTCTCAAAATATCTCTTAAATCTGTCTCTATCTCTTTCTTTTCTCATTTTTCATCTGAGTTCCCAATAAATTTTACTTAAATCTCAATAACAATTCTAATCAAATCAAAATATCATTTTAGTGATGAAATATCATATCTGTCTTCCCTTAAAACTGTAAGAACTTCAACCACCAAGTGATAATTAGCTCCGTATCCCTAGCACCTTTATGTCCAGTGTCTAGACCTTGGTAAGTATTCAGTAAACATCTGTTCAATGAATGACCTGCTAGACACTGTGTGAAATTAAAATACAACCATCGCTACCTCCACATAAACTATAGTTCCCGCCCTCAACGGGTTTTGAGAGACAGACTTAGCATACCTGAGGCAGAAAACAAATCAGCAAAATAAAGGTAATTAGATCACTATAATAAAATAACAAATTATATACAGATGTTCCTCGACTTAGGATGCTGTTCTATCCAGATAAGCCCATCGTAAGTTCAACTAGGATGGGTTTATCTGGACATAACCCCATTGCCAATCAAGGAGCTTACTTAATGTGTATCACTTTTGCATCTTTGTAAAGTCAAAAAATCATGAGTTGTACTATCATAAGCCAAGGACCATCTATAATAGTGACAATATTTATACAAGGAGGTCTAAGAAAAAGATACCATCTTGGCTGTGGTTAAAAATGAAGACAGGGACTGTTACTGGAATGGCTGGCTATAGTCAGAGGCCTCCAATAAGGAAAGGATATGTGAGCAGGGTTTTTGAACAGAAACATGGTCAGGGAGACACAGAAGACAGAAATGGCAGTGATTGAGAGGTCTCAACCTGAGTGGGAAGTCAAGGAATGCTGGAAGAAAAGGTAGCAAATAGGCAATTAAAAAGGGAATTGGAGTGGAGGACCTTCCATCTGAACATGAGAACGAGAATAATGTAAACCAAAAAGCAAGATCTGTTCACAGCTACAGAAAGTAAAGTTTGAGTTGGAAAAAGCCCTCAAGTGCCTTTGCCACTCTTGCAGAATTTTTGTTTTTCTCACACGTGAGATCAATATACTAGAAGATGCCATCTTCGTCTGTTTGGCAGACAGAGATGAGGGGGAACTCACATGTTCTCCTTGTCCAAGTCAATACACACAGGAACACTTTGGTCCCAAGCCCAAGGTTGATTAAATGACATACAGCTCATGTTCCTTTCCTCTCACTTCATCTGCCCAGCTGTCATCACTCCTCAAAGGCTGTCAAACTTCTGGCCCTCAACATCCTTGCCACGGAGCCCTAACAGTTTGCAGATATACATTCCCCAACAATCTGCCATGATCCTCAGCATCAAGGGGGCCTCTCTGAGAGTCCCTTGTAAGCAACAATGTATTTCCGCTGCAATTACCAAGAAATGACTTGAGGAAGATCATGATTATCCACATTTACAAACGTTAGGGATGACTTCAAATGTAAAAGTAGGAATGCGGCATCCCTTTGATGCAACCTGTACATGGCTTGCTCTGTATCTCCAATCATGGGTCTTAGGAATGGAAGCATCCAAAAACAGACCTCCAGTGGATTCCTTCCATTTTAAGCATTGTCTTACAGCGTGCTCTTAGTCTATAAGAAAGTGTTTGCTGAGTTTTGTCATCAAGGCTGAGGTTAGAAACAGAAAGTCAATAGGCGTGAGTAGGGTAAAGTCTTGCTCCAGGCTCTGATGAGACAATAGTCCCTGACTATTTTCTGTAATTCATATGCCTGCAAGATGGACCTTGAGAACCCAAAAACAAAGACAAGACTTGGGATGCCAATAAGAGAAAGTTATCTGTCAACCCTCAGTCCCTGAGGAAAGTGAAGTGCTTTAGTGTGCTGGTGGCATAATGGGAAGTCTAAAGGCTCAGAAGCTAAAAGGAGACTTTGGTGCCAGTTACCCAGGGCACAAGGCAGGGAGTGATGGCCCTGAAACACCTGCTCACTTCTGCCTCTGCCATCCCTCCATTAAAGCAAATAAGAAGGAGGATATTAGCCTAAGGTTGTCTCCATAGCCAGAGCTCCTACTTAAGCAAACCAAAACCCAATTTAATGTAAACAATATGAAAATAGAGACTTACCAGTCAGAAACCACCAACTAACCTCTACCTAGGGTCTTTCCACTCTGATCAATCAAATATATCTTCTTTGTCTTCCTTCCACATTCAGCCTATAAAAGCTCACTGTCCACGCTGCTGCAGCAAACCTTTCTGAACTGCTTCTGGTTCTGAGTGCCACCGGATTCTGGAATGGTTCTTTGCTCAAATAAACTCTGTTACATTTATTTTGTCTAAAGTTTTTCTTTTAACACCTCTTTCCTTCTTCCCTCCCAGAGTTGGGATCCTTCTTTACTTTGCATAGCTGCTCCACTCCACCTCTCTTAGAACATTAACACACCCAAAGCCCTCCTCAGTGCACAAATGCCCTCTGCAGCACACTGCACACAGCAGGCACCAACTGGGCACCCGGTCCCTGAAGAACAGCTCAACCTTCACACCCAGCATATGATAGCACTGATTGTTTGACCACAAGTGACAAGGACCTTTGAAGTCAGCTCATTCCATTTGCTGAGTTTAGAGTTTTAGAGTGTAGATCCAGTGATCCAGAATCTACTTCCTCTTGACTTTTGTCTTTAGGATCTAGTTCTAGGACTACTGAGATTTTATAAAATAAATATCCTTTCACAATAAGATATGCTTTCAATCCATTTATATTATAATACTAACAGCTAACATTTATTGAGAGCCAACCATGAGCCACAACTTATAGGCAGGGAAGAACATTATAATGTTTGTTAAACTTAAGAGATCCTAAAACATCCACTGCTCCCCAGGCCCCACCCTAGCTGGGTTAAATCAGAATCTGAGACAGGGCCTGGGAATTGTTCTTTTCACAAGAGCCCTAGCTGGTTCTTAGGACCAGGCAAATTGTGGACTGATGGTATAGTGGTTAAGGTGTGACATACGTGGGTCCATGACCTGATTCCATCATTTATTTGTTTTATGATCTCCAGGCAACTTACTTAACCTCTCTGAACCTCAGTTATACCGCTGGGGGTTCAGAATGACGACAGCATCTCCCTATATGGTATTCAGAGGAATAAATGAGATATTGGTCATAAACCACTTAGAATAACTCCTGGCACAGAGTAAACTCCTGCCAGTATCATCATCATCACTGATCTGAATGACCCTATAAAAAATAATATCCCTATTATTTTTGCTCAGTGGTATACAATTAGCAATATAAGTGCCTGAGGCCAGGATTTAAACTCAGACCTGACCATCTCCAAAGCACTAAGTGCCTATACAGCAGGAAAGGAAGGAGGAATGAAATGGGCAGGAGGCCCAGGGGCATAGAATGATCCATATATCCAGGTCCTGGCTACAAATTCATGCTTGAATCTAGCTCATGTTGTATCCTCAGGAGCAGCCATTAGGCAAGAGCTCTAGCCAGGAAGACGCCCTCAAGCACCATGGTAAGGAAGGAAAGTCTGTGTTGGACTTTCTCCTGCCTCTGCTTCTACTCCTCTTCCACACAATTCCCCCTTCCACCACCACCCTTTTGAGGCCATACAGAATCCCACTCTCCAGGTCTGCAGCCAGCCCTACCCAATGAGCCCCTCTCCTGGGAGCCAGGCCAGGCACAGAGTTTGGGAGGCTGGCCTGGGGAACACGGATGGCCTCTGCTTCACCCTCCAATTATAAGGCCTCCCGTTGTGACTTCAGGCCTCTAGGACCCTCTCTCAGTGAGTCCTAAGGCTCATCTAGGCACAGAGCCTGGCTCACTGGTCAGTTAAGCAATAGTTCTGGGCTTCAGCCTATCACCTCTCCTTTCTCTGAATTTCCCTGACATGTTTCAGTTAAAGTGGTGCCACCTGTGACTCATACTTTAGTACAAGTTTATTAATGAGCCCTCATTCATTTCTTCACACAAATATCCCCCAAGGACAGGTGACAAATAGGGCCAAGCTCCTGCTGCTGAGGCCTTCGGGGAAGAGAAAGACCATAAACTAGTGAATGGAACACCCTGTAAGGCACTAAGAACTAAGGGCTGCGGTGGTGCCAATTCTACTAGAGGAAGTCAGAAAAGGTAAAGTTCATCCTGGGTCTTAAAGGATGAATAGGAGTTTCCCGAGCAGAGCAAGGCATACCCAGCAAAGAGAACAGCAATGGAGAAGCTCAGTCATGAGTGGCCTACAGGGCTGAGAAGAAGCTGTGAGGTGAGGCAGGGGATGCAGCTGCAGTGGTGGAAAGTGGGCTTCAGTAGGAGATCGGCACCAGACACAAGTGTTTCTAGTTTCAATTTATCCTGCCAACAACTGGGACTGGTGGAGGTTTTCTAAGCAAGCAAGTGACATTATTAGATTGTTTCTTCTAAACTCCGTGGTGAGCTCCTGGTGCTATAAAAGAGCTTTGATGGGGCATGAAGAGGTGAAGAGGGGCCATTTCAGCTGATAGAGGACAAGGTGCCAAGACTATCTCTCCTCACTAACCATCCACCCCACTAAACCCTGGCCCAGCTGACATTGAACTCCGGTCAAGTGCCCACTGGAATCCTAGGCTCCAGAAATGTTTACAGAAAGATGGGGAGAGACAAAAATGAGAGACAGAGGGACTGGGACCAACTGCAGGGATAAACTGCAGGTGAGTCAGAGAGATGTGATTCTGTGTCTAGCGGCTCACTCTGCCCTGAAGGGATCTTGCGCTTCCAGCTGGAGAGACCTAGGTGTGAATCCCACCTCCCCTTGACTACCAGCAAGCACGGCCTAAAGTAATTCACTTAACCTGAGGCTGTTTTCTCATCCACCTACCTCAAAGGCTTGTTCTGGAGATTAAAACTAATTTATTCCAAGTGGTGAAGGTAGTATCCACTCTAAGAAATCATGGCTCTCTAAATATTACTAAACTGATTATTAATGTCTTCATTTTTATCTTACAGGGTAGGAGCCTTCAGACTAAAAGATCTTCAAAATTAGCAGGCCCCACTGAGGCTCGGGTGGAATCAGGCCTCCTGAGATGCTGGCTGGGCTGTCGTGTCTCCTACATGAGGCTCCGAGCAGTCCCTTCCAAGTTGCTTTCTGCCCTCCCTGGCCGTTTGCAGTTTCTGCAGGATCACATTTCCCACCTGACCCAGTGGGCCCTGGAGAGCAGTTGGCCTTGCAGCTCGGGGCTTTTCAGAGGTCTCACATGACAACCTGGCAGGGTGCAGCTGTTCCCAGGCATTAATAATACAGGCCTTTTTCCGCAAACTCTGGCAAACAGTCTAAAATGACAAGTGAAAACATTGGGTCCAAATGCTCACTGGGGCTTAGGGCAGAAGAGGAGGCCAAAATAACTTGTCTTTATCAGGGCTAAATCGTGGAACTGAATCAGACTTCAGCTGAGGGTGGTGGCTGAAGGAAGCGTTTGGTGATAAAAGCAAGGAAATGTGGGGAAAACTGGCAGGGAGAAAGGAACAGCCACATTCCTTACAGAATAAACCTTCTCGCCTGTGTAGTCTCACAGAGGAAGGCTTCAGAGACCCAGCAGCAGAGAGAGAGGAAGCCGAGTGACCTGTTGTTTGAGTAGAGCTGGGCCGTGGATTCCATCTCAGCAATAGCCAAAAATCACAGCAGCCACCACACCCACCCAGAGACATCTAGGACAGGAGACCTTAGGAAGACCAGGCCCCTCTCCCTCACAATCAGGAGGTGAGTGGGGTCCATCTCAGCAGAATCTTTGTCTCCTTTGATCGTACTGTATCAGCACCTAAAACAGTGCCTGGCATTAAAGCACTCAGTAAATATGAACAACCGAAGGAATGTGTATGGGGGAGGGGGGGCGGAGAACATGGGCTTTGTATCCCAGCAGCACCATTTAGTAACTATGCAAATACAAGCAAGTCATTTGGTCTGAGCCTCTCTTTCCTCATCAGGGAAATGGGATAATGACACACACTTCAAAAGGTGTTCAGAGAATTAAATAAAATGATGTATGTAAAGGGCCCTAAAACAATGCTTGGCAGTTGCAGGCATTCAATAAATGGCCTCTCAGAATTACAACTCTATTCTTCCATCAGCAGATATAAGTCAGACCTTGATAGTCAACTCTCTACTTCCAATTCTTAGGGAGGGAGAGAGACTAGGGGGAAGTGAAGAAAAAAAGTGTGAAACAACTAAAGCGGATAAATCAAAGGAAAGCAAAGGAAGACTGATGAGATCACACCACCCTGTGTGGCCTGGGGCAAGTGGAGTACCCTCTGGGTCTCAGAATTCTTTACAGTAGGATGTAGAGTTCCTGGAACACAGTTAGGAACTCCAGCGAGTCCCTGGAGAGCCTGTGCGGCTGTCTTGGGGTGGGAAGGAGGGAGACCAGTGGGCTCCCATGGAGCTTTAGGCAGCTTCCTATGGGAGGCTTTTCCTCTGAAGAAACGGTTCGGAACTGGCCTCACCCCTGTCCCAGCCCTGAGTCCCCCAGCCTTCCTTCCGCCCCCAGCCTCACTCACCTCTGCAGGGTTTGGCACTGCCAGCCATCCTCTCTGGAAATCTCTCTCCACTGCCTCCTCTGGCGCTGCTTTCCATGGGTACAGTGTTCTGCTTCTTTCTGGCTCCTTCCCTGGCTCCTCTTCTTCCTCCTGGGCAAGAGGAGTAGGACAAGGACAGAAGAGAGGATGGGAGAATATAAAGCATGCCAGGCAAGGGGAGAACAAGATGTGGGGAGCTGCTGAGTTTGGCTGTGGACAGGCAGAGTCTGTGGGCTTTGTTGAAGTGCATCAGGCAGATGGACAAGGCAGGTACAGACCAAGAGAAGAGCCACTCCCCTCCCTGGCATCTTCTCTCCCATCCACTTCTTTCCCTGCCCCACCACCCCTGCCAAAGTTGGGTCCATATCACCTAATATTAGGACCCTCACAACAGCCTCCCAACCTATCCCCTGCCCCTCCTCAGAGACTTAAATAGCATCTTCCATGTTTACTCCGTTAAGTCCAAATTCCCTAGTCTAGCACACAAGACTGCACACCCACCCCACTCCCCGGCCACCAAGCCACACCCCAGGCATTGTTTGTTTCTTTAGTCCGTTTTGCTCCTAGTCCAGCTGTGGGCTCCCGCAGGTGCTCAGCAAATACTAATTGAATTAATGAATGAGATCCTCCTGCTGGGAGCATGAAACTAATTCCATAAAATTACAAGTAATTCTCTTGCCTTTTGCATGTAAAGATGACCCAACCAATGACAGAAATGTTCTACAACTGGATTGCAGTGACAGCTGCACAACTCAGTAAATTTACTAAAAAAATCACCATGTTGTACATTTCATGTGGGTCGATTTCATGGAATATAAATTGTACCTCAACAAAGTTGTTTTAAAAAATCTGTATGGTGATCAAAACCACCATGGTGGCTCCCTGTGTTCAGCTGAGTAATGAACTGTCTGAGTCACGAGCACACTCAAAAGCAAACAACAGAGAAGACGACCCAGGCCCGGAAGGCGCAGCAGGTTCTGAGTTTATCTCAGGCCCTGGGGATTCAGCAGCAGCTGGGAATGGGTGGATGTGGGTGGCCTCCCAGAACAGTCTGAGTTGTCGGAGTGGACAGGAGAGCCCTGGGGCGGCCAGGCATCGGGTCAGACTGCAGTCAGGACACAGCGTAAAGTGAACTGATCCTACTCAATGTTCCATGTTGGCCTCAGCAGTAGCTCAAAGCTAAGGTGCCAGACCCCAGGTCAGAATCACTTTCCTGAGGAAGTGTTTACTGGCCTCCCAGACTGTGTGGTTAACTCACATGGCACCACAGTGCTTCCTGCATAGCAATCCACCAATTCATGACTTCACATTTGATCGTGTTGTTATTTAATCAACATTTTTCTCACTCTTTAGACCACATGCTACATGAGGTCCAAGACCATCGTTCATGTGTTCACAGTGCCTAGCACAGACCCAAGCACATAGTAAGTGCTCATTTAAAAAAGTTCAGTGAGTAAGTGGACACTCTTCGCTGACTGAACGGGGCCCAGGCACTACACTGTGTTTTCTGTCAGTGCATCACCATCCTGCAGCTGGGTGTTCATGCTGAAGGCCCCCAGGAGAGGAGAAGAGACAAAGAGTAAGGAGAGGGAACCAAGGCTTCTGAGGGCACTTCACTATGCCCCCTCCCCCTCCAATTTTGCCCTCACAACAGTACACAAACTAGGTATTATTACTGCCCTGTCTACAGGTAAGGAAACTGAGGCTCTGCAACTGGGAGCCAGATGTATCAGGCTAGAAATATCTTTTCCAGGCTCTTTTCCAGCCATCCCTGATGGGCAAGGGTGGGAGAGGGTAAACGGGAGTCCCTACAGCGCACAGTCAAGGTTACTGCTGCACAGGCAGGTAGCTGAAAATCTGAGAGCCAGTCCAGTCATGTGCTGTCCCCCAAGGTCAGGGCCCCGCGTCATCCCCCTCCAACATCTTCCCCCAGTGTGTGTGAGCCAGCCCTGCACAGCAGGCTCCGAACAGAAGAGTTTCTTCACAATGGTGACTCAGAGCCTGAGCCCCACTAACACCTGGGCAGCCCATGCCTAGTGCAGGTCTCCTAGGAACTCGTCATCCCCCCAGGAAACACATCGCCTTCCCTCTGCTCTATTCCCCATCTCAACAGCTCTGACTGCCCCTGCCCCAGAGAAAACTCATGGCACATCCTCCTCTCCCACCCACATGCTCCTAAGGGGGGACCCTGAGGTCCTTCAGGTTCACACAGCAAGGTGTACGCCATGTGAAGTTCACTAGTACAGGCAGTGTACAGTTAGTGACAAGTAAGACAGCACAATGACTACGAGGACAGACTTGGGTGTCATACTACCTAGGTTCAAATTCCAACTCACTGGCTAAGAGACCTCTTTGCACCTGTTTGCTCATTTATAAAATGAAGATACAAATAGTACCTAACTCTTAGGGTTGTCATGAGGATTAAACGAGTTAATATATATGAAACACTTAGTGTGTGCTATAGAAAATGTGCAATATAATTGTTAGCTGCTATTGTCTTTTTCCCCAGTGCATTGAAATTACCTCTCTATCTATAAATGGAAGGAGTAGAAGACGCTGAGCTTGAGGAGAGCCTGAGGACATGGCAGCTGCCCTTGGTACTGTCAGACCTCCAAACACTGAGAAACAGTCATCCTGGGCCAACTCCAGAGTTTTCTTCTCTCGGCTGCCAGTAAGTGCAGATATTGGCACACTGGCCCCAGGGAGGGACAGGGTGGAGTGAAATATCAACACTTGCAGGCTGTTTGCTTATTTGTGAGAAAAACCTAGCCTCTCTGGAAAGATACACAGCTCTATAAAATATCACTTTCCTGGGACCAGGACAATGAAGAAGGATCTCCTTTAACTGGTGACCTGGGTTGAAGGACAAGCAAGTCATCCCTCTGGGGCAGCTGTGGAAATGGTGAGAGGGGGCTTGTCAACACTGGACGCTCTTGCTTCCCACACTCAAGGACTACAGGCTTAGGGTCTAGCTTCAGACAGCCAGATCCAAGGAGCAGAAAGAGAGGTACATAACTAGCTAGGCAAACACAAATTAAGACCACAAGGAGATCACTACATGCTTATTAGGACAGTAAAGTAAAGAAAGTGGCAATACCAAATACTGACAAGGATGTGGAGAAAGTAGATCACACTGCTGGTGGGAATGTAAAATGCTATAGCCACTCTACAAAATAGTTTGCCAGTTTCTTTAAAAACTAAATAATATACTTATCATACAACTCAGCAGTTGCACTCCTAGGCATTTATACCAGAGAAACAAAAATTCATGTCACACAAAAACCTGCACATGACTGTTCGTAGCAGCTTTATTTGGAATAGCCAAAAACTGGAAACAACCAAAATGTCATTCAACAGGTGAAGAGTTAGAGTGCAGTACATTCATACCATGGAATACTACTCAGCAATAAAAAAGAGCAAACTACTGATACACTCAACAACCTTGGTAGACCTGAAGGGCATTATGATGAGTGCAAAAAATACAATCTCAAAAGGTTGCATATTATATGACTCTATAGAATACTCCCAAATGACAAAATTATAGACATGAAAACCAGAAGGGAGAGCCAGTGTAACCACAAAGAGGCAGCACAAGGGAGATCTTTATGGTGATGAAATAGTTCTGTATCTTGATTGCAGTGATGCCAACACTAATCTACACATGTGAGAAAACGACATATAACTGTACAATCTCAGATTCCTGGTTTTGATATTGTACTACAATTACATAAGATGAAAGCACCGGAAGAAACTCAATAAAGGATGCACCAGACCTGTCTGTACTGTCTTTGCAATATCCTGTGAATCTAAATTGTTTCAAAATAAGTTTTTTTTTAAAAAAAAAAAAATAGGCACACAGCCAGTAAGTGGGGGAGCTGGGATTCCAGTTCACATCTTTCTGTGCCAAAATTCCAATGTTCCAACCAAGTCAAATTACTCACAGTTATGAAATGCATGAAATGCATGTACCATGACATTTCATATCTCCATGCCTTTGCACATACAAACTTCTGCAGAGACTGCCCTTCTCTCACCTAGCTAACTTTTACTTTCCTTTAACACCCAGTTCACACACCTTCTCCTGCAGGAAGCTTCCCTGGCTCCCCTTCCTAAGATTACTGCTCTTCCTCTGTACTTCCTGCACACAGCACTTATTCAACTGAAGTGTAATTATTAGTTTGCTTGTTTCCGTCTCCTGCCACGTGCAAGCCACAGAATTGGAAAAAAACGTTTACAAAGCATATCCAGTAAAGGACTTGTCTGTAGAATAAATACATAAGGAACTCTTGTAACTCAATCATAAGAAGATAAACAACCTGATTTTTAAAAAATAGGCAAAAGATATGAACAAATATTTCACCAAAGGAAATATGCAGATGGCAAATATGCTCATAAAAAGATGGTTGACAGCATTAATCTTTGGGGAAACACTCATAAACCACAATCAGACATCACCACATACCTATTAAAATGGCTAAAATTCCAAAGATTGACCATACCAAGTGTTGGCAAGGAAATGGAGCAGCTGGAGCTCTAGTACACAGCTGGTGGCAATGTAAAATGGTGCAACCACTCGAGAAAATAGTTTGTCAGCCTCTTAAAAAGTTAAATACACATCAACCATATAACTCAGCCATTCTACTCTTAGGGAATTACCCAAAAGAAATAAATGCATATGGCCCCACAAAAGTTTTTTCACAAATGCTTATAGTGGCTTTAATGGCCCAGAATTAGAAACAATCCAAATGTTTATCAACAGGTAAATGAATAAATAAACTGTAGTATAGCCATATATCCATTGCTACTCAGCAATAAAGAATGGAACTATTGATATACACAGAACAACATGAATGAAATCAAAATAATTATGCTGAGTGAAAGTAGAGTACATGTTGTATAATTCCATTTATAGAAAGTTCTAGAAAATGCAAAGTAATCTATAGTGGTAGGAAACAGCTTAGTGGTTGCCTGGGAATGCAGGGCAGGAGATAGGAAGGGCAGGAGGGAGAGATAGGGCTCAGGAGGACACCTTTAGGGGTAATGGTTATGCCCATTAACTTAATTGTGAGTATATAGATATGTCAAACTCATTAAGTTGTGCACTTTAAATATGTGCAGGTTTTTGTCTGTCAATCATACCTCAATAAAGGTACACGAAAAATAGTAATGGGTACCATTTAGTAGGCATCTACTTTATGGGAAAAAAACTTTACATAAATAATTATTAATCTTCACACGA
The DNA here is from genome assembly GCF_041146395.1 of Eulemur rufifrons. Taxonomy (NCBI): domain Eukaryota; kingdom Metazoa; phylum Chordata; class Mammalia; order Primates; family Lemuridae; genus Eulemur; species Eulemur rufifrons. The sequence continues at coordinate 76,766,864 of NC_090989.1, forward strand.
AGTGTGTATTATCCAGCCCATTTTACAGATGAGGAAACTGGGTCAGAAAACCAAGGCAGTCATGTAGCGATGATCAAGTCAGGCTTAGACCCAGGTCAAATGCCTTCAAAGCTGGGGCACTCTTCTCTGTTTTGAGATGCCTTCCCACAATGGCAAATTCCCAGCCTAAAGCCACAGGTGATAGCTCCCTGGCCTAAGCAAGACCTCTAAAAAAGATCCAAAGACGGGAGGGTTGGGGCTGCAGGAGATCTCTGGCATCACTGAGATAACACCCTCTCCCTTCTGTGTTGCCATTGCCACAAATTTCCCCAGTGGCCAAGCCCAGCCCATCATAGGTACTGAACCAGACAGGCTAAGGCAGGAAGTGGGCTCCACCTGATCCCCAGGACAGCCTTCCCCCTACTACCAGAGTGGTTTGGTATAAATGACCAGACCCCAGTTCCACTTGTGCAGCAAACAAGGCGCTTCCCTTTTCTGGCCCTCCACTTCCTCGAGTGAAAGATGGGAAGGCTAACCAGCAAGCCTTCGGAGGAACTTTTTCAGCCCTAAGTCATGCTCTCTGAGTGCTCTGCTGAACTGAAGCTAAAGGCAGAGCACCCAACCCTGCTTAGCAGCACCCACCCACCTTGCTCCCTCTGCCACTCTGCCGCTCCCCCTCAGCCTCACACCTCTGCAAGGATCTTCCTGACACCCACCATCAGCAGCTTGAGCACTTAAAACTCTGTGTTCAGGGGTCTGGGACACGCAGCAACTTGAGACATAACTTGTCCCCCTAGAGTTCCTGAAGGAAAGGCTGGAGATGAGTAATTGCAGGACAGATGGGAAAAAGAAGGTCGTAGACAGTCTTGAAGTGGGGAAGCTCCTCCTTTGGCCTTTGTCAGAGCTGTACGCCCAAGGCTGGGCCAGCATTTCTTGCCCAGACAGGCCGAGATATTTGGCTGGGCACATAGTAGGCTTTCAGTAAATATCCGTGGAACTGAATTAAATCCCTCTTGCCAGAGGAATAATCTCTTCGTCAGTCGTGGAGGAAAACCAGATATATCCATCTCAGTGCTCCCCTGGACACCTGGAAAGAGTTCTGAGAGTCCGGAAGCTGAGAAGCCTCTGCTGCTTCTAAATGCCTGGGAGACCTGGGAGCCACCAGCACTGCGTCTTACCTCCTGGGGCATCCAGTGAACAGAGGACTACACTCTCGGACTATAAAGGCTCCCAGCTCTGATGCTGTCTTACTCTACAGGGGAGAGCCCTTGGGATTTGAAAGGAACAGTACAGCATTCTGTAAAGCTCGGAGCACCTGGAGCCGCAGCTGTTCACACAGCTTCCGAGACGGGATGATGTGCCCCGAGGGGAGGGACTCTGCGTGTTACAACCGGATTAACCGTGGGTGAGCGCTTAGGAGCTCTGAGAAGCCGTGGAGGTCACAGACAGGCTAAGTTTACATCTCTGTTGCCTATGAGCTATGAAATTGTGGACAAGTCTCTCTACCTCTCTGAGATTCAATTACCACATCTGCAACAGGGGGACAGATACCCCATTAGGTTGTTGCAGAATTAAACGAGATAATGTAGGCAGAGCACAAAACAGTGCCTGGAACCATCAGGAGCTCAGTAGACATCTTTCCCTTCCCTTCATCATAAATACACCCAACGCTCCTCAGAATAAGATCTTAGCTGGTTCCACTGACCCAAAAAACCAGGCCCCTGATGAGGAAGACTGAAGTCCAAACACACTAGAGAGGCACCCAGCAAGTGCACCGGGGCTGTGGCAGCAGACACAGGGGAGGGTTTGGGAAGGGCAGAGGCAGGGCCGGCACCTGGAGACCCACCCACCACCTCCCCTGCCAGTTCTGTGCAGGGCTCCATTATCCGGTGGCCTCCGTGCTCCCGTGGCCTCTTGAGCAGCGCCCACCCCCCACCCTGTAACCCGGGCTCTCTTCCTCCTCCACCTCAGGCGCTGATAATCACCAGCTATGTGACCTGGCTTCCTAAATGAGGGTGTGGAACCAGATGGCCTCTACAGCCCTTACTACCTTTATAATTTTCTGAACCTACAATTCTACAAAGACAAACTGGTGCCTAACTGACGCCCCACCCTCTCCCCATCCCTTCCTTGACACAGGAAGGACGTGCCCAGAGGGAACAGGATTCAGGAAGCAGAGGGGGAAGGACAGAGGCTGGGATTTCATTATGTTAATTTAATTAGCTCTAATCTTCTGCCACAGCAGGGCTTTGAAGAAAGAGGCTTTTGTTGAAATTTCACTTTTGGCAGGAAGTCACCCCCCTCCCACCCCCTTTAGAGATTATGAGTCAAAAGCTCTGATTTCAGTTCTGGCTCTCACAGCCTGCTTTGCTTAGGCTTCCTTTTCACACTTTCAGCAACTTCTTGACTTTTCCAGGAAGGAAATCTGCCCCAGATGTTGGTCAGTAAATGGAAGGTTTTCATCTGCCTTCATAGAAGGGTGTCAGTAATTCACAGACTCCCCAAGGAGAAAGAGCCAAAGGGGAGAAATGCCAAGTTTCTCCTTTAATAAACTGGGGGTTTCCCTTTCAGCTAAACCCCCTCTCTAAATGGGCAGAGAGCCTCACTGTTTTCAAGACATGTTCAGTTTCATTATTTTATGGGGCACTTGCAATTGCCTTATAAAATAATGACAGAAATCTCACTCTCATTTATTCATGCCACTGACATTATTGAATATCTACTGCTCACAGGTGAGGAAACGAAGGGACAAAGAGACACATAGGTAAAGTGACTTGCTCTGCCAGGTGCCTTGCGGCCTGTTGGCAGAGTAGGCACTGGAAGCGGTGGTTTGCTTTCAAAATCTCCAAAAGTAAAAAAGCCCTGGTTTGCAGCATTTGCTTATTTCCATAACTTAAATTTTCCCACCATGGTCAATTTTAAGCCATCAACAGTTTTCAACAATTTTTAACAACCCATTTGCAAAATGCTTGAATATTTTAAAAAATTGGCTCTATAGAGTTTCCAGACTAGAAGCAGGTTTTCCTGACTCCTAATTGAGTGTTTCTTTCTGCTTCACCGTTCTTCCTCCATGCAAGAGAAATCAACATCCTGGGAAGTTTAAAAAGTAACCTTAATAGAAAACTACCTGAAAGATTGTTAACAGGGATTTTCTTCCACATCAGTATTTTTCCAATCATCCTATGAGCACATATGGTCTTTATAATCAGAACTTACCTAGGTAGTTAAAATCATTTTTAGTGAGCTTACTGGAATGTTTTGGAATAACTTCCCTGCATAATTTCTGTCACTCTGTCTCCCTTGGGATGGGGGGGAGGGGCGGAGAGAGAATGTGTTTCCTAAAAGCTCCCTTGCAGAACAGGGGAGGTACACTTAAGTTAAGCATTCACCTGAATCTGGTGCAGTCTTACCTGGATGAGAAATTCATTCCCTTTGGAGTTCAAATTTCACCAGCAATTGAGAAAATACAACTCCCTGTCAAGATTCAAAAAGATCTGCTCTGACAAATCTGATGCCTCTTTGGCCACCAAATGACCTTGCCTCCCAACAGGCTGAGGCCAAAGCAGATGGTTTGACTGAACCAGAAACAATTGCTCCTTCTTTCCTGAGCCTTAGAGAAGACCACTCCTCAACAAAAGGCATTCTGTCCTCTCTTCCCTCAAGCTGGGATTCAAGGGATCTTACCTCAGCACTGGGATGGAAACCTGGGACCAGGGATTAGGACAGGCTCAAGGGGGCCAGTCCATTTCAGCTGGGCTCCATGACATCCACTGCTTGTCCCGGGGCTGCTGGCTGCAGGGCTCTGCACGGTTGGCTCTACCCCTGCCTGCAGGGGGAAAGAAAACAAAGAAAATTTGCTGGCTGAGCACCAAAAGCACATACGTTAATACACACAGGAGGGTAAGAGCACTTGCTCAGCGCACTGCCAGCCCTGGTCATCCTGCCACTTCAGAGCCCCTATCAGAACCTTAGCCCTCACCAGAAGGAGGCAGCCTCCTTCCCAGAACCCAAATGGGCCGCATGTTCACCCAGACCCACCCTCTTGGGGGCTGCACAATTTCAGAGCAACGTGCAGATTAAGCAAAGCAAACTCTACTACAGTCATTGAATGATCAATGATAAGAACAGCAACAGTTAGAAAGTCACAGAGCTGACCTAAGTCTTGTGTTTAGATAAGGCTTTCAGACAAGTGCCTCCAATCAACAACTACATCAAACTTACAGTCTCCCTTTGACCTATAGTTGTTGTTTATGCTGCTACAAATGTGAATTCAATTTCTAATTCATTTTGGAATCATTTTTAACTGAGCCTAAATTTTAACCCATATATTATTATAGCTGTCTGGGTGGAGAGCATCTGTTTTGAAAGTAATTGTTGTTTTTCCTTATGCCAAAGAAATTTATGTTCAATCTATAAATTCTAGAAAATATAATTAAGTGAAAAGAAGTTACCCATTCTTTCTCCACTCAACTACAGATAACATACGCTGTCTGGTTTTTGTTTTAGTTTTCTTTTTTCCTTTTGTTCTCTAGATTTTTTAGAAAGATGTGGCAAAGCTAAGCATGGTTTAGTGACAGCTGTGTCATTAAGTAGTCTTCAGCAGTAACATTTTAATGGCTTCTCTGGCGTCACTTTAATGGCTACATAATATTATATGCATGTACCCATGGATCTCCAAGGAGCCATGTATGGCACCCTGCACAGCTGTGCCATAAATTTTACCCAGCCCCCAAAGGATAGACATTTAAGTCATCTTCAACTTTTTTTTCTAATTATAAATAGTGTTTAAAACTAAATCTTTGGCGGGAGACCCATGATTATTTTCTTAAGACACTGTCTTCGAAATCAAATTGCTGGGTCAAAGAGTTTCCAAATTTCTCAGGCTTTTGAACAGTCTTGGCATGCCAGCTCCAGGACTACTGCACCATAGAAACTCCTCCCAGCAGTGGAGAAATATGCCCAATCCTCTAACCTTCCTCTCTTCCCCAGTCCCTCCCTCACACACATCCTCATTCACCAGGATAACATTTCTAGTGGAAATGAATGGGGGGTTCTGAAAGTCTGACTTTTCATTTTTCATGCTCACACTCAGCTCAGCCCAAGTCTAAGACAAGATCCATGATGCTAAAATGAGCTCCCATAAACAAGGCTGGGGGAAGGGGACAGTGCATGAATAAGAATTGGTAAGGGGGTAAAAACAAGAAACCCATTGAGGAACAGAGAAGGAGTGGTAGATACATTAAGTACAGTGTCCAGGGGAAAGAAACTCTTAGATACAAGAGAAACAAGAGTCACACCATGAGAGGGCAGATGATGATAGGAATTAATATCAGATAAAATTGAAGCTGCAGTGAGCCCTTGGAGGAGGTGAAAACATCAAGGCCTCCCAACGATTCAGGGTAAAACAGAGTAAACAACAAAGGCATCAGGTGAGATGGAAAGAGAAAATGTGGCTTGAGGCCTTGGGTACCTTGCTGATGTCTACAATTGTCAACAAAACACCAGGAGCCAGAGGCACTGTGGGGAAAGGAGAACAGTGAGGGAGAGGGCTGGGAGCTTGCCAGCAAGGAGCCCTGGGGAGCAGGAGCACAGCACTCCTGGGGAGGGGATGCTACGAAGCTCCTGACTCATCTGCCCCTTACCAGGAAGGACAACCCCACTCTCCATCTCTGTCTAGGCAGCTTCTAGCGTCCTTCCTTCCTCTCCAGGCCAAACCTTCAGTGAGATGGATAATTCCCAGGAGATCTGTCTAAACAGATTATTGGATGTCTTGGCCCTGTGACCCAGGCAAAGACCTTGGGGACCCAAGTCTCATGCCCTTTCCTAGCTGAGCAGGCCCCTTGCCCTGCCTGCCCCACACACCCAGCTTCCTGGGAAAGAGGAAGAAGCTGGACTACCAAGAGACCAGAGCAGAAGTCTGGGGAGAGGCAGACAGGAAACCTTGCATGCAGTCCCAGAGACAGCAGGTGCTCGGTGACTCCAGCGGCTGCGAGGCTGGTCTGCACTTCTTACTTCTTATTCCTGAACTCAGAATTTCGTTAGGTCTCTCTGTTCTTTGCAATCAAATTGCTCCACCTAAAACAATCTCTTCCAGGTCCCGAGGCTGCAGTAATCTTGGGCTGGGAAACCAGGACAGTAAGAGCAGGACTCCTTTCCAGCTCTGTTCAACATGGTAAATCTGTGCAAGTTAGAGGCCTGGCACTGAGGGCAGGAGCTGCAAATAACCCAGCCTGTGAGGGCCAGGTAAGAAAGCAGTTAGCACAGACCTTGGTTTCTTCATCTCATAGAAGAGCATGGTCTAAATGGGCTCTGGGGTCCCTGCTGGCTCCACCACTGAAGTCTAAGGCAGCTGTGAGTGAGAGTAAGGGCTCACCTATGATCTGGTGCACCACTGTGGGGCAGGGCTCAGGCCACTCTTTGCGGCTCCTCAAAAGCCTTCTTTTAAAAAAACTTTTTTCACCAAGTTTGTGGCTGGATTTTTGACAGATAAGGCCACTGGATGGAACCATCCTGGATTGCTAAAGCATAGCTGGGTGATTTTTCTATTTTCCATTCTATACGAACTCCTCCCCTCACCTTATTTGGCATCACACATTCAACTGATCATAGGGTCCCCATACCACCTATAAGCTCATGTGCTTCCTTGCAGTTTTAATACAGCTCCCATTTAATTCACAGCCCCGCTGTAATCTGTCACCACCAGCTCTGCTCCCTCTCCTTCCTCCTATCCCACAAGCAACATGGCGCTTGACGTCTAGATTTGGTTTCCTTGCTTCTCTCCCGAAGCCCAGCCAGCCAAGATGGTACTCGGCTCCTTCCTCGCCCTCCAGCGCTCAGCACAGCCCTCACCACACTGTCCCCACCTTACAGCCCCTGGCAGCGACTGGGCCAGCCCACTCTCTCCTCCACCCTTAGACCTCGAAGCATCCAGATGACACAGAAGATGAACAACTAAATAAGAGGCTGCCTTGGCCTCATTAACTCCCTCTTGCCTCCAGCAAGTGTTTCCTTGAAGGAAGTATACAATGGGTGAAGCACAGACCACAGACGCAGAAGCAGGATTCGGAGAGCCCACCAAGAACCAAAGAACGCAAAGAAGTTCATAAATTGAGCCAAGAATTTCATGGCCCGGCCCCTCGAAGCAGGACCATTGCTGAAAGGCTCTGCTGTGCGTCAGAGAATTAGCCCCTGGCCCCAGGTCCTGGCCTCCGAGAGCAATCCCCGCCAGGGCCAGGCACACAGGAGCCGTAGGGCAAGATAACCCTGTTAACCCTGGATCCATTATTCCATTTTATCTGGGATGTGGGCAATTGTTCTGATTGTGTTTGAATATGGAAGCTAAATTAGCTAAGAGCTTTTATTGATTCTTGAGCAGAAAACATTCCAGGATCTGGGTCTCTACAAATCTGCTGAGCACTGCAGTCAAATCGGAAGACACCACACCCAAAATACAATAAAAACTTCTGCTAAAATCAGGAGACTTCCTGCTGATTTCAGCTTCCCCCTTCCCCTCTCAGGGCTCACGCCCCTCCTTGATGGTTCATCTGTGAAGCCTGGACCCAACCTTACGGGGCTCCGGTCCTAGACCACGTGTTAACCACAAATATTCCTTTTTTATTTTATTTTATTAGCAATTGCTATGTGCCAGGCACTTTATGTGCTAAATTATTCATTTATTCCACATACAATCCTATGCGGTCAGGAATGTTTTCTTCATTTTTAGATAAAGTGACAAGAGTTCTGGTAACTGTTAGTAATACTAATAGCTGGTAATAGCTATTACTAGTAATAGCTCAGGCGCAAAACTGATAAGTGACTGAGCCAGAATTCCACACACCAACCTGCCTCCCAGCGGGCTTTCTTCCCTCTAGTGTTAGGATAAAGGTAGGCCAACAGATCCCAGTAAAAAGCTGGAATTAAACATGAGCTGCACACTGAACACATGGTGGGCTGTGACCAGAAGAGAAATGGTGTAAGCATTTATTTACAGAGAACCTGAGAAAGGAAGCTCTTCTGCCACTGCCATTTACAAAATATCCAAAGGAGGGATATTTTGCTCACTTATTTGACTGTGTTGTTAATATCTTCTCTACAGCAGTCAGTTTGGGTTACTCCTATTTTAGGTACCAGCCTGAATATATAGGGGGACAAGTGAGCCCTTTTTTAAATCAAACAATATATTACACATGATTTTTAAGGTCCAGTGGTACTGCAAGGCTTACAAGGAGAAACAGCAGGCCCTGCCCACACCTCCATATCTCTAATTTCTGCCTTCCAACTCTTTTATCTTCTGCTAGAGTCATCTCAGTGTATCTAAATAGCATGCTTGCATGGCTCGGGGTTTTTTCAATGTTAGATGTTATTCATTGACTTCCTGCTATAAGAAATGAGCTCTTTTACCACCATCCCATATACCTCTCCCCCTTCCCGTATCCTCCCGATAGTTATACCATTTTTTATTAAGTCAACACTAGAAATTACATTGTTATGACGAGACAAATTACTGTTCACAGCCAAGCTCCGTGCGCTATGACTAATTCCTTTCATGTACATTCTTTAGTTGTCATTTCTGGAGTCCATTATCACCTCATTTGTTTGTTTGCTTGCTTAATTTTCTATGTACGTAATTCAGCACTCAACTTTTCCAACAAAACTGTAAAACTCATCATAGTACAGCAAATACCATTATGTAATCAATCAGTTCTTTAAAAAAAAATAATTCTTGCAGATCTCCCTTCTGGAAACTTCCATCCTACTTCAATCTGAACTGGTTGTTCTCCAGGCTTAAAGAGAGATCCCACTTCTTAGTTTACCCCTCAGTTTTGGAGGAACATATACATAGTAGCTTTCTCAGAAAGGCTGTGTGGGAGGTAAAATAATTGAACCTTACATCCCAAATGTCATTATTTCACCCTCACATTTGATTAATAATTTGTCTGTATATAATTTCTCAGTTGAAATTTTAAAGGTATAGCTTCATTATCTTCTAGCTTCAGTGTTGCCATAGAGATAAGTAATGTCAATCATATTTCTATTCGTATATGCATAATCAGTTTGGGTTTGGGTTTCTTCTGTCTAGAAGCTTGTCTTTGGGTGTGTGTCTTTTTTTCATTCATAGCCCTGGGTACTTAAGGGGGCTTGTGAATCTAGAAGCCCGTGTCCTTCAAGTCTCAAAGTTTTTCTTGTTTTATTTATTTATGTATTTCTTTATTTGTTTATTGAGACAGGATCTTGCTCTGTCACCCAGGCTTGAGTGCAGTGGCACAATTGTGGCTCACTGTAACCCCAAACTCCTCGACTCAAGTGATCCTCCTGCTTCAGCCTCCATGTAGCTAGGACTACAGGCATGTGCCAGCATGTCCAGCTGATTTTTTAAATTTTTTGTAGAGATGGGGTCTCTCTATGTTTTCCAAGCTAGTCTCCAACTCCTAGCCTCAAGCAGTCCTCCCACCTCGGCCTCCCAAAATGCTGGGACTAGAGGCAGGAGCTACCGCACCCAGCTGTATTATTTCTTTAACAATTCTTCCCTTGTCTCTATTCTCTTTTTCTGTAAGGCTTATTATTCAGATGTTGGACTTCATAGACTAATCCTTTCTTATTTTTCATTCCATTGCCTTTTTTGTTGGAGTTTTTCTGCTTCCATAAGTTTTCTTCAACCTTATATTCTAAACCATCTACTGACTTACTCTGCTATCATACTTTTAATTTCCAAGAGTTCATTATTCTCTAAATATTGCTTTTTGTTTTGCACACTGCTTTTATTTTATTAATGTAATATCTTCTCTTGTCTCTCTGAGACTAGTAATTACAGTTTTTGTGAAGTTTTCTTCTGCTCCCTATATTGCCTCTATTTCTTTCTTTTTTTTTTTTTTTTTTTTTTTTTGAGACACAGTGTCACTCTGTTGCCCGGGCTAGAGTGCCGTGGTGTCAGCCTAGCTCACAGCAACCTCAAACTCCTGGGCTCAAGCAATACTCCTGCCTCAGCCTCCTGAGTAGCTGAGACTACAAGCATGTGCCACCATGCCTGGCTAATTTTTTCTATATATATTTTTAGTTGTTCAGCTAATTTCTTTCTATTTTTAGTAGAGACGAGGTCTCACTCTTGCTCAGGCTGGTCTCAAACTCCTGAGCTCAAACAATCCACCGGCCTGGGCCTCCCAGAGTGCTAGGATTACAGGCGTGAGCCATCACGCCCAGCCTGCCTCTATTTCTTGTGAGTTTCTTTTTATATTGTTGTTTGTCTCTTTTAATTTCTGTCTTTCATGTTTCAAATTTTTCTCAAATAGCCAGTGATCTTTAGCAATCTTTTTAAATTTAAAAGTGAGACAACAAGAAGGTGAATGGATGTTCTATGTGCATGGGCAGGGCTGCTGAACTGGTGGATCATACCAGAGGGTGAGTCAGAGGAATTGTACATTTTATCTGAAGAACCCTAAATATCAATATCTATAGGCCTTCTCTCTTGGGCTGTTGAGTTTATGCAGAAAGACTCCTTTAATCTCATGATGAGGGAAAGCAGAATATAACCCCAGCTTGCAGACTGTGTAAACAAAGCAGAAGAAGAGTCTTGGGGGCAGCAAGAGGTCTCACTGTTGAGCAGGTAGACTATCACTCACTCCATCTGCTGTAGAAGGGCAGTTCACACACATCCTTCTCAGGTTGGCCTGCTGTGCCTGATCTTAATCAGGTCTTAAAACTGAAAGACAGAAAGGTCACAAATAGACAACCTAATGAATCGACTTAAAGAGCTGGAAAAAGAAGAACAGACTGACCCAAAACCCAGCAGAAGAAGTGAAATTAATAAGATCAAATCAGAACTAAATGAAATTGACAATAGGAAAACTATACGGAAGATTAATAAAACAAAAAGTTAGTTCTTTGAAAAGATAAACAAAATTGACACACCTGTGGCTAGACTAAGAGCAGAAAAGAAAAATCTCTAATAAGCTCCATCAGGAACATGAAAGGAGAAATTACAACTGATGCCACAGAGATACAAGATATCATCTATGAATTCTACAAAACATTTTATGCACACAAACTGGAAAATGTGGAGGAAATGGACAAATTTTTAGAAATACACAGCCTCCCTAGGCTCAACCAGGAAGAAATAGAATTCCTGAATAGACCAGTATCAAGAACTGAAATTGAAATAGCAATAAAAAACCTTCCTAAAAACAGAAGTCCCAGACCAGATGGTTTCACACTCGAATTTTACTACACCTACAAAGAAGAACTGGTGCCTATCCTGCAAAAGTTATTCTACAACATCGAGAAGGATGGAATCCTCCCCAACACATTTTATGAAGCCAACATAACCCTGATACCAAAACCAGGAAAGGACACAACAAAAAAAGAAAACTACAGACCAATATCCCTTATGAATATAGATGCAAAAATTCTCAAGAAAATCCTAGCAAACCGCATCCAGGTTCTTATCAAGAAAATAATCCATCATGACCAAGTGCGCTTCATCCCAGAGATGCAGGGATGGTTTAACATACGCAAATCTACAAATGTAATTTACCACATAAATAGAAGCAAAAACAAAGACCATATGATCCTCTCAATAGACGCAGAAAAAGCATTTGACAAAATTCAACACCCTTTTATGATAAGAATACTTAAAAAAATAGGCATAGAGGGGGCCTACCTAAAAATGATACAAGCCATATATGATAAACCCACAGCCAACATCATACTGAATGGGGAAAAATTGAAAGCATTCCCACTTAGAACTGGAACAAGACAAGGTTATTCACTGTCCCCATTGCTATTCAGCATAGTGCTGGAAGTCCTTGCAAGAGCAATCAGGCAAGAGAGCAGAATTAAGGGCATCCAAATGGGGGTAGAAGAGATCAAACTCTCACTCTTTGCTGATGATATGATATTATATCTAGAAAACCACAAGGATTCAACCAAGAGACTCCTGGAATTGACAAATGAATTCAGTAAAGTCTCAGTATACAAAACCAATACACACAAATCAGAAGCATTCATATATGCCAATAACAGTCAAACTGAGAACCAAATCAAAGACTCAATATCCTTCACAATAGGAACAAAGAAAATAAAGTACCTAGGAATACATTTAACTAAGGAGGTAAAAGACCTCTACAGGGAGAACTAAGAAACACTGAGAAAGGAGATAGCAAAGCACATAAACAGGTGGAAAACCATACCATGCTCGTGGATCAAAAGAATCAACATTGTTAAAATGTCTATACTGCCCAAAGTGATCTACAGATTCAATGCAATCCCTATTAATTTACCAACATAATTTTTTACAGATATAGAAAAAATAATTTTACTCTTTGTGTGGAACCAGAGAAGATCCCACTTAGCAAAAGCAATCTAAGGCAATAAGTACAAAATGGGAGTTATTAATTTACCAGACTTCAAACTATACTACAAGGATGTGGTTATGAACAGGGACACAGACCAGTGGAACAGAACCGAGAATCCAGATATAAAACCATCCACCTATAGCCATCTAATCTTTGACAAAGCAGACAAAAACATACACTGGGGAAAAGAATCCTTATTCAATACATGGTGTGGGGAAAAATGGATAGCCACATGTAGAAGACTGAAACAGGACCCACACCTTTCACCTCTCATAAAAATCAAATCACGGTGGATAACAGACTTAAACCTAAGGTGTGAAACTATTAAAATTCTAGAAGAAAACGTGGAAAAAACTCTTACAGACATTGGCCTAGACAAGAATTTATGAAGAAGACCCCAAAGGCAATCACAGCGACAATAAAAATAAATAAATGGGACCTGATCAAATTAAAAAGCTTCTGCACGGCCAAAAAAAAAAACTGTCACAAGAGCAAACAGACAACCTACAGAATGGGAAAAAATTTTCACATGCTACACATCTGATAAAGGGCTGATAACTAGAATCTATTTAGAACTCAGGAAAATCAGCAAGAAAAAAATCAAACAACGCTACCAAAAAGTGGGCAAAGGACATGAACAGAAACTTTTCCAAAGAAGACAGAAGTATGGCCAACAAACATACGAAAAAATGCTCAATATCTCTAATCATCAGGGAAATGCGAATCAAAACCACAATGAGATATCACTTATCTCCAGTGAGAATGGCCTTTATCAGTAAGTCCCAAAACAATAAATGTTGGCATAAATGTTGGCCTGGATCCGGAGAGAAAGGAACACTCATACAGTGCTGGTGGGACAGCAAACTAGTACAACCTCTGTGGAAAGCAATATGGAGATACCTGCCATTTGATCCAGCAATCCCATTATTGGGCATCTACCCAAAAGAACAAAAGACATTCTATAAAAAAGACATCTGCACCCGAATGTTTACAGCAGCAAAATTCACAATTGCAAAGATGTGGAAACAACCCAAGTGCCCATCAATACATGAGTGGATTAATAAAATGTGGTATATGTATACCATGGAGTCCTACTCAGCTATAAGAAACAATGGTGATATAGCACCTCTTGTATTTTCCTGGATAGTCCTGGAACCCATTCTACTAAATGAAGTATCCCAAGAATGGAAAAATAAGCACCACATGTACTCACCATGAAATTGGTTTCACTGATCATCACCTAAGAGCACGTTTAAGAATAACCTTAATCGGGTGTCAGGCAGATGTGTGGGGGTAGAGGATGGGTGTACACATACATAATCAGTGTGATGCACACTGTCTAAGGGATGGACACGCTTGAAGCTCTGACTCAGGGCGGGGGGGGTGCGAAGAGGGGGTGGCAAGGGCAATATATGTAACCTAAACTTTTGCACCCCCATAAAATGCTGAAATAAAAAAAAAATACTGAGTATGTTCCTGGAAAGATCCTTAAAAGTAATATTAGTTACCAGAAAGAAAGGGGGAAAAAAAAACACTTTACCCGCATAGATTTATAATCACCCTCAAATTAGTACAAATCAGGGTTTTCCACCGAACGGGTTAGAAATAAAACTTGATTTTTACAGATTTTTAGACTTGGAAATTGTGGATAAGGGGTTGTGTATGCATTTTCTACACCTCCAGTCACACTTGGGACATTTTTCACGGGGATTTTGTCACTCTGTGGGGCTGCCTGCTTGCAACAAGATGGGGCAAAATGAGGCAGGTTGAGATGTGGGTGCAGGGTGAAGGCTTGGCTCAACAGGGAAACAGTATAATGACACAGTCACTTGAAAGGTCTGAGTCCCAGTTCTATGCTAGCAAGCCATGTTACTTTGAGAAAGTTATTTAACCTCTCTGAGCCTCAGGTTTCTCCTCTTAATTGTGGGTTATTCCAACTAATTTTGGAGTGTTGTTGACAGAATTTAGTTAAACTCAGCCAAGAAGTATGTATTATGCTTATGATTCCTAAGGCATTGCTCTCGATCCTAGGGAAATAACTGTGAACAAAAGAGATGAAGTCCCTGCCCTCATGGAAACAACTTCCTAGTGAGATGAGACACAGGGTTGAAGAACAACGAGGCAGGATAAAAGGGAAAGAGAGAGCCAAGCATAATGGAGGGAGGAAACGGGCATGAGATTATTGTCTTATATAAGGGGGTCAAATGGCCTCTCTAATAAGGTGACATTTAAACAGAAGCCTGAAGAAGAGATGGAGCAAATAGTGGGGATTTATGAAGGAAGGGTGTTCCAATGGGAGGGAACAGTGCAAGAGCTCTGGGGAAAAATGTGTTTTATGTCTGAGGAGCAAGCTCAGTGAGGTGAAGCAGAATGAAGAGGAAGAAAGAGCAGGAGATGAAATCTGTGAGGTTCTGGAGGTCAGGTCATGCAGAACACTATAGTCCTTTCTAAGACATTTTTTTTTTTTTTTTGAGACAGATTGTTCCTCTGTCATCACAGCTAGAGTGCAGTGGTGTCGTTATAGCTCACAGCAGCCTCAAACTCCTGACCTCAAGTGATCCTCCTGCCTCAGCCCCCTAAGTAGCTGAGACTACAGGCATGCACCACCACACCTGGCTAATTTTTCTATTTTTAGTAGAGACGGGTCTCACTCTTGCTCAGGCTAGTCTTGAACTCCTAACCTCAAGGGATCCTCCCACCTTGGCCTCACTGAGTGCTAGGATTACAGGTGTGAGCCACCATGCCCAGCCCTTTCTGAGACTTTGGCTTTGAGTGAAATGGGAAGCTTTCATTGGTTTTTGAGTAGAGAAATTACATGTTACACATCTTTTTAAATGATCACTTTGGTTGCTATTTTGAGAATAGATCACAGGAGTAAGAATGTAAGCTGGAGGCCCAGTTATGAAGCTGTTCTAAAAATTAAAAGTTGAGATTAATCTGACCTGGACCAGTATGAATTTGGTGACTCTGATAAGTGGTTGGTTTCTTGATTAATTATGGAAGTACAGCTGACATGGTTTGCTGAGGGACTGGATGCAGCATGAGAGAAAGAGACTCTAGAGTCTTAAGCCCTAGCAAATGGAAAGATGAAGTTGTCATCTACTGAAGTGGGGATGGCTGTTTTAGAGAGAAAAGCAGCGGTTCAGTTTTAAACTTGTCGTATTCAAGATGTCTACTGGACATCTAAGGAAACTTGTCAAGTAGATGGTTGAATATAGGAGCATAGATTTCAGTAGAAAGGTCTGGCAAGGAGATATAAATTGAGGGCTGTCAGCAAATAAATGGTATAAGATTGCCCAAGAAATGAGGAAACAGAGAAGAAGCCAAATCCACGGGCCTCTCTCCGGAGCACTTTAAAGTGAACAAGTGAAGGTGAGCCAACAAAAGAAACAGAGGGGAAGCCAGTGAGAGAAGAGAAGAACCAAACACAGTGATATCCCAGAAGCCAAGAGAAGAAACTTTTTCAGGGGAGATAGAATGGTCAACTATATCAAATGCTGCTGATAAGAAAAGGATTGATTGACAACTGGATTTGGCAATAGAGCTTATTAGTAAACCTGACAGGTATAGTTTTGGTGGTGTGATTGAGGCAGAAGACTGATCAGAATGAGTTTAAATGAGAATGAGAGAAGAGGAATTGTAAGGAGCAAGTGCAGACAACCTCCCAGGAGCAGAAAAGCGAGGCAGTAGCCAGAGGCATAGATGAGATCAAGAGAGGCTGTGCCTATGCATGTGGGTGGGTTTAGGCAGGAGGCACAGCAGACATAGATAGAGAGATAGAGATGATAGAGAGGGGTTGATGGTGATAGAGATGGCGATGGAGATAAAAATAGAGAGAGAGATGTACATGGGAATGATCCAATAAGAGAGAGAACACTGGAAAGTGAAGAAAGAATTGCTGTTGTCATGTCCTTAAGTAAGAGGAAGTAAAGTTGTATACACAAGTGGAGGTGCTGGTCTCAAAGCAGTAGCAAAAACAATTAATCATCCATAGTAACAGGAAGAAGGTAGAATATATGGGCATAGATTTGGTGGTAGAAATGTGCTATGGTCTGAATGTTCATGTTCCCCTCAAACTCACATGTTGAAATCCTAACCCTCAACAAGATGGTATTAGGAAGTAGGGCCTTTGGGCCATGATTAAGTTGTGAAGGTTCTCCCATCATTAATGGGATTAGTGCCATTATAAAAGAGTCCCCAGAGAGCTAGCTAGCCCCTTCACCATGGGAGGACACAAGAAGTTTCCATCTGTGAACTAGGAAGACAGCTCTTACCACACACAGAATCTGCTCACACCTTGATCTTGGACTTCCCAGCCTCCAGACTGTGAGCAAAGATTTCTGTTGTTTATAAGTGACCCTATTTATGGTATTTTGTTATAGCTACCTGAAAGGACTAAGACAAGAAGTATGAAAGTTCTCTTCTGATTGCCATTATTTTTTCAGGTAAGTGTGAAACAAGGTTGTCAACTGAGAGTAAGGATGGGGAAGGAGGTGTTCGAGGATTGAAGAGAGAAAAAGGTGTGAAACGGTCATCTCAGTTAGAATGGCAGTGGTTCTCCACCATCACTGCCCACTGAAATTAACTGCAGAGCTTTAGAAAAAGCTACTGATATCCAGGTCCATCCCTCAAAGATTTTGATTTTATTAGTTTTGGGTGGCATTCAGGCAGCAGTACTTTTTATAATTCCCCCCAGGTACCACTAATGACAGCCAGAATTGAGAACCACTGAACCAAGGAAATGGGACAAGATAGCCCACAACACCTTAAGCCCACTTAAGCATCATGGTCATGCATTAGAGGATGGCGGTATGCTTTTCTACAGGCACATTCCGACTTGTGGTGTGGGGATAGCACAGAGAGAGAGCAAGAGCTGGACTTAAGGGCTAAATGAGATATTTATAAAGTATACAACACGCCTGGATGTAGTAAGAGTTCAGTATATGAAAGGTCCTATGTTTATTTTTATCACCAGCTAAGTGACACATGCCATCCTTATAGCAAACAAATTCTGTCTTTATCTTATCCAAATAATTCACCCAATTTGTGTATACCATAGGGTTTTTAATTCATTTGTGAATAACTAAAACCATAAATGTATATCCTTAAATATCAAGGAGGTCTCTTCTGGTTGATTTTATGTGACACTGAGCACTGCACATGGGGTCACTGGACTTCCCAGCAACTGCAAAAGTCAAACGTCACCCCTCCGCCCACCCACTATCCCTATTTGATAAAAACAGTTTTGTACCTCTGTTTTGTGAAGCCCCACCAGTCCATGCTACCTGGAGCCTGCATTTTAGTGGGTTCTGCCTTTGCAATTCCTGTCCGGTAATCTGTTCCTCCCCCTTTCCACTCCTGATGGTAACCCTGAGCCTGGGGTCCAGATACCTATGAAGAGACCTCTGTAATGACAAATGCCACTTCAATGCCCTCTCCCCCAGTCAAGCCTGGCAGGATCCCTGCCCATGTCCACACATCTGCTGGAAAAAGGCTGCAGACTCCATCCTGACCAAGCTGGCTCAAATGCCAGCAGAGGGAGAAAGCCCTAAGGGCTCACCTCCCCAGGGACCCCCCAATGTCAGCCCCTGCCCTCCCTTATGAGTGGACCTACAACTGCCTGGCAAACTCCTCTTCATCCTTTTCAGGACTTTGAGGGTCTCATCGCTTCTCTGACCTGTCCTGCAGGCAGAGTGTACCCTGTACTCCCCTGCCTCTAGGTCCCTCAGAACTTGGGCAACTCCTTTTCCTCGGTGTGCCCCTGCACATGCCTGTCTCTCCTCCTAGACTGACAGCTCCCCTGGGGAGAGCTCTATCTCATCTAGCTGTATATTCACAGTGGCTAGCAGTGGCTACCCTCTCATGGTTAATGAGAATAAGCATTAATAAGAGCTGTGATATTAAAAGTAACCACTATTTATTGATCACCAAACACGTGGCCGGCACTAAATTAAACACAACATACAGGACTCACACCAATGCCATAAGGTAGGAATGATTAATATAGATTAAGATGAGAACCTGAGGGTCAGAGAAGTTCCCAAGTTCACAAGCTGAGAAGTGGCACATCTGGAATTTAAACCCAAGTCTGTCTGGCTGAAAAGAGTGCGACTTTTTCCAGATGATAAGGGCTTTCTGAGGAAGGTGACATTGCAAGGGGTGATAGGGAAGGCAGTGAGTTGTCTCCCAGCTCACCCACTGTGAGCCACTGGATCTGCTGAAGAGACAAGGGCAGGACTCCTCATGTGCAGAGAACTTCCCTGGGAGAGGCCTTTGGTCCGACTCCTCCTTGCCTATTCCTTCCCATCTTCCAAATTTACAGCCCAGAATAAGATATTCATTGTATAGAACACAAAAGTAGCTGCCACAAGTTCTCTGACAGGAAGCATTTTCTGGGGATTTATCCTCCTACCGTCATTAACCACCTCCAGCTCAGGCCCCGCCAGCATCCTTCCCAGCACCGTACAATTGACAAAGGCAATCCCTGCAGCCTGCTCTCAGGTAAACAATGATTCAGCCCAGCTGCCTTTGTCACAGCTCCCTGGCTGTTTTCCTCTCTCTCTCACCTGGGACAAACTCCCCGTGACCCTGGCTCCCAAGAGAATAAGGCAAGAAGAGCAAGGCCAGGAACCTGATTCCCCACCGGGGCAGAACCATGGATCACCCTAGTAAACTTTCCTTCTTTCATCTCACTGCCTGACTTCCGCTCCCAAGGCCAGAATTGGCAGGTAGGAAATAGGCTGTGCAGTGGGGCAGGAGGGCACGACAGCTCCAAGGTGCTCCCCACAGCAGGCCTGTTCTCGCACCTTGACCTTACCGAGAGAGCACCCACCCGTGCTCTGGTGTCCGGCTGTGTCTGTTCTCAGTGGGCAGAGAGGAACATCAGGATGGCTGAGCTCAGTCTGCAAGGACTCCAAGGACAGGGCAGTATGCTGGGCCTAGGCTGTGCAGAGGACCCAGTCATCATCCCCACTGTCCAGGACGCCACGGTCTAACACAGCTAACTTCGCCCAACGTGCTAAGTATGGTGTAAGAGAACACAGGTCTTCTCTTTCCTTTGCAGGCGAAGAATTTGAGGGGGCTCATCCTGAGCTATGGCTACTGGAGCCGAGGCTGAGACAAAGGCCGGGTTATAGCAGAGAGACCATGGGATAAGGAAGAATGATCTTTTCAGCAACATGGAGTAGCCTGGGTTTCTCACCAACAGCCCCACTCCCCACCCACACAATAGGGCTTTGGGACCCCCAGAAGCACACCAGGCCCCACCCCAGACCCTAGAACAATCCTGATCCATCCTGGGGCAAACACAAGGTGCCTCTTGCTGCACCAGTGCTGTGCTGAGTTCAGGCTGCCACCCACCCTGCTGTGTTTTGTCAGAAGCCCAATTTCTCTGAGACCACCTTGCCCTCATCAGTACTTCTGGAGGATAGAGACTGCCACCAAAGTCCCCTGACAACCCCATCCTCCCCGTCCTCTTTCCAGACTACCAGCCTCTACCAGACGTGGCAGGGGCCTGCTGGCCTGGCAGCATTCCTTCCTGCAGCTTGGCGTGTCTGGAACATCCTTCTCCACCCTCACCAAGCTGTTGACAGCCATCCTGACCCAACTCTCTGGCCCAGACATTCCCCAGAACCAGGAAGGCAGGCAGGAGCATCCTCTTACTCAGGCAGTGGCAAAGTCAGACTGACGACTGCCTCCCACCACAGCCCCCAGCTGGTCATGTGAGTCGGGGAAGCACAGCTTCTTGCCTGCTGACCAAGTTGTTTGTTTCAACCTTGCAGGGACTGTGAGAGTGTTTACAGACACCTGTGGGTGCTCTAACGGATGTAGGATGTACGCTCTCAGGAGATCAAGGGGTGTGCCGGCAATAACAAACCCTCTGTGTGGCTCTCTCACACTTTCTCATGTCACATCTATGATCTAATTTGAACATAAAAACTAATCTGGGGCTAAACAGTGGCATAATTATCCCCTTTTATGGATAAGGAAATTAAGGTTCTGATTAAGTAGCCTGGGGCCACACAACTGCTGGATGGCGGAGTCTGGACCATAATTTAGGCTCTTATATTTACCTACAAAATTTACATCTAAAATATGTTTTATATCATAGGTAGATATTTTATAAGTAAATATATTTTTACATAAAACTATTTACCTATAAAAATATTTATTTATATTTTTATGTTTTACATTTCACAAAGGTGGCTAATTCAGGTCTCCGTGTGCTACAAATCATAGCACAGTAGAAAACCATGGACTTTGGACTGCAGGCAGCTCAGGGGGTTCAAATCAGTTTCACTACTGTGTGACTTTGGGCAGATTAATCTATCACTCTTAACTTCAGTTTCCTTGTCTGTACAGTAGGAATGATAATAATTGTATCCACTCTATGGGTTTGTTGAGCAACCTAGAGGTATCTGTGTGTAGTACCTGGTATGTGTGGGCACTGAACCAACGGTAGCTATTCTTTCATTCATCCTTGGCTCTCAACTACAAAAAACTGCTCACGGTGACCCAGACATGTCCCAGACTTTCACCCCTATACCTGCGCTCCTGCTGCCTGTGGGCCAAGAATGTTCTCTCTCCCATTCTCCACCTACCAGAACTCTTCTCATCCTTCCACATCCAGGTCAGACTCCATCTGTCTCCTCTGTGAAGCCCTCCCCATCCTCTGAGCCCCAACACCCAACTGCCCATCTGATTTACGATGTTCTGCCAACTGACTCACCAACTCCCCCATGACAACATCTTGTTCATCTATTTGCATCTCCCACCCCATCCTTCACTCCCAGAGGACTAGTATTTAATGATGCCTTTTAGAATACCCTTAGTGGTTTTATTTAAATAAGACCAGCTCATTATTTTTTTAAAAAATGTCCATCAATACACAAAATTATATGGAGCTAAAAATCACCCAAGAGCCCTCTATACAGAAAAAAAAGAGAATAGATTAATATCATCCCTTACATGTCTCTATATTTACATATGGATAGAAGCATGGAGGATGGAAAGAAGGATGGATGGTGACTGCCTTATAAAATAGCTATTTTTATTTTTAAATTTTATTTTAATTCTACAGAAAAGTAAAACTAAAGGGAAAGCTGAACATCTAATAAAAGTTAGCACTTTCATTTCCTTCACTTCTCTCCCCCTAGCTCTCTGTTTCTGGTATATTCTTTTTACTTTCTCACATTTTATTCCTTAGCCTTAACCACCCACCCCTGCTTAGCTTTGCTTCTCTATTTGAATGGATTAAGGGCTCACCAAATGACCTCTAACTGCGCTTTCCTAAGTGTGTTTGCTGATTAATCTCTTTTTTATCCTCCAGTGAGTTTTTCCAGAAAGGCTCAGCAGTGCTAGATTCCTGAGTTCTTGCATGTATGGGAATGCCTGCCTGCCTTATACTTCCAAAACAATTTGAGTATCAAAGTCTTCACTCCCGTTGCCTTTCCTCCAGAACTCTGTAAACATTTCCACTCAGTGTCTTTCTTCTGCTGCAAGTCAAGTCTGAGACCAACATGACTTTCCCTTGTGACAGAGACTAATTGCTCCCAACATCCAGGTTTTCCTTTCAGTAATAGAAAGCTTCCCCCAAACCTGAGTTTTAAGAAGGCACATGGTCACTCAGCTGGAGACTTTTTCCCAGCCTTTTTTGCAGCCAGGTGTGTCCATGTGACTTAGTTTTGGCCAGTGGAACACAAGCAGAAGTGATGTGTGCCTCCACACACTTCCCAATTACCCTTCTGAGGGATCACCTTTGTTTGACCTTTATATCTCTGATTTAAGCTCTTTATCTTTTCCTCAGCATATGCTGTGATTTTCCCTAAGCCTTCCTTCTCTGTTAGTAATTTAGTTTTCAGTGGATTCTATTCTGTTCCTTGTTAACTTTTTGCATAATGATATTGCTTGTAACCTCAATTTTTTCTTAGCTCTGTAATTACTTCTTTTATGTCATTCTGTAGTTTCATCATCTTGCCTTTGAGCTCTTGATTTATTAGTTTTTAATAATTTTTATTTTAAATGAATGAACACCCCATACTGCCTCTCCTACCCAAGAGCCAACTCTGACCCAGAAATTATCTTGGAGGATTGGGAGAATAGGCAAAAGGTGTCCCATTCATCATCAAATGAGACAGAATAATTTTGCTAACATATCATGCCCTCCACCTTCCTGAAGCCTATGCATCCTTGCAGGGAGAGCACAAGGACAACTCACTCCAGCCCACACTGATCGCTCTTATTCCAGTCCCCAAAGGGTTTCTCTCAACTAAAGGGTTTGCAGGTAATGCCTGGGCTCCTAAATGAACCTGCAGCTTTTGGGAAAGGGAACGAACCTTCTCCTTCTCCCTTGTTACACATGGTTGGGCACAGAAAGGTTTTCTATGAAGATATCTGGACTACTGACTGGCTGGATAAAAGGAGGGTAAAAACAGACTCAGAAGAGGCTGTCAACATCAGACCCACTAGTACCAATTTAATGTAAAGTTAGAAAATAGCATGAGGCAGGTGGAAGAAAGAGGATTATTCTCAAAAGAGTCAGAGAGGGAACAAGCATCTTAGCCAGCAAGCCAGACCTTCACAGCCTGCCTCTGCAGGCACTGAACTGGAGGTTGAGAGCAGAGCTCCAGAGGCAACCAGGCCTACGTTCAAGTCCAAGCACACGGGTGAGGAACCTTTTCATGTTGAAAGGCTGCATTAATTTAGCTATAATCAAATAAGGCTGCATTCAAGAAACTTAAATATACTTAAAAATGTACATTATTTTGTAAAACTCTGACTGCTATGTACTTAATAATTTGGAAAAATGAAAACTATTTGCTAATTTTGAAGTTAACTAAGCTTTTAATGACTGCTGTGTCTGTTTTTTGTTGGAAAGCATTTGAATATTTGGTTGCAGCTTGGAGGTCCACAGTTTCCATTGATCCTCTAGATGGGTATCAGTCATTTGTAACCTTAAGGGCGTCTTGATTTGGGTTAGGTAGAGGACTGTAGATTCACAGCAATAAGAGGTTGAAAAGCAAGAAAGCATTTTTGGGGCATGGTGCTGAAGTCGTGGGTATTCTACTACATTTTTCCATATTTCAGTTGGATGTTTCTTAGCATCAAACGATGACTTTAAAATGACATCTACAGAGAGCTCAGTCAAGTCCATCTGTAGTTCCTTAGGTGATATCAACTACGTGATATCAACTAGGCTGAAGTGCTAATTTGAGTGTGATGTCATGATTCTCAACGTCAGTGAACCATTCATTGTATTCTCCAATTAATAGGTCTGTAACAGCTATATAGTCTTCAGATGATTCACATATACCATCCTGCTCAACAGTGACCTTTCCTAATTGGGGAAAATGTTCATCCAAAATTTCCTTTTGAAGAAATGTTTTGAAAAAAGATAGCTTTTAAAAATTGCTTGGATTTTTGCCACATATCATATATAGACTTAGTTTCACCTTGCAACGAAATATTCAAGTGGTTTTGATTTGCCGAGATATCACACAAAAATGCTGCATCCCTATAGAAATCTTCTTTCAATAATTCACATTGCTGATTCTGTTCTTCATAAAATTTAACTATCTGTCCTCACAGAGATAAAATTTTGGCTACCACCTGTCCCTGGAATAGCCAACGCACTTTAGAATAGTATGACAAATCCACACTGCATACTTCATCGTTCAACTTCAGCATGTTATGAAACTAATATAGTTAACAATACTTATACCTTGTTGCAAAGTGTCACTTAAAACAGCAGTTTTAGCACAGAGATTTCGCTGATGCAAGAAACAAGAAAAAGAAATGAGAGCTTCTGGATCCCTTAATACTTTTTTTATCTGTGCAATAAACGCTTCATGTTTTCCTGTCATGGAATGTACACAGTCTGTACATACACTCACTAAATTTACCAAATTCAGCCCAACTTCATGATATTTATCTTGAAAGTTATTGAAGATATCTATTTCCTGTGTTCTATTTGCAAGAATGCCCAAAGTGATTAACTCTTCACAGCAAAGAAAATCTTCTGTTATGACCCAAATGAAGTATAAAACCAGCACCAAGTCAGTAGTATCAGCTGATTCATACAAAGAGATTGAACAATATATATTTTCCTTTTGAAGTATTGCATGAAGTTGTTCTGTTAAGTTGAAGGCTAATTCATGCTGCCAGTCAGTTATGGTTCTCCTCAAAATAGGCAGTTATTTGTACTTTGAAATATTATCTGTGTCTAAGCATCCTACAACTTTGACAATACATTCTTTCACAATTTCTACATCACTGAATGGCTTCCCTTTTTTTCCCAAATATATAAGCTACTTTATAAATTGCTTCAGTGGCATTATTTCCAGGTCTTACTGCTGCTTGAAATTTGTCTTTGCTTTTGCTTTTCATCTTTTAATTTCTGCAATACCACCTTTCATGCCTCTCCCTCTAATTTAAAATATCTGTGGTCCTTATGAGTGTTATAATGCTGATGAACATTGAATTTCTTTAATGGTGATATCGTAGTATCACAAAGCAAGCAAATCATCTTATCTTTAGCAGAAATAAGATAATATTACAATTCCCAATCCTCATTAAAAAAATCTGTTTTCTTCCTTCAGCATTTTCGTGGTCTTCTTTGACAAGATGGGCTGTTAAACAGACAAAATTAAAAAATAATGTCGAGCTGTGCAAGAATTCACAAGTTCCACTTCAAACAGAAACACAGTGCACCGTTGTCAAAAGGTGATAACAGACTGGCGTACTCGACCCCCATAAACTCTCGACAACCAGCCTCATGCGGTAGAGGTGCCAGTCAGGTAGAAAAAGTTAGAACTAAATCATAGCATAGCGGCCATCACCTTAGCCCTTATGGTTTACTAATGTTCAAATTGTGCTGGTCAAACTTGGAGGCAGGCCGCAGGTTCCCCACCCCTGTCCAAGCATGCCAATGCACTCACCGTCTGACTCTGAAGAAATAGCCAAATCTCCTCCAGCCTCTGTTTCCTCACCATTAAACTGAGACAATAATAGTATATGCCACACAAGGAGGTTATGAAAATTATGTTAGACACTGCATGTAATTGTTCCAGCCTCCTCTCCTACCACTTCCTGCCTTATGTGTTCCTCTCCAGGAACATCAGCCTGCTGCTAGTGCTTCCCTGTTCCTTACCCTCGGATCTTTGCTCTTGCAGCCCTTTCTCCCCCAAATGCCCTTTTCCCAGACGCTAACAGCAACTATTTTCTAAGACCAAGCTTGGCTATTGTCTATTCCAGAAAGCTTTCCCAAACTCACTGTATCTTCTTTCCATCCTCTGTGTATACCTAAATCGTAATAGTTATCACACTGTGTTGTAGTTGATATGTACATGTCTATCTCTAACTAAGCTCTGGAAGGAACAGACTGTGGGGATTACTTGGGTCTGTGTTCTAAAACTGAGCATTGTAGATGGCCTGCAGCAAGCACTCAATGTTTGTTGAATGAATGAACAAAGCAAGGACTCTGAGGAAAGGAGAAGAAGGTGATATGGTTAGTTTGTTGCCACTAACTTCCAAGACTCTGCCAGTTACACTGAATATGTGTGTGTGCATATCCACAATGTGGGTTCTTTATGCAGTTATTCCCAATGCCTAGCACAATGCCTAGCATACAATAGGTACTCAAAAATATTTTATAAACAAATTAATGTTGAATAAACTCTACAAAAGAAGAAATTGTTTAAGAACCTAGAAGCACAGCTGCAAGATAAGCTCTTAACAATGCTGATATTGAGTTCCATTTACAAGCTTAAAGGCATTTAAGGTGGAGTGGCGGTGTGTTTATTCCCACTCCTAACTAGATAATGAGTACACGTGGATCACAGCTTTAAAGGACAAGCAAAAAAAAAAAAAGTACAAACCAAGCTTGACGCAAATAACTCTTACCAAAAAGAAAAAGGAGCAAATGTGTGCTGAATCCAAAAGTCATGCTATTCACACATGACTGCTCATGAGTTCTTTCATATGTTCTTAGGGGAATGGTAGAAAGCTTCCAGCAGCCTTTGTAAGGAGAAATTATTCAGCCCAATGAACCACAAGGACTAAGCATTTTATAGACCCAAAGGACTGGGAATTATTAGCAGTGGAAAAACCTGTGCTACACCCAATCCCAGCTTCTCCACTCTGCAGCAGTGAAACTTTGGGTGAGTCTCTAGCCCTCTTGGAAGCTTGGTTTTCTTATCTGCAAAATGGAGCTAATGATACCAACACACCGCATCTTGCTATGAAGATTGGATGAGAGAACAGGCATCCTGCCTAATCAGGGACAGGCACACAGCAAAAGCCCGGAAGATGGTAAACTTTGCCATGTTTCCCTCACCAAACTCAGCTAACACGTAAGTCAAGACGCTCTTCCTATTTGCACAAAAGAAAGGGATGAGGCTTAAACATGATGGATGCTCCCAATTCCAGCCCAGAGGACCTTCAAGAGGTTGCGAGGGTAGCGTGTTCCTAAAATTAAAGCTGGATCATGTCTCAGCACTGTGTTAGGGAAAGCTCCTCCAACCAGGAGATGGATGCAGATTTAGAAAGAGACTGTAATGAAAAAAATTTACAATCATCCTCTTGGGACATGTAGTTCTTTTCCAGTTGCCAGATTTCCTGGTCATCCAAAGTGTATGTGATGTATTTATTCCTGTGGAAACAATTTATGAATATAAGGTCAAGCAGAGCTGAAGCCAAGGACAGAACCGGGAGAGGGTTGCCAAGATCCAAGGGAAACAATGTTTAAGCCTCTTTTGAAGATTTCAATTTTATTCCACCTTTTCTGAGCAGGTGAAAATGGCTCTATTACATTGTCCATAACTTGTCCCACTCTCTCAGTCCTATTTCGTATCTTTCTGCTTCTTGTCCCATAGTCACAGACTCTCAAAGTTGGAAGGGACCTTAGTGGGCATTTAGGTCAACCGCTTTGCAATGCAGGAGTCCTCTGGTGGCAAACAAGTTTACTCACAACTTTTCCTTGAATGTCCTATGACAGGGCATTTGCTGCCTTGTAACATAGCTTGTTCCATCACTGGGCAATTCTGATAAGTCACTTCTTTATCTGCCTTCCTGCAACTCTTTGTTCTCCTCCTCCACCCCTATATTGGTTATCCCCTCCACAGCAGCAGATGCCTCTTATTTTTATCTCCTGCAGGCTAAAAAGCCCCAGTTTCCACATTTACTCCACCTCCAGTATGATATCCTAAACTGCAGTCTTCCAAGTAGCCCATTTCTGGGTGTGCTTCATTTTATCACTGTCTAGATGGGACCAGCGAAGCATCACACTACAGATGGCTCTGAACAACCAGACAGAGTAGAGTAGAATTAGCACATTCCCTCCTCCAGAGCCTGACAGCAAATATGCCTGCCTTCTCTTCTTAACATCCCTCTCCTCCCTCCCTACCACTTAAGTGCCAGTTCTCCCACAAGGTCCCCAGTCCTGACCCTGGGAACAGAAACAAACTTGGAAGGCCCAGGGATGGTGGGCAGGGAAGAAGGTGATGACGCAGCTCAGTTTTTGCACTTGCAGCTGAGGGCATCCAACCAGGCAGGCTAGCTCCAAAAATAACCTTCCAAGCAAACAGTCAGCCTCTTGGTAGTTTTCTGAGAGCTGTCACTTCAACTTCCCAGGGGGTAGTCCTCAGTGTCCCTGTGCCCCCTCTCTCACCCTTTCCAGAGCTTGACAGACTGGCTTCATTTAACCCATGGACATTTACAATCATCTGTCCACATGTTCGAGGTCTGAATACACTTAGAAATATATTTTCATGGAAACAGATTAATGTCCATCAACAGAAGCTTGGTAAACACATTCAAAATATAGAACTCAATGCAGCTGTGGGAAAAAATAACTATACACTGATATGAAAGACCTCCAATACACATAGCAAAGTGAAAAAGGCGAGTTTGTAAAGTGGCAGGTATAATGTAATCCATTTACTGAGTTTTTAAAATGTACTTGTACATGACCATGAACACATATATAAGTACATACAAAAGGGGCTGGAAGGACCAGGTCAGACTGCAAACAGTAGTTACATCAAAGAGAAGTGGGATGAGGGAGGAATGGCAGAAGGTGAGGAGGTTAATTTTCTGCCCTGTTTGAATATTCTTTAAAAAAAAAAAAAAACTATTTCATTTATTAATTGTGTGGAAAATCCTCCTAATTTACACATTTTTCATTTGATGATCTCAGAGCTGGAAGGGGCTGGGCAGGGGTGCTGAGAGCTAATTCTCCAAGGTGGCATGCCTGGGGTGGCATGCATTTGCCCAAGGCCACACATCTAGCTAGCAAGAGCCAGAGACTACAAGTCACAGCCCAGGCCTAAAATAAGGAGAGTCCCTGTGGATTAAGGAGAGGGCTCTGATTTGACTACTAAATCAGATCAACTTTCCTCTTTTATTTGAGTCAAAAATTCCCACTTGGGTGTAACAGTGAGTTGAAAGAGTCCAAGACCCATCAAAGTTAAAGGTGGAAAGGGGAGAGGGCCTGTAACTCAAGGACCGGAAACTTCTCTGGGCCCCCTTGCCTGCATCCATAAAACAGAGGGACGGGGCTAAGTGAGAGAGGGAACGGAATATTTGCAAGCACAGGGTGCTCTGTGTGTCAGGTGCTCACCTGAGTAGCCACCGTATTGTGAGCACAAAAGACTGTTTATAACAGTTCCTGAATGCATTCTGGTGCAGCCGCTGCCAAGAGTCTGGGACCTTAATTGCATATGGAAATTCTGCCTCTCAAGGAGGGAAGGTTGGGATCGAGTCTGATTTAGGTCCAACTAATATTGAGCCGCTCCAGCTGCCACATGGATTACCTCATTTAATATCAGATTTTTATTAATGTGCTTCAAGAAATGCAAAAGTCACTTGCCAAAAGCATACAACTGGTCATGGGTGGGTCCCTTATTCAAAATCAGGTCTCCTGACTCTAAATTCAGTGGTCGTTCCACCCTGTTTGTTTGGCACATGGCAGGGCCTCCTTACTTGGGCAGTAAAGCTTACAAAATTCCTTGGTTGGCTCTCTCGCTCTCTCTCTCTCTCCCCCCCCCCCCCCACACACACCCCTGCACGCGCGCCCTATAACAGCGACAGTGCAGACAGACTCCCAGCCAGCACAACTCAATGCCTCCAATAAGCATCATGCGACTCAGTGAAAAATGTCCACAGCTCAGCTGGTAAGATGCCTGGGCTGTGCTTTCAAGCAATCTGGGGTTGAAGCTAGATGATGTGATATGAGGCTCATTACACCCTTCTTTCTACTTTTGTATGTCTGAAGTTTTCTATAATAAAAAGACTTTTTTGAGTGCATCACGTGAGTGATCATTTCTCTCTCAACTTGTCACCTGGTAAGAGGTTCCATTTTAATTAACTTTTCGTTTCCTTCAGCACAGAAAGCCACACAATGGCCTACTGTCATGGTAAGAAAAAATATTAGAAGCAAAAGTTTCTGCAGCTGTGAAAACTCCAATTATAATAATAATAGCTATCACTTGCTTCCTGTATACCTGGCACTGTATTGAACCCGTTACTCACGATTTCATCTAATCCTTACAATTGCCCTGTGAGATAAGGTCTGTTATACCTATTTCACAGAGAAGGAAATTGAAGCGTCATAAGTGTAAGTAGCTTGTCCAAGTCCACACAAGTGGAAAACGAGCCAGAATTTAAATCCTAGGTCACTTGTGCTCTTAATTACACAATACTTAGCTACTTTAAGACTTCATATGTAACTGAACTAAATCTATGAAGTTTTTAATATAATTATACCCTTTAAAGTGTGACCCAGTAATTCCAACTTTAGGACTCTATCCTATGGAAATTATCTGGAAAATGAACAGAGATTTATTCACAAACATGTTAATCACAATGTCAGTTGCAATAAGAAAAAATTAGGAATGGCCTGGCTATCCAATAGTGGCCTTCATCTAAGAAGCCTTCCCCCCTGCTCCAGCCTCGAATGATGTCCCTCCTGTGGGCACACAGCATCCTGCACTAGTCTCTTGCTACTCCTGCCTCCTTCTTTGGACTGTGAGCTTTTAAAAGCTAAGATCCTCTTAGTCATCTTTGGTTTAGAGTGGGCACTCAAATATGTTATGAATTAATTAATATAGGACCCTGGAGTTGCTCATTAACACATACGGAAACTGAAAACTTAGGTCACAAGGACAGGACTAGACCTCAAGGCCACACACAGGGCTCTTCTCTCTCCACTCTATTGCCAGTCCCTTCAGACTTCTAAAAAACTGATGGCTGATACTTGAACCCTTGAGGCAGGATGGAAAAACCAGAGGTGGTTGAAGGCTCCTTCCTTTACAGGTCCTCACAGGCCTTCACTGAAATGATCATTGAAGTGCTCAGACCCCGGGGGGGTGGGAGGGGGCACATGACCTTGGAGATGCTGAACAGCTAACAGAGTGACAAACGAAAGAGAGCAGTTTTAGTGCAACATAAACTATGCAATGTATATATGGGAAGGTTAATCAAGAAAGGCAAGAGATATAACTGCACATATAGTATGTTCTCAACCATTTACAGAAAACAAATCCCTTAAAAAAAAAAAAAAAAAAAAAGACCAGAATGAAAATTGCCAAATCTTAACAGTGGCTGCCTTTGGATACTGGAATTTTTTTTCTGTTTGTCCTTGTTTGTTCAGTACTTTCCAAATTGTCCTCAATGGGCATGCTTTATTGTTATAATCCAAACAATAAGTAAAATTTAAATCACATTGATTCTGAAGGCTAACCTGACCCTTCTAATAGTTACTTAGAAAACCACCCTAGTATTTTAATATGGTGAAACTGCATGGATTAATATGTTACTATTACATATAAGTCTATAAAAAATACATCCAGAGGAGTCAGAATGCCATTGTGTAGTTGAAGTACACGCGAAAACAAGCAAGAAAAAATTCATTTTCCCCTAATTCAATTCTTATTGAACAAATCATTGACACCAAGTCTGAGCAACTAACTCTCTGTCCAAATTCTCAGGACCCCAATGCTCCAGAACAATTGCTGTGAACTGCATTAATGAATTATTCCTGGTGTTTTTTAATGCAACCATACCCTCACATTCACAGAGAGACACATTCTCTTTGAAGCTTTCCTTCTTCCCTCTGTCATTTACCACCTACTCTTCCCTTTACTTATGAAGGGGACCCCCAGAGGTCAATATTGAAATAAATCAGACCTATTTCCTCTGGGCTCCCAGGGACAATCTCTAAGAGACCGGCCAAATTTGTTCTAAACAAGGATGGTAGAGCAGGGCTGGGACTTCCTCAGGGCAAAGAATGAGTCTCCTTGTTCTTTGTAATCCCAGGCTGAGCACAAGATTCCCTCCACCCCCACTGCCAGTTTGTCAGTAAATATGGAAAGAATAAATAGGCTGACTTGAGATTTTACTCACTTAGGTGTGAAAGTTCTGGTGTTGTTTTTGATTTGTTTTTTACTAGGTCTATTTACCTTAGAGTCACACAAACTTTACAACTATCCAAAGCCTCCCTTTATAGTTTGGCAGGCCTTCACACCTCCTTGTGACTAGGTAGGGTCTCCTAATCTGAGCATATGTGTTTGCCCTATGAGGTTATTCTCCCACCATCATTCTCCACCACTTTAAAAGTTGGTGAGCGCCTTAAGCCTGCCAAAGGGTCTGAATGGCCATAAGCATGTGTCATGTGACTTAATACCCCCAACAACTCTAGGAGATTCATACACAGTAGTCCCTTCACTTTATACAATGTGGAGGCAGTCTGCTTGTTCTAAAGTAACACCGGAGAGAGACAGGAAGACCCAAATCCTATCTTCTGGCTCTAAGGCCTGAGCATCTTCCGCTCCACTAGAACAGCCTATGCAGAGACTGGGCAGGGAGGACTCTCACTGTACAAAGAAGGAAACTGGAGCCCAAGAGATTAAGTAGCATGAACAGCTAAGTGGAGTCTCTCTCTTCTGCCTTCTCACTGCCTTTTGCCTTACGATTACACACAAAGCAGCTCCCCAAGTGAGGAAGCACAGACAGAGAAACAAATATAGGGGAGCCCAGCACAAGAGTAAAGTGAACCGTGTAGTAAACACTAAAGAAAGTTGATCCCCAATGATAACTGCAACACTCCTCAGCATGTCTACCATAGGGATCCATGGCTCAGTTTAACAATCAAACCTATTTCAGTCCTTAAGGAACTCATTCTCTGGCTTAAAGGGTTTTGTTATAACAACCATCATAACTTTGACTTTACTCTGGGGTACCAAAAACTCATTTGATGCAACAGTTTCCCTTTTATGCAAAATGAAGCACTAAAAGTAGGCTGTGTATCGCTGTGTATCATTGGGCAAGTCATTTCTCTTCTCTGGGCCTGTTTCCCCACCTGGAAAATAAAAGGGTCCAGTCAGATGACTTCGGAAGTTCCTTACAGGGTTAGCATACTGATGAGAAAACTATACTCCAGTTCCAAGTGGAACTACCATGAAAGTAAAACACCCTGTGAACTCTAATGGAAGAAACAAGTGTAGCTAAGAGATAACATCTGACCTTGAAGTGTTTTTTGGTTTTCCAATTTCTCCTCTGCCAAAAACAAAAATAAGCAGCTACTTCTGTTTTTAAACAGAAGTATAAAGTTTTATTATTACTTAAAAATAATAATAATAAATTAAATAAAACCAATGAAAACAATGCTTTGTTCTCCCATGAGTGGCTCAGGAGTAGCCTGCTAAGAGACACTTTCCTCCCAGTGGGGCTGTTGTCAACAGCCTGTGCTTTTGCCCAAACAAAGCCCTCCTGGCACAGGGATGAGAGGCAAAACATCTGAGTCTCCTAGTTGGCCCTATTCCAATTGGAGGCAAGAGGGGCAGCCAGGAGAGAAAAATAACTAAGCTATGAAAGGCTAGAAAGAGGGTAAGGAATTACTAAATCTATCTTTTCTCAGCAGAATAAAGAACTCTTGAAAGGGATAATGGAAGGGTGCAGCTTTCAATTTGAATTACTTTCTTTGTTTAACTCTATTCTGCCTAAGGCCACTGCCTTTTAAGCCAACCACACAATGCTGGTTGTGCCTTTAGTTGCCGGCAGGGCGGTGCAGTGTGGGTGGTGGGGGACCCGCGCTCAACCTCCCTCTGTTGCTGATTTCACCCAGTTTAAACTTGGACAAGTGGTTAAGCTCTCAGGCCAAGCTTCCCTCCTGTAAAAGAAGAAGGTTCCCTAGGTGCTCTCTAGACCCTTGCAGTAACAGTGCTATAGGGTTGGAGGCTCTCCAGTTCTCCCCAGGGACAGGTTCATCTCCAGCCATGCTAGCCAAGGCGAAGCCTCAGCCCCACTGCTCGGCAAGCACGCACTTCATGCGGTGGCGGCTCCATTTGTGCGCACACCACGCACTGCCACAACCTTTTGGCCTTACAGCCTCACTCCTGCACCAACACCATCGCCTAGAAGCCAAGTCATCTCCAAACCATCTCACTACTGCAGACCAGGTCTGATTAAGTAAAATTTGCAAAGCTGAGCTGAGCATATATTAGCAAAGAAAAAGCAAAACAAACAACAGACCTCTCTTTCCGGACCTCTGAATTTCTTTCAAATAAACTCAGAACTGAAAATAGTATGTCCCCAGCTAGAACAAGAGGCCTCGGCTGTCCTTGCTTGTATAAACAAGCCAAAAAGGGAAGTGACACCCGGGTGTCTAGGCGGCGCAGGGACAGACCAGGCAAAGCGCAAGCGAAACCCAAGACCGCGCTGGGCGATGTTTTAATTGGACTGTTCTTTCTGCAGGCTGAGGAGGAGCCCGCATTCTCCCAACACAGCTAGTCGCGGGCGTGCGGGGACAATAGTGCGCCAGGCACGTCCTTTTTATTGAGGGGGACCCAGAGACCCTCAATTCAACCTACATCTCTAAGAAACCTCTGTGAGGTGGAGATTAGGGGTGGTCCACTTCACCCCAAGGAATACGCCACGGCCGGGGACAGACTCTCGTCCTGGGTTAACACTTTTGTAGCTGCTTTCTTGTTTGGTTTCCCTTTTTAAGTCTGGCAGTTAGTTTGATGCCTAAGCGGTACCTTTTAAATGTCTCTCTCGCCCTCCTCCAGCAAGTGGCGGCTCCAGCGCCGCTCCCTTCCCCGAGGCTAAGACAATGGCCCGGCACCTCAAGGAGGTTCCAAATGGTTTGCGGTGCGCCCAGATCTCAGGACAAGGGCGCACTTGCGTTTGTTATTGTGCCTGTGCCTCCTCCCCCGCTGCGGGACTCAGTTTCTCGACCTCTAAACCCAGTGGGTGAGATCTGAAGGAACCCCGCCTCTGCAAGGCGTTCCCTCCCGAAAACTGATGGTGCCGTGGAGAAAGCGAGGATCCCCAGGGTCAGGCGCACGTGAGTTTGTTGTGGGTCCGCAGGCTCGCTGAGCTGGGGAGAAGGCTGGGCGGCCACTCCGACCGGTCAAATACACAGACACCCGGGGCCAAAAGGCAGCTGGCCCCGCGGGAAAGGCGGCTGAGCCTGCGCTGGATACAGATTCCCTGCGCCCCAGGCGCGCCACGGGCCCGCCGCTCTGCTCTCCTCCTGAGCCCCTCAGCATCACTCCTCCCGGGGGCCCGGGCCGCGCCGCCGCCCTCCGCAGCCCCTACTCACTCGCTGCGCTCTCGGCCGCGGAGGCTGTGGCTGCTCCGCCCGCTCCGAGCCCACGCCGGCCGGCAGCCGGCTCCCTTTGTTAGCGCCAGGCAGTTCCCCAGGCGTCCTTCCCAGCCCGGCCCTGCCCAGGACTCCCCTCCCCCGGGTGCCTCCAGAAACCGCGCTCGGCAGGGGCAGGAGAGCCCGGGAGCTGGAAGCCCCACAAGGGAGTCCCAGAGGAGGGGTCGATGAGAAGGAGCGGGGGACAGGGGATGACGGGCGCAGGGGACGGGAGAAGGAGGGAAGAAGAGCGCGACAGAGGGGCGAAGAGGAAGCGAGCAGTCTTCGTATGCAAATAGACTTGCGAAGACTAGGTCGGTCCCCTGGCGCCCCGGCGACCCAAACCGGCCTGGCCCTCCTGAGGTTACTAGCGAACCGGCTCGGGGCTAAGAGTGCCTGGTCAGGGCACCGCGTGAGGCTGCGACCCTGCCTCCCCTCGAGGGGGGCGGACCTAAGACCGAGGGGGAGGAGCCATGCGGCAGGACTAGGACCCCTAAACGCTTCTTCCGGCACGTCCGGGAGGGGTGAATCCAGCACTGCCCGGCTTTGATCTTAACGAGAGGGCCCTATACATCCTGGCTCTGCCACCGGCTGACTGCGTGACCCTGAGCGAGTCACTTAACTTCTCTGAATACTCGTGTTCTTATGTAGAATAGGAAAGAACAAAATCCATTTCACAAGGTTTGGCATTAGGCTCCTAATACTGGGCGTGGCACGTACTGGGTTCTCTCTAAGGGCAAATACAGAGGGGAAGGCGTGTCCTCGAGCCCCTTGCGCAAGGCGGCTTTCACACCAAGCTGCAGGCTGGCAGGCGGGCAAACGGAGGCCTCAGAGGGGGTGGCGAAGGGAGCCAGGTCCCCTCCTTTCGCCCCGACTTAGGTGGGGCAGCTGGGAAAGGAAGGAGGGGACCGTTTGTAGAGCAAACAGCATTCTGACCATCCCTGCTGGCCCCGAGGCCACTTCCCAAGACAGAAAACCGCCTACAGGAGGGCTGAAGGGGACCTTCAAGGCAACCACTCCAGTCTCCCGTAACCCTAGAGGAGATACGGCCAGCAGAGGCAATAATCGTGTCCCAGATGTGTACTTAGTGCCCACCCGCTAGGCTCTGTGCTGGGAGGGAAGGGGGTAGGGGAGGATGCGGACAGTGGAAGGTAGTGTGGGTCTTCTCGAGGTCCTGTGCCCACTTAGAGGGCTTAAAGCCCAAGCCCAGGCTTCTCTCTGTCCAAGTGAGGTGGCCACTCCCCACCACCGACCTGGGGAAGGGGAGGTTGCACCCACTTCCCATCCCCACCACCTTTCTTCCTTTCAAACACTGCTTCCTCCCTCCCCTGAGCCTTGCTTCCCCTGCTGTGACTGCTAACCTTCCTCTGTGGTCCAAGGCGTTACAGCTCAGCACAAAGAGCCACAACTGAAGAGGAAGCCAAACAGAATGAATTTAAATCTCTGGGACCAACTAGCGGTGCCTTCTTGGGTGAGTTCCACAGCCTATGAGCCTCCCTTTCCTCTTCTGTAAAATGAAGATATTAAGGATAGCATTGTTTTCGGGATCGTGTGAAATGACTGATGTGAAGCATTTAGCTTAGTCCCTGCTATATAGAAGGGGTTCCTAACAGTACAATGTACGTATGAGGAAATGAATGGAAACAGACAAGCTCAGAAGACTATTTCTGGAAAGATGCTACATTGAAGATTTTAGGCCTTATTCTGAAAAAAGAAAATGGAAGCTATGAAAAGATTTTGTACAGTGACGTGACATCTTTGTGTTTTGCACTGATTCCTCTGGCACCATACTGGAAAATGGATGACAGGAGCAGAGAACACAAGCCAGGAGACTAGCTTGGAAGCTGACATCAGTGGAGATATAATAAGAGCCTGAACTGTGTCAGTGACAAAGGGAATAAAAAAGGTCATCTGAATAATAGCTACCATTTAGGGAGCAAAATCACTTTATTATATTGTCTCTCCTTGTCATAAGATAGGTAGTGGTCTTATTCTCATTTTATAGATGAGGAAATTGAGGTCACCTAGAAAGTAGAGAAGCCAGAAATTGAAGCCTCTTCCACATTCATTGAAAGCCTTAATCTTTTCCTTCATCATCACTTTTATGTCAACACTATTTATGAACTAAAAACAAAAATTTAGAAGAGAGGCTCTTTCAAAAGGTTGTCCAGTCTCCACTCCATAGTTCTCTTTTCCAGAAGAACTCCAACCACATTATGGAGAAATCAAGGGAAGAGGCTCACTCTGGATTCTTGGCTTGCAGGACTGAGATAACCGCAAATGATATGTCAAGCCCAAGAAGTTCCTGGGACTCCGAGGCAGATGAGTGGGCAAGTAGAGGTGCTCCTGGCAAAATTTCAGGGTGGGAGCCACTGTGGAGTGGCTTCCGTCAAGGTTTTCTCTCATCATTTGGGGCTTTCTGACCTATAAATGAGAAAGAGGAGCCTAGGCCATTAGTTAAGGGACACTTTTATCCTCCCCAGCCTATTTGTGAGGCTTCCCCAACCATTGCCTCCAGGGTCCCTGCCTGGATTGGTTGTTTTCGTTGGAAGTACATACAGATACCTACTTTCCCTCTGGACACTATCTCAGTTCTGGGACCTCCACCCCCACCACCCTGCTATGGTCTGCATATTTGTGTGCTCCCCAAATTTATACATTGAAATCCTACCCCTAAGGTGATGGTATTAGGAGATATGGCCTTTGGGAAGGTGATTAGGTTATGAAGGCAAAGCCCTCAGGGGTGGAACTAGTGCCCTTATAAAAGAGACCCCAGAGAGCTAGTTAGCCCCTTCTACCATGAGAAGATGCAGGTAGAAGATAGTAACTTACAAAGCAGAGAGCAATCAGCCTCCACCAAACACCAAATTTCTGCTGTCATCTTGATCTTGGACTTACCAGCCTTCAGAACTGTAAGCAGTAAATTCCTATTGTTTATAAGCCACCCAATTTATGGTATTTTTGTTATAGCAGCCCAGAGTAAAGACATCACCCATTCTTCCCCCAACCCCGACCTCAACCTTGGCCAATGCACAATATTTTAGGTAATGCCTTTCTCAGTCATCATTGTAGGCACTTTACTGACTAATACAAATAATACCCTACTTTATAATGTTCATTTACAACAGTCCACCTGAAAACAGCATTTGCACAGCACTCTTACATAGGAGGTGGTGTTATTACAGTCTTGTGGGGGGAGAAAAGAGGCAGCAGGAGGTTGAAAACGCTCTCAAAGCCTTCTTCTCCACCCCACTGCAGAGGCTCATCAATATCCTTCAATGCACCTCCCAGTTCTCCTCTGCATGCCTTCAGCACATACTGTCCAATCTAAGGATAGGCTCAGGGGCCTAAAGGAAAAGGAGCTGTGGTCTGTGGTCTGCCTAAGGCCCCTACATAGGCCTTCAGTGCTGCCAGCTTTAAGGATGAAGATAGACACAACTAGAACCCAAGTTAGGAAATAGAAAAGAAAAAACAGCATTTCTAATTTAAGCACCCAGGGCAGCTCCTGCTGATTGCTATAAAGCAGACCTGCACATCAGGCCAGTGCAGCGTGGCATGCGGGCACTGAAGAAGAACACTTAGAAGGCAGAGGCTGGAAACTAGGAACAGGTCTCTTGGGAGAACCACAGCCACAAGACAGGGAGATGGCTGGCCCCACAGCCCCTAGTACAGCAAGCAGTGACCTGCTGGCTCCAGAACCTCAAAATGGAGTATCGACCTGGTGTCATCAGGATAGGTCAGAGAAACCGACATATCATGTGGATACATGAGTAGTTGGACTACACTTCACCCAATTAACTTCTGTGTCCAGCCCATCCTAGGTGCCTAGGGAGATACAAAGAGAAACCGAGTCTCCCTTCTCAAATCATGGATGTTTTAGCAAAATATTAATATTTCAGTTTATAATAATAACTACCATGTACTGAACATCTGCTATGTGCAAGGCAATTTATGTGAATGTTCTTATTTAATCCTCACTTGGGGGAGGCGGAATTATTCTTAGAACCCTGGTGTACCTAAGTCATCTTGAGTTACTCTCCCTGTTCTTGTCTTAAGGCCAATCTTAGCATGATACTAGTGCATAGGGGAGGGAAACCAGAGGATAACTATAAATATGACTCCAAAAACATTACTAAAGATTTGTTAAGATAAATGGGACTTGATCAAATTAAAAAAGCTTCTGCATAGCCAGAGAAACTATCACTAGCACCAATAGACAACCTATAGAATGAGAGAAAATATTTGCATGCTATACATCCAACTAGAATCTATATAGAATGCAGGAAAATCTGTAAGAAAAAAATCAAATAACCCCATTAAATAATGGGCAAAGGACATGAACAGAAACTTTTCAAAAGAAGATAGACTAATAGCCAAGAAACATATGAAAAATGCTCAACATTTCTAATCATCGGGGAAACGCAAATCAAAACCACAATGAGCTATCACTTAACTCCAGTGAGAATGGCTTTTACCAAAAAGTCCCAAAACAACTAATGCTGGCATGGATGCAGAGAGATAGGAACACTCATATACTGCTGGTGGGACTGCAAACTAGTACAACCTCTATGGAAAGCAATATGGAGATAACTCAAAGAACAAAAAGTAGAACTACCATTTGATCCAGCAATCCCACTACTGGCTATCTACCCAAAGGGAAAAAAGTCACTCTATAATAAAGACATTTGCACTTGAATGTTTATAGCAACACAATTCACAATTGCAAAGATGTGGAAACAACCCAAGTGCCCTTTAATACATGAGTGGATTAATAAAATGTGGTATATGTATACCACAGGGTATACTTAGCCACAAAAAACAATGGTGAACTAACACCTCTTTGTATTATTCTGGATGATGGTGGAGTCCATTCTTCTTAGCAAAGTATCACAAGAATGGAGAAACAAGCACCATATGTACTCACTATCAAATTGGTACTAACTGATCAACACTTATGTGCACATACGGAAGTAACATTCATCGGGTGTCGGGCAGGAGGGAGAGGGGAGGAGAGGATGGGGTATATTCACACCTAACGGGTGGGGTGTGCACTGTCTGGGATGGGCACATTTGTAGCTCTGACTCAGGAGTGCAAAGGCAATATATGCAACCTAAACATTTGTACCCTTGTAAAATTTTGAAATTAAAAAAAAAGATTTCTTAAGACAAAATGGTGTTACATCAAATATCATAAGGCAAGACTTCTAGAGATATCTGCTTACAACATCCCTTTCTCCAAAGTTCTACTCCCTTAAGGCAACCTACCAGATTTCTACACCTCCTTGCTCAACCACCCTCATCCTCCCCCAACTTCCAGATCCTTTCCTCTGGATGTCTTCCTTAATTTTACTCTTGTAGAAAAAGAAATTAGCCTCTCTCGGTGTCTCTAAAAAGTGTGAAAAAGACAGTGGGAAGCTACCAGAAAATAAGGACAATTCACATATATAGGCTTGCCTATATATCATCCCACTTGAGCCCTTTGCAGACTCACAATCACCTGTGAGGAAGGGATGTCTCTTTATCATCCCCATTTACAGATAAGAAAACTGAGGCTCAGAAGCAAAGTGAGTTGCTTCAAGTCTGCTAGTAAGTGCTAAGCTGGGCCTTGAAACCAAGACCTTTTTCCTTCATACTACATCTAGGCCCCAGGCTGCAAAAGGCTGGACTAGCCCATCAAACTGTGACAGGCTGAAGGCACAAAAACTGCTGCTCTGCTGCCCTGGGGCCGGACTCATAAACTATGCCCAGGAGACCAGATGCATCGGCAATGGCAGGAAATACAAAAGCTTGAGGACTCTGAAGAAGCAGAGATGCTTGTAATAAATTATCTCAAAAAGATTCAGGAAATTGGCTTCTCCCAGGAGACTTCTTTCGGAACCGAAGTGGAAGCTGCCTCCTGTGTATTTATGATCCAAGGATGACAGTCAGAATAACCTGTAGTAGTGATCAAGGCTTTGTGCAGGAGGGTATGAGGGTCAATGAAACTTCTTTGCAATTAACAAATGTTTGGGGGCAAGGGTCGGGTGGAGGGGGAGTGATCAGTATTTAATGCCTGTTAGTGATTTGTCCCAAACCTGCCTCTGTAAGGTTTCGTGATTTTAAAAATCAATTTTAAAAGTCTTTTCTTTCCTGATTTTACAGGTATCATTTGCTTTAGAAAATTTAGAAAAGTCAGACAAGATTAAAGAAGCAAGGGGAAAAAATTCAGCCCATCAGCCACAAGCAGAATTAACCTTTTGGCCTATTTTCCTCCAGTTATTTTCTGTGCATTTTTCCTTAACTTTCTATAGTATAGTTAAGATTACAATGTATTTATAGTGATACCCTGCTTTTCTCTCCCATTTAGAGTATGTCATAAGCATTTCCTACATGTATTTAACAATATGTGTATTCATTCACTTTAGCCCTAGTTAGATGCGAGGCAAACATTCTTCATCAAATTATTAGTAGTTTATTGCACCAATCGTTGGCTATACAAGAGACAGTTTAGTTTAGTATCTGAGAGTACTGACTCTTGAGTCAGGTTGCCTGAGTTTGAATCCTGACTCTGCTACCTCCTAGCTGTGTGACCCATGGGCAAATTACTTAACCTCTCTGGCTCTGTTTCCTTGCATGTAAATGAGGATAATAGGATCTGCCTCAAAATTGTTTTAAAGATTAAACGAGTTAGTAACAAGAAGAATGCTTAGAGCAATACCTGGCATTGTGAGCACAGAGGAAGTGGTAGCTATTAGCTATATATGAGTGCATCATAAATTATTCAACCATTCCCCTCCAGCTGGACATTAAGGTTGTTATAAATAAATCCTACAATAAACCATTTACTGTATGCAAGAGGGGAGAAAAAGGTGAATGGAAGTCTCATTGTGAAAGGATTGTAATACCAAAATAAGGCATTCAGAATTAAGAAAATTCGGGATAAGTTTGCCAGGAGAAAAACTCCTTTTTTAGACAAGATGATATATCATTCCCATTGATAAACATTTATTGAGCTCAAGGAGCCAAGAGAGGGTATAGGCTAGGTCAGAGGACACCAAGATGAACAAGGGACAAGCTCCACCGTCAAGGAGCTTTAGAGTTATAAAAACGTCACATTCATTATCTCCAGTAGGGTATTTTCACCATGACATATTTCTGTGTATCCCTATGTGGACAGAGATCACAAAATGCCTGATTTCAGATAGCCAATACAACAGAAGGCACAAGCTCAGTCAATCCTTCCTCATCCCTTCATGGGTAACGTTTGATTAATAATGGCTACTGCAGAGAATTGTTGTGACCATTAGAGGTGGCACCCATAAAGCACTTACTATGGTGTCTGGCACATAGTGAATGCTCAAAAACTAATAACTAACATTAATTGGGTACTTGGCACATGTCAGGCACCACACTAAGCATGTTCAAACACTGTGTCATTTAACCCTCACAGCAACCCTATTAGGTAGATACCATAATTTTGTTATTCATATTTTATAGACGAGGAAACTAGATGATAAGTAATTTTACCAGGATCACACAAGTAATAAGTGGTGAAGCTGGGTTTTTTTCTTTTCTTTTTTTTTTTTTTCGAGACAAGGTCTCACCCTGTTGCCAGGGCTAGAGTGCAGTAGCATCATCATAGCTCACTGTAATCTCAAACTCCTAGGCTCAAGCAATTCTCCTGCCTCAGCCTCCTGAGTAGCTGGGACTACAGGCACATGCCACCTCATCCAGCTAATTTCTTAAATGTTTGTAGAGATGGGGTCTCACTGACCGGCTGCTCAGGCTGGTCTCGAACTCCTGTCCTCTAGTGATCCTCCTGCCCCGGGCTCCCAAAGTCCTGGGATTACAGGCATGAGCCACCTTGCCTGGCCTGAAGCTGGATTCTTAACCAAGGTATTGGTTACAATTACAGTAATCTGATGACCGGTGCTAAAATCTGGTGACTTGGACATTCAATTCAAAGGATTATACCATTGTTGATTGTGTTTTACCCACGTTTTACACATCTCTCCCTAAGGA
Organism: Eulemur rufifrons; assembly: GCF_041146395.1. Lineage (NCBI taxonomy): Eukaryota > Metazoa > Chordata > Mammalia > Primates > Lemuridae > Eulemur > Eulemur rufifrons. Next base: position 76,809,827 of record NC_090989.1, read on the forward strand.
GAGGCGTTATTTTATGAGAAAGGTCACACAACACAGTGCACCAGCCTTAGGAGTCAGCAGGCCTGCATTCTACATCCAACTCTCTCAACCCAGCCTGCAGACCTCAGCTAAGACATTCCCCTCTCTGGTTCTCAGTTCACTACCTTATGAAACAAGGGCAGTTAGACTAAATAAGTTCTTTCCAAGCCTGGTTGACCTTTGGAATCACCTGAAGAAATTATGCATAATATAAATTCTCGTTCTCCCCCCAAGATTCAATGATTCTGGGGTCGGACCCTGGGTATCCATAATTGTTAAGAAGCTCCCCAGGCAATGTTGATCTGCAGGGTTTGCAGACAGAAAGTTACCTCTAAGGCTCTTTCTAGTTTCTCCACAGAGTAAAAAGCCACTAAGGATGCCTGACATGACCAAGGCAGCCCCTCTCCTGGTACTGCCCTGAGTGAGGAACCGTTTGCCAAGGAACTGTGAGCTTTGGACAGCAGAGACATGGCTGCAGCCTCAGGCACATTCTCATTGATTATCGGCATCAGTAGTTAATTGACCACAAATAACTGGGCAATAGCCTTTAGAAAAAGCCACATTTCCCCATCATTCAGATATTTCCTAAAGTTCAAATGTCTCCTAGGAAACCATATCAGTTTTCCACTCCTTCTTTGTGTGGGCGCAATGCAGAACCTTTGACAGCTTGCTATTAGAAACCTGAGTTTAGAAACCTACTGAGGTCTAGTGTATGGACAATCAGACATGCATTTGGGGAGCGCTGAAAAGGTGCAGTGCAGGAAGCAGCCCCTGAACAATGCCGCTTTATCCATTACTGCCTTACTTGGTGATATCATAAGGCACTCAACTGTCCAGTTCAATCAGCAAGCAGGCAGTCTGTACCGATAGTAAGAGCCTGCACTTCTCTAATCTAATGAGCTTAGAGCACCACAAGGCCATGACCCAAAGGCCTCTGAATGACTGCATCCAGTAGACAGGGACTCCAGGTCAGGCCCACCCAGGCAAAAGATTCGTGTGCGTTTGGGGAATGGGAATACAAGCCCTTGTGTTAAATATATGTGATTATATTAAAAAGGTTGTATCCAATCTGCTTGGGATTTCATCCCATCAAGTGGACTATAATTCTAGAGAGCAAAGGATAACACTTATCACATCTCTTTGGCCAGTTCCTCTGTGAGGTCTTTCTCAAACTTACAGGAAGGATAGATACTAGGAAACTCATTTTCTTGCCCAGAATAGATGCAAAGGTCTTAAGTCCACATTCAGAATTAACTATTGAAGAGGAATTTTATTGTAGAATCTGGGACTCATCTGGTAGACGGGTTAGGGAGAAAGGGGCACAGTGCACCAGCTTCATTAGTCTACCCATTTTAATATGCACTATGCATTCAGAGGACTTGCAATTCACATACAAGTGACTTCCCTATACAACTTTCAGTTGATTCCTATTTTATAGATAAATCAACTGAAGTCTAGAAATTCCAATGGCCTGCCAAAGATCAACTAGCTAATAAGTGGCGGAGTTTGGACTAGAGCCAGCATCTTCTGACTCTGTTGTAAACGCTAATCAGGGGCCAGAGGGCAGCCCAGAAAAATATATAAAGAAACACACGCTTGAGAAAAAGCAGAAACTTCAGTGGCCTATCTTTCATAATGAGGCCCCTGAGAGGAATTGGGACCTGCTCGTTATTTTCTGCCTTTTCCAAGAGCTCAAAGATCATTAGACTGGGTTTTCAGCCTGTCTTTTCAAAGTGCTAAGAAAAACATGTAAAGTGGTAAACGGTCAATGGAGATTGTGGAGAATGACCAGAAGCCTGGTGGAATGTTATTGTTGTTGCTGGGGATAAGAAGGAAGTCACTCATCTGAGATAGCTTTGTGGGAAGCTGGACCTATGATAGTATATTTCCTTTACCCCATTGTTTTTGGCATAGAGAGTTGAGGTAGTTTTACTGCTTCACAGATTTCAAGAGCTAGAAGAAATCGTAACTCTCAGTTACTTGTTACTGAAATGAAATAGAGCATGGTGAAGATTAGGATCTGGATATTCCAGAATGATCTGAGAGATAATAATGACTTCCTCAAATTACTGAACCAGGAACTGAACTTGTGATACTTAATCCTCATAAAGACGCTGTGAGGTGTGTGTCATTAACCGCATTTGGAAATGAGATAACTAGGGCTTAAGGAGTTTGAATAACTGGCCAAAGACGTGTAATTGCCAGAGCTAGGAGTTGAACTAGGATGTGTATGACTTCAAAGTTACCCTTAAACCACTATGCTCATTAGTTTTTCCTTGGAAGCAAAGTGATGTGAGGATGACCTGACAGTCTCCTCGCTGTCTCTGCCCCCAGGACTTGCTTGTACTTTTTCATTCCTCTGAAATGCCTCCTTCATTCTCTCTGCCCTCATGAATGTAATCCACCCTCTAAGGTCTGGTTCAATGCTAAACTCCTCCAGGAAGCCTGGAATCCACAATGACCTTTTCCTTCTCGAAAGTCCTATAGACCCATGTGGAATTTCTTGGGACCATATCTTTTTTTTTTTTTCATTCATTCAGTGTATAACTAAATGGAATTTGGTTTTTAATACCTTCTCAAATACTCATTAGGTGTTTCACAGAAATGCACTTTATTCTATATAAATAAATCCTCAAATCAGGGGAGAAAATCCTTTATCAGACTTAGAGTTATAAATTGAAGCCAACCAGAACCATCTCTCCTCACTTAGCCATCCCCAAATTTTGGCCTGGGATCACAGAGCTAGAGAAGCAGGTGTCCCTCTTGGCTCCTTGCACGGTAGGAAACAGACTTGCTCCTCTTAATTGACATTTCCCTCTCTGATTCCCTCTCTTTAATAAAACTCCAAAAAGACCATGACTCTGCAGTGTGCCTCTTTGCCATATTGATGACACAGTTCATTCCTTAAATAACTAATGAGATAGTAATAAACTCTGGGTCGTGGTGGTGCTTCAGACAGCCATAGGGAAATGGCCCAAGACCCTTTATGATCCAGAGCTAAGTAGGACAGCTCAGGTTGTCTTATACTTCCATGAGACAGAAGCAGAATGGAATCAGACTCCTGCCTTGCTTTTTACTAACCAGATAGCTTTGAGAAAGACCTTTACCCCCTCTGAACCTATGAAATGGGAGTACTGTACTTCCTGAAGGATCACAGTAAGGATCAGCAATAATGCTATTATGTGCCATGCCAGGTATCAAATAGGTTCCCAAAAAATAAAAGATATTACAATTATTAGATGTGAACACAATTAAAAAGGGATAAACAACCATCTTTTTTAACCCTAGGACCAATTCAGGAAAACCAAACGTTTATGTCTTTGCATAAAAAGCCTCCTCCTCCACTTCCTCCTTCTTTTACTTCTTTCTTCTTTTAATCCCATTCAAAATTAAACATTGTAATTGTGATTGCCAACTTTATGAAACAGACATGTGTCAGTGAGAAAATTATCACTGCTTTTTAGCCTCTAAAAGATTCATGCTCACATTTGGTAATACTGAAAAAGAAGCAGCATGGAGACAGCTTTCTCATGTTTAAGCTGGAATTATAGGCTCCGGGCCAGATCAGAGAGCTCGAGGCCACAGGAGGGTCTTATACTAATGGTTGCTAATCACCAAGTGAGAAAACCTAAGGTATTACTGGGTGATCTTACCACATTCTTAGAATGTCAAAGATTATCTCATTTTCCTCATGAGGAAACACACCAGACTGGTAGAGAAACCTTCCCTGTGTTTCACAATGACAGAGCCAGAAGCCAAACCTAGTCTCCAGGTGCTCAGATCTCTTTCTGCTACCTCCTGGCCATCAGTTTGAGTAACTATGTGCTGCTTGGAGGGTAGAAGTCAGGAGGAGACAAAGTCCCAGCCCTGCAAGAGTTCACAGGATAGAAAAGCAAGAGTTATCCTCAGACAGCCATAGGGAGGTGGCTCAAGACTCTTTATGATCCAGAGCTAAGTAGGACAGCTTAGGCTGCCTTATATTTCCATGGGACAGAAGTATATTTGTTTTGTCTACTCCATTCCTTAGAGTAGTCTAGCTGAGGTAGTATGTATAATTATTAATTCACTTAATGGACACTGGAGCCACAATGGCTGGTATTAAATCCCAGCTCACCCAAGGAATAGCTCTGAGCAACCTTGGATTAATTACCTAACCTCTCTATGCTTCAGTTTTCCTATAGGTAAATCATGGATAGTAGTGTAAAGATGAAATGAGATAATTCACATAAAGTGCTTTAAAAAATGCCAACACGGAGTAAGTACTCAATAGACTTAGTCATAATTATTGAACTAAGCTATCACGTTAGAGAAGAAATTAATATTTGATAAACATATATATATTTGTTATGTCATCAAATGATATTTGATGAATGAATTATTGCAATTAGAGTCAGAAAAGGAAGAGATTCTTGCAAGTGAAGTGCTCAGAGTAGATTTCCTAGCAGAGTCCAGACCTAAGCCAGGCATTTAAAGAAGTGTAGGATCTGAGAAAGATAAAAAAAGAAGAGAAGAAAAAAGTTTCCACTTTCAGAAGATCTTTTAGACATAGACTTATGTTCAAGATGTTTATTGAAGTGTTATTTTATTAGTAAAATATTATAAATTGCCTAAATAGCCACTAAGACAATTAAATAATATTTGATGAATTCATAAAATCAATTACTTTGAATCTACCAAAATATTTTAAAACAATATTTAATGACAAATATACCCAGATTATAATGCTAAATTATTTAAAAAGCCCCACATTATAGACAGTATAATCTCGATTAAGTTAAAAAAAAATCCATTCACATACAAAACGGAAGAAAGGAAATAGGTACACCAAAATATTAGAAAAGAGGAATATAAGTAACTTTGCTTCCTCTTAAATCTTTCTAAATTTTTCAAATTCTCTAAAATGGGCACGCATTTTTAAATAATTTTCTTTGTTTTTTATTGTGATAAAATATACATAATATAAAATTTACCATTTTAACCATTTTTAGGTGTACAGTTTAGTTACACTATTTTCAAGTTTTGTATTTTTATCAAGTTAAGGCTCCCAGGCCCAAGGACCTTGCTCACATGACTCCTCTCAGAGTGACCCTGGCAGGTACTGAGAGTGGAAGCACAGCCACTGCTAGTTCTCTGGTAAACACCATTGTGGTTTTGAAGCATGTAACCACCTGCTGAGGGTTGACACTTTGGCCCTCCAGTGTAGGCAGTGGTTCCTCCCTGAAATCAGGGTGTTACAAGCTTGTTATGCCTGGAAAATGAGAGCCTCTCCCATCCCCCACCCTCTCCATTCTGTCTCCGCTATTGCTCCACACAAATGCAGTCTCTAGGTGTTTTCTCCACTGCTCATGAGTCAAGGGAGTCCCCCACAGGCTCCAGAATTCCCCCAAAGTTTCTCTGTGCCATGTGGGAAGTATACAAGGCAGTGATGCAGAGCTCTACACCTACCTCTGCAGGCCCGGCCTCGTGCTGCAGCTTGTGTAATGAATCACCACACAGATTCGAGGGAAAACACCTTGTGTAACAGAAGCCTGGCCAGAGGCAAGAGCTCCCTGGCCACAGGCCTGTGTGTCTCCTACATGCCCAGGTCCAGCAAGGAAATGCCAGCTTGAAGCCGCTCCTCAGTTTCCTGTAGTTAGTTCCACCACTTCTTGAATCCATTCTCTTCCTTCTCCATTTTCATGTATCCAATTCATTTATCCAACAATCATTATTTATCTCTTACTACATACCAGGCACTATGTAAAGAGGAGATACTGAAACCAAAGATAATGGTAATAATCTTATTAACTGTCAACCTCTGTGCTGAAAAGCTTTACCTGCACTATCTTATTTAACCTTTACAACAAGTCCATAAGGAACGACTATTTCCCTCATTTTATAAATTACAAAGCTGAGGCTCAGAGAGGATAAGACATTTGCACAAGAACACTTCTGGGTAAAGATGGCAAAATGATTCTAGATTACAGAATCTCCCTCTCCTACCAACTTTTAACACAGTGAACAGCAAAAGTTAAAACAACAGAAAAAAAATTACTAGCAAATTCCACTTTGGGTATGGACAAAACACTATCTACCAGACTCTGCTCTCCCACAGATAATAGCTATAAACTCTGGACAAAATTTTTAAAAAACAAAAGGAAAAACTAATAACCTGGAAGCACTAAAGAGTAAATAAAAGCACACAGAATCTGGAGGGGAGTCAAACCTTGGAAAAATGAAATGGCAAGTAATGAGTTATCTATTTTTGTAGTTTTTAGCCTGAGTACAGGCTGAGGTTGGCACTGTGTGGGACAGTGAAAACTTGGATAGAATATGCTGGAAAGCAAGGGGTAGGGAGATACTGGAAAAAAGTGAGCCAAAGTGAGAGAGACTCAGACTCTGTGTACAAACTCTATCAGGTTTGGTCAGATCCCTGAACCACACATACGTAAGTAAGGCTCAAAGCAGCCTAAGACAGGGGAAATGAATTGAGAAGTGAGTTGCTGCCTGAAGGATAGAGTTTTGCAGTTTGAGTCCAACTAAGTCAATTGCTTCCAAAACATCAACACTCTCAGAGAAATATAATGAATATAATAGGATATGGAATCTCCATAACATCAAATTTATAATGCCTAAAATATAGTCCAAAATTACGTACCATACAAAGAACCAGAAAGTATGATCCAGGGTTAACAGGGAAAAAAATCAACTGAGACCAACCCTAATATGATCTAAATGTTGGAATTAGCAGATAAGGATTATCAAGCATCTATTACAACTCATCTCAATGAAGTCAAGGGAAATATACTCTCAACAAATGAAATGCAGGAAATCTCAAACAAGAAATAGAAACTATATAAAAATAAAGAACCAATGGAAATTCTAGAACTAAAAAACATAATATTGGAAATTAAAAATTCACTGGATGGACTCAGTTTAAAAAAGAAGAATTTGTGGATCAATAGAAAGTGTCCAATCTGAAGAAAGAAACAAAAATCATTAAAAAAAAAGAACAGGGTCTCAGGAACCTGCAGGACAGTATAAAAATATCTACATACATGTACTTTGAATTCCAAAAGTGGAAGAGAGAATGAGGCCAGAAAAAAATATTTGAAGAAATAATGGCTTAAGTGTTCCCCAATATGTTGAAAGGTATAAATTCATAGATTCAAGTTCAGTGAGCCCCAGGTAGCATAAATGTGAATAAAGGCATTTATGGCGTATCATAGTCAAACTGCTGGAAGCTGAATTAAGGAGAAAATTTTGAAAGCAGCCAGAGGAAAAAATGATGCATCGTATCGTAGAGGAGCGACTTGAATCACGGATGAATTCTCCCTGGACTGTGGAGATCAGAAGATAATGGACCATCTCTAAAGTACTTGGGAGGAAGAGAGGAAGAGAGTATCTGGCAACCCAGAATTCTATATCTATTGAAAATATCCTTTCAAAATGACATTAAAAAAAAAAAAAATCTACCAACAGTAACAAGGAAAGAGCTACAAGCTTAAGCCTAAACTGTTGAAAAGAAGGTATGAGAGAAAGAAGTGGAAAGTTCTGGTGTGGTGCCACAGGGTCCATAGTTTCATACTTAGCTTCCCTAGAAGTAGAGTGGAGGGAACTAGATGAAATGGCAATGTCCTGACAACTTTCAGTAATCGCCCACCCCATGTTCCCATTGGAAGAGAATCCGACTGAAAGAGTGAAAAGGCAGCTTGGAGAAAAGTCAAGAGAAAGTGCTCATAAACAGAAGCCACTACACTCCACTGTAGGACCAGGGCGAGTAAAGAACAACCGCCAGGCCTGACAGCTTCCAGAACATGTGCTGGGAGGGGACAGCACACAGGAGTAGGATACATTCCCAGCTGGATGGCACAGGTGCCGGAATCAGGCATTTTAATAGGATCTCAGAAAAGTACAGAGCCCAGGTCCTCTAGCAAAGGCTGTGCAGCCCCATCCCATCCCCATAGCCCCAAACTACAGAAAGTAGACAGCAAGCACCTCCCAGCCCTCTCATACAGTAGCCCTGAGGGGAAAACCTCTGAGTTTTACATTAGATAGGGTTTCAACGGGAAGTCATCCATATATAACCAAATTATATAATTATATAACCAAATAACCTGTGTCAAACATGAGCTAGCTTAAAAAAACAGAGCAGAAGATATAAAAACACTCAATATAGAGAAAATATAATCCAATCTGGAAGAAAGCATAGCCTAAGCCAAGGAACAGAAGAATAATACTCATCATGAATTCATCACACTTCAGACATACATATTCTAATAAAGAATATGACTTTAAAAAGCAAGAACACGAAGGCAAAAGGATAAAATAACAGCATGAGATAAAAAGGGAGTTCAAGTACTAAAGAGACAAGTTGTGTAGCAAAATCCCACTTCACATCTAACAAATAGCTTAGAAAAATAAATAAGCAACAAAATAAGTAAAGCTGAACATCAAATTATTTTCATGGAAAGGAAGGCTTGATATAATCATAATGAAAATAGAAAGGACAATGAAGAAGAGAACAATGAAGTAATGTCTACAACGTCCTGAAGGAAAGAAAAAGTGACCCCAAAATGTTATATCCTATCAAAATGTCCTTCAAGTATAAATACAAAAGGCAGACATTCACAAATACGCAAGAACTCAAGAATATAACACGTATGCATGAGCCCTTCTTGAAAACATAAACTCCAACTGATCAAAATCAGAAGAAAAACTCAGAAATAAAAAATTCCAGGGCAAAAATCCTGGGAGTGAATATCAAATCCACTTAAGTGTTATATAAAGCCCAAGTTTTTCTAAGCTCTTCACACATATTGATTTACCTAATCCCATAAAGTAGAGTCCATTACTGGCCCCACTTTACAATAGAGGAAACAAAACACAGAGTAATCCACCTGAAGCCCCAGAGCAAGTTGTGAGTCGAAATTCAAGCCCGACAGTCTGGCTCCACAGCCTGTGTTCTTGTCCCCAGATTTTCCTGTGTTTCAGTGAGCATGTGAAGTGGCCAGGGTGAGACAACAGCGGTGGGCAGACATCTGGTAAGTTAGTGTGACTACCCCTAACCCTGACCAAGGCGTTCAGCTTCCATTTCTTTAAATAAACTGTGTGCAGCCAATCCCAGTGCCTCTGTGGGTCAATATGCAGCCTGGTGGGCCCAGTCTGGGGCCTTGCTCTAGAAGAGTTTAAAGGAACAGTCAATATCCTGGTATCCCTCAAGGTGAAGAAACATTTATCTGAATTTCAGCAATCCCTTCTTTACTTTTAAACAATAGAATATAATCCTAGGTTATAATTTTTTGTTTATTTCTGTATCTTTCCAACATACAGATCCATTTGGAAATATCTATAATCACGCTCACAAAATTTTATTTTGGAATGGTGAGATTTGGGTGTTATTTATTGTTTTCTTCTTTGTACTTTTCTGAATAACATATATCATTTTGGGAAAAAAAAAAAAAAAAAAAAAAACCACACGTAAGTTTTTTGAGAAAAGGAAACGAGAAACTTGTCTAAATTCACATAGCTTGAAGCTGGGATGAGAACTCCTATTTCCCCGACTTTAAAAACCATGCACCATTTTGCTCTCTTATCTCCCAAACCCCGGGGTTAAGGAACTCAAAGCCTTAAAGTGATTAATAAATAAATATGCTAGAAATTGTGATGCATTTAAAGTGCTTCACACAGTGTCCAGCAGATACTACACAAATGTTTGCTGTTATAATAATGGCGATGATTATTATTCACTAGAGGACATTATTAGAAGTGCTATGATAGAACGAAGTATACGATGGCATGGAAACATAGAGGAGGAAAATCTGGCGATCCAGAAAGTCTTCCCGGAGAAGGTGACAGAAGCTGACTTTCAAAGAGTAAGATTTAGCCAGAAAATAGGTGAGGAGAGCAGGGCACTCCAGGCCGGGAGAACAGTAGGATGGATTTAGGGAGCTGGTGTGGCTGGACTGGAGGGCATGTGGACATGTGGCTGGAGAAGAGGTAAATCAGTGCTAGGTCAGAGACTACCTCACATGCTCTATGCCAAGGAGTTTGGATTTCAAAGTCAAAACCACTCAAGGGTTTTAAGCAGAAAAACATCCCACTGATATCGTTCTGACAGCTCACTCTGGCTGTGTGGAGGACTGATTAGAAGGGAAGACTTTAGAGATAGAGAACTGGTTACGGTTACTGCAATCGTCTTCCTAAGAACTGAGGAGCCCTAAGGCAGAGGCAGAGCTAGAAGAGAGGTCTTTAAGACTGCGGTTCTCAGAATGTGGCCCACAGACCCTTTCAGGGGGTCCATGAGGGCAAAATTATTTTCACAATGATATTAAGGCAATATCTGGTTTTTTCACTGTGTCGACATTTGCACTAATAAAGTAACGATGGGTAAAACTGCTAGTGGCTTAGCACAGTGAGGCACTAAAGTCCTACTAGTAGTCTTGCATTCTTCACCACCATGAATTCACAGGGAAAAAAAATAATTTTTAAAATATTCTTTATGAAGCAATAAAAATTATTAATTTTATTAAATCTTGACCTTTGAGTGCACACCTTTTTAATACTCTATGTGAAGCGATCTAGGGAGGGCATATAAAGCACTTTAGTTGCAGAGTAAAACACAACAGTTGTCTCAAGGAAAAGTACTTTTGTAATTAAGTTATGCACTGACCTAACCATTTTCCTCATGGAACACTATTTTCACCTTAAAGAAAATGACTAATAAACTAAGGTTATTCAAACTTGAGTGTTTGGGAGACATTTTCATCATCAAAATGAACTTCTTGCTTCAAAGACAACAACTTTTTCTCATTTTTGTTGTCATATTTGTTACCAGTTATATTTCTTGCCAATGATGAAATTTGAGTTTTCAGGTGAAAATTAGGATTTCCAAAGATTTGTATCCACTCCTGTGCATGTGACAGCTTTCCCATTCTTACAGATTTTTCTGATGAGACTAGAGGTGGTTGTGGGCTGAATTGTGTCCATCCCTACCTCTACCCCGCCCCCCCCCCCCACACACACACAAAAAACATGTTGAAGTCCTGATCCCTGTTACCTGTGAATATAACATGCTTGGAAAATAGGGTCTTTGTAGATGTAATCAAGTTGCGGTGAGGTCATACTGGATTAGGGTAGGCCCTAAATTTGATGAGCTGGTGTTTTTATACATGGAAATTTGGATACAGAAATATAACTATACACAGGGAAGTAGGCCATGTGAAGACGGAGGCAATGATGCAGCTACAGGCCAAGAAAGGCCAGGGATTGCCAGCAACCACCAGAAGCCGGAGAAAGGCATGGAAGAGATTCTTCCTAAGTGCCTCAGGAAGGAACCAACCATGCCAGCATCTTGATCTCAGACTTCCAGCCTTCAGAAATATGAGAGAATAAATGTCTACTGTTTTAAGCCACTCAGTCTGTGGCACTTTGTTATGGCAGCACTATGAAACAATATATTGGTGAAAACATCAAATATGATCATTTGATATTGTCGAGGGAAATGAGTCAACATTGGAAAGATATGCCTAACTCAGTGAACCAAAATTTCCAGAGTTCAATGTACAATGTCACAAAATCATGCATGGATGGATAAAGGATCCATTCAAAGTGTTAAATTGTCCAATAGATTTTAATACAACAGAGTACAAAAAGCTCACTCATATATTAATAGTTTCAGAATCTACTTTACATCTAACCTTTAAGAAACTACCTTGGTTCTCTGATTCAGTGTGAACAAAAAGAAAAAAGAAAAAAAAGAAGAAACTACTACTTGCTGAGCTTTGGTGTAGCAACAAAAAAAAACTATTCACCATTATCTGCAAAGGTTGTTAATACACCCCTCCCTTTTCCACCTACTTAACAGTTGGAGGTTGGATTTTTCTCCATATACTTCAACCAAAACAATATATTATAATAAAAGCAGATATAATAATTCAGCTCTCTTCTGTTAAGCTAGACATGAAGAGATTTACAAAAATGCAAAACAATACAACTCTTCTCATTAATTTTTTTTTGTTTTGGAAAATAGTTATTCTTTATAGAAATGGTAATGTTAATATGTTAATATGTGATTCATGTTACTATGTGATGGGTTTATTATTTTAAATAAATAAATATTTCAAAAATTTTAAATTTTAACTCCTAGAACAGTAAATATCTAAAACTATGGTTCATGTACATAGAATCTCATTGAGGATCATGGGAACCCTCAATAATTTTTGAGTGTAAAAGATCTAGAGACCTAAAAGTTTGAGAATTACTAGATTAAAAGGTAGAAATAAAAGAATTTGGCAAATCATTGGTGAGGTTGAGAGAGAGAACAGTCTTGGTCCTGTCCCAGGAACTATTCTTGTGATGGGGTTATTATATCAGCCGGTGCAGTGGCTCATGCCTGTAATCCCAGCAGGCTGAGGCAAGAGGATTGCCTGAGGCCAGGAGCTCAAGACCAGCAACGTACTGAGATCTCCTCTCTACAAAAAATTTTTAAAAATTAGTAGGGCGTGGTGGTGCACGCCTGTGGTCCTAGCTACACAGGAGGGTGAGGCAGGAGGAATGCTTTAGCCCAGGAGTTTGAGGCTGCAGTGGGCTATGCTGATGCCACTGCACTCCTGCCTGGGCAACAGAGCGAGGCCCTGACTCTAAAAAAAAAAAAGTTTTTAAAGAAAGCTGTCTAGAAACCAATCTGTGAGACTGAAACAGAGTTCTCAGGAAGAAGAAAAAACTCACAGGGAGTGGTGCCACAGAGACCAAGCAAGGCAGAATTTTCAAAAAGGAAGGAGCTAGCATCAGTGCATGCTGTAAAGATATCACTGGGTCATTAGTGACTGGCTGGGAGCGTTTTAGAGGGAGTCAGAGAAGTCATAAAAGTGGCAGGTATGGTCTGTTCTTGAAGTGGCAAGCTTGAGGTTGGGCAGAAGTTAGAAAAGTCATATTTGTATGAATGAAGAGAAAGCCTAAGAAGTAAAAACTGAGAATTCAGGAGAGTGGGGTGTAAGCACTAGAACAAGACCCCCCAAGAATGCCAGAACAAAGGATTTTCTGGTGTCTAGTAAACAGTGGGGTGTAGAAGGGAAACCCTCAAAGTCTTTGGAACCAAACTATCTGCTTCAAGGCTTGCCACTGCCACTTGCTAGGTAAGTGACTTGACAAGCTCTGTGCCTTGGTTACCTCTTTGGAAAACATGGAGAGCAACAGTATTTACCTTAAAGAGCTGTGTGAGAAGACAGCGTGAGTTAATGCACATCAAATGGAAAGTGCTCGGCCGACCACCGTTGCTGCTGAGACTGAGAGGAAGGGGGAATGCTGGCATTCACAGCCCATCAGAGCTCCTAGGTTGGAGGGGCGACATGGAGATGGCTCCGCCTGGTACCCCACCCTTTCCTAGAGCAGATATGAGAGGTAGGTGGTACTGCTGGGCAAAAACACAGAATTGTTTTCTTTTTCAATTACTGTCTTCAACCACCCTCTTTCAAATCCCCCTTTCTAGTTTGCTGAAAGGTAGTTTAAAACTTCACGTTCACTTATACAGGCTGGAGCTAGGATACTGATGACCATCAGCACTTCCAGGGAGGGGTGGACAGGAGGAGGGGGATGGGGCGAATGTCGCTCTCTCCAGCCAGCCATTGTTGTGAACCTCTCTGCAGTCACTGGGACTCCCTGGCTAGCACTGCCTGGCCCCTTTGTCCTCAGGGTAGCAGGCGTCCAAGTGCTGAGTTGGCCATGGGCTCAGGTGAGGACTCTTCTGGGGGCTTCCAGGTGGGAAGTCTGGCTGGACTCAGCCCTCTCCACTGTCCCCACCCCAACAGTCTGCCCCTCGGCCGGCTGGCCTGGCCCAGTGCAGCCCTCTGGGGGAGGTACAGCAAGCTGCATCCGCTTGACCTGCACCACCATGGGCAGGATGCTCTGCTGTTTGCCTTGATAATCCCCCCTCACAGGGGGGACTGGTGGGGTGGCACGGGGGTGTTTGTGGTGGTTGCTGGGGGCATCAGGGCTCATTTTGCCACCTCTTAATAAGCCCCAAGAAGGTGGCTGTGCCTGAGTTGTCAGCACTCTTTGGGGGGGGGGGCAATGCTGGTGTCTAGTTTTCAGCTGTTGGACCTGGTGCCGGAGCAACAGGAAAAGCCCCCGCACCTGTCGGCAAAGTCCCCGCAGCCTGTTAGGTGGCCATAGTGTGAAATGGGACAGGTGCTGGCTGAGTCCAGAGCTACAAGAGATAAGCTTTGGGAGGGAAACCAAGGCCAGATCTCAAGGCAATGATATTCCAAGTTAAGTAGTTTGCCCTGATCCTGGGGTTTAAGGGGAGTCTTTTGAAGGTTTCATAATGACATGATCAGATGTGGGTTTCAGAAAGATCAGTCGGGGTGGGGGAGGCAAGAAGAATTAGGAAACTACAAAATTCAGGAGAGAGATGGTAAGTCTTGCGCCAGGATGTGATGGGGAGGAGAACAGTCTTTGCATGGTCGTGATGCGTGTTGGCCCTTTGACAGGACTTCCAGAGCTCAGAGCACTGCTGGCACTTCTGTGTGCCATTGCTGTGCTTTGCCCCCAGTTAGAACACCTCTTCCTCAGACGAGGGCCCCAGAGCTGGAGTGGGCTAGACTTGGCCAGAGAGAACCTCTTCTGCCTGTATCTGCACGTGGGCCTTGGATTTTTCAGAAGTAGACACTAAAAGGGAGTTTGGGGATATAATGTGTTTATTAGGGATCAACACCTCCGAAAGAAAGGGAGAAGAAGCAGGACCAGCCCCAGGAACAAGTTGACAATGATGCAAGCCTGACAAAATCTGGGAACCTGTGTGGAGCTTTGGAGCCAACACTGCCTGTCAACATCTCAGATCAGGTGTAGAGGTCCCAGACTTTGTACCCCCACTTCACTCAGTCACCAGATGCAGGCTGCCCCAGAAAGGGCATGAGGCAGAGTCTGCAAGAGCTGACCACTGGAGTCCCTGAGGCTGGCCAGCGAGCCCTCCCATGGCAGGGGATCTAGACAAGGCATCTCACCACCCCCACCTGTCCTGCGCTCCCCTCTGGGCTTCTAGTCAAGCCTGCTCTTACCTCTGCAGCATCTGATAGCCCAGGGCGCTTTGCCAGCAGGGCTTTGGAGAAGGAAGCAGGAAGAACTTTACACTGGAAATGCTATTTATCTGTAATTGCAGCCCCAGGCACCCATAATTAGAAAGGTGAATTTACTTCTAAAGAACTTGCATAATGGCATTACCTGCTAAGAGACGCCTGGGAATTACCTGCTGTGCTAGGTTGTGTCTGACTCCCCTCACCCCCACCAAATAACCTAAAATCAAGAGTGCCAACCATCAAGAAAATGAGGACTTCTTGAACCTCGGACACAGCTTGCTCACCCAGATTTGGGGCTAACACTGGCCAGGCCTGCCCTTGCCTGGGAAAACTTGAGTTAAACTAGAAATGGGCTCTGAGGAGTAATTTCTGTGATTATCTGCCAGTCGCCCTGAGAATTATCTTTGGAATCCAGAGTCCAGTGTGTTGCCAGGTGCCCAGCAGGAATCCCACTGATGTTTTTGGAAGGAAACTTCTGCAAGAATCTGATTCTGTCACAAAATTTATCTGAGATGAGCATAGCTCTCAGGTAACCTCCTGACCCTCAGTCATTAAATCCTCTGAAAAGGGGAAAGCAGGTTTTGCTTTTAGGAAAGGGGATAGGCAGGCAGAGGCTGAGAGAGGTAACAAGGCAGGGACAGAGGCTCTTCCAGAAGAATAGTTTTCTGACCTCAATTTATGCCTTAAAGCCCTGGAGCTCTTGCTCACTTGTCCATAGCCCTGAGCTAGTTTGTGAGCCTTCACATTTGTAGAAAGAGCATATCTGTAAAGCCTAAATCACAAGGTGCTGTGAGATGAATGAGATAACAGGTGGGTTGCCAACCAGGAGGCCTGACACTTGAGGTGAGGGGACTGTGGTTGTTGTTCGTCATAGTAAGTGGAGGTTTGTATCTCACTACAGAGGCCGGGAAGAAGGGGCAGTGAAGCCTGGGACCGGAGGTCCTTTCCTCAGGCACAGAAGAAAGGCACATCGTCACCAGACGTTCATTCTTTCCATCAGTCAGTCTGCAGGTATTGAGGGAGTGCCTACTATGTGCCAGGCACAATTCTAGGCAACATAGGCAAAGATTCCTGACCTCATGGAGCTGGTGTCCTAGCGGAGGAGACAAAAAAGAAAAATAAACAGTCCATTAGAAGGTGATGAGTGCTGTAGAAAAATAGCAAAAAAGTAGAGCATTGAATGGGCTCGGGACTGAGGGAGGGAAGTGGGTGTAGAGAGGCGGGCAGGTTGCAAACGTGAATACAATGGACAAGGTAGGTAGGAAGTGAGATTAAGCAAAATCTTAAAGGAGGAGAAGGCGCTGGTGCGGCCTCTCCAGGAAGCCCGGGAGGCCAGGAGGTTGGGTGAGTGAGAAAAGGGCTGAGGAGCACGGACAGACGGGGCAGCTGAATCGAGGGGGAGATCGGTGAGAGGAATTCCCACCACCGTCCTGTATGGTTGGTGCAAAGGAATCTGTTCCGGGGTCGATGATGCAGTTTTATGTGGGACAAGTCTCAGCAGACTGTTGCCGTTGCTAGGGGTTGTGTAAGGCAAATGCTTTCCTAGGTTAGAGAAACTCAGAAGGATGCAGAGCCACACCTTTCACGCTTATTTTAATGCCTAAAACATTCATGGCTAGCAAAGAAAAGAAGGGATGTTTAAAATACAGAGCAGAAAGGAAAGTATTGAGACTTCAATTTTTTCCCTTTTATTTTTACTAATTAGGTTTTAAATAAGTATTGCATGCATAGCATATAAACTTCAAAAGATACAAAAGGATGGAAAATGTGTCTCCCCTTCACCTGATCAGTGGACCAACAGTTCCCCTCGCAGAGAAGCAACTGGTCACCACGGGCCGTCAGCCTCCCAGAGGCATATACAAGAGTGCCAGTTGCCTCACTGTCACAGGCTGAATCGAGTCCCCCTCCTACCCCCAAATCCATATGTTGAAGTCTCAATCCCCAGGACCTTAGAATGTGACTGAGGTACATTTAGTGATAGGTTCTTTAAAGAGGTAATTAAGGTTAAATAAAGTCATTAGGGTGGACCCTAATCCAGTAGGACTGGTGTTTTTATAAGAAGAGGAAATTAGGAGACAGACACACACAGAGGGAAGACCATGTGAAGACACAGGGAGAAGACAGTCATGTACAAGCCAAGGAGACAAAAGGCCTCAGAAGAAACCAACCCTGCTGACACTTTGATCTTGAACTTCTAGCCTCCAGAATTGTGAGAAAAAAACTTCTGTTTATTTCTTTATTATGGCAGCCCTGGCAAACTATTAAACTTAGGTATACCTTTGGGTATTCATTTTCATATACATATGTATGTGTGTGTGTGTGTATCCTTTTTATTCACAACTTTTAATGGATTATAAATACTGTTACGCACTTTGCTTTGCTTCCTCCCCCCATTTAAAACTGCATCTTAGAGAACATTCCAGGTCAGTACACATGGAATTCTTTTATTCTTTTTAAAGACTACAGAATATTCCATTGTGTGAATATTTGGTAATTTATTTAGCCTTTCTTTATTAATGTATTTCAAGGTGTTTCAAACTTTTGCTATCACGAAAATGCTACAGTGGGTAAGCTTGCATACGTGTCATTTCATATATGTATATATGCATATGAGTAGGATAAATTTTTAGTAAGACTGCTTGGCCAAAAATAAATGGATTTAAAATTTTGACAGGGACACAGGGGCAGCAGTCCAGGTGCCACAGGCAATCTGGGACTTAGAAAGCTGGGGACAAGGAAATGCCCTTAGACTCTGCACGTCTGTACAGTTAAATGACTGTAAGACTTGTGCAGACATAATTTATCTATGACCTACTTGTTCATGAGAATTTTAGAAAACCAATAGAACCGCCAGTTACTTAAGTTTTAATAATTGGAGGGGAGCCCTGCCTTGCGAATGGGGCATCTGGTTTAACTTCTCACCAGTCATAAGCTATCCTCTGCAGATGGTAGAATGTGAGAAGATGCTTGAGGGGACAATATGAGTTTGGTGTTGTATGAAGTATTTATAGATGCACAGACTGGGAAGAGAAGATGTGCAACCAGGGGGTTACAGGAGTCACCTTGCTCCTTCCTTGTATTTTGTGATCCGGAAACAAATTGCTTTCAAAGAAAAAATAAACAAATGAATAACATTTTGACAGGTATTGCCAAATTGCCTTCCCAAAAATTTATACCAATTTACTCTTCCACCAGCAAATATTTCTGTTTCTCCATAACATTACCAATTTGTTGTTTCATGGAACTCTTTGATTATTGACAATATAATAGGAGAAAAATAGTATTTTTCACCTATTAGAGACAAGGTTGGGTAACTTTTCACATGTTACAATTTTTTATCTAATTTGACGCTTGAAATTTTGAGCATTTTCTTCTCCCATCTTCCATGGAGTCCTGGGTAGCATAACCACTAACCTGGCCCCAGCTGTTTGTTATTCCACAGTGTTTGATTTCTTGTCTTCCTGCCACACACAGCATTTCTGGCTCCTCTACAGTTAAAATCACCATCACCCTGGTTGTCACTGAGACATTCACAGTGTAGCTCGTTTAGCAGACCATGTAAACAAATATTTGCAATTTCATATCTACCTGGAGGAGCCCAGGACAGTTACAAAGTGGAGGGGATTCTTGAAGTGCCAATTCAAGTTGGCCAGGTAAGAAGCCATTCTAGGCAGGTACCAAGGCATAATAACATTTAGAACATTGCACACTTGGAACATCAAGGAAACCCAGACAGTTAGGGACTGAGAAATGGGAAAGTGGGAAAGAATATGGCTGGGCAGCCTCAGCGTCTGTCTCCTTGTGCAGATCTGTAAATGGGACAATCACACCTACTTCTGGTTTAAAAGCTGGGGCTCTGCTCCAGCCCCCCAGGTATGACCCACCCCAGCTCCTGTCCGGGTTTTCTTCTCCTCAAGCCACCTGCTCTCATGAAGAGAAAGAAGACAAAACAAAATGACTTTAAAATACCTTTAAATACCTAAAATACCTTTTCTGATTATAATAGAAAATCTTATGTAGAAAATTCAAGCAATACCAAACACTCTGAAAAAAATTAAAAGAACACAATACTAACTCCCAGAAATAACCACTGGTGATATTTTATTAGAAATCTTTGCAGAATTCTTTCTAAACATACACCCTAAATATGACACACAGATGTGTAAAATGTTAATTTTATGTATGCATATAGTGTGTATAATATATGTAATATCTAAATATTTCAAATAAATCATATATTTTTCACTAAAAAAATACATATAGAAATTTTTCATGCCAATGAATTTAGAACTGCATTATTCTAACTATTGTCTACATAGTATCCCATTCTAGAGGTACTAGGATTCATTGACTAATTCACTATTATGGGCATTTAGGCTGTTATACAAACACTGTTGCAATGAACAATCTTGTATATATTTATGTACAGCAAGTTATTATATTTGTGGTGCAATGATATGTTTTGATTGATCAGTTCACTGCTGAAATAACCCCAGGTTGAACAGGTCTTCCTGAGAATGGACAACTTCTAGTAGGTGTCTCTTAGAACCACTGTCTCTCTCTATCCTGGCACAATTTTCAATTTAAGGAATTTATTCCTCACATCTTCCTCTTCCCCAAGTCTCCCAGACTCGTCCTGCGCAGAGTGGGCAGCACCTCCCTTCCTGTGGGTGAAATGGGATGTTGCTGAGATGATTGTTTGTAGCTTTTCCTTCCCAGTCTGAGTTTTTGTGATGAAGTTAGGATCTAAAAGCTTCTTCCTGAGCTCTTTCTTAGAAACTTAGACATTTTGTTCTGAGCCCCCAAAGCCTTGAGGCTGCCCTCTAGTTTGGTATATGTTCAAAGATAGTCCCTTTCATCTGCCACTTCACATAAGGGGCTACAGTATGAACATCGAGGTTGCTGTGTTGTGCTGTCGATTCTTGTCATTGGAGAAGGTAACATTGAATGTTTCCTCTAGTCACTAGGGATGTCAGGAAATGCAGTGTCACCAATAGTTGACATTTTCTTGAATACCAAGAACTACCCCATAAGTCACTTCCCCAATCTGAGCCTGAACTTCCTCATGTATAAAATGAGATGGTTTGGTGAGAAGGTTTCTGAAGTCCTACAGCACTTAAGCCTGTAGTAATGAATGGACTAAGACAAATGGATGAAAGAGCATATTTCTTGAGGGCTATTTCCTTATGATTTAATTAGAAAACAGAGATATAAATTTGTGAAAAGTCCAGCCATTTATTACCTCAATAGCAGCTCAGGACCACAGTGAGAGGTGTGTCCCAAGGACATTCTGAGCAGTTATGACAATAAGCACAGCAGGAGGGATCCCTGAGAAGGTGTGTATTGAAGCAGGCAGAGGTGGGCAGGGAAGGGAGGCCTCAACCTATTTACAGAGAACTCTTACCCTGAATCCTGTCTCTAGTTACATCTGCAAGGTTTCAGGTTCCCCTGACTCTATTCTTCTGTGCTCTGTCCCTAGGTCACCCTGGTTGTGTTTGAATTGTCAGTCTCTTTTCGCCCTTCCCCACTTGGTGGACTCACCATCCCCTAGCCTCCATGATTAGAATTCACATTCATGCGCAGCGGTGACGGTATAACTAGAAGCATTAGTGGTCCCAGGGAGGAGCCTGGCAGTGTCAGTGTCTGACTGGAAGAGCCGAAGGTCTGACGGGGAGATTGCAGGCCCTGGTGCAGTCCTATGGGGGAGACAGCAGGATGCTGGTATTCATATCGATGTCCCATACTTCATATGAAAAAACAAAGAGCACTCTTAGAAACAAAGATGTCAACAAGGAGTTCTTAGATAAATTGCCAAAGGGCATGGAGCTCTGATTCTCACAATTTCTGATTCTCAAGGTTTGATATATAAGCCACCTCCCCTTGTCAAAGAGGATCACTTCAACAAATCTCCTAAGAACAAGTTCTGACTTGCAAATAACAAAAGGTAGTCTCTGCCAGGGCTCAGTTTTCCTGCTCCCTCAAAGTCTCTCTCACTTTCTGCCTTCCTCATTGGACCTGGCATCCTTTGGGTTTGCATGTCGGTCATCCTGCCCTGTAACCTTGGCTGTCATTTGTGGGCAGGTTGTAACGTGTCCCTGACAAGCTTAATGGTTGTTCCAGCTAGCTCACGCTGCATGACCATACTGCCCAAAAGCTTAGTGGCGTGAAACATTTTATTATCCTTGCACATTCTGTGGGTTATGAGTTCAAAAGTAGGCAAAGCGGGATAGTTCTGCTGTGCTCCGCAGTGTCTGATGGCTCTGTTGAGAAGGCTCGGATGTCCGGCAGTGATGTGAATGGCCGAGGGCTGCAACAGCAAGGCTGGCAAATCCACATGCAGGACAGTCTCTCAACTCATATGTCTGAACCCTTGGCTGGGACGGCTGGAAAGCGGGGCTCAGCTGTGACTGTCCACCAGAGTGCCTATGCCTGAACTCTCCAGTGTGGCAGTCTCCGGGCAGTCAGGTTTCTTACATGCAAATTCAGGAATTCCAAAGGAGTGTTCCAAGAACACGAAACAGAAGCAGCCTGGCCTTTTTATAAGTAGCTTTGGAAGTCACATAACATCACTTCCACCTCATTCCATAGGTGGAAGTAGTCACAAGCCTGCCTAAGTGCAAGGCCCCAGATCTTTATGAAAGGAGCATCACAGAATTTGTGGCCATGTTTCAAAACTGCCACAGTGGTATTTTGTATAATATTCCACTCTACCAGAGTTAGTGGAGAAGTAAGGAAAGGTGGGCACACACTGCTACTGGGAATATAAATTTGTGCAGTCACTTTGGAAAATGGTTTGGCATTAACTCCTAAATATGAAAATTTACACCCTCTGTATGACCTAGAAATTCCTCTTGTAGGTAAATGCCCAAGATAGACAGTTGCACATGAACAACAAGAGATATAAAGATACATAAGAATGTTCTTAGTGGCACTCCTCACAATAGCAAACAACTTACAAATCCAAATATTCCTCAGTGAGAGAAGGGGCAAAACAAACGTTGTAAATTCATTCAATTAAATATTATATAACAGTCAAAATTAATGAACTGTAGTGATGTGCAGCAATATAGATAAATCTTATATGATATTAAATGGAAAGAGTAAATCCCAAAATATTATAGATTATACATGGCATAATACCCTGTGAATTTTTTAGGAATATATATATGTGAAAAGAAATGATAAATGTGGAGTTTATGATGGTTACCTCAAGTGCAGAGATGCAAGAAGGTACAGTTGGAGGAACCATATGTCATATGTAGATTATTGCCAATGTTATAGCTTTTGTTTGGGGTCTCAGTTTTGTGGATGCTTATTATATATTTTTAAGCGGGCCACACATGAACCAATGAAGATAGTATGTTTTGAACCAAGGATTATGATTGCCTCTCCTCCTTGTCCTTCCACCTGAAACTCCTATCAGACGTGTGTCTTAGTGTTGGAAAAGGAGTCTCCTATGTGGTCTTTCAACCTTCACAATTATGTGCATCCTGAGGTTCAAATATGAAAATTAGTAAGTGGTCCCTGGCCTTCAGTATCCCTCAGGTACATAGCAAAGGTAAATAGAAGTCTTTCTGGAGGGGCATGCCTTCAATCCAAGCAGTATAAGAGCTTCACAAATAAAGCCCCACTAAAAATGAGACTACAAGCAAAAATAACAAGACATTAAAAAGCAATCAATCATGAGAGTATGCAGTTATAAGAAATAGCAGGATTATACTCTAGAAACTTCAAATCATGGATCTTTTTTGTAGAGGACATAAAACAAGGAGTTTAAAGATCCAAAAGAAAGAATCAAAAACATAAAAAAAAAAAGATTTGAATAAAGTAACAGGCAAATTTGACTTATATATAACTCTAGAAATAAAAAATTCATTCATTTTCCTACTTGACAATTTTTTTTTTTTTTTTTTGATATGGGGTCTCACTCTGTGGCCTGGCTGGAGTGCAGTAGCACCATCATAGCTCAGCCTTGAATTTGTGGGCTCCAGCCATCCTCCTGACTCAGCCTTCACAGTAGTTGGAACTATAGGCATGCACCACTATTCCCGGCTAAGTTTTTTCTTTTCTCTCTTTTTTTTCAAAGACAGGATCTCACTATGTTGCCCAGGCTGGTATCAAACTCCTGGTATTAAGTGACCCCTCCCACCTCAGCCTCCCAAAGTGCTGGGATTACAGATGTGAGCCACTACACTCACTCCACTTAACAATTTTTGAGTGACTACTGAGTGTCAGGCACATTCTAGGCATTGAGGATACATCAATGAACAAACGAGAAAAAATGATGCCTTCATAGGTATTTCATTTACAATTCTAGTTGTTGAAATTTAAAACTCAATAGTGTGGTTCAACATACGTAAATCTATAAATGTAATTCACCACATAAATAGAAGCAAAAACAAAAACCATATGATACTCTCATTAGATGCAGAAAAAGCATTTGACAAAATTCAACACCCTTTTATGATAAAAACGCTTAACAAAATAGGCATTGATGGAACCTACCTAAAAATGATACAAGCCATATATGACAAACCCACAGCCAACATCATACTGAATGGGGAAAAACTGAAAGCACTCCCACTTAGAACTGGAACCAGACAGGGCTGCCCATTGTCTCCATTACTTTTCAACATAGTATTGGAAGTCCTTGCGAGAGCTATCAGGCAAGAGAGCAGAATCAAGGGAGTCTAAATAGGGAAGGAAGAGATCAAACTCTCACTTTTTGCTGATGATATGATGTTATATCTGGAAAAACCCCAGGATTCAACCAAGAGACTCCTGGAATTGATTAACGAATACAGCAAAGTCTCAGGCTACAAAATTAATATACACAAATCAGAGGCATTTATATATGCCAATAACAGTCAATCGGAAAACCAAATTAAAGACTCAATACCCTTCAAAATAGCAACAAAAAAAATAAAATATCTAGGTATATATCTAACTAAAGAGGTAAAGGACCTCTATAAGGAAAACTATGAAACACTGAGAAAAGAAATAGCAGAACTTGCAAATAGATGGAAAAATATACCATGCTCGTGGATTGGAAGAATCAACATTGTTAAAATGTCTATACTACCCAAAGTGATCTACAGATTCAATGCAATCCCTATTAAATTACCAACATCATTCTTTACAGACATAGAGAAAATAATTATACACTTTGTATGGAATCAAAGAAGACCCCGTATAGCAAAAGCAATTTTAAGCAACAAAAACAAAATGGGAGGTATTAATTTGCCAGACCTCAAACTATACTACAAGGCCGTGGTTCTTAAAACAGCCTGGTATTGGCACAAGTGCAGGGACACAGACCAGTGGAACACAACAGAAAATCCAAATATAGAACCATCCTCATATAGTCACCTAATTTTTGACAAAGCGGGAAAGAATATACTCTGGGGACAAGAATCCCTATTCAACAAATGGTGCTGGGAGAATTGGTTAGCCACTTGTAGAAGACTGAAACAGGACCCACAGCTTTCACCTCTCACAAAAATCAAATCACGGTGGATAACAGACTTAAACCTTAGGCGGGATACCATCAGAATTCTAGAAGAAAATGTAGGAAAGACTCTTACAGACATTGGCCTAGGCAAAGAATTTATGAAGAAGACCCCCAAGGCAATCACAGCAGCAACAAAAATAAATGAATGGGACATGATTAAATTAAAAAGCTTCTGCACAGCCAAAGAAACAGTCCAGAGAATAAACAGACCACCTACAGAATGGGAAAAAATTTTTGCATACTACACATCAGATAAAGGACTGATAATAAGAATCTATTTAGAACTCAGGAAAATCAGCAAGAAAAAATCAAGCAACCCTATCAAAAAGTGGGCAAAGGACATGAATAGAAATCTTTCAAAAGAAGATATAAAAATGGCTAACAAACATATGAAAAAGTGTTCAACATCTCTAATCATCAGGGAAATGCAAATCAAAACCACAATGAGATATCACTTAACCCCAGTGAGAATGGCCTTTATCAAAAAAACCCAAAACAACACATGTTGGCGTGGGTGTGGAGAGACAGGAACACTAATACACTGCTGGTGGGACTGCAAACTAGTGCAACCCCTGTGGAAAGCATTATGGAGGTATCTTAAACAGATTCAAGTAGACCTGCCATTTGACCCAGCAATCCCATTACTGGGCATATACCCAAAGGAAAAAAGGTCATTCTGTAACAAAGACACAAGTACCCAAATGTTTATAGCAGCACAATTCACAATAGCAAAGATGTGGAAACAACCCAAATGCCCATCAATACATGATTGGATTAGTAAACTGTGGTATATGTATGCCATGGAATATTACTCAGCTATAAGGAATGATGAAGATACGACATCTCTATGGTTCTCCTGGAGAGAGTTGGAACCCATTATATTAAGTGAAGTATCCCAAGAATGGAAAAACAAGCATCACATGTACTCACCAGAAAATTGGTTTCCCTGAACATCACCTAAATACAAATCTGGGAACGACACCAATTGGACATCAGACTGAGGTGGGGGGTGGGGGAGGGGATGGGGGTATGCCTACACAATGAGTGCATTGCGCACCATTTGGGGAGTGGTAACACTTGAAGGTGCTGACTCGGGAAAGGGGGGGTGGGGAAAAAAATATGAAACTGTTGTTTTTAACTTGCACTGTTCACTTAATAATTTATCATGAATATTTCCCATATTATTTCATATCATTGTACAAGAAATAATGTATACGTTATGAGGACATACTGTATCTAACAAGATATACCGTTAGACTCTTTGATTCTGTAAAATTAAATTGAAAAAAAAAAAGAAAAAAAAATAAATAAATAAACAAATTATTTGTAAGGCAACCTAAAAAAAAAAAAAGTGAATTATTTTATTTTAAGCATTACATAACAGAAAGTGCACAAATCAAATGGCTCAATGGTCTTTTATAAACTAGACATACCTCTGTAACTAACACCCAGGTCAAGAAACAGAATACTCTCAGCATCCCAGAATCCCCCATGCTTCCTTGGAGTTCTCAGCTGCTCTGGAGATGAATAGTACATGGACTCTATAAATACGTTAGCTTTGCCTGTTTCAGAACTTCATATAAATGATTGAATTATATAGCAAAAAAATAAATAAATAAAAAATAAAACTCAATAGATAAGTTTCTGGAAAACACTCAAACCATGCTTTCCTCTAAACTCCACACCACAACAACCAACACAGAACACTTCTATGACCAAATGTGGAGGTTGTTCCCTTACACACAAAAGAGAGGACACAACCTGGGGGTCCTCTAATTCAATTCCAACACTACCTACCTAGAGAGAGCATCAGATCCCACCAGGTGAGTACCTCGGTCCCCAAAACTGGCCCCCCTTCAGACACCAGTCCCAAGTCCAGGCCTCTGGAATTTCTGACCAACTGCCTTCAAGTTGGGGTTCCCATGACCCTCTCTTTGGGTTCAATTAATTTGCTGGAGTAGCTCACAGAACTCAGGGAAATACTTCATTTATTATAAAGGATATTACAAAGGATACACATGGTGCTCACTTTGGCAGCACATGTAATAAAATTGTAATGATACAGAGATTAGCATGGTCCCTGCACAGGGATGACACAGAAATTAGTGAAGCATTCCATATTTTTTTTTTAAAAAAGGCACACATGAAGAAGTGTGCAGGGTGAGGTTCCATGCCCTCCTGAGTGAGACCCCAACTCTACTAAAAATATAAAAATTAGCCAGATGTGGTCGTGCATATCTGTAGTCCCAGCTACTTGGGAGGCTGAGGCAGGATAGCTTGAGCATAGGAGTTTGAGGTTGCTGTGAGCTAGGCTGATGCCACAGCACTATAGTCAGGGCAACAAGTGAGACTCTGTCAAAAAAAAAAAAAAAACCAGATCTGAAGAAATAACTCAAAATGCAATGCAAAGAGTTAAAGAGGTAGAAAATAGGAAAGGTTAAGGGACATCGTGGAGTACAGAATGAAATGGCCTGTCAAGCAGAGCACCATGCACTGGTTACCAATCCCCAGGAAACATAAAACAGTCAAGCACTGGATGGAACATCACTTTACTTACACAGAGAAGAGATGGAGCAAAGTTAGCTTCAATAGTGTGTGCTGATCTCCCATGGCCAGTGGGTCTCTCCTGGCAGCTGACACAGGGCAGTTGGCCTAGGTGAACCCTTAAACACACCCCTCTTAGGCCACAGTAGAAGGACCAAATCCACCCCTCACAGAGTCTAAAATACTGAAAACTGGAGGCCTGCCTGAGGGCCATTGATGTACACCCTTGAGCATAACAAGTGAATACTGAGCCTGAAACAGGGAAGGACACTTACACACAAGGTGATAAACCTTGTACATGCTGTGAGGATTCTTTCTCTCTTGGTAAGGAGGTGCTCCAGGTCCAAAGCCCATTCTGATGTGGCCAAGCAGGGGTCAAAAGCCTGTGCACATGAGACTGCCTTTCCTGACACTAACATGTACGTCTGACAGGAGTTGCAGAAGGTGATGAGGGGGAGAAGCAACATTCAAAGAGATAATGCACAGGTAAGAATTTTCCAGTAGTGAGAAAAGGTATCAATTCTTACATTGAAAAAGTGTAATGAGACTAAAGCAGAGTAAATAAAAATAAATCCATATCAACATAACATTGTGACCAAATTACAAAACAACAAAGACACAGATATTTTAAAAATAATCAGAGAGAAAGGCAGATTACTTACAAATGAATAATTAGAGTACTGGAAGTCTTTTTTTTTTTTTTTTTTTTTTTTGTTGAGACAGAGTCTCACTTTGTTGCCCAGGCTAGAGTGAGTGCCGTGGCATCAGCTTAGCTCACAGCAACCTCAGACTCCTCGGCTTAAGCGATCCTACTGCCTCAGCCTCCCAAGTAGCTGGGACTACAGGCATGCACCACTATGCCCGGCTAATTTTTTTTTTTTATATAGATTTTTAGTTGTCCATATAATGTCTTTCTATTTTTTAGTAGAGACGGGGTCTCGCTCAGGCTGGTCTCGAACTCCTGACCTTGAGCGATCCACCCGCCTCGGCCTCCCAGAGTGCTAGGATTACAGGCGTGAGCCACCGCGCCCGGCCAAATCCTGGAAGTCTTTTAACAGCAAAAATAATAGAAGTAAGAAGTTAGTAGAACTTTTAAGAAATATAATTCAAACTAAACTATCATTCAGAATAAGAGTGAAATGAAGTTAAAAAAAAAAAAAAAAAAAAACCTAGAGAGATTACCACTAAAATAAGTCTCTGAAAAATTTGAATTTTTGAAAGGAAAAAAAAGAGAACCAGAAGGAAAGAGGGAGATGTAGGAAGGAGTAGTGAGCAAAGAGATTGCATCTACAATAATATAATAATAATAACTAATTTTAAAGATATAAAAACAAGGAGTATAATACCATTTGTCAAAGTCTATTCATGTTGTTATAAAGGAATAGGTGAGGCTGGGTAATTTATAAAGAAAAGAGGTTTATTTGGCTTGTAGTTCTGCAGGCTGTACAAGAAGCATGGTGCTAGCATCCGTACCTGGTGAGGGCCTCAGTCTTCTTCCATGCTTGGCAGAAAGGGAAGGGGACACAGTGTATTCAGAGATTGCATGGTGAGAGAGGAAGCAAAAGAGAGAGAGAGAGAGAGAGAGAGAGAGGGAGGGAGAGGGGCCAGGTGTGGTGGCTCACATCTGTAATCCCAGCACTTTGGGAGGCAGAGGCAGGAGGATTGCTTGAGACCAGGAGTTCAAGACCAGCCTGAGCAAGAGCAAGACCCATCTCTACAAAAAATAGAAAAACGAGCCAGGTGTGATAGCACACGCCTATAGTCACAGCTACTTGAGAGGCTGAGGCAGGAGAATCTCTTGACCCCAGCAGTTTGAGGTTCCAGTGAGCTATGATCATCCACTGCAGTCTAGGCCAGATGACAGAGTAAGACCCTGACTCAAAAAAAAAAAAAATTAAGTAGAAGTATAATATATACCCTTAAACCAGTATGAGGAATAATAGAAAATTAAGGGGGGAAAAACTTGATTAATCCAACTGAAGACAGGAAAGAAGAAAAACAAAAACAAAAACAAAAAGTATAAAAGAAAGTACAAAATAATATGACAGAAATAAAACCAAATATATCAGTAACTATAAAATCTATACATGGACTAAATGTGCCACTTAATAGACAAAGATAATCATATTGGAGTTTTTAAAAATCCAGGTATATGCTGTTTTTGAGAGATATACCTAAATCATTAAGAATTTAGAAAGGCTGAAAATAAAAGGATAAAAAAATCAGGCAAGCATTTACCCAAATAATAGAAATAGCTATTATTATATTAACAACACTAAAAATAGATTTCAAGGACAATGTGAGGATAGAGACATGTTTTATGAATAAAGCACAAGAGTTATGAATCATAAAAGAAAAAGATTAATGAATTTGATCACATTAAAATGCAAAACCTCTGTAAAACGAAAGAATCATTTAAAAAGTAAAAGACATGCTACAGATTGAAGAAGATATTTGTAAGTGCTTAACCATAAATGAGTGTCCCAAATATATGAAAAACTCAAATAAGAAAATCCATAAACCCTAATAGAGAAAATGATTCAAGAATATAATTTCTTTGTAGAATTGACAAGCTAATCCTAAAATTCATATGGAATTGCAAGGGACCCCAAAGAGTTAAAAAAATCTAGCTAAAAAGCAAAGTGGAGGATTCACTTCCCAATTTCAAAACTTGCTACAAAGTTATAGTAATCAAGATAATGTGGCACTGGCAAGAGGGTAGATACAGATCAATGGAATAGAACTGAGAGCCTAGAAATAAATCTCACATTTATAGTCAATTGATTTTCAGCAAAGGTGCTAAGACAATTCAATAATAAATGGTACTGAAACAACTGGATATCTACATGCGAAAGAATGAAGTTGGACTCTTACCTCACACTATACACAAAAGTTAACTCAAAATAGATCAAAGACCTAAACATAAGAGCTAAAACTATAAAACAAACTCTTAGCAGAAAATGTAAGGATAAATCGTTGTGACTTTGGATTAGGTAATAATCTCTTAAAATAAGAGGGCAAAACCACAAGTAACAAAAGCAAAAATAAATAAATCAAACTTCATCAAAATTAAAAATTTCTGTGCTTCAAAAAACATGTTGTGGGCTGAATTGCGTGCCCCCAAAATTTATATGTGGAAGGAAGTCCTAACCTCCTAATAACCTCAGAATGTGACTGAATTTGGAAACAGGGTCTTTACAGTAGTAATTAAGTTAAAATAAGTCATTAGACTGGGCCCTAATCCAATATGACTTGTATTCTTATAAGAAGAAGGAATTTGGACACAGACGTACACAGAAGGAACATGATGTGAAGACAGGAAGAAAACAGCCATCTACAAGCCAAAGAGAGACCCTGAAACAGATCCTTCCCTCATGTCCCTCAGAAGGAGCCAACCCCACCAACAGCTTGAAGTCAAACTTCTACCCTCCAGACAGAACTATGAGAAAATAAATTTCCATTTAAGCCACTAGTCTGCCATACCTTGTTACAGTAACCCTGGGAAATTAATACAGGACACCATTGAGAAAGTGAAAAGGTAACCAACAGAATGTGAGAAAATATTTGCAGATCATAAATTTGATAAGAGACTTGTATCTAGAATATATAAAGAGTGCTTACAACTCAATAATATTAAGGCAAATAACTCAATTAAAAAATAAGCAAGAAGCTAATGTGGCACTTCTACAAAGAAAATGTACACATGGCCAATAACCACAGAAACAATCCTCAACATCATTAGCCCCCAAGGAACTGCAAATCAAAACCACAATGAGATACCACTTCCCACCCACTAGGATGGCTATAATTTGAAAGAGAGACAATAGAAAATGTTAACAAGGATGTAGAAAAATTGAAACTCATGCACTGATGCTGGTAAAGGTAAAATGGTACAACCACTTTGGAAAACAGTCTGGTAAGTCTTCAAAAATGTTAAACGTAGAGTTACCACTCCTAGGTATGATATACAGGTCTGCCCGGAAAGCATACAGCCATGTAATATAAAAAATAGAGCCATTTATTGAAGAAACAAGATACAAGAAACATTGTACATAGGACAATGACGCCTCAGTCCCCTTCAAAGTAGGCACCTTGGGACCTCATACAGTTCTCCCAGCATCTCATAACCAAACCCGTACATGTTCAACACTTCCAGGGGCTCTGCTTATTGCAGGCCTTCCAGAACATGGATCACTTTTAACAGACTCTCAACCATCTTTGAAGCGTTCGTGCCTCACTTTTATTTGTGCAGCACTCATTGCATCATCCTCGAAATCCTTCCGAATCATCTGAATACTTTCCATGGAGGAATGTTCAAGCTTAAAATGCAAAATTTGATGCCGATTCGTTGCTCTACTCGCTCAGTCATTTTGAATGCGACAGCCACACAGTACACATGCTCACTCAGCAGTATCTAGCGCCCCACTGACTGGTCCAGTGAAGTCGTCGTCGTTGTTCATGCATGCGCACCCCAGGCCCCTCTCCTCAGCTGCCAGTTTACCTCAATGTTGTGCAAACCGTTCTCGTTTTATTAACAATGGCTTGATACTTTCAGGACAGACTTCGAGAAATGAAAACGTATGTGTACACAAAAACTTGAACACAAGTATTCTTAGCAGCACAATATATAATAGCCAAAAAGTGAAAACAACCCAAATGTTCATTAACTAACGAATGGATAAACAAAATGTGGTTTGGTAGTTCCCCTTATCTGAAGTTCCTCGCTCCACAGTTTCAGTTACCCACAGTCAACCACAGTCTGAAAATATTAAATGGAAAATATCAGAAATGAATACTTTGTAAGTTTTAACTGTGCTCTGTTCTGAGTATCGTGATGAAATCTCACACCATCCTGCTCCATCCTGCCCAGGAAGTGAACCATCCGTTTGTCCAGCTTATCCACACTCTCTATGCTGCCTGCCACTTAGCCACTGATCAGGTGGACCATGGCAGGATCACAGTGCTTGCATTCAGGTAACTCTTATCTGACTTAGTACTGGCCCCAAAGCACATTGTAGTGATGCTGTATACAAGTATAACAATTGTTATAATTTTTCTATTTTATTATTAGGTATTGTTGTTAATCTCTTACTGTGCCTAAGTTATTAAACTTTCTCATGGTACGTATGCTTAGGAAAAAACATAGTATATATAAGATTTGGTACTAGCTGCAGTTTCAAGCATTCACTGGAAATCGTGGAACATATCCCCCTCAGATAAGAGGAACCTACTATATATCCATATAATAGAATATTAAGCAATTAACAGAAATGAAGTACCGGTACATGTTGCAACATGGATAAACTTTAAAAACATAATGCTAAATGAAAGAAGCCAGTCAAAAAATATCATAATATAGGACATAACATGCAATGTCTAGACTAGGCTAATCTATCAGAACAGAAATGGTATTGGAATAGCCCAAGGCTGGAGAATTTGAGAGGAAAAGAGGAGTAACTGTTAATGCATAAGAGGTTTCCTTTTGGGGTGATAAAACTGTCCTAAAATTGATTGTGGTGATGTTCTCACAGTTCTGTGAATATACTAAAAATCAGCGAATTGGTAGAGGGGACTACTTTAAATGAGTGAATTGTATGATATGTGGACTCTATTTCAATAAGTCTGTTACAAGAAAAAACAAAGATGACTATGACATGATTCTTGCTTTGGAAGAGCACAGCTCAGACAGTTTTTAATCCTCTGCATTGCATTACTATAAAAATTCCTGAATTGTTAGTGTCTTCCAATAAGACGAGTAAAGGAGGAAACAGCACGGGACACAGAAGACAATCAATAGAAACAGCCAAACAAACAAACTAACAGAAAGAAGATTGCAAGACAAGAGTTTCACTAACACTCTTTGTAACAGGGGCTAAAAATTAACATCACCTCTATTTATAGTATTTGCACATAATTGCATATGGTTATGCATAAGCTGACTATTTAAAAAAATACATCTAGGTCAGTAATTCTCAAACTTCTGTGTGCTTATCTGGAGGGCTTGTTAAAACACAAATTGCTGGATTCCACCCGGACAATGTCTGATTGAATAGGTTTGGGATAGGTCCCAAGTAATTTTCATTTCTAAAAAGTTCCCATACAGATGCTGCTGCTGTGAGAACCACTTTGAAAACCCCTGATCCAGGTTTTTCAGGATGTAGAACCTGTCGTTCTCAGTTTATCTTCCTCTTGTTAAGTTAAGAAGTGCTCTAGGTCTTGGTAAAGTCAATATCCTGAACCAGACAGATTTGCTGGCAATGGCAGTTAAGACTCATATTCAGGCCGGGCGTGGTGGCTCACGCCTGTAATCCTAGCACTCTGGGAGGCCGAGGTGGGCGGATCATTTGAGCTCAGGAGTTCGAGACCAGCCTGAGCAAGAGCGAGACCCCATCTCTACCAAAAATAGAAAGAAATTATATGGACAGCTAAAAATATATATAGAAAAAATTAGCCGGGCATGGTGGTGCATGCCTGTAGTCCCAGCTACTCGGGAGGCTGAGACAGGAGGATCGCTTGAGCTCAGGAGTTTGAGGTTGCTGTGAGCTCGGCTAACGCCATGGCACTCACTCTAGCCTGGGCAACAGAGTGAGACTCTGTCTCAAAAAAAAAAAAAGACTCATATTCAGAGGTCAAACCAGGTGCAGCAGGGCCCCTTCTGCTTGTTAAAGCTACACCTTACACCATCATTACTTCCTATTACAACAGTAGCCCTGGCAATTTTGCTTGTTCTGCCTCATGTGGCAACCATGAAGATTCTTTTCTGAGTACCTTTTCTCTCTTGGGCCTTATTGAAAGTGGGGGCAAATAGCGAAAGCTATCACCCCTGATCACAAGGCCTCGGAGCCTCGGTCCTTGGGAAATGCTCCTCAGCAGGATTTCCTGGAAGAGAAACTAAGGGCTTGGTCATCACCTAGAACCTAACCTCTGAAATCTTACCTCACAACTGCAAATCCTTGTCTCATTCGCTCTCACTGTATCTAGTTTTCTTCTTCAGATTTCTGGCATGTTAATGTCTTCCCCTTTTGTGCAAAGCTTTCCACCCTGTACAGACCTTCATGGCTGTGAGTCATTGCTGAATACCGGAAGTACTTTCACAGGCATCCTAGGGTCCAGGATCCTTCCTGCCATTGCTGAATCAATGTTATAACCACCTCTTTTCTACTCCTGCACCTGAACCCTTTGTTTTACCCTCTCCATCCTCTGCCGAAATAGAAGTGGAGCAGTCACCATGCTGCATGGTTTAGAACAGAATTGAAACCAACTTTTTTTTTTGAGCCCATTCAAAAGATATTTGGTCCCACGAATTCCCAAGCCCTTTGTGTGTTTTGGAAAACATATAATGCTTCTCAGCATTTTTTTCTACCAACTTAAGAGCAGCTTTTTCAGTCTGCTAAATGATTATCATTATTAATGCCTGAAAGATTTTATTGCTCCTGTCTACCCTCCTCGTCTGTTTGTCTTTGTGCAAACATTTACACCTTTTTAAAATGTTTGCTGTTGTTTTAGTGGAACTTGGAGAAAGAGCAGAGGTAAATATGTGTGTTAATTCTAGCATCTTTAATCAAAAGTCCTGCATGTTTCCTCCTAAAACACGTGTGTGTGTGTGTGTGTGTGTGTATGTGTACAATTATTGTGAGATTCATCAGGCTGATGCTTGTGGCTTTAGGTCATTCAATATCACTGTTTCATAGTATTCTATTGCTTGACTATACAACACTTTATTCTTTTTTTTAATGCACATTTGGCTTGTTTCCAAGTTTTGCTCTTACAAAATAATACTGCTATGAAAATTCCTGCATATGTCTCCTTGTACACCTGTGTGAGTTTCTCTTAAGAAAGTGAGGGGAAGAGAGAATAGATTATGAAATATAAACCTCTTGAGCTTTACTATATAATGCCAAATGGATTTCCAAGGTGGTTGGATCAACTTACTTTCCTACCAGCAATAAATAAGTGTTCTTATGGTTACGTACTTCATTAACCATCTGTATTATCATATTTTTAAATTTTTGCCAAGCTAGTGGATTTAAAATAGCCCCTTATCCCCAAAGAAACAAGCATGTTTTTATGAACTTATTGGATATTCATATATCTTTGTTTATGTTTCACCTCTTTTTAAAAAATAAAATTTTTTGGCCGGGCGCAGTGGCTCACGCCTGTAATCCTAGCACTCTGGGAGGCCGAGGCGGGTGGATCGCTTGAAGTCAGGAGTTCGAGACCAGCCTGAGCAAGAGTGAGACCCCGTCTCTACTAAAAATAGAAAGAAATTATATGGACAACTAAAATATATATATACAAAAAATTAGCCGGGCATGGTGGCGCATGCCTGTAGTCCCAGCTACTGGGAGGCTGAGGCAGTAGGATCGCTTAAGCCCAGGAGTTTGAGGTTGCTGTGAGCTAGGCTGACGCCACGGCACTCACTCTAGCCCGGGCAACAGAGTGGGACTCTGTCTCAAAAAAATAAAATAAAATAAAATAAAATTTTTTCCTTTATTGTTTATAAACCTTTGACTCTTGTTCATATGTTCTTATCCTCAAATTTTCTTTTAAAATTTTAAAGTTTTTTAAAATATTTAAGTATTTAACTTTATTGGTACTAACTTCTTTGTATGGTGCAAGGGAAGGATTCAACTTCATGGTTTTAAAAACCTATATAACCAATTATCCCTGCATCAATTATTGAACTATCTATAATTTTCCCACTGATCTGTGAGGCAACCTTCATTACAAATAAAATCTTCATATATTCACAGGTTCATATCTGGTTCTATTTATTTCTTTTTCTGTCCCTGAACTAAACCTCATTGTCTTAATTACTATAGCTTTATAATTTTCACTATCCAGAAGGACAAATTCTCTAACCATGTTCTTTATTTAAGAAACTTGGATTTCTTGGACCTTTGCTCTTTCATGTCAGTGTTAGGATGGTCCTGTAAGCTCCACGAAAACTTTGCTAGGGCTTAACTGGAATAGCACTGACTCTATAAATCAATTTGTAATGAATCGATCTCTTTATACTACTGAGTCTTTCTATCCATGAACCATGTTTCATTTTCAAACTCATCTTTTGATCTCCATCAAGCAACCCTGATAGCTGGCCCAAAGGAGAAACACAGTATATTTTGTTCAATGGGTTGATTAATTAATGACTGGAGGTAAATCCACTTAAAATCTCTGAAAGCCCTGCACCACTGCATTGCTCCTAGGCTACCAAGCAGTCTTGCTTGCAGCAAAATGTCTGCAGAATTTTCTAACAAGGGTGTAGTAGCTAAGGGCAGCAGGAAAGGCAAAGGTAAGGATTTCCTGGTGGTGCCCACAGAAGTTTCTTGCAACACAGCTTTTATGTTGCCCACCTCTAGCCAGGCTTTGTGTATTATCTGTGTAGCATGATCTGTCTCAGCAAGTATAACCAGTTTAGTCACTGTGTGTTTAATATAAATGGAGGAGTTGATGATTTGGAGGACCATCAAACCGATTTTTAATTTTTATATTTTTGTTTTTTTCTCTAGTCAAAACCAATTTAAACAAAGATTTTCCATTGTGCTTAATAATCAGAAAAACTGCCAGAATCACTTTTATTTCTACTGATATAAGAAGGTGTCCAAGCAAAGGGTTCCTCTTAACTCCATGACAGATTGAGCTTTTAAAAACTCTAACATAATGCAACCTTTAAAAAAGATTAGTAAACTTACTGCTTTATATTTTACATCAACGAATAAAGTTTAAATTCATCATCAGTTTTCCTACTAGACCCTGATTTATGACATATAATAATACGAACAATGTAATAAAAACATTCAAAACAAAAAAGAAAAAGACATTTGGCATATCAAAAGAAAAAAGAAAGCTAAAAGTAAGCTATTGCTGTTGTTTGAATGTATCCCCCAAAATCCATGTGTTGGAAACTTAATCCCCAATGCAGCAGTGTTGGAGGGTAGGGCCTTCTGGGAGGTGTTTAGGTCATGAGGGCTCTGCCCTAATGAATTGTTTAATGCCATTATAAAAAGGGCTTGTAGGAGTGGGTTTCCTCTCTTCTGTTCTTCTGCCATATGAGGACACAGCTTCCCCCCTTCCCACCCCCTCTGGAGGATGCAATGTTCAAGGCACCATCTTGGAGGCAGAAACTAGACCCTCACCAGATGCCAGCACCTTAATCTTGGATTTCCTAGCCACAAGTACTGTGAGAAATAAATTTATTTTTTTTATAAATTACCCAGTCTCAGGTATTCTGCTATAGTAGCACAAAATGAACTAAGACAGTTATCAAATTTATGATCACTAGAAGACAACTCTTTCCCTGATAAAGCTTTCAGTGGCTCAGGAAAAAATTACCAATGGTATAAAGGAGGTAGAAGAATGTATTCATTTTGAAGCATTTTTTAACCTTCAATCTTGGAGCTAAGCACTATGCTAATTAGAAACTGCCTGACATTCCTTTTTTATTCCTTTTTTTTTTTTTTTTTTTTGAGATAGGGCTCTGTTGCCTGGGCTAGCATGCAGTGGCATCATCATAGCTCACCGCAACCTCAAACTCCTGGGCTCAAGTGATCCTCCTGTTTCAGCCTTCTGAGTAGCTGGGGCTACAAGTACAAGCCACCACTCCTGGCTCATTTTTAATTTTTTTATTATTTTTTTGTAGAAAAGAGGTCTTGCTGTGTTGCCCAGGCTGGCCTTGAACTCCTGGCCTCCCTCCCACCTCAGTCTCCCAAAGGGCCTGGATTACAGGTGTTAGCCAAGGCACCCAGCCCTGCCTGACATTCTTAAATGAGAAATGCTTATTTCTCATCTTAATTCTTTTTCTATTTGAGAAGAGGAGGTTAAATGATGTTTTTCCACCAGGTTATAAGTAGCAACTTTCATGGAGAGGTTTTGGTCTGTTGGTGTCTCCTATTCCTACAGATAGCCCTGTGGGGAGGTAAGGGATAGCAGACTGAGGGCCTGGATGTGCCACCCTCTTCTAATTCTTGAACTGTCCATAGTCCAGACAAATTCTAGGACTTCAAATTCTCTCACCATGGCTGGCCTTACTAATTTCTCTTGCTTGATTTCATGTTTAATCTGGAAGATTTTGCTCAGAAACAGGAAATCATTAGAAAAATGCTGATTTAGAGGGAAAACACAGATAAGAAAAGGATGTTTACCCAATTAAGGAGGAAGCCAGACTGATAAGATAACAAAGGGAAGTGGTATGTCTGGTTAATCTGGCCAACTGACTCTGCCATATATACTTGCTGCTCCTTTCTAAGAAACCATAATTAACCTGAACATTTACTTGGACAGATTGAAAAGTGAATCAGAGATATCATCATAATTGGGGAACCAGACTTTTAGCAGTTGTGATCGCCTCATGAAAGCTCATCACCAACAGGCATTCACCAGTCTTAGAACACATTTTTATAAGGCTCATAGTCACATATTAATAAATTGAGTAACTCACCCTCAACTATTCATAACATTGTCTCTCATCCTATAGTTATCCCTATGTTAAGATAACTCAGAGTATAGCATGGAAATCTAATATGACAAAATAAATGCATTAAAAAGTACTAATTCTCAAGACAGAGGTAACATCAAAGAGCACCTGTAATGAAATGGACTTCCTAGGAGGAAGGACTCTTCCTGTAATTTCGATTATCCAAATGTTAGGGAGGTCACAGAAGATTTTCCTGAGTGGACTGATATACACACGACTTTGTCAAGAGCACAGCCTCAGTCTGATAGGGTAGAGATGTGTACCAAATCCTGTATTCTCTGTGAGTAGAGACTAAGTCCCCTACCCTTATCTCATATCAATACATTCATACTCTCCTTTCACCTCGCTCATACCAACATTCCAATTGACTTAGACAGCAAAAATTGTTTATTGTTTTATATAACTTTATAACTATATTATAGAAATATCTCTAGAATTAAGTCTTTCCTCGTCAACCCAATTATCACTGCTTTGGCTTCACTTGCTGGGCCCAAAAAAGATAGGGTTCAATCTGGTCTTTCAACATCAATAATGCCAGCTGGTGACCTTAACACAATGTCAGTCTGATTATATTATGCTCCTGTTCAAAAGTTCTTTGTTGGCTTCCCATCATAGAATGTCAAAGTCCAGACACTTTCTACCCTGCCAGTCACCTCTTTGCTTGGCTCTTTCCACACTCAACCTCATCTCTGGGCTTTTCTCTTATCTATTGTTCTCTCTAGTACACTAGTCCACTAAACTTCTCACCTTGCCTTGTCAATTTGATTATGTTTTTTTGACTTTGCATCTGCTCTTCACTGTAAATGGAATATCTTTCCTTGCAAATTCCTTTTCATCTTTTAAAACTTAGTTCAAACATCGTCTCCAATGCAAAGACTTCCTGACCTCTCTGGCAGCCTAAAGCATCCTGCTTTCTTAACTCCTATATCATATTTTATAATTTTTTATGGAAACAGTTATTAAGTTAAAGAGAATATATGAGTTTATATGTCTATCTTCCTTTTAGATAAGTGCTGTCCAGTAGAACTTTCTGGATGATGAAAATGTTCTTCTGTGTTGTCCAATAAGATAGCTATCAAGCACTTGAAATGTGGTTAGTGTGGCTAACTGACTTTTCATTTAAATTAATTTAAATTTAAATAGTGACATGTGGCTAGCGGCTGCTAAATTGAACAACACAGTTCTTTTCTGTGCCCAGTTCAGTTCCTGGGTAACAGTAGATGCTCAATACCTTTGTTGAATGGATGGATGAAAACAATATCACTCTTTTACATTTTAAGGTCATCTGGTTATTGTATATGACTTCTAGTCCTGGGAAGAATACAAAGTTTCTCAAATGTATCTACCAGGGAGGCACCTGAAAGTCACAGTACTCATTTCAGAACATAGTAAATACATATATTTAATTTCATTATATAAATCAAGAAGCAGAAATGTTATTATATTATATCACCACAATAAGATTAATAGTTTTAAAATAAAGTACTTTTTAACTTTTAAAATAAATTTTATTGTGTATATTCAAGGTATACAACATGATGCCGTGAGATACATATAGAACATAAAAAGTTACTATAGTGAAGCAAATTAACATATCTATCATCTCACATAGTTACCATGCATAAAATATTTTAAAGATCACTTTTTAGCAGAATAAATCCTCTTATCATTTACGAGAAAGTTGAAACTGAGAGTTTAACAAAAAAAACTTGATACCAGATATATTCTTTGACAGTTAAATGTTTATTTCCAGAATGGCATCCAGGAACTTGCTGTGCTTTGTCTTGAGAAAACATGGATGGCATGTTGAGTGTGAGTCTTTACTGAGACTGACAGTAGAGGTGGGAAGTTGGGTTCTAAAAGATAAAAAGTGCTAGCAGCAAGTAATAAATGACCCCAAAATTTGATAATACAATAAAGCTTAACAAAATAAAGGTTTATGTCTTGGTCGTGTGATAATGTAACGTAGATTGGGGAGCTTCCTAGGAGGCTCTCCTCCAAAGGGTGGCTCAGAGGCATAGGCTCCTTTCACCCTGCAACTTGCCACCATCTATCATCATTTGCCTCCACTCTCACTGTGACAGTAAAAGGCAGTGTGTGGGAAAGCACCTTGGACACCCATCACTCTGCTCACATTCCACTGGCCAGGCCTACTCACAGGGCCGCCCTAACTGCAAGGGAGGCTGGGAGATGTAGAGAAACATGCAAACATCAGTGAGTCCCATTGGTCTCTGTCACAATGCTTAAGGCATTGACTTTAGTAGTCAAGTCAATTAAAATTACTCTTGCCAATTCTTTTTGAGAATTTTGGGTATACACAAAGAAGTCGGCCGGCATCAGCAGCTATATTGAATGAAAAACGGGTATCTTTACACAATGACACAATAGATAATACCCAGCCTGGTGAGAAGCTCTTGTCCAAGAAAGACAACTGGATGATAGCAAGAGAAACGACAGATTTACATCTCAGTTCTCATGTTCACTGTGAGAGTTGTAATTCGTTACCTGTTTTAAACAGATCTCTCTCAATACATGTGCATTTTTTGTGGGACTGCACTATAGTAGGAAAATATGGGGTACAATGGTAATTTCTTTTGTTATATCTGGGAAATCATTTTTATCTAATACCTGATCAGGTTATCACTTGGAAATACCCGAAATCTCTCTTACACCAGAGTTTCACTCAGTACTCCTCTTCATTACTGAAGACAGAGGAGATGGTAATGCCTTGGCCCTAGACTCTGTCACAATTTCCAGCCTCCAGAGAAAACACTCATTGAAAGCAGTTTGGCATGCAGACATTACAGCATTTACAGC
Organism: Eulemur rufifrons; assembly: GCF_041146395.1. Classification (NCBI taxonomy): domain Eukaryota; kingdom Metazoa; phylum Chordata; class Mammalia; order Primates; family Lemuridae; genus Eulemur; species Eulemur rufifrons. The sequence goes on from NC_090989.1 coordinate 76,851,243, forward strand.
AAGGATACAGCATTGTTTCATTCCTCATGGAATCATCCATCATGAAATTATTTTCTAAGAGAAAGTTTTCCAGGGTGGGAAAGCAACTCAATTGAATCTTTTCTTCATCTGAATACCAGAATTCATGCTTTTTATTTTGTGGCTATGAATTCATCGTGAATAAGGAAGACAGTAAGACCTTTGTCTTTAAGGTTCAGATTTTAATGTATTCATATTTACTAAAGTGAATGCGTCTGCCAAGTAAGAAAGACTATGAACCAGATAATATCTTGCTTCCAATAAGTCAAAAGGAATGTGTGAATCTGAAGCTGCTGCTTCAACCCCTTACACTGATTTGCCTTTGCCAAACCTCAGTCAGTTAACAGACGTGTGTGTGTAACAGTGGAATATTAAGGAAGTTTTCTATGAGCTTAAGTTATAAAAAGAAGTTGAGTTTTTGTAGGCTTGAATTTTATAAAATTTACTCTGTTAATAATATCACTCAAACATATTTATGAATCTATGAGGCATTCTCCCCATATCCATTTTCTTTTTCTTAAGTCCTCACAATAGTGACTTTATTAAATTAATTGGTTTATAAACATTGCAGATGTCATAATTGTTAACATAACAATTTACAAACTGTAGTTAACTGGTACACTTTACTGAGCATGTTTTATAAAAGAAAGGAAATGCCAAAATCCCCGTTAAATTTGTCCCATTGCAACTTAGGAGAACAAAGGAGATCTGTTTCTCAGACACTTAGGTCAGACAAATAAAAACAGGTGAAGAGTTTCCCTCCCCTATCTGAAGCACTCCATCAGTAGAAATAGTCTGATAAATAAAAACTAGACAGTCTATGCACTCAAGAGATTCCACGACTTGTAATGCAACAATGGAGAGGTTTACCTTCTTCAGCTTCAGCATTGGAGGGTTTTGGTCATTTAATTTTTATCAAACTAGTGCTTTTCAGCCACAGTATTTTCACTCTGAGACAGGCAGTCTTCTTCACAATATATTTTTAATATCCTCACATTCAATGTTAAGACAAATTAATTTTGACACTAGGTGCACACCACATGCCCTTGCTGCAAACTGCTTTTCTTGACAAGTTATGAAGTAGTTCAAGAAGGTATGGTTAAGGCTGTATTACCGAGTGGTGCTGGTAAATATTACACAATTTTTTATGATGTCACAACCTTTTGTTTCCAATTTAGTGACTGCTGCTACAGAATCAGATAGCAACAATGACAACACTATTAGGTTTGTTTTGTTTTGAACTATGATTCAGTAGCAACTGCGTTTCCCAATTTTAACTGGTTGGCCGCAAGATTCAAGTTCCCTCATTTTACACATTAGCACCTAAGTGTCAAGGGGTTAAATAACCAGCACAAAAGATACTACATTTCTGATTGTAGCATTTGGCAGAACTGAAAGGAAAGGAAATTGTGCTACACGTTGAAGGGATTGTGGGCAACATAAAGAAGACACCAGAAGATAAAATGTCACATGAAGTCTTCATAGTCTTGCACATATCCTCCATCGTAACCACCATAATCTGCCAGATCGTCTTTCACGGTGGCCTTTAATCCTCCTCCAGGAACCACACCTTCTTCTTCTTTTTGGCTTTGCTTTGTTTTTCTTGCTTCTGTTTTTCACGGCAAAGCACAGTCAATAAATTGGTAATCTTTTTCAAGTCATCAATTTCCAATGAAATACAAACATCTCGAATTAAGACTTCCAAAAAACTGGCACACTATAGTGGCTTTTCGTATGTGTAATTTTATCTTTTAGTAACTTTCCAAATTCTGTGAAGTCATCTCCTGAAGATGGGTTCATAGCATCTATTCCATAAACTGTGTTAACACCAAAGGTTTCCTTTGCTAATTCAAGGTCTGACTCTTCCTGTAATTTCGTTAGCCGCAGTTTAGCTGCTAATTGTTCTTCTGGTGTTGGCACTTTAGGTTCTTCAGGTTATTCTAATCTCTTTTTAATTTCTTCTTGCCCTTTCTTCTGTTTCCATTCTTTCTCTTTTATCTTCTTTGCTATTTCTTTCTTTTCTAAAATTTTTACTTCTGATTTTACTTCTGCTTCCTCTTGTTTTTTTCCGTCATCGTCGTCATCCCAGTTATCCTTGACGTCTCCGTCCTCATCCTCGCCTTCCCTGAGGTTCCCGCCAGCGGAGCCACCGACCCCCACTGTCCTCAGGGGAGGAGTCTGGAGTCCCCGCCGCTGCTGCCATCTCAAACCGGGTGTGAGCGTGTGTGAGGGGAAGCCCCATATCCATTTCCCAGCTGTGATTAATACTGAGCCGACCAGTCCAGAGATTTCCAAGTTATTTGGGTCTTGACACCATTCTCCAAAGCAGCCAGGCATTTTGTCCCACCTATATACACATCCGCCAGGCTTCATTTCTAGATATAAACATCATCCACATAAATCACTGTGACATCCGTATGATGGAATATTATGCATACACAGAAAAATCATACTTGAAAAAATCATATTTGCAAATGGTATTTTGTGACATAGAAAAACATTCAATTCATTTGAAAAGGCAGGGCAAACACTGTATATGACCCCAAGTTTTTAACAAGTATATTATGTAATCCAAGTTTACAATAATTCCTTCTATTCCCTGTAGATGGTAGGGTGAAACTCCACAAGATCAATCAAAGAATAACCTCCAGAGAAAGAATAATTACTAGAAGTTTATAGGCCAAAAAATTCACAGAGCTCATAAAGCACCAGGAATTGTTCAAATCCTCACCAGAGTAGAGAGGCCTTATTGAACGCACCGGGCTTTTCGTAGAGACTCCAGAAGATTCAGGCTTTATGTTGGGGCTAAATTAGCTCTATAGTATAGGTTACTTTACACTCTCCCTTGAAGACTAATCCACAAGTAATTTAACTGCATACTGGATTTTAAAAAGCTGACATTCTTTAAGAAAATACAACAAAAATCCAACACTCAACAATAAGCAATGGAGCAATCAAAGCTCACTGCTGCTTCAAACCCTTAGGCTCAAGAGAACCTTCTGTCTCAGCCTCCCAAGTAGCTGGGACTACAGGTGCATGCCACCATGCCCAGCTAAAAATTGAATTTGAAGAAATAATGGCCCTAATTTTTCAGATTTGATGAAAAATATACACCTCCAGATCCAAGAACCTAATGAACCCCAAGCAGGATAGATTTAAGGAAAATCACAGCAAGGCACATTATAATAAAATTGCTGTACATTCTTAATAAAGACTTAATCTTAAAAGCATCTAGAAACAAACAGCACTTGTGTACAGAAAAACCAAGTTAAGAATAACATCAGACTTGTCATCAGAAACTACACAAACAGAATGAAGCCTTTAAATGTTGAAAGAAAAACACCGTAAGCCCAGAATTCTATACCAAGAGAAAATATAGTTCAAATATGAAGGCAAAATGAAGATTTTTTCAGTTAAACAAAGAGAAAATTCATTGCCAGCAGAACTGCACCATCAGATGTGTTAAGAAAGCTCTTCAGATAAAAGGAACAAGACCTCAGAGGAAATGATAAGAACTTGATGGAAACTTGAAGGAAAAAAGAGCACTGGAAATAGTAAACACGCAGGTAAGTATAAAAAGGATTTGTTCATATATTTTAATTTTTAAAGAAGACAATTCACTATGTAAAGCAAAAATAATAATAGCATCTTGTATGATTTATAATGTATGTAGAAATAAAATATGTGACTGCAATTACACAATGAGAGGTGGGAAATGGAAGAACACTGTTGTAAAGTCTATACATCATGTACAAAATGTATAATATTAGTTAAAACATAGTCTTATACATTTTGAAATGCATTTTATAAACCATAAAGCAACAAAGAAAACCAAAACAAAGAGGTTTAGTTAATAAGCCAGTAATGAAAATACAATGAATACAAAAATATACTCATTTATCCACAAAAATGCAGAAAAAGAAGAAATAATAAACAAAAAAAACATATGAGACAAGTAAAAATAAATAGCAGGATGGTGGATTTAATCCTAGCCATACGAATAATTCCATTAACTATAAATGAGCCAAATACTGAAATAAAAGGCAGAGATCATCAGATTGGATAAATAAGAAACAATCAACAATATGCTGTGTATCAGAAGCTCATTTTAAATAAAATGAAGAAAGAAGTATAAAACTTAAAAGCATGGAGAGCAATACAGCATGCAAATGTCAATATAATAAGAAAATCAAATGGCCAAATTAATATAACGTTGGACCTCATAGCAATGAATTTTAACAGGGATTAAGAGGGATATTTCTTAGTGATGAAGAGCTAAGTTTATTCAAAAGACATAACAATCCTAAATGTCTATACACAATGATGTGCTAATAAATATGTAACAACTGACTCACCCAGAATAAAAAGCTCTGATTTGAAATATTTTCAGGTATAAATACTTCCATCATGGCCAATTTTAAACTACAACATGGTATCTCTGAATACAGAGTCAAGAAAAGATTTGCATAATTATTTCTTGTGAGCGGGAATGTACTGAAACCACTACATGCATTTCATAACAGTTTCAAAACTGTTATGAAGCAAAATCTGATGGAAACGAAGCAATACCTGTTAGAGAAATAGATCAATTCACAATCATAATTGGAGTTTTCACTACCCTCTCAATAATTGAAAGAACAAGTAGAAAATCAATGAGGATATAGAACACTTAAACAACACTGTCAACCAACTTGACCTATTGACATTTATAGAACATTCCATCCAAAAACAGCAGAAAATACATTTTCTCAAATAAACAGAAACATTCACTAAGGTATACCATAAGTGGCCATAAAACAAGTCTCAATAAATAAAGGACTGGGGGAGACTGATGCATGGGGATTGCTTGAGGCCAGGAGTTTGGGGTTGCAGTGAGCTATGATGATGCCACTGCACTCTACCCAGGGTGACAGAGTGAGATTCTGTCTCAAAAAAAAAAAAAATAATTCTTATATAGTCTCATTTGTTTGCTCTTTCAGATGAGGATCACAAAAGAAAATCATTAACACCCCTGAAAATTCACCAGGAGCAACAAAATAAGAAAAGGGGTATAATGACAAGTCATAAACTTCAAAACTCGGCTATTGAAGAAGAAAAGATCCTGACAGAGCATGGCGAGGCTTCTAATCCCACTGTAACCTCCCACCCACAGAGACTACTGAGGAAAGCAGAGGATTGGACAATTCCTGAGAGTTCTCCTCAACCTGGGGAAAAGCAGACTCAAGAGGTAAGTAAGCACCACATGTACTCACCAGCAAATTGGTTTCCCTGATCATCACCTAAGTGCACATTTGGGAATAACACCAATTGGGTGTCAGACAGATGTGGGAGGTGGGGAGGGGATGGGTGTATACCTACATAATAAGTGTGATGCGCACTGTCTGGGGAATGGGCACACTTGAAGCTCTGACTCGGGGTGGGGGGTAGGGGGAGGCATGGGCAATATACATAACCTAAACTTTTGTACCCCCATAATAAGCTGAAATAAAAAAAAAGAGGTAAGTAAGCACCCTAAGGAAAAGTCAAGGAAAAACTTGTCAGAATACAGGCTAGTGTACCTCGAAATCTCAGTAGAAGATCTGATGGTTTACAGGGCACTATCAGAAATCCAGGGGTATTCTACCACAGGAACAAGATATGGCCAACGAGATGGATTGATTTGTAGTATCAGACATTTAACATCATTTCAGAAGGGAGAGTAAAACCCAGGTTACCCAACAAAGGCCACACACAACCCCAGAAGAGGTCTGCTTCTCTGCTCTCAGTCTCAGAAAACTGAATAGAAAGCACGGTTTTAGCTTTCACCCTGTGCCCATAGGTTGGAGGTGACACAAGCAAATATCAGGGGTGGGAGTCATGGAGAGTTCATCCTCATTGTATCAGAGCAAGCTGAAGGTCTGGGAAGACCTGCTCACATTCAACACAAGCAAGCTAGAATCAGCCTGGTATACTACAGAAAAACAAAAAAAAAAAAAAAGAAATAACACAGCATACCAAAGAAGAACCAAGAACTCAGTATAGCAGGAAAAATATATATAAAACAAGCAAAAAAAAAAAACACCTTTCCATGAGTGCTTATTTTATGGAAAACTGTGATAAGAATATGACTAAAATAAAACATCGGGAAGCTCAAAGATAAGAGGATAAAACGACAGAACTTCCAAAACATTAAGTAAGAGTGATGAAAGCAAGCATCTTTGTTTTGTACCAATTTTGATGGGGATGCAGTTAATGTTTCACTATTTATTACAACCTTGGATGTTATTTAGAATTCATTATTTTTTTCTTGAAGATTCCAGAAGTATGTTTTCCTTTATCATGTTAGGGAGAAAGCACTGTATTTTTAACTTATAAATTTTTAAATAAAGTATGGTTGAACATTGACTTAACCTGTTTTAGCTGGCATACACAAGCTATTTTGCAAACTCCTTATTTTTCTTGCATCACACTACAAAGAACCTCAGTGCAGTCCTCAGAACTTGTCCACATGAATGATGAGTGAGACATTTCATCATATTTCCTTTTAACAGCCAGACTTTCTGTCATATAGCAAATTCAATGACTCATTCTACAAAGGCAAGTTCTTCCACTGCTTGGATTTACAGGATTGCTAACATTAGGTCTACAGGTTGTATAAACATTCCATCACCCAAATATCTTGAAACTATTAAAAAAAAAAAAAGCCAGTGAAATTGGAGTTTATTCCTTCTATGCATATGATATTTGGAGTCAGGTAACTCTGTTATGAATCCTTGTTCAACAGTTTACTACCTACAACTTTGAGCCAGTTAATTGTCTTTTCTAAGCTCCAGTTTTCTTACCTAACAATTGGGTCAATGATATTTAATTTTCAGGGTATTGTAAGGATTAAATAACATAATGTATTTCAAGTAGGTACTTCAAAATAGTAATTTAAATTATTATTATTGCCATTATATTTTTAAATTATGATATGCCTAGTACATAACAGACACTCAATGAATATTTACTGAATGAGTGAATGATCTTTGTAAAGAGTTCAAAGGTAAAATAGAAAGTCTCTGTCCACAAGGGATTTCTAAGCTGGAAGATTAATTGCTAATAAAATAAATATAAATAAAGTTTAGGGTTCTAGGTCTGATCTTATGGGAGCTTAATGATGTGACTCTATTACCCAGTTGTCAAATATTCTCCCCAACTAGGCCTCAGCCGACTCTCTGGGCACAGTCACAGAATAATTCTTGACCATGTGTACTTTTTGAATACAAACAAAAGAGATTAACTTAAGCTAACTTAAGTTAAAAGGGGAAATGGCATAAAAATTCAGGAACTGGTGTTCCTTGGGACCCATGGGTAGACATACAGCTACATCTCAAGCAGGACTGAAACCAAAGAGTGGAAGCCACCAGGATCCCTCACCCCTCTCTCTCTGACTCTCAATTCTGTTTCTCTGAAAGCCTCTTTCTTTCTCACAGCTGTGTCTCTTCTCTCTCTAGACTGCAGGGCAAAAGGTAGCCACCCATGAGCCTTGAATCTGTATGTTTTACATCTATCCTAGTTTACATTCCTGGAGGAATCTTGCTGGCCCAGTGCTACCATGACAGATCATCACAGATCAGGTAATTTAGAAAGACCAGAAATTTATTGGCTCACAGTTCTGGGAGCTGGGAAATCCAAGATTAAGATGTCAGCAACTGATCCTTTTGTAGTTCATAAGCATGATGATTGGGTGTTCACACGGATGTGTGAGATGTGCCTCCCTCAAACCTTGTTACGACATAGGCACATTACCTGTCTGACGTGAAAAATAAATAAATAAATACATAAGATGTCAGCAACTGGCGAGGACCTTCTTGCTGCATCATCCCGTGGCGGAAGGCATCCCATGGCAGAAGGGCAAAGCCCTCATAGCCTAAACACCTCTTAGAGGTCCCACCTCTTAATACTGTGACAATAGCAAGTAAATTTCAACATGAGTTTTGGAGGCAACAAACATTCAAACCATAGCACCCAGCTTAGATCAAGTGTCTTTCCTGGTCTGTTCAATGGCCACTAGGAGAAAGGGATCAGATTGGACCACAGGGCTGCCTAAAAGGCAGGGCCAAGGGTTGGTCCTCCGTGAAGGGAGAAACGGCAGAATATCCAGCAGGTGTCTCCCACATCACAGCCACAGACTGACCCTTAGCCCAGTCACAGCCCTCATTCTGACCACATACTAAACAGCAGATTAAACTTTGCTCCTGGCCCAGGAATCCAGTTACACTGATCTTGTGAAGCATACATGGCTAATAAATTGAAGAGGCCTTTGCATTTTCATTGTTTCGCTTACTTTTGGGGAAAAAAAAAATGTGTTTTTTAGATAGTAAATTTTGTTCAAAATTATTTTTATTTGCTGTAAAATACCTGGGTGAAAACTAAAAAGAGCAAAGAAAAAAAATCTCGTTATTAATATTTTCAAGCATTCATAAAAACCTGGATATTTCCAGACATCTCTAAGTAAAATGCTGCATGAATAAAATTCCTGAATTTGGAGGTAAGTATTTCTGCTTTGATCCCTGTGGGAGAGGTCATGCTGACCACATCAGCCTCTGGCACAGTGTTTGATGTATTCTCATCATTCACTCCAGGCACAGGAAAAATCAGAGGCCAGAGTCACAATCAAGATCTTACCTGGCCCCAGCCTCCCTTGGTTAAGGAATTTTTGGTATCCTCCACAGTCTCTCTTCAACATGGGTCTTTCTCAAGATCAGATTTATTTTCTTTGACTTCCATCAAGTTCAGGGTAAATTATATGCCTTCTTGGGGCTTCTGCCATCTCTAAATCCTTTTTTCCTTTTTTGTTTAGAAGGATCACGGGATGTGGGATGTCCAATGCCAGCCAAGAGGGAGTAAGCCAACTGCAGTCAACTTTTCCCACTGATTGTAACTAACATTGCGGACAAAATGCAAAAAAAAATAAAATAAAAATTTAAATGTAAAGAAGCTAAAAGGTAAAAAATAGCAAGGAGATTGAGGACTAAAGTCAAAACTTTAACAATGACCCATAGTGTGGGTGAGTTTTGTGGGGTATTTTTATCTTCTTTATCATCTTTAAATCCAGCAAGATTTAACCTAAGGGCTGGTCAAGCCTTGGAATTGTGTAAGTCGGCACTGTCAGAAAAACTCCAGGAGAAATCACCTCTTGCATCCCAGAAGACCAGGAAAAGTAATCCCTGCATGACAGAGAGTATAAGATAAATCCCTGATTTCTTTTTTTGTTTATAAAACAAAAGACACAGCTGGGAAGTATTTTATTTTTTTCCATTTCATAACATTGTTCAAGACCACAAGATTTTAAAGGTCTCTTTTCCGCAACTTTTCTGACTTAGGAGTACCACTTAAAAATATTTATCGATGCTATAAATATTACTGTTTTGTATGTATTAACGATTTTAATGAATGCCATATCCACTATACCTTTTGCTCCTCTGATCAGAAAGGTAAACAGAAACTTTAAATCAGATGTTTGACATTCAAAAATGTTTTTTAAAAGTATATCCAAGCAAACTAAATCTACATCAGCAATTATTAAAATTAGTTTTGTTGGGTTTGGCAATCTCATTCTGTGTCCTCAGTTCTTGGCAAGCTCATGGCTGAAGAATGACCAGCCTTACCTTACCAAAGTAAGGTAAGCACAAGGAGAAATTTATTGAGGGGGAGCAAGATAGGATTATAGAACAAGAGCAAGTTATAGGTTTGTAGAGCAAGATAAATATGCCACAGATGATGACCAGACCCCCTGTGGTGGCAGAAAGAGACCTTGGTTATGGTCTGGGTCTTGTTTTATAGTGTCCAGATTGGAACCTCCCCATGGTTCAAACGTCACCATGGAACCACTTTGATTGGACAGTTGAGAGTTATCTGACCTGAGTCTTATTGTGCATGTAGATCTCCCATGAGCCTCTCTGAAAGCTAGTTGTTCTAGGTCACTTTTCCAAACTCTATTGTACCTATGCTGCTTGGCATCCACTTTCATCCCTAGGAGACCTGGAATACCTTGCTATCTACCTAACAGTTTTAGGAGTTATCATTAAGAATTCCTAACAAAGAAGTAGTGAAGCATATATGAGATTTTAAAAATTACATATAATTTAAAAAACAAATTTTAAATTTTAAATGAAAAAGATCTATGGCCAGATTTTTTTTTTTAAAGTTTGAGCATCATTTGATATCTTAATTTTTAGGCTATTCAGAAATATATTTTGTGATAAAAATTATTTCATAAATATACATATGTATGAATAGAGTCTGGGCATGGTGGCTCATGCCTGTAATCCTAGCACTCTGGGAGGCCAAAGTGGGAGGATCACCTGAGGTTAGCAGCTTGAGACAAGCCTGAGCAAGATCAAGACTCTGTCTCTACAAAAAACAGAAAATTAACCAGCTCTAGGTGTTTCTCTATAGCAATGTGAAATGGATTAACACAATCTTAAAAGCAGCTGGAAGAAAAAAAATGCTAAATTACACATAAGGGAAAAGTATGCCTGCAGGTTTCTCACCAGAAATCACAGCGCCCAGAAGACAATGAGACAGCAACTTTAAGGTGCTAGGAGAAAATAAATAAATAAATAAATAAAGTGCGGGAAGAACTGTCAACTTTGAATTCTATATCCAGCAATAGTATCCTCCAGGCAAAATAAAGGCATTCTCAGATGAAGGAAAACTAAGAGAATTCACCACCAACAGACCTGCTTTAAAATAAATGCTAAAGAAACTTTTTCAAGTTGAGAGGAAATTAGACCAGAGGGAAACATGGAATAAAGTAATGAATAAAGAACAAAAGAAACAATAAATATCTGGATAGAGCATTTTTCTCCTCTTAAATTCTTTGAAATATATGTGACTGTTGAAAGCAAAAATATATAACATTGTTTATAATGTTTCAATGTAAATATATATAATATATGTGACAACTATAACACAAAGGGGGAAGGATAAAGAAACTAAAATGATTATAAGGCTTCTATAGTTTACTTGTGGTAGTAAAATGTTACCTCTAAGTATACCATGAAAAGTTAAGTATATTGTAATCCCCAGAACAACCAATAAAAAATACCACATAGAGATAAAGCCAAAATCCCAATAAATAAAGATGAAATACTATGAAATATTTAAATAATCCAAAAGAAGTCAGAAAATAGAATAAAACAGAGGTGGCAAACATAAATAAAATGGTCATCTTAAATTTAATCATAACAATTTTATTAAATATAAATTGTCTAAACACCAATTCAAAGACAGATATGTTCAGACTGGTTAAAAAAAATGCAGTCTGCAAGAAACAACTACATGCAGTAGGTAAGAAACATATTTTAAATATAATAATATACATATATTTAAAGGAACATGGTGGAATAAGATATACCATGCAAACACTAACCAAAAGAAAGTGAAATGCCTATATTTTCAAAGTAGACCTCAGAATATGGAACATTATCAGAGATAAAGAAGGACATTACCTAATGATAAAAGGGTAAATTCACAAAGAAGTCTTACCACTAAATGTGTACCTATCTAACAACAGAGCTCCAAAATACATGAAGCAAAAGCTGACAGACTGAAGAGAAATAAACATTCACAATTATACTTGAAGGCATCATGAGACCATGACTCCTGAAATCTTGGCCATAACTTCTCTGAAGAGGTGTTGTATAGATCGGCCCTCTCTGTGCCTCTGATTTCACAAAGATATGACTCTGCTCCAGGGAGTTCAGAGTGACTATGACACGATGTCCAATGTTGTGAGGATCCCACCCCAGCCAGATGTGGGACTGTGAGTGTGGCCAGACATTAGCTACTTGTTGAAATTTTAGGGAAAATCAATAGTAATTTCCCAGCAGTATCTCTCTGAGAAACTTAAGGAAGCTCAAATGTAGCATTGAGAATTTGTTGTGGACAAGTGTTGTTTTGTATCCATCATTCATTCTCCCACTTCCGGTAACAGTGTTCAGATTCTGCTTTAGAAAAAACACCTCTAAATATTGTTGGCTTGAGCCACACTTACGTCAATAAGTATATTCCATCCTCCTGACTTCGGTGATTGGTCACAGATGGGAACACAACTCAGTGAGAGCCAATGAGATGCTGGGTCTTCTGGGAAAGAGAGCTTCCTCTCTCCTCTTTGGGGACCACCAGAAAAGACAATGTCTTTAGAAGGATGGTGTGGTGTGAGGGTACGAAAGGTGGGTAGACTGCCGTCTTTTTGATATCATGAGGAAAAGTCTGGAAATATACTGTGCAGAGCCTGAGGATGAAACCTACACTGTGGAAATCAGAGTGGAAGAACAGACAGAACACGGACTTGATTTCTTTGAGCCTTTGGTTCAAGCCTTACCTAAATACAGAACAGACAAAACAGCTCTGGTATTTTCTATTATGCAAAGGAATAAATTTTTCCTTTTTTCTTTCTTTCTTTTCTTTTTTTTTCCCTCACATTAGTTTGAGTTGGGTTTCTGTCATTCACAACACAGAATCCTCACTAATACAGGGTTAACTCTCACCTCTTCATTCCTCTCTAAACATCGTATCTTTCTCAAAAATGAAAACAAAAGTCACGTGAAGCAGGTGGTTTTGCATTTAATGCTGGACAGTATCTGTACTTGTAGAAAATAATGATATGCAAGCATTTAAAAGACAAAACTTTATATGTAGATATAGTAATCCCTTAATGAATAGCAATCACAAAGGAATCACTCAGCATTTAAAATTGTAAGCAAAATACTTCTTCTATATTTATACAGAATGCTATTAACTCTGCTTTTGCTAAAACCTTTGAAGAAAAATCACTTGAGTGATTGCCTCCTGAGAGAATGTTTATCACCACCATTCACTACCTATAAATCTTAAAGAGTAAGAATAAATTCAGGAGACCCAGTCTTCCCTGACCCTGTTGGTACTCAAGGAAAGAATGGATTCCAAATTCCTTCATGGGTTTTGCATTTCAGGCTCAAGCTACTTCCTTGAGTGAAAATTCCTTAAGTGTTCTGAAATGCACAATCTTCCTTAACCTCAAGGGAAAAGATTTACACTATCCAGTTGAACAGGGATTGGGTGCTTAAAACCAGGGAGTTCCTAAAATGAAAGTGTTTCTGTGGATGAGGACTGGTTATGTGGAGAGACTGAATTGGAGTTAATTCTGGGTAGATAAGGAATTCAAGAGATTGGTCTTCAAGAGGCATTTATCCAGGATCTGCAAGAATTTCAGATGTGAAGAAAGCACAGTCCTTACCTGGCAGTCGTCCCTACCCTGGTGGGAGGATGCCTCTCACAACCGGGATTCTCAGCCGTGGTAAAATGTGAGCTATCACATCAGTAAAGCTCCTGGCCAGGCGGCCTTGAGAAACAGGGAGGAGTTCAGTGTGTGGGGGTGGAGGTGGCTTTCCCCGGGGGAGGGAAGAGCATGGGAAGAGTCACAGAGAAGAGGAAGTACAGAGCAGTGTAGGGGCCATTGAGTAGTGCAGCTGGGATGGGACTCACGCAATCATAGAACCACCTTCTCTGAGAAAGCTCTGTTGTGTGTGTGGAGGGGGAGTCTTAGCTTGTGATGAAGGCAAATTCAGAGGCCCCCAAGTGAGGTGGGTAACAGACCCCTATCAACAGTACAAAAAGGCCGTGTACTTCTGAAAGGGGCACAGTCTAGTGAAAAAAGTCCATAGCTCTTGATTTGATTTCTAGCTCTGCCACTTAATACCTGTGTGACCTTAGACATTCATTTAACTCTCTCAGCCTCAGAACCTTAACTGTAAAAGAGGAGAATTATATCCTTCCTATGTACCTTACAGGGTTGGCATAAACATCAGGAGAGACAGTAGGTACAAAATAGCATTGTCAACTACTTCTTTGTAGTTGGTTATCTTGTCATGTATGTGAAGCTTCCTAGTAAATGTTATTATTACCCTTTTATTGCCACTGCATAAGAAATCCTTGAGGCTAGGGAACATGTCTTCTTCACGACTGGGAACATAGCATATGATTTTTTTAATAAAATGTTACTTGATGAATGAATGAATAAATGAATGAGTAAATGAATGAATAATGTTCAGAGCCCTCCAACTAAATAATAATCAATCTCCTATCATAACTACGCTGAAAGCCTGTTGACTGTTCTTTGACCGACTTCTGGGCAGTTTGGCCTGGTGTAGGCTCTGAGTGAGCAGTGATTAGTTGGTGTCATAGTAGAGAAGGAAGCCTGTGAAAGTGGAGTCATTGACATTGTCTGCATAGAGTCCATTGTGCTCTCCTTCCCCATACACCTGGAGCCAGACTTGGTCGCCCACCTCCAGATGCAAAAGCACAGAGCCAGAGGCTTGGTCCAAGTTCTTGTCCTGGTACTGGTCATAGGTAAAGAGCACAGCCTTGTCCTTCTTGAAGAGGCTAACCTTCACATCCTTCATATAGACTGTGATGTGGTAGGTGAAGTAGTACAACCCAGGAATGTTGCAGTGGAATTTACCCGTGGTGCCATCATAGTGGTTTTGCTGATTGTAGAAGATCTTGGTAAAGCGAATGGGAACATTGGGGATGGTGACGCGATTCTCCAATCCCACACTGAATGCTGAGCGGTATACATAGGCACCTTCTCCAGGTTCTCCTTTCCTGCCTGGGTTTCCCGGAAAGCCTCGGGGACCTTCAGCCCCAGTCATTCCAGTCTCACAAGTATCACCCTTAGGACCAACAGGACCTAGAAAACAAGAGGACTTCAGTGACCACAGGGAACAGAATTCCTGCCTAGGTTGGTTCCAGCCTAAAGTACTGTCCCTGTGGCTCCCACCTACAGTCTACTTGACTTATACAGCAAGGAACCAACAAGAACTCCCCAAAGGAGAGAAATGTCAATTTCTCATTCCAAATCCCCCACTGCCTAGCAGGCTCCCATAAATTCATCTCCAACTTTACCTCCTGTAAGTCTCCATCACATACCCTCCACTCTTTCAGCCTGTTATACACTGGCTCAGTTAACCACATTGTGCTCTTCTATCCTCTCTATCTAGGATGCCCTTCCTCTTCTATTCTACTTACCCATCCTTCAAGGCCTAGCTCAAGCCCTGCCTCCCCACCTTGAAGCCTTCATGCTTAATCCAGGTCTGCATTGAGTGCATTTCTCTGTGTTTCATACTTCGTGTATTTGTTCACATTCAGTTTGGTATATTTAGACTTTCTTGCAGTAACCACTAACAGAGTCTTGTGCATTATTAGACTTATCTTCTTAACTAGACCAAGAATTCCCCAAAAGCAAGACTGTGACCTTCCAGCGGTGTGCAGTAAGTGTGGCTGGGTGCCACTGGATGGAATGGGAATTAAGTGAACTAGAAGCGGAACAGGAGTATGAACATGTTGGGAATAGGAATGAGGGAGGGATGGGAAGGGGGATGGGGTCAGAGATGCAAATGGAGCAGAGTCAAAGGGTACTTGGTTATAGAGGTACCACCATTCCTCATCCCTGGGAGATCAACCCAAATCTGTTTCAGATTCCTTATGGGTTACATAAAAAAATTTTGCTTCTTCCCTATGTTTAGGGCTTAGTTAGTGACTAATGCCCTCATATCACCCTGGAAGCCCTCCTTTACCCAAGAGAGGTCTGTAATGAAGGAGGCCAAAAACCTTGTTCTTACCTGGATCTCCTTTCTCACCCTTTTCACCAGGGGCACCATCTCTGCCATCACGGCCTGGGGTCCCATTGTGGCCAGGGTGCCCTGGGATGCCTGCCATCCAACCTGTGCAGCCGCCCTTGGGTGGGGGAAGCAGGACTCCTGTCCCTTCAGTTGTGGTGTCCTGGCCATCGCTGGGCAGGACTAATAGAAGCAGAACAGTTCGCAGCAACAGCATCCTGGGCCCTGGAATCCACATGTGCATGGTCACCCACGGGAGAGACAGACCCTACACGGCACACCCAGTCAGGACCTAGGCGGGACTGCATCCATCTCAGCAGAGGCCACTTCTAAGAACTGCTCTCTCAATGCTCGCTCCTTCCAGGAAGATTTTCTGTGGTCTACCTTGATCTCTTCCTGCCCTGAAATTTGCAGTCGTCCCCCATGTGTATTCTCCTTTCCTTAGCAAGAGTGTGAGTTCAGTGATGTCAGGGATAACACTCTTTAATTTCCTCACATCTGAGCACAGGACTAAGCACAGGGAAAGCTCCAAGAGTCAACTTGCCAAGAATCCATTCTTGAGTTTTCCAGGAACAATGACTCGGATAGCTCCACTCAACTGTAAACCAATGTCTCTCTCCCTCCCCTCCTCTTCTCTCAGATTCTGTTTCTGTTCTTCTTTTTACTCTCCTACTCTCTCTCTTCCTCTTCCCCTGTCCTGGGTCACATGTTTGACCATTGGGTATATTACGCATGCACACACACATGCATGCGCACACGCACACACACACAGCTTCACCTTAAGTTAAACAGGCAACCAGAGACACATTGTCCCATGAGCATATCCACTGACCCTTTGCCTGGGCCACATTTAGCTGCTCCTTCCCTGCCTGGTCTCTATTCAGCCTTTAGGACACAGTCTGGACGTCACCTCTTTCAGGAAGTCCTCCCTGTCCTCCCTCTCCCATCTCAGTTGTTTGTTCCTCCTGTGTGTTTCCCCAGTCCCCTGGCTTATCGCTGTTATTGCACTCCTTGCACTCTCCTGTAATTCCTGTTTTGCTCACCCATTTCCCCATTAAACAAACTACTAGCACACTACTAGCACAGAGTGGGGACTAAATAGATACTTTTATAATGAAAAAAAGAAAGCAAGAGAGAGCCAGAGGAAGAGGGGAAGGGAAAGTGAAAGGAAGGAAAAAGGAAGAATGGAAGGGGGAAGGAAGGCAGGAGAGTGAAGAATATTTGAAATATGTATTCTGTGCGTGTGTGTGTATATATATATATACACACACACATGCATATATATATATATATATATATACACACAGTTATATAGCTCTTTGGAAACTACAGAAAACAAGAATTTCTCTGCTTATTTTTTTTTTATTTCAGCATATTACAGGGGGTACAAATGTTTAGGTTACATATATTGCCTTTGCCCCACCGGAGTCAGAGCTTCCGTGGATGTGGAGAGATAGGAACACTCATACGCTGCTGGTGGGACTGCAAACTAGTACAACCTCTATGGAAAGTAATACGGAGATACCTCAAAGAGCTACAGGTAGAACTACCATTTGATCCAGTAATCCCATTACTGGGCATCTACCTGAAAGAACAAAAGACAATCTATAAAAAAGACATCTGCACTAGAATGTTTATAGCAGCACAAGTCTCTGCTTATTTTTTAACATAGAAATCACACTTTACAAAAAATTTATTCCTCTATTTTTGCTTTGTCATTTTCCAATTTTTATAATCACTTTTTTTTTTTTTTTTTTTGAGACAGGATCTCACTCTATTGCCAGGGTAGAATACAGTGGTATCATCATAGCTCACTGCAATTTCAAATTCCTGGGCTCAAGCCATCCTCTTGCCTCAGCCTCCTGAAGAGCTGGGACTACAGGCACAAGCCACCACGTCCAGCTAATTTTTCTGTTTTTTGTAGAGATGGGGTCTCACTCTTGCTCAGGCTGGTCTTGAACTCCTGACATTAAGCCATCCTCCCACCTCGGCCTCCCAGAGTGCTAGGATTACAGGCATGAGCCACCACGCCCAGCCAAGAGACATAACTTTTGAATCAATTTCTGTGAGCTCTTTGTACCAACATTTTATATATGCTATGACTATTTGCTTTAGTGTGCAGATTATTCTCTTGTTTTGTTTATCCTGATTTTTAGTTGTACAGAAGTTTTAGTTTTTGTGTAGTCAACTCTGTTGATATTTTTCTTTGCTTCTAAATGTTAAACAGTCCTTATCCATGCTAGGATTTCATAAGTATTCTATTTTCTTCTATTTTTTTTTTTCCTATTGTTAGGCATATTTAAAATTTCACTCTTTAATCCAACTCTAATTTTTTTGTTTTAATGTAAGCTATGACCTAAAGTACTCAAATGATTTCTCCCCATTTAAAGACTAGCTGTTTAAACACCTTTAATTAAATTAATCTTTTCCTTCACTATTGATTGAATATATCATTTATCAGATATCAAGTTCTAATATGATCTTAAAGGTAAAATAAGAATTGAGAATGAAACCAGCAGACAGAGAGAAGAAAGGAGACAGAAATAACAACAGCAGCAGAGATAGTTGCTACCAGAGTCAGGTGTTGCCCCTTAGGTGTCAAGAGTATTTTTAAGGTCTGCTCTTATCACCTATGTGTACATTTGTCGCCCTCTACTGAACTTGGGGAGAAGTTTGAGCTCTGTACTTGCTTTCTCTAGAAATGAGAGAGGCAAATCTATGAGGCTGTGCTGTCTTCCACAGGAAGACAGGAGGAGAAAACCTGGAATATGCAAACTGGTGAAGGCAACTAAGCCAGGCCCCAAAGACAAAGACTGTTGTCGTCTTTCCCCAAACCCTGGAGGGAAGGCAAAGTCAGAAGTCTCTAGAGCAATTTTTAACATTTTGATTGTTACCTTCTATTTTCACAAGGGAAAGCATTATTAAATGGAACTGGGGATTGTAATCTAAGACTCAGTCGTGCCTAGGAAGAAAACTTTTACTTGGATCATGAAGCTAAATCCCAATTGCCACTTATAATTGTTTGCCTTTGTAGCATGCTATTTATTTGTAAAGTCCTTACTTCACTTAATATCTCATTTAATTCTCACAACCATTTTGAGAGACAGTATGGCGTAGAATAGGGAGCACATGGTCTATGATCTTAGTGCAGAGGTGCAAATAATTTGTTCTTACCTGTAACATGTTTCCGTCTTATGTTTGTTGGAAGATTAAATGGCATAATCTGTATAGAGTGTTTAGAATGATGACTGGCACATGTCAGTGCTCAATAAATGTTAGCTATGACTGTACCAATTTTAGAGATGAGGGAAAGGGGCTTCAGAAAGGTTAAGTGACTTGTCCAAGATCACAGAGCTAAACATAGAGAGGCTGGAAGTCAAACTCTGGTCTCCCAGAGATGAATAACAGACTTTTAGACATCACCTAGGAAGAGAAAATCATCGTGGTCACACATCCTGCCTTTTAATATTCCACCCCATGGGGTGGGGGATACAAGAAAAAGTAGCATGAAAAGACCCCCAGATTATGAAGCAAAGGATCTGGCTTCTAGTCTAGGCTCCACCTAACTCTCTGGGTGACTTACCTGCTTCCCCCCACCTCCCTGGCTTCATGCTCTTTGCCCATAAATGTGGGATAGTAATTCTTGCCTAACCTACTTCACAATATTATTGTGAGAGCTAATTGATAGAAAGTATGAAGAAGTACTTTGTAAACTTATGAAGCGCTCCACACAGAGAAAGGGAGCGAACCAGTATTTATGGACCACCTGCTATGGACCACTGCTGAATACCCCTCACCCCTTTGATCTCATTTCACCCACAGAACTCCAGGAGGTGGGACTCAATTCCCACAAGAGAAATCCGAAGACCAGAGGTTCAGTAATTTCTTCCCAAAGATAACAAGTAAAAGAGAGCAGACTGAGATTTGAAATCCAAATCACTGCACTGGCCTTTCTGGCAAATCTCACGCAGGCATGGACTCATTCGCTTTTAAAATTATACAAAGGGATGACCATGATGTTCTTAGGATCCTAAAGGGCTAGTATGATCTCCTGTTTTCATGTTAAAATATATGACAAATTTCACTTTGACCTACTGGAATTTTGGGGGCAACATCAGAATTCTGTGAAATGCAAGGACAGGGTTCCCTTTGGGACTGACAGGAGGCAGGGCTATATGGGGGAGAGGTCACCAAGCCCAGTGCCAACTCGTCCAGTAGGAAAGGGCATTAAGGCAACAAAATCCTTGAATGTCAGAGCCAAGGGACTCTGGAAATCATCTCACCCTTGCCCTGCTTTTCAAGTGGGGAGGCTGAGAAGGAGAAGGAATGTATTTATTAGATCTGCATAGAAGCCAGCTCCCACACTGGGAGATTTTACACATTATTTATTTTCATCGTTATAAGAACCCAAGGAAAATGGCCTCAACTTTAGAATCGGGGAAACTGAGAGATTAATAAAATGATCCCTGAAAGAATACTGTTCTGACTTCCAAACCATTGAGGCTTCCATCACATTACACAACCTGTAAAAGCATTGCATGGAGCTTCTCAGACTCAGCTTCCTAATCTGCTAAATGGGATCATGTGAGATGAGGAACATGAGAACATTTTGACATTGGTAAGAGTTCTTCGGAGTATAATTTGCATAAGGCACTTGGAAACCTTGTTTCATATAATATTTCCATAGATCTGCTTTTGACTCTAATGTATAGAAGAACCTGGGATTTGAAGAGACCGGGATGCTGGCTTAAGATTATGCAACCATTGTGTTGAATTATGTGAAACTGCCCCTTTTTTTTTTTTTATTTTTGAAACAGAGTCTCACTCAGAAGCCCTAGGTAGGGTGCAGTGGCATTATCATAGCTCACAGCAACCTCAAACTCCTGGGCTCAAGTGATCTTCCTGCCTCAGCCTCCTGAGTAGCTGGGACTGTAGGCACGTGCTACCATACCCAGCTAATTTTTCTATTTTTAGTAGAGACAGGGTCTTGCTCTTGCTCAGGATGGTCTCGAACTCTTGACCTCAGCAATCCTCCCACCTCAGCCTCCCAGAGTGCTAGGATTACAAGCGTGAGCCACCGCGCCAGGCCTGAAACTGCCATTTTTAAAGGTCAAAATGTAGAATATTGACATTTTCACATGACAATTTCACAACCCAATGATAAATGGCAGAACCAGTAATCAATTCAGCTTTATCTGGCTCTCAGGAGCACTGTCTGAATGTTTTCATTCAGCCCTGCAAGAGAACTGTTAGTATCTCGATGCCCAACACACATACACACCCCCACACACACACTGATACACACACACACCCCCCCCACACACACACCCACACACACACACACACACACACACACATCCCCATACCTGTACCCTCAAGGAAGAGATAGAGTAGAACATCCCTCCACTGCATTTTTAGGATAAGTTCTTTTCCACATTAAGGAATTCTGGTTGAAAGCTTCTACTTGCCAAAAACCATTACCTACTGGCTTCAGGCAAGTGTTAGGGGCCACTGATCCTCTGGCTTGACAAGGAGTAGGCAGAAAGTTTGTCCCTGCAGCCACCTAAAAAAGACAAGTCCTGTGTCTCTCCTTTAGACTCCAGACTGTTGATTAAGCTGCAGCACTCCCTTCCCACTGCTTGTTTCTGGAACCACACTGACACCATCATGTTCCTCTGGACATACTCTGCTGGCATGAAGGGACCCCTCCACCCTATTAACTAGGCAGAGCCAGCCTTACTCCTAATGGAGACCCTGGGGGTGAGATGCCCCCACTCTATGAGGCTTGATCCAAACCAGGACCTCCCAGACCAGGGACCCAGTCCTCTACTACATGAGGGGCTGGCCGGACCTCTAAAATCCCTCCCATCCTGGCCTTCTGCAGCTACAGCTGAAAACCACCAGGATGCCTCAGGTGCAGCACTCACTGGGGTACCTGGGATTGGGCTTGACAAAGATCAGGCAGATCCAGTTGCTGCTGTCTGAAAATGCCTTGAAAAATACAATTTTTCATAAGTTCCCACCTACGCCAGGTTTTTCTCACTTTATCCCATTGGAGCCTCTCAATGTCAGATATCCCCATGCCAACAGATATCCTAAATCTGCAGACAACAACTATGTCACCCTCATCTTTGTATCCTGAGAACCAACCCAGTGTCTGGCCCATAGAATCTGCTCAATCAATGTTTGCTGAGTATAATCAAGTGGTAGAACTGGACTCCTAACTCCAGTCTGAGGTCAGAGCTCAGCTTGGCTTTTCTCAAGCTGTCTTTGAACATGCTTCTTCCTTTGTCCCACCTGAGCAAGCTAAGAAGTAACTTATCCCCTTCTCCTCCTTCATCTAGCTGGACTTCATCTGTGGACGAACGTGCCACCTCACTGACTCCAACCCTTTTCCTCAGCAAGCATCCTGCCGCAGAGTGAATGGGCACAATTCAGGATGGTCCCAGGCATTTTAACCAGAAGGAACAGCTCTCTGTGGGTCAATTGAGGAAGAAACCCAAGGCCTATCTGCCTCCACCAGTGCTGTCCTGGCCAGAGTTTTGCCTATATCCGTCCCCACACTGCTATGGACAGGAGAGCCTGAGCACATCCCCGTCAGAGGCTATGGACACACCCCCACCCAGCCTGGAACTAAATAAAATTACTCTTACCCTCCAGTATGGAATCAGAGCCACAGACTGCAGTCAGAATGGAAGTGAGGAGGAGATGGCCCGGCCTCAACAGCCTGGTACTCATGGGGGCAGGCAGTCCCCACCTCACAATCGTCCTGTTTCATTGGCCAGCCCAGCAAGGGCTAGGGGCCAGTGGGTGGGCATCTTGCCCCTGGCAGCTGCCTCCAGCCTCCACCCCAGGGAACCTGGTGCAACACAGCCTGGGCTTGGGAGGCCAAGTGGAGCTTCAGTAAAAACACTTGTGTTTCCAGGCCTTGGCCCTTATTTTGCCTCCTCCAAGAGCAGCAGAAAATGGGGCAAGGGTCGAGACCACAGCAGAAAAACAAGATATTTCTGCATCTGAGAGAGAAACTTCCTTGTGCCAATGAATTGCTCAGTGGTCCAGGAGACCTCCCTATCCCATAGATTTGTCCTAATTAAATCAGGAACATGATTATCACATCACACTTCTGTTCATTGTGCATGGTTGAGTGTGAGGTTGTGTGGTTCAGACATGGAGTACATCAGAAGGGAGAACCGTCAGGGGGGCTGCAATAGGGTCAGAAGTAGAACACATCCTCCACTCTCTGGCCTGGACCCTGCAGTTAGGAAAGACCTTGTATATTAATTCTGAGAACTGAGGTGCAGGGAAGTTCCTGGGGTGGTGTGGGGCTTGGCAAGTTAAAGAGGCCCTAAATTCCTAAAGCTCATGGTTCCCATGTATAATAATTCAAATCTGACATAAAAGAAAACTTACATAAAGTATGATATTAGAATAACTTTCAAGATTTTCTCATTCTAAAATTCAGGGTAAGGTTTTGGCAGCTAACTTTGTGCTTGTGTATGTGTGTGCACCTGTGTGAGCCCCCGTCTTGCCAGTGCCTCAAGCATGTGCCTAATTTGCCTATTGGGGAGCTCAGCTCTGGGCTAGGAGCAGCCCGGAGGACTAGAAGCTGCCACCCACATAGGTGTTCCTAAAAGGCTTGGCCTTGAAGTGGCAACATTCTACATCTTGGGCTCTTTCATGACAAACTCATGTTTTGTTTTTGAAGGGCAAAATCAGAGCTGGTTCTTACAAGCCACAGATTCTGATGAATTAAATTATGACCCCAGCAAGGGCTCAGGACCAGCAACAACTTCAGCAAGACATTCTGAAAACAGAATGTTGTCAGGCAGACGCTGAGCAAGTGTGTGTCTGCCCCCAATATCATCTCTGCTGGCCACAGAGCCTAAAAGTCTAGTAGTAAAGTCAAGTACACTAGTAAAGTCAAGTACACTAGTAAAGTCAAGTAAAAGTCTGATATAAGGCCTTAGCCTCCGCTAATGTGCACATATTTCTAGAGAAGTCACATTGGGCCATTGAGATTGGAGAATGAGGCCCTTTCCAAGGGCCCCCAGCTTAGATAAATGGCCTTGAAAATGAGGTTCTGTGTAGTTTAGCAGGCAGATTGGACCAAGGAGAAAACACAGAGAAACTGCAGCAACTCTCCATTACATCACTGTTTTATTTTTATTGTAGCATTTTCACATTTATTTTTGGTTTGTGTTGCTATCGTTGCTCCTTATTAGGATGTAAACTTCATGAGAGGAGAGGCTTTGCCTATTCAATACTGCATCCCTTAGTTCCTAAAATAGGACCTGGTACAAGGTAGGTAAAAATAAATGTTGAATCAATGAATAAATTAATTAATGATGATATTCAATCTTCCTTTGGAAATAGCTATGATTGTCTCTCTTACAGAGTCCAGAGTTTAATGAGGGTAAGTGATTCCTTCAAAGCACAGATCCAAGATTTGAACACAGATTTATCTGACTACAAAATTCGTATACTTTCTAATACCTCATGTCTTATCCCTCCTGGTGGACTGTGAGGCCCCAAGATTCATGTATGTGCTTCAGGGTAGTTTTAGGGTTGCCATAAAAAGTATTTTCTTCTCCCATAACCTTATGGGAATGCAGCTAGTTACAGCAGGCTTTAGCTATTGCACAAGGTAGAATGACTTTAGCCCCAAAATAACACCATGACTATGCTGGGTCTGGCTGTCAGCCAGTGACATTGTAAAAGCCTGTCATTTTGTGAGGCCTCAGGGAAATCTGCTATCCACCACAAAGGCCATGATGTGGAAAGAAGCAATTCTGTGCCACACTGGTTTAGAGACTGTAACTAAAAAACGTTCAATCAGAAATGCCTTGAGGCTAGTCTTTTTTCTCCCAGGACAGAAGTGTTACTACCTAGAAAGAAATAACCAAATAAATGTGGTCATTTTCTCCAGCAAGCCATGGCTACGGTGCAAGACCCTGTTAGCATATGAATTGGGATATTGAAACAACAGGGCAAATGACTGCATCTTCCTTGAGTATTGTTAAGTATTGCCATACATTTTTGCTTAATTATGATTTTTAAAAATAATCTTTACTGAAATAACTAAGCATAATCACTGTATCTTGAAAAACAATAGAGAAGATTGGAGCAAGATAGCAGAGTGAGCACATCTGCAGCATTCCACTCCATCCCCAAATCCCTAGAAATGGCAAGAAAGGAAAACATTCCTATATCTCTTCCAAAGGCTTTGCTACATTTGCACTTCATCCAAGGCAACCTCAGACAATAATTTAAGTTTCTTCTTTGGCACTGCATGTTTTGTACTAACTGTAACCACTTCCACTAGCCAGAAGGCCACCATGATTCAAGTCCAGTCAGTTCAGCTAAGCAACCTTAAGTCATACCTTTGAAAGCCTGTGTCCTTGGACCATTTCCGATACTAAAATATTATACTAGCCAAGAAATTTGTTACAATAATATTGGAGAGGCTGGAGAAGCAAGGGGAGGAAGACGTATTACCCAGAGATCAGGAAGTGACACTGCACCTGAGCTGCAACCTGTGAGCCTGCACACACTGCATGTCCTGCAAGCATCTCCACCATTGCTGCTAAACAGGAGCCACTGCCACTGCCACTGCCACTTCCACTGCCAGGGGCATTCCCTTAAACAGAATAGCTCCTCCTTTCCTCCACAGTTCAGTATTGCATAGCTGTCTCCCATGTGCAGAATCTAACTGGAACCCCTCTGGCAAAGGATTATAAGATATGTCATTTTAGGCATCCAGCTCCAACAATGCAAAATGGATTATGGAAAGGTGAATGTAGAGCTACGCACTGACAGACATGATCTGGCACAGGCCACAACATCAAAACATGGAAGAATTGACACCCAAAGAAAGAAAGCTAATAGAAAAAAAAATCTTAATAGTAAGTATTAATTCACAATTGCAAAGAGATGGAAACAACCCAAGTGTTCATCAATACATGAGTGGATTAGCAAAATGTGGTATATGTATGCCATGGAGTACTACTCAGCCATAAAAAGAATGATCAACTACCTACTGCATTATCCTGGATGGAGTTGGAACCCATTCTTCTAAGTGAAGTATCACAAAAATGGAAAAACAAACACCACATGTTCTTACCATTAAATTGATAGTAATTGATCAACACTAATGTGCACATATAGGAAGTAACATTCATAGGGTATAGGGCAGGTGGGAGGGAAGAGGACAGGATGGGTAAATCTACACCTAACAGATATGGTGCATGCTGTCTGGGGAATGGGCATGCTTGTCGGGCGGTGCAAAAGCAATATATGTAACCAAAGCGTTTGTAGCCCTGTAATACTCTGAAATGTAAAAAAAAAAGAGTAAGGGTAACTGTTATATTTAGAGAGCTGTGGTAGGAATGAACATGCATGAAAATAATTAATGTTTACTCCACCCACAGTAGGAGATGAAAATAAGTTTCTGTTTTTGTCACCAAGTTTGTGGTGATTTGTTATGGCAATCCTAGGAAATCACTGCAGGGAACTGGGGCTAGGTGAAGAGTTCTTATGACAACAAAAGCATGGTCCATTAAAGAAAAAATTGCTAAATGAGCCTTCATCAAAATTATTTTAATAAAACTTTTGCTCTGTGAAAGATCCCATTAAGAGAGGAAAAGGCAATCTATAGACTGGAAGAAAATATTTGCAAACATGTTTGTGACAAATGATTTGTATTTAGATTGTATAAAGAACTCTTAAACTAACAGCAAAAAAAAAAATCCAATTAGAAAATGGGCAAACATGAACAAATATTTCACCAAGTAGTTTATACAAATGGCAAATAAGCACATGCAAAGATGTTCAATAATATTAATCATTAGAGGAATGCAATTAAAACCACAATGAGATACATTACATACCTACTAGAATGGCTAAAATAAAAAATAGTGAGAAATACTATAATGGTGCATACATGTCATTATACAATTGTCAAAACTCATCAAATGTACAATACTAATAATTTAACCCTAAAGTAAACTATGGCCACTAGGGTGATTAAAATATAAAAAAAAGTGAAGAAAATAGAGAACACAAAATTTTTTTAATTGAAAATAATGAGAAAAGTAAACTTGGGCAAGAATGCATAAAAATTTATCGCTCATATTTGCTAATGGGAATGGAAAATAACACAGAAACTCTGAAAAAATGGTTTCGCAAATAGCAGTAACTCTCCTAAGCATTTATCCAAAAGAAATAAAAACTATATCCACACAAAAAACTATACATAAAAACTTGAGCACTTGACCAGCCTTAAAAAATAAATAAATAAATAAAAATAAAAAAATAAAAAAATAAAAACTTGAGCAGCTCTGTGCATACATATATTTGCTCACTTGTGAGAGTAAATAGGATAAATTTCTAGAAATAGAATTGCAGAATCAAGGAGTATGCATGTCTTTAATTTTGATAGTTAATATAAATTGAATCCCAAAAATCCAGTATTGATTTGTACTCCTCCCAACATGGTGTGAGAGTACCTATTTCCCTATATTCTCACCAATATTTGATACAGTAAAACTTTTAAATATTTGTTATTCTAATAGATTTTTAAAAAGTGTTCCATTTTAATTTATATTTCTTCTATTATATGTGAGAATGAGCTTCTTTTCATGTATTTATTGGTTATTTGTATTTATTTTCCTGTGAACTGTGTGTTTCTTTCCCTGTCCATTTTTCTTATTGAATTATTCTTTTTTTTTTTTTTTTGAGACAAAGTCTCATTCTGTTGCCCAGGCTAGAGTGCCGTGGTGTCAGCCTAGCTCACAGCAACCTCAAACTCCTGGGCTCAAGAAATCCTCCTGCCTCAGCCTCCTGAGTAGCTTATTGAATTATTCTTATTAATTTCTCAAATCTTTTTTATTGATATGTAATATGCATAATATGTGGTAATTTGATATATTCATATAATGTGTAAAGATCAACCAGAATAATTGGGATATCGATCACCTTAAGTGTCTTTTCTTTTAATGCTAGGAACAGTCAAATTATTCTTTTCTAGTTATCTTGAAATGTACAGTAGATTATTGTTAACTATAGTTACCCACTGATCTATCAAACGCTAGGTCTTATTTTTGCTAACTGTAAATTTGTACCCATTAATCAACCTCTCATGAAATTATTCATATTAACTTTTAAAAGCTCTTTGTATACCAAGGAAATTAATCTTTTGTTATATATTTTGAAAATGTATCTTTTCACTTTAAAAAATGTTTTATACAAAATCTTTTGCTTACTATGTAGCCTAATTTATTAACATTTTCCTTTTGGCTTCTGGATTTTACATCTTGTCTGAAAAGTTTCCAAGGTTATTTTTAAAAATGTTTTCTTCTTAAGTAATAAAGCTAAAAAAAAAATGTTTCTTCTGGAATGTTCATGATTTCTTTTTCTTTTAGTTCTTTTATTTGATCAACCTGTAATTATTTTGTTTGACAAACAAAATGGAGTTAAAGGCTGTTTATTCAAAATTTACTATTATAAGGGAGTCGGCTGCCATCATTGTCATTACAGTAGAAACTGTATGGGATTAAAAGAAGAGTGAGTTTTATAGACTAAAAGGAGGAAGATTTAAGACAGTCTTTGATGAGTGTTCTTTTAGGTTGGAATTTTCTAATTCTAATAGGGCAAGATTTTTGGAAGTGAGGAAGTCTTTCTGATTGGCTTTTACGTATATTTGGCAGTCTTGGTAAAGCTAAGACTGCCAATAGAATGGAATATGACTAGGGGCTTTCCAGGCTGTGTAAGGTCATATGGTTTTCCTGTTCCAGCTGAAAGAAAATCTCGTTCTCTCTGGGGTCTTGCATAAGCAATTCCTCATGTTCTAAAAAATGAGGGGAAATCTAGCTTTATTTTTTCATATTCTTAGTTAGTGGACACAATACTCATCATTTTAATGTATATTTATCTTTTCAATTCTAATTTTAAATGTCTTTCATATGCTCACTTTTCAAATGCATTGGGATCTATTCCAGGAGTCTCTACTCTGTTCATTGTATGTGTTTATTCCTCACCAAGAGTACATATCCTCTAGGCAAATGAAAGCAACATAATGCAAAGCTGTAAGATATGACTATTAAAGTCATATCTGAAAGTTTATCTATCAATAAAGCTTGATATAGAGTTAATATGTAATTAGGAGATTCTGTTTTAGAAAACTTTCTGTCCTCATACTGACACAGGAGAACTCCACATATGCTGGCTGAGTACAGTAAGTCATCATTTAACGTTGCTGATAGGTTCTTGGAAACTGCAATTTTAAGCAAAACAATGTACAACAGGTCCTCAAATAATGTCATTTCATTCAAAGTCGTTTCATTGTAACATTCATGAGAAATTTAAAAATTGGTCCTGTTCTACATCATTTTGCTTGAACTTGCAGTTTCTAAGAATCTATCCACAATTTTAAGTGAGGATTTACTGTACAGAAATGCTAGCATGGTAATAAGGACCCTGAACTAGGAGCTGGAGGACCTGGTTTCTAGCCCCTGCTCTGTTGCAGTCTGAAGGGCCACCATGTACACTTTAATAGACTGAAAGCTATGAGAAATAATATAGAAAGGGCCATATTAAGAACCACAATTCCTTCTCATCCTTGAAGTTGGAGTGACCATGTATCTAAGTTTTCACCAATGGAATGTGAGACAGGAGATATGTGCCACTTCCAGGTTGAGCTTGAAAATATTGCACTTGTGATTCTTCTATCTCTTTTCCCTATCTACAGACACAGACATGTGTGTCTGTGACCCAGTTTTAACCATACAGATAATGACAATGTTCTAGGGGCTGATGGGAAGCTCAGGTGGAAGAAGACTGGGAATCCTGAATAACTGTGGGGAGATCAGTCTTCCTACCTGCCCTGGACTGTCACATGAGATAGAAATATGCTTATCGCTTAAGTCATTATATGGTCCGGTTTCTCTGTTATGACACCTTACTAATTAATACACATGGCATTTGGCATTCCACAAAGAAAAGAGTTCTGCAGTCAAAGAGTTTGAGAAATGATGAGGTTAAGAAAAGTGTGCAGATTTCCTTCCTGGTGGATTTCTCTGAGCCTGAATAATTGTTTTTTCTCCTCTAGAAAGACTTGAGGGAGAAAATTGCTGATCTCTTGTATTCTCTTGCTCGTTCTGAAAAACACCCTGGAAATGCTGATCTGGGTGATTTCCATTTCCTCTAAATATTATATAATGCATGGCTAGTGTTTAGATTGTATTCAGAACACCACCAAATTGTACAGACTCAGGGCTGCCTTTAGTCCAACCACTTCAGCCAAAGCATGTTATCTGAGTCCCTCTAGGGGACAATGGACAATCTTAGAAAACCATAGAGGCCATGAACAATTCTAAAAGTTCAAGAAGATTTTCATCTCATTGCTCTGTATTCTTTCTCACCTAAACAAATGGAAAGATGACAAAAGTTTTACCCACAGAAGAGTTATCCTTTATTTTTTCTTACTTTTAAAGGGCTTTAGGAATGTACTGCAGCAACAATTCATTCCAGAGTGGCTGCTGTGGGCAAGGGCCTGAAGAAAATGACATAGTATCCACTGGGCTACGGTGAAAGGAAAGAATAGATGTGTCCCAGAGCACCTGGGGGCAGCACCTCAGTAACATCCAGCAATGATTGGCATTGGAATGGATTCTCTGATTGCCTCCCTGTGACATGACATTTGCAGACAGGTTTCTCCTGCGAGGCCAAGAAGGTTTGAGCAATTTGCACTCTGCCAGCACCATCAAATGTGGACATTTTTATAGGTTCAAAAAGGATTAAGAATGCTTTCGGCCATGTTCCTGTAGTGAACAGCTAGCTATTCAATGGTCAGACACGTTTGAGAGGATCCAAGTGATGTGCTTCCTGAGATAAGTGGTCAGAACCCCGAAGACTCTTCTGTTTAGCTAAGACATGAAACTATATGAAGTTCTTACATATTGTCATAGAGAAATGAATATATTGTGATTGATAAGATACTCAAAGAGGCTATCTTAGTCCATTCAGGCTGCTATAACAAAATACCATAAACTGGGTGGTTTATAAACCACAGAAATTTATTGTTCACAGTTCTGGAGGCTGGGAAGTCCAAGATCAAGAAGACACTGGCAGATTCGGTGTCTGGTGAGGGCCTGCTTTGCTGTGTCCTCACATAGTGGAAGGGGTAAGGATGTCTCTTTTGGGACTCTGAGAGCAATAATCCCATTCATGAGGGCTCTACCCTCAGGACCTAATCACCTCCCTAAGGCCTCACCTCCTAACACCATCTTCTTGGGAGTTAGGATTTCAACATATTAATTTTGGAAGGACACAAACATTTAGACCATAACAGAAGCCAAAGGAGAGACAACTTTTTAAAGCATTCAGTGTGTTGAGTAATTTCATCACTGTGGAGGACAGAGCAACTCTACTTTGGATGCTAATCTGCCATGCTGACTTCTGATTAATCCCTGTTCCCGGAATGCTTCTAAGATCTCTACTTTACTGTCACTGTAAATCCTGCTCTGTTAGGTCAAAACAACTTTTAAAGTAAACCCTGCCCTTAGGCAAATTCCTGCCTTTCCCTGAGGGGTTGACTTCAACCATCCTACATATTCCTTCCCTAAGGCATGTAATCCCTGGGTCTGAAAAGTAATGGCACTGTGATCCACCTGGCATGGCCGCCTGGGACATGGCTTCTGTTTCTAAGTCCCTATTAAATGTTTCTTTCTGAAAAACTGAATTTGTTGGCCTCTTTCTTCATTCAGCCTCTCAAGCCTCCTCAGACTTTGGAGGTAGTTTTGAATATAAATGCTCACTGAAGAATAGTAACATACATACACACACACATCCCCCCAAGACTGAATGTATGGATGTGTATCATAAAAAGTACGACTATACACCATCATATAGATTGTGTAGGACTATATCTTCTTTTCACTTGGTAAACATGCCCATTGTTGTTAATGCAGCAAACAGCTCTATCTGCTTTTAAAAATCTCAATCTGTTGCATTCACAAGCCTGGGTTGGATCTAAAACAGGTACACCTCCCCACATCCCCCCCCCCCCCGCCCCCACACACACCTTTGGGAAAGACATCCCCACTACCTTTTAATGGTTGCTGAATGCAGTTGGAGGAAGTCATGACTAGTTACGGCCAGAGCCCACTCCCCACTGTGCAGGTCTGCTATTTGGGAAAATCCCAGGACTGTATAGAAAAACTGCCCTCCAAACTGAGATGATGCCAAGAGACCAAAGAAATTACTCAGACCAATCCAGCTTGGCAAGTTGGATGAGTTTCTTAGAGGTTACTTACACAAGGCTCTCATTCCTAGTCAAGATTAGAATCCTCTGGGCACTTACTCCTGGGGGATGGCAGGAGTTCTATGGAGAGTAAGATCCACATGGCCTGTTTGTGGAGCCTTAAATTTCTTTCTGGCCAATGATACAGAGCTCTCTCTCTCCATCATCATATATTTATACACAATACAGGTTAAGCATACACAGTACTTCCCATTAGGTGGGGACTTTTAACTAAAGGGTACTAAGGCAGCTTAAAACAGTTAAACTGGTCTTAGGACTTATGACCATCTATGCAAAAGGAGCTACTTAAGAATACTCTTTGTGGTTCATATTTCTTTTAGCTTTTTTGTTTTGATCTATATCTCTAAATTCAAAAGAAACCTGCACAGGTTCTCTTAAACATTAAAAGCCAGTGGTGCGGAACTTGTATTCTTTCCTCATCTGGTGAATTTCCCCAAACAATTCCTACAGGAGGTTTCCTCTGCTCTTCTCCGCCTGCTTTGCAGCTGAAGTCACCTGCACCTCACAGCTGGCTGGTCTCAACCCTCCTCCATCCCTGCAGATGGTTAAGAAGAAGGAATCAAAAGGTGAAGGAGGAGGGACTCACCTCCAATGAACAAGTGAAATGGGGGTGGGCGAAGGACAAAACCAGGAAAGAGCTGAAAACTGCAGAAATATCAAGTCAGAGGGACTTGTAAACTGTATTTGGAACATAAGGCCAGGAGAAGCGTTGGGCTTCTGGGTTGCTTTCTACCTTCTGCAGACTTGATTTGAGGACCAAATGAGGCAGGATCTGGGCAAGTGCTAGTACCAGCCCTTAAGGTTTGTGCCTTTCTGGACCCTGTGGCCCAGCAGCCCCTGTCAACTCATCCTCCCGCTGTACATGGCTCCCTCGTGCCCCTGTGCCTGAGCACATGCTATTCTCCCAGCCAGGTTCCCCCTCTCCTCCCCCACCAGGAGAAAACACTTGCTCCCTAAGACCCAGCTCTGGCATCACCCCTTCCTGCTGAAGAGTCACTGACAGTGTTCTGTGCCCTCAGAGTATTTGCAACATTGTGTTGTGATTATGTTTTCATATCTGTCTCACCCACTAAACTAAGAGTTTCTCAGTCATCTTCATATCTCCCTGGTCTTGCCTGGTGCCAGAACCTTCCTTAGGACAGAGGAGTGCTCAGGAAATAGGTGTTGAATGAGTGAATACATACATACATAAACATTCTTATGGTCAAGTTGGAATAACGTGGGCTGAAAAATAATGCAGGAAGAAAAAAAGTAGTGCAAGTAGAAGAAATATATATATATATAACATTTCGTATAGATTCTGGTACAACTTTTTTATTATGCAAATAATAGCTACCGTAGTCTACAAATTCGAAACACTTTATCTTCCAGGAAAGACATGGTGTCATTTGGACCAGGTGTGGGCATGGA
This sequence comes from Eulemur rufifrons, assembly GCF_041146395.1. Taxonomy (NCBI): domain Eukaryota; kingdom Metazoa; phylum Chordata; class Mammalia; order Primates; family Lemuridae; genus Eulemur; species Eulemur rufifrons. Next base: position 76,884,615 of record NC_090989.1, read on the forward strand.
GAGAGTAACCCTACAATATACTAACTGTAATAGAGTCTGGCTCCATTTTGATGTTTGATGGCTGACAACTTTCAAGCTCCAGCTCCCTCTTCTCCTTTTGCCCCAAATCTGGGCAAGCTGATAAGAAAGAGTGTACAGTCCCCCCATCGCACCAAGAAAGACGTTCAAACCGTGCAAATCCCAATGTGGATTTGCATGATTTGAATTTGGACACACCCCCCTCAATCCCATCACTGACCACAATAAAAACCAAAAAAGCCACTCACATCTCCCTTGATTCAAGCCACTTATGACCAGCTTGGGTGCCTGCCCTGCTCTCCCCAGAAAGCCTCACTCCCTGAGTAGTAAATCTTTTCATATCCTCTTGATCTTTGTGTGGCATCATCATCAGTCTGGGCATCAGAACAAATTTGGCAGGAGTGGGGGACGCTTGATCTCCCCACAAAACATTAACTTTCTGAATTTTTGAAATACACTCTGTATTTATCAGGAAAGATACTTTGTTGTTAGAAAACGGAGTAGGAGAAGGTGGCCCCACAAATAGCTTAAAGTTCTGAAAATTTTCAGACAGGAACCCTCTGCTGGACAATCGTGCTGAAGAGCCCCTCCCTGGTGATCTGTGCCTTCACCTTTGCCGTTTTCTGGCCATCTCGTCAAACGGCTTCTTTCTTAACAAAACGAGACACATTATTTTTGTTTTCTTGAATTCTAAAGCGATTTTCTTGAGTCCCTTTCAGGTGTTTGTTGGCCCACTCCATTCCAGAAACAAATCAGGGGACTTGAAGACTCTCAGCCAGATCCCATGTCCAATGAGAACTTAAAATCAAACCACCCTTAACAATTCCAGCAGCTACTTTAAAACTAAGTAACTCCAAAGCCACGCGTGCACGGTATTGATTGGCCTCCGCGGGCGCCTCTGCAGGCGCGTTAGGGAGCTCCGAGGTTCCCCGCGGTGGCCGGGGAGGAGCGGGCTCCTAGAACGTTGCTCCGGCTCCCCGAAGGCGGCCTTGGGCGTCCCCTCGCAGGGCCGCAGATCCGCAGCCGCCGAAGCCCCTCGGCTGCCTCTGCTTTAGGCGGCCGGGCCCTCGGCACCCTCTGCGGCCTCTCCCTGGAACGCAGGTGGCACGGGCGCCCCGCCGCACGCAGGAGCGACGATGCCCGCAAGAGGCTCAGTTCTGCCGGGAGGGGGTCCTCGGGCATCCCGCCCGCGCCTGCACCGCCTCTGCCCGGGGGCCTGTCGTCTCCCCCGCGGGAGCGAGCTCGCCGGTGGACACCCCGACGCGCTCCTCGGTGCTGGCCCTGAAATTCCAAGAAGACAGTCAGAGGGGCAATGGCTACAGACCGCGGGCTTTTCCTTCCTCTTGTACACTCACGTTGCCTCCGCGTCGCGTTCTTCTCCTCCCTGCGTGCTTTCTCCTCTCTCCAGGAAAACCGATTTGGAGGGACGGGTTTCACAACTGTCGTCCGACGGGAAAAGCCCGGCGAGCTGGAAGGGAGAGGACGGGTGCACACTCGGAGTTAGCAGTGCGGGCAGTGCCCAGGCCGCGCAAGGGGACTCCCGCTGCCGGGGTGGGGCCCACCCCGCTCTCCCACCCGGGCCACTCAGGTTCCCTGCGGGAGCCCTGGTTAGGGCCAGACAGTGGTGTGGGGGCGAGCTGGCGGGGAGGCTCTAGACCACTTTGAGGGTCCAGGGACCTCAGCTTGCGGGCTCAGGGCAGGTCCTTATGGGCGAGGATCATGAGAAGGAGGGACAGAGGGAACGGAGGGGCGGCGGGGAGGCGGGAGGAGCGGATGAACAGGAATGCGGCGGGAGAGCATGAAAGAAGGAAGCAAGTTACGCTGAGAACGCTGTTCTCCTTTTCCATGTCTTCTGCGCCTTCATGCTCCTCAAAGGTTCCCGTGGAGATAAACTCCCTGCTGGAGCCTCCTTGGGGGGAGAAAGGGAAGGATTGGGGCCGCTGTGGGGTGGGAGGACAGTCCCTCTGCCCCTGGCAGGACGTCGCGGGCAGTGCCTGTCTCTGGCACGGCCTCCCCGTCTCCGACTCCTGCTGCCCCAGGGCCTCCATCTGGGCCGTGAGGGGGTCTGTGATCTCCGGGTTACCCTTCCCGCCCTGAAATGCTGCAACTGTGACTGAGAAGAAACTTCCACCTGGGGTTCATAGCCCTGCTTCCCTGTTTCTCCAAGAAAGCAGTCATTGTCTTCTTGTGTTTGCCACACACATGCAAACATACATATAAAACGAGTTTTACACATCATCCTGAGTATGAGTGATGCCTTTTAACAGTTTGATTCTATTATTTAATTTTTTAAAATACTGGTCCAGATCCATGGGATTGATTTTATGACCTACTAATGTGTTATAACCCACAGTTAGAAAAGCACCATTTTAGTGCAGAAGGAGAAAAAAAGAAAGAGAAGCAGAAGGGAAATGGTTAAGGACACAGGGAAGAAGAGAGAAGGAAGGTGAGGACAGGGTGGAGGTCAGTGTTTGGTAGGAGGTGCAAGGAGGTCACACACATGCCTGCCATGATGTCCCTTTCAGCATCTTCTCCTAACCTAAGCCACATCCTACTCTGTGTGCCCCTATGTCTTTTCCCGTGGACTCCAGGCTACTTGACAGAGGGACGATATCTTTTTCACTTCTGTAAGCCCACAGCTCCTAGCAGAAGAATTCTTAGAACCAAGCAAAAGCTTAGAGAACATCCCTCAGTCAAAAAATTCTTATTTTGCAGGGAAGGAAACTGTGCCGCAAGAGGGCCAGCCAGCCAGCCAGCCAGTGATGGTTCCTTGCCAGGCCCTGGCTGCACACAAGATTTGCTCATGAAGTGTCACAAGCATCAGTTTTTTATTTCTAAAGTGAAGACAATGATATCTATTTTGAAGAGTTAGTGGGAGGATAAGCACATCAAGAACACTGCCTGGCACCACAGCAGCTTAGTAAATATTAATAGCACCTGCTAGTACTATTGTTAGTAGTAATAACAGTAACAAATAGCCTCAGAGTGGCACTAGCTATTACTGCTATTATTAACTTTTCAGGGAGATCTGGCTGCCAATGTCTTCATCCTAGACAAAATGGAAATCATCATAAACACCTACGGAATGCCCTTAGAAGTCAAAACAGAGGAAATGCATGCATACATATGCCAGAAAAAAAAAAAGGGAGGGGGCCTTAATAAATCTTCATCTTGGTTACACTAACACTTTATGTTGGTGTACATTTTTTGAAAAATGAATGGAATGATTTAACTACCTCATTGATTTTGCTCAGTATTTCGGGAAAGACATAACCTTCAGAGACTGTGAGCTGCTCCCAGTGAATGTGCCAAGATAAACACAAAGAATTCTATGTAGAGACGGATGATATGCACGTGAAAGGTGGACCGGGAAAATTCATGGAAGGGAACTCGGGGGCCTGGCAAGACGGGACCGGGCGAGGAGGCTCGGGAGCCTGGGGGCTCTTGTGGAGACCTTCTGCTCCCCTCCAGGGTTCTGCAGGGAGGAGTGAGGGGTGTGGGCAGGGGTGTGTGTGGGGGGCGCTCCCTGCGGGGATTCTGAGCCTGTGCAGTGTAGGGAGCTGAGGCTGCCCCAGGCCTTGGAGCTACCATCGCCTCCTCCCAGCGTCCAGTGCTCCGTTCCAAAATTCCCCAGGCGCGAATGTGGACTTCAAAGTTACCTCCTTGAAAACATCTCTAGCTCTTAGATCCTAGGCTAGGGAGGTGGCCTGGGATGGGAATAGGGGAGTTGGGAAAGAAAGGGGGGGAAGCGATGAGCGGAGCGTCAGGATGAGACTGGACCCAGGGAAGAGCCCAGGGTGAAGAACGGCGCAAGAGGCGGACTGCGGAGGGACCTCCTGCCCAGGACGCCAGTGAGGGGCTGCGCAGGGACGCCCGGCCTGGGTCACCCCTGGCTCCGAAGTCTAAATGGTCTCATCGAGGTGCCCTGGTGTGAACACCTTAAATAGCATTAAAAACCAAAGAAACAGAAAAGTACACGGAAAGTGTTCCATAGACTAAAACTGTGCAATCCTTTCAGGGATCTAGGTTCTCAGTTCCTCTTAGGTTAGTAGCAGCTGTCTTTAATGTGAGGTTTTGTTCACACCATGCCTGCTGGTTGAAAAAGGTTTCTGTAGTCTTTATGTTCCTTAGGCTTTTTGTTCTTAAAACCTTAACTTTTATTTCATTTAACTTGCCTTTGGTTTTCAACTTTTCAGAATGATCATGGAATTGTAAAACTGGGAATGCAGTTGTGAAAAACTAAGGCCGCTTCTATGGATGCTCACATAATAGGAGAATTACTGCTTGTCAAAAATACAGAATCCCGGTCCCCAATGCAGCAGGATCTGGAGTGTTTTAGATCCTGGATGGATCCTGAAATCTGTTTAACTAGCTTCCAACTATTCTGTTGCAAATGGTCCACATTGAGAGAAAACTGTTCCAGACCCTAAAAAAAAAAAGAAAAAAACTCAAGAAAAAAAGAAAAAAAGCATTCTCTCTTCCCTCTGCAGATGATATTTGTAATTCATCTCTGTAATTCATACTCTGTAAATATAAATGCTTTGGGAAATTTAGTTTTGGTGCTCAGTGTTTAGAATGCTGAGTTGTTTTTCTTTATAAAGTTAAGAGAATCTAGTAATAAGTGAGCTTAGTACAGAGTTTAAATTATATTAATCGTAAAACACTTTTTTGGTAAATTACAAGTCTTGGCAACAAAATCATGACAAAATTATTAAATATTTGACTCTAAATTTGGCTTTCCCCTTCCTGTCCACTAGATGGCAGAATGGACCCACTCTAGATGGCGGCAGTTCTTTAATGGTCAAACTATATTTTTGTTTGGTTTCTTGTAGAGATTTCTCTCATCTAATGCAAAAGAAAGGTAAATATTGTATATACAAACTTCAAGATCATTTCATTTGGTTTTTTGGTTTGTTTTTGAGACAGGGTCTCACTCTGTTGCCCAGGCTAGAGTGCAGTGGCATCATCATAGCTCACTGCAACCCCAAACTCTTGGACCCAACCCACTCTCCTGCCTCAGTCTGCTGAGTAGCTGGGACTACGGGTGTGCACCACCATGTTCAGCTAATTTTTCTATTTTTTGTAGAGACAGGGTTGCTCAACCTGGTCCTGAACTCCTGGCCTCAAGCCATCCTCCCACCTGGGCCTCCCAAAGTGCTGGGACTGTAGGCATGAGCCACCGCGCCCAGCCCCAAAACCATTCATTTTGACTGAGAAAGAAGGAGCTTCTTTAAAGAAAATTCTCATTCCCTGGCAGAGGGTCTGAGTCAGGGCTTTATCCTGTTCCTTTGGAGGAACATTGCGGGTACCACAGTGCTAACATGAGTGAAAGTTTACTCTGAGCCAGACTCTGTGCTTGGAGCTTTTATTTCATTTAATCCTCCTAGGGATACTATAAGGTGTCACTTCCATTTTGTAAAATAAAAGATTAAGAATGTAAGGCACATTGAGTTAAGGTAAAAGGGTAGAGCTGAGCTCAAACCTGAATGTGTAGGATCGCAAGCACTTGCACTCAGCCACTGAGCTAGTGCTGCTGCCGCCTTGTGCATGTTAAACCACAGGGCTGATTTCTGTCGGATCTGCCACGCTAGCAAACTAGATCTTGTGAAAGGAGAAGTCTCAGGATTAATTAAGTTACTGGGGTAGATCAGGACCTTTTGCAAAGTTTTCCTCTGTGAACCAGAGTTTTAACTTGTATATTTAGACCAGTATATCTCTGAAATGTGTATTTCCTTTTCAAATCAGTCTAGGGCCAAAAAGAATTAGAGTTACTAATAACCACTGAGAGGGAATTGGTATCTTTTTTATAAAAATAAAAAATACTTTGTAGTGAGCTAAGAAGTGAATAATCAACATGAACTCTCAAAACATTTGATATTTCTTTTAAAGAAAAAAATAGTATTTACTCAAGCCAGGAATTTTTGTATGTTTCATACAGAGGATTATTTCAGGCTGAAAAAAAATCAGCACTCACATGGAAGACAATTTTAATTTGTTTTACATACACACATATTTGAATGAGAAAATATTAAAGGAACTAGGTGGGGTGCGGTGGCTCATGTCTGTAATCTTAGCACTCTGGAGGCTGAGGTGGGAGGATCGCTTGAGCTCAGGAGTTCTAGACCAGCCTGAGCAAGAGTGAGACCACTATCTCTACTAAAAATAGAAAAATTAGCCAGGCATGTTGGTGCTTGCCTGTAATCCCAGCTACTTGGGAGGCTGAGGCAGGAGAATCATTTGAGCCCAGGAGTTCTGGGCTGTAGTGCACTAAGTTTGGCGTCAATATGGTGACCTCCTGGGAGTGGGGGACCACCAGGTTGCCTAAGGAAGGGTGAACTGGCCCAGGTCGGAAACGGAACAGGTCAAAACTCCTGTGCTGATCAGTGGTGGGATCTCACCTGTGAATAGCCACTGCACTCCAGACTAGGGAACATAGCAAGACCCTGTCTCTAAAAAAAATAAAATAAAATAAAATAAATAAAGGAACTAGACAACCACACACATAAAATACTATAACCATGTATTTAAATGTATATATTTGATCTTTTTTTCTCTCTCTCATACATTCAGAAAAAGTTTCTGCAGTCCCTGGCTCACCTGGTCCTGGCATCCTCTCTCATTTCTGAGTTCCCTGCATGCCTTGATGCAAGTCCATGCAAGTTTTAACAACTAGCTGTGTTAATATTGAGTTAAGCAATATCGGCATGCCCACAAAATTCTCTGTTCTTTTATGTGTGTATAAAAGAGAATGGAGATGAGCCCAAACTGTGTAAGTTTGTGGAGGAAACTCACATATCACCAGAACAGTGATACACCATTATTCAGGTGTCTCGGGTGTAGGAAAGACACTAGCTATGAACTCAACTTTCAGTGGCTCTTCACTGCCTACAGCAGCGTAAAAGGCAAACTCCTCAGCCTGATATTCGAGGTGTACCTCCCCCTCTCAATCTTATTTCCTTCCACCTTACCCCTGAATCTCTAAAGCCAGGCTCCAAATCATCACCGAATATGCTCAGAAGCAACTCTAAGGTTTCCAAAGTTTCCCTGGGGCCACCTTTTATCATCCCTGTGACTGGCACACATTGCCCAGTTTCTAGGATGGGACTTGGCCTTGATTTCTACCAGGACTGGCATTGTGCCTCATGTCCTGCTCACAGCACCACACCTAAGCTGCCTGCGCCCAGAGCCTTTCCCTGGCGGGCCTGATCTTTCTCTGCAGGCTCCCCAAGCCTCCTGATCACAGGTGGTCATGCCACAAATGAAGAGGTCATCCAAACCACAGTGCCTGCCTCCCTCCTTGACTTCTCATGCTACTGTGTTCCTCCCATCGGTGACACTCATCTCTTCCCTGCCCAAACTCTAGCTGACTCTATAACACCTTCTGTGTTCAATGCCTTCTCTGGCTGGCTGGCTCCCAGAGGCCCTGTCTCCACATCCCTCATTGGCTCCCAGTGTCCTTCTGCTCACCATGTCCCCGAAGTCCCTGTAGGCCTGGCCCAGTGCACAGAGTTTTTATGCCCAACAATCCCCAAAGGTCGAAAGGTGTTGTAGGGTGGTGTAAGAATGAACTAGAGTGACAATGCTTACACATCAGAGCTTTGTAAAGTGCTCAACTGATTTGAGGTGCTGATATTCCCAATATTCTTGATCTTGGAATCTTGGACACCACCCTTTCCCCATTGCCCGGTACCCCCGAGTCTGCTCCTGGAGTCTCATCTCTTCCCAGGGTCCAGCCTAAGGCTCTGGCGCCTGCTCACTTACACAGTCCAATGCGGGCCCTCTGAATTCTTAGGGCCCTCACTGTTTGCATCACTCAGAGTGACATTTCATCAGACCCTGCTTGGTGCATCAGGCTCAGGAGACATGGTTCTGCTGTTGACAAGTTGTGTGAAATCAGCTGGGCACGGTGGCTTATGCCTGTAATACTGGCACTATGGGAGGCCAAGGAGGGACGATTGCTTGAGGTCAGGAGATTGAGACCCCTGTCTCTACTAAAAATAGGAAAAAAATTAGACAGGCGTGGTGGTGTGTGCTTGTAGTCTCAGCTACTGGGGAGGCTGAGACAAGAGGGATTGTTAGAGCCCAGGAGTTTGAGGTTGCTGTGAGCTAGGCTGATGCCATGGTACTCTAGGCCAGGTGATGGAGGGAGACTCCGTCCTCAGCCACCACACCAAGCTAATTTTTTTCTATTTTTAGTAGAGATGGAGTCTCGCTCTTGTTCAGGCTGATCTCAAACTCCTGACCTCAAGTGATCCTCCTGCCTTGGCCTCCCAGAGTGCTAGGATCATAGGTATGACATGAGCCAACACGCTCAGCCTCCCAACATGACGGTATTAGGGGGTAGAGCCCTCCTGAATGGGATTAGTGCCTTTATAGAGAAGGCTGGAGGGTGCTAGTCAGCCCTTTCCAGCAAGTGAGGTTAAAATGAGAAGATAGCTATGAGGAAGTGAGCCCTCACTAGACACTGAATCTGACAGCACCTTGATCTTGGACTTCCCAGCCACTAGAACTGTGAGGAATAAACTTCTGTTGTTTATAAGCTACACAATCTATGGTATTTTGTTATAGCAGCCCAAATGGACAAAGACCATTTTATCCATCTAAGCCTCAGCTTCCTTATCTGTTAAATGGGATTATAATATCTTCCTCTGTGCAGTTGTGGTTTTTGTTCAGGTGGCAAATGGATACCATCTGTTTTCACAGATCTGTGTTTTGTCAACTTCATTGAGGTATAATTTACATACAATACAATGTACAAACATTAAGTGTACAGTTTGCTGAGTTACAATAATGTAAACTGGTGACCAGATAGGCAATGTATGTGCTTTTTAAACTGTCCAGGGATTGTACCAGGCACTGTGGAAGTTACAAAGTACCATAAAGCACCCTTAGTCAATCTGGTTAAACCTTTGATTAGGTTAAACCTGAGATACAATTTCTCACAGCTCCCAACGTCCTCTGCATAACAGACATCACATTGTCTGTCACCCTCCTAGCCTGTAAAGCTATTTCAGAGCATCTTCCACAGCTTTTTCCCTGCGGTATTGCTAGCACACAGTGCATAGCATTCCATAAGCATTTGTTATGAGACAAATGAATCAACATGTAAAGTTAATGACTATCATGCTGAATTTGCGCCAAACAAAACTTTCAGTCACTCATTCGGAGAAGACGCAGATCAACCTTAAAAGTTCGTAAATGGTGAAGAACCGTGGAGAAGCCAGCATTTGAGAAAGGTCAGGTTTCAATAGGATTAAGGAACAATTCAGAGCTCAACCAAGTACTTGGGAAAGATAAAAGGGGTGGGCTCCGACACCTGCCTAGGTGCATAAACCTTGCTGGAGTTTGATATGATTATCAATCTTTTAACTCTTATTGAGCGCCCGTACTACCAGATTTCTAAGCAGAGCTCCGGAATTAAAGGATGCCCATAGTTGCATGGTCCTCCCTCTCCACAACGGGCAGACACTGCTAGAGGTATAAGCCATGTGACCTCAACAGGGCAAGGAAAGGCATCTTCTTCAGATGACTGCCGTTAAGGCACGGGCGTTCTGCTCTTGCGACACAGCAGGATGCGGAAGACAGGGATCCGCAGGGTGCCCTCTTCTGGCGGAAGATCGGTCCCACCCTCCCCAAGCCCGGTCCTTTGGAGTGAAGCAGGTTGTAAACCTAATTGTGTCGCCGCAGAGATGCCGGTGAGACACCCGGTGACTACAAATGGAGCACACAGCGCGGTCGGGTTCCGCAGGCCGGTACCTAAAAAGAGTGGGCCTCTTTGTGACCTTCGGCGGACCGCCGGCTCCCAAGACCCGGGCGGCGCCCCGGCCCACGTAGCTGAGCACGCCCAGCAAGTGCCCGAGCGCCGTTCCCGCCCGGCCGCAGCTCGGGTCCCGAGTGGAGCAATGCACGGGGACAGGGTGAAACTTTATTTACACCTCTTTGGTCATGCTTGTTCCAGTCCACTCCTCCCTGAAAGTCCGGACGTCTCATCACAGGTCTAAATAAACCGCCCCCAACGGGCAAACCACCCTCTCCTAGGACTGCGCGCGCCCGAGCCGGAAATGACGCCACACGTGCGTCTTCCCGCCCTGCTCTTCGCTTGCTGTTCCGTGGCGGGAACTGAGGCGACAGTGGGAACCACAGTGACTGTGAGGCTCCTGGGCCCGTTATTCTCGAACTGGGGGACGGAGCGACGACTCCCAACCACCTCGGTGTTTCCGTATCCTGGAAACCCTGAGGACGAGCTGGTGGCGTGCTCGCTCCGGTGACTAGCGGCTGCAAGGCCCAGGCTGTGGCGGCTACCTACACGGTAAGCGGGCTGAACAGGGGACCTGCTGGAGAAATTGCAAGCTTGCCTTCGCTTTCCCTACTCCTGCCCTTGATGCCCCCGTGAAATCTTCCACCTCCATCGTAGCCAACCTCTCATACCTTGCCTTGCATCCCTTGGTGAAAGGGTGATTAGGGACAGCATCTTTCAGAGCCCTGCTTCGGGCTGTTTTAGTGTTTAGCAGCCCGAGACAGGGATGGAGTAATAACGTTCAAAACCTAGTCTGTTTACAGATACTAAAAATGTATTTTATTTTCTTGAGTATATACCCATATGCCAAGCACAGAACTACGTGTTTACGTACACTTTTATTTAATTCATTTGCTTTATGGAGTAGGCCTTAGTTCCTTTTACAGAACAGGAAACTGAGTCTCATAGATGTTAATTCACTAACCAAATATTATGGAGCATCTAGCATGTATCAGGCATTGTTATAGGGACCAGGGCATGTAGCAATGAAAAAAGTAGAATTGCCACAAATGCTAGAGATTTTCAGGTAAGCTAAAGATTTTTTTTACCCCTAAAAACAGCGTGGAAGAATGTATGCCTGAATGTTAGTAGTAGTTATTTTCTGGGTGAGATTTTGTATGAATTTTTTAAATTCCTCATGCTTTTATGCATTGTTTTGATTTCTTCAAATGAGCATGTTATCAGAAAAACAGCTGTTTCTATACTAACAACAGAGTCCCTCACCCTTCCTTCCCCACAAAAAGTCTCTAAAGGCAGGCATTGGCTCTACCAACAACACAGGTCCTTGAATGGAGTTCTGGCCCAAGAAAAGAAGTAAAGGTTCTCACTTGTGGTGGTGACACTTTTAATTGCTAAGTCCATTTCAGAGTCTGAGCTAGAGCTAGGCCCATGACTGAAATGGAAAAGACTTTAGAGACCCGTGTACAGTTTGGCCATTAGTGACATCATATTTATCAATATGTTCAGGACTCTTAAAAACTTTTCTGACATACTGTTTACCTTTGTTCTGTGACTGCTGCATTATAAATAGACTCTAAGTTCCTTAAGGACTTTGGCCTCTTTTATGTCCCTCTTTTATGTACAATGCATTCAGAGTGTCCTAGGTCATGGGGTGGTGTCCTTTATTAAGTAATTATTGATGCCTTTGCACAAGGCTAAGTGTGCTTTCAGGGTATACTTCCTTACAATGGTTTCAAAAAAGCTTTTCATTTTCTGTCTTGTACCTGGTCAGGGTGAAGTAACCATGCAGGCATTTCTAAAAGGCACATCTATCAGTACTAAACCACCATTGGCCAAGGATCATCGGGGAGTAGCTGCCACAGCAGGAAGCAGTGGAGAGAACAAGAAAGTGAAACCTGTTCCCTGGGTGGAAAAATAGTAAAAACACTTGTGTTTTTGTTAAAATAAGTAATAAATTGCTTCTCTAACTAGTTCTGATCAGTTTTTGTTTTTTTTTTTTTTTAACTTAGGGAGGAATGATTTGCTCTGTTTAGAGGATGTCTTTGAAACTCTCCCAGTCATAGAACCTTGGAACTGAAAGTTACCTTAGAATGATCTAGTTTAATTCTTTTTATTTTATAGATGAACTAAGATCTCTGCAACTAAAATCTACTGTTTTAGGGCATGGGATACAGAAGTGAAGAAAACTTCTGTAAAAAAGTTCCTCTAAGCTAGCTGTAAACTCAGTCGGGAGTTCTTCTTAAATTTAAATACAGTCTATTCCCTTTTTCATTATCAATAGGTGGGAATTGTTGAGTTTTTGTTAGCATATGTATTTTTAGCACAAACAATACTTAAATTGGCACTTAAATTATCAGTCAGCTAAGTGATATTATGATGAGTAATTGTAGCCACTGGGTGTAGCCTCAGTTATTACCAAACGTTTGCAGATTACTTGTAGGCCAAGTAAGGCCTTCATATGTTTTGTTTGGCACCAACAATGCCTATAGAAATCTAGATATTTTTAGTTAAATTATACATAGGGTGGAGAATCTAAATTTTCAGCTTCTGATGAGATCAAGCAACATTGGATACATGTTTTCACATGACAGCAATTAGATAGACTTGTGTACTGCTCCTTCTTTTGGAAAAGTCGTGTGTTCCTCAATTTGCCATTGTCCATGTTATCTCTTGTTTGATTCTCTGCCTTTCTCACTCTTGTTATCTGCCTGACCCCTGCAGGTATTTGAATATGAGACTGCTTTATAATATATACTGGTTTACCTAGGAAACATTATCTTACATAACTTCCGCATAGTGTTAACCTGGTTAATCAGAAAAGTATGGGTCAAAGTTAACTTTTGATCAGTTAACTAAACACAAAGCCTAATCTTAGAGTTGGAAGTATGACTTCATTGTAGCTTCTCTTAAAATCACTAATTGATGGTATGAGATGAAAATTTAATATATTATACCTTATATTGGTTAAACTTGTTTTGTTAGTCCTCATTGAAGCGATCTCCATTTTTTTGTTCAGTTAAGTGATGGAAAAAAATGATACTAACCAATTAACACATATTAAGTATATATGTGTTATAATTACATTAACCAAAATAGTTACCTATCCTTAGGTTATTAAATAGTTTTGCCTTTTCAGCTTAGGTTCATGGTCTTATTTTGTTAAAATATAATATTATTTTCTAAGCAAGTATTTAATTTTTAATCAGCATTTGTGGTATATAAAATAAAATTCTTTTCCTTAATTTTTGTGAGCATAACAGATGTAAGCAATGAAGATGGGAGGTGAAAAATTATTTTAGTATATATTTGCTTAAGGTAAATACAAATGGGGTTTCCACCTATCTCCAATTATGAAAACGTTTCTCATTACTGATATTTGAGAATTGTTATTGGTATTTTAGTGGAAGGAACACTTGAGACTTTTCTGTGTGGCTACTGTAATATACTAAATAACTCCTCTTTCTCCCCCACTCCCCTCCTCCTCCTCCAGTCGCCCAAAATCTGTGGATGAAGTTGCTTTCCAGGATGAAGTTGTTGCAGTGCTGAAAAAGTCTTTAGAAGGAGCTGATGTGAGTAGCAAATGGTGTTCAATGTCATTGGAAGATTTAAGACTTAATTTATTCTTCCTTCCTTTATTACCTCTCACCTCCATTAAATACTACGCTGTATATATAGTAAGTCCTATTTGATAACTGTTTGCACAGTGTTGATTAATTCAACAAATGCTTATTGAGCATTTCCTATTCAATCCTATATAGAACTGTTATATAGTATTCAAGTAAAGATCATTGACCAGGACTAAGTCCCTTTTTTCATAAGCTTTTGTTTGGTGGGGAGAGAAAGAATAAACAGGTAAACCAAACAAATAATTACAGATGATGACATCTGCTGTAAAGATTCAGGGATTTCTTTGAAAGTATAATTGCTCACCTAACTTTAGGATTTGGTTTGAACTATAATACAAAAAAAATAGAGCATTTAATTTTGCTTATAGCACTGTGTCTCCTGCTGTGATATGTGGGATAAAATATCTTTGGGTAACTTGCATTTTAGAGTATTTAAAGACAAGATAAACCCAAATGAAGAATTCACAACTTAAAATTGTATATGATGAAGTGCCCAAAGTGCTTTAAGAGCTCAGTGAAGGGAGGGAGAAAGTTGTAGATAAAAGTGGGATGTGGGTTTTGTTTTATTCCCTAGATTTGTGTCCTTCCCCTTAATCTGTCTGCTTTTAATTAGTACTTTTGGGTTTTGCTGCCATTGTTCTCCTCCTGGAATTATACTATTACAGGACACATTTTGAAAGAAGTTAAATTTATAAAACTATCTAGAATCTTTTTCTTTACCAGTTGTTTTAATTTGATCCAAATACCCTTTACCTTTTAATTTTATAACAATATACAATTTTAATTGCATAGTAATATTTACACAGATTGCAGAACAATATCTAATTTAATAATAACTAGTATCTTTAGCTCTTTAGGCAAACTTAGTGGGACTAAGATCCAATTCTTGACTTTATGCCACCTAATTTACAAGGCTGAATTAAGAACTTTCTTCTTAAACCTCTTGTTTAATATTCTGTGCTTCTTTTCAGAATAAGTTTTGTAAAAAGATGAAGTAATTTTTTAAATTTTAAAGAGTAAAGGAGGCCAGATATGGTAGCTCATGTGTGTAATCCCAGCACTATGGGCTGCTGAGGCAGGAGGATCACTTGAGGCCAGGAGTTTGAGACCAGCTTAGGCAATATAGCAAGACCTCGTCTCTCCAGAAAAGTATTTTAAAAAATTAGATGGGCGTGGTAGCATGCACCTGTAGTCCCAGCTGCTGGGGAGGCTGAGTCTAGAGGGTTGCTTGAGCCCAGGAGTTTGAGGTTACAGTGAACTATGATCGCACCACTGCACTCCAGTCTGGGCAGCAGAGCGGGACCCTGTGTGTAAAAAACAAGACAAAAAAAAGAGTAAAGGAAAATATTAATAATTCACTCCTTTATTTTAAAAGGTTAGAAAGAATTATAATAAGAGAAATTTTTCAGAAATCAATTTTAAGAACTGGTATTCTGCATACAGTTCTTGAATGTACCATATATGTTAGACTATTATATAATGTGAGGCCTAATAATTTTACCCTGTTTTAAAGAATTTAAAGTATTGTATGTGATAGTTAACCTGGATGAATCCTTACAAATGTTGGGGTATGCACAGATCAAAATAATGGTTGTAAACCTTAAAAACTAAGCCTAGGAGGATTTTCTGGGGTTATGTTTTAAGTAGTGAGTCTCATGGCTTATATCTGAAGCTATATGTTATCAATATAACAGTGATAGTTTTTTAATTAACATATTTGTGTGTTGGTTTATTCATTTATTTGGCAGATATTGAGTACTACAGTAGATGCTGAGGATACAGATGTGAATAGAACAAATAAAGTTCTTGGTCTTTTAAATCTTACCATCTAGTGAGGTAGACAAGCATTTTACAATTAAATCCAACAGTTAAACAAATAACAGTAGATAAATATAAATTGCAACAAGTACAACAAAGACTAATGAGAGAATGAGAAGAAAGTAACTTTGGATGGTCAGGGAAGGTTTCTGACTTGTAATGCATTAGGAGTTGGCCATGCGGAAAAAGAAGGGAATCAAACTTCAGGTCATGGGAACAACATACGTTCAGGCCAGAAAGTGCTGAGCTGTTAGAGACCATCATAAGACCTGGAAGGTGAGGAAGGTGGTGGGCAGATCATGGAAGTCTTTATATGCCATAGTAAACAGCTTGGGTTTTTAAAATTTGTTTATGTTTTTCTAAGTGGAGTGTGCAGCCAGTTAATAGTTTTAAGTAGCAAGCAGAGTGGTATCTGATTTGAGTGAAGAATGAATGGACAGGAAGGGGGAAGTTTAAGCAAGAGTGGAAGCAAACAAACTATTGCCTGGATTCCTCTGTGTAGTGATTTCTCTACATGAAAGGACATATTGAAGAGTGTACAGTTTCGTGACAGAGCTCAGTAGAATGTAGTACATTTATTAATCTTCACCACAGATCAGTTGTCTGCTTGGTAGGAGCCAAACTAGCTAGATCCAAGATATAAAAGAAGATGGCTAGTTGTTTAATCTTATCTTTCTTTTTCTAATGAATTTTCCCTGATACATGCAAGCATCCCTTCAGGATGCATAATCATGATGTGCAACAGTACCTAGTACTTAATAGATGTTAAGTTTTGTTTTTTTTGTTAACATTTCTGTTCTTGGAAATTCAGCTCATTTGAAGCCCTAGTATGTGTTTTTCAGTCCTTTTTCCTCAATATTGGCCAAATCCCGTTACTCCTTTGATCTATTTCCTCTTTAAAGCAGCTGATATCTTTATATAATATAAAATTTCACCCAATCTTGAACAAAGGGGTGGGATAGGGACAGAAGCCTGAGATTCCCTTCAGAAATAAGACGTTTCTAGAAATTCCAGCTTTGAAAATTTCACCTAAGTAGATTAGCTGTAGAGCAAGTATAAATATTCATTCAGTTTAGGAGATTAAAAACACATTTTGGGAAAAAGTGATAATATGTGAAAAAGCAGGATTTTAAAGTGTCAATGCACTGTTCCACATTTCTTTCGGTCATTGTGAGGTCCAGAGGCAAGAGAGAGACACAGGAAGCCTGAAGCCTCCGGTGTAGCAAAATGCCATTTATTTTGAGCTTCTGGGTGCAGATTGGTGGAGGCCAAAGAGCATCCACCCCTGAGGGAGCGGAAAACCTTGGGTTTTATAGAGGGTTTTTCCAGTGGGGAGAGGGGGAGTGCGGAAATGAATAACACCTGCTGCGATAGGGGAGGAGGTCGCTTTGTCCTTATGGGGCAGGGAATAGAAATGCCAGCACAGCTGTAGCTGCCTATGGCCTTGCCGCTCTCTGTGGTTGAAGTTAGATTTACAACCTTGGACTCTCCAGACTCCTACAGCTTTTGTTTCACGGGCTTTATGATCACTATCTAAGTATTATGTCCTATACATACTTTTCAGGTTCCCATCCTAAGCCAGCCTAACAGTCATCACTTTCATCTATTTGTGTCAGAATATAATTTATAAAAAATATTAAATTAAATTTCTACAGCTCCCTAATCTCTTATTTTATGGGCCACCTGGAACTGGAAAAACATCCACTATTTTAGCAGCAGCTAGAGAACTTTTTGGGTAAGTTAAAATCAATTTCTCTCTGTCTTTTTTTCTTTTAAGACTTGACACCAAAATTCTCTGATACTTCTGCTTTTTTTCTCTAAAAGTTTGCATTTGGTTTCTCTGTGGCGTTGTTCAGTTTCTATTTATTTCTGAATTTTAAGAATTAATCCCATGGACCCATTTCCTTCTTCTCCCCCAATAAATCAGCTTGCCTACATCTTTTGTAACCTTCATTTTGCATCATGTTCAAATGTTTGAATGTACCACAACACAGGGAGCCTATGATTTTTTTCATCACTTTGACTTTCTTTAAATTTGCTGTTACGGTTTTGAGGCCCAGAGAGGCCAACCAATCTCCAATTGTGATGATAGTTTCATCACCCTCTTAATGATTTTATTCGTATCTGTGTGACTGTATGATAGATCTCCTGTATCTAATGGTACCATCTGCACCATTCCTTCTTGAATTCCTTCTGCTCTGGACTTCTAGGCCTTGCCTCTGGAGTGGCCAGGCCAGCTTCTTGCCCTCAAGTCTCTTGAGTGTAAGCAGAGTGGGTGGTAGTGGATGCATTAAGATTCCAAGTACACCAGGAAATCTCCCTCTGAGCCACTTTCTTAGGTTTCTCTTCCTGGATTGACTGTCTTGGCTTAACCAACCATTCTAGGGGAGCCCTTTACCTAGAGTTAAAAGATACGTAGTGCCCTGAGTCTGACGTATGTGAAATGTGCACCAGCTTAACAAAGGCTGTCTGGAATTTACCCCGAATTTTTATATCAGACATATAACCAAAGGGAACATCTGATGTCGTACGTATGAAAATAATTACATGCCTCTTAAGCTACCATGTGTGTAAGGATAATTATGTCAAAATGTAAAAGAAGACAAAGGGAGAAGCTGTTGTAAGCCTTATATTTTGTTTATTTGACAACAGATTTCTCAAGAAAATTATAAAAGGGGTTTTTGATTATTCCACGGCTTAATCAGATGGAACTAAGCTGAACCAGCCTTAGCAATGTAATCATAATGAAAGTGTTATGTCATTTTTTATTATTTATCCTGAGTAGATCAGTCCAGATTATATAACTTTTTCTATATGCTTTATAAAATAATGTTTGTCCTTAACTAAAAGAACTTACTTTAACAGTAAGTTTCATATTTAATAGTATGTGTGTTTTTAAAATGGAAAATATATGCACTGAGCTTTCTAAATGTTTATGCCCATAGAAAAATGCTTAGGATATCATGCTGATTAGGAAAAATAAAGACCAAACTAAATCACAACTCTTCTTTTTATTTTATATAGAAAAAGAATAGAGGGAAGTTCCAAAACAGTGGATTGACAGGGTGTGCCAGTAATTTTTATTTTCTTTTGATTTCTCAGATTTCTTTACAAAGTTACCATATATTTTAGTAACTTTTTTAAAAACTCAACTTTAAAAAATTGTTCATGTTTTAATCTAGTAATTTTCCTTATAGCAAGCTACTCTGGAAATAATTTGAAATGTGCTATATTGTAAGATTATTTAAATTGTAACATATTTGAAACTGTCCAGACATCTGACAGTAGAAGAATGTTTTGTTTTTTTTTTTTTTTTTTTTTTTTTTTTTTTGAGACAGAGTCTCACTCTGTTGCCCAGGCTAGAGTGAGTGCCGTGGCATCAGCCTAGCTCACAGCAACCTCAAACTCCTGAGCTCAAGCGATCCTACTGTCTCAGCCTCCCGAGTAGCTGGGACTACAGGCATGCGCCACCATGCCCGGCTAATTTTTTCTATATATATATATTTTTTAGCTGTCCATATAATTTCTTTCTATTTTTAGTAGAGATGGGGTCTCGCTCTTGCTCAGGCTGGTCTCGAACTCCTGAGCTCAAACGATCCGCCCACCTCGGCCTCCCAGAGTGCTAGGATTACAGGCGTGAGCCACCGCGCCCGGCCGAAGAATGTTAAGTAAATTAATTAAGTAAATGATGATATATTCATAGGATGAAATACCATATAACCATTAAAATGGCATTTATAATGGTTTTGATAACATGTCAAGATGTTTATTATACAATGCAAAGTAGAAAATTGATTTAAAATTTTATGTTTTGTAATATCTGTGTTTTTAAATGCATGGAAAAAAGCCAAAATGGTAACCACATGGCTCTGCAAAAAGAGAGTACAGAGTGATTGTTGCCTTCTGTCCATAGTGTTTACTAGGTAGATTTTAAACTACCACAAAGTGTGCAAATGTTAAAATGAGATTTAAGCCTAGGTTGTTTGTATGTTCTGTTTCATATTTGTTTCATTTTAATACAGGCCTGAACTTTTTAGATCAAGAGTTCTTGAGTTAAATGCATCCGATGAACGTGGAATACAAGTAGTTCGAGAGAAAGTGAAAAATTTTGCTCAGTTAACTGTGTCAGGAAGTCGTTCAGAGTAAGTAAACTTGCCATCCTGTCTTCATAGTATGTCATTAAATTTGTTTTAAATACATGTTTCTGCCAAATTTTCAACTCTTCTTTCATGTTAGATCGTATTTTAGTCTAAATTATTTAGGCCCCAAAATCACCTTTTTACTGAGAGTTTGTCTAAGGAATAATTATTAATCAAATTTCATAGTTTGGCAATATGCTCTCATAATAAAAATCCTATTTTTGCAATTGTGTTAGGAAAAAAAAGTGACTTCTCGTTTCTATCAGGTATCTTAAGCTTCAATGTATATTTCATAGTTAGGGTGACCATGTAAGTTCTTGTCCAAACTGAGACACTTGTAGAGTTAAAGAAGATATTAATAATTAAAATAGGACTGTTCTGCCTCAAGTAAACAGGGATTTAGTCAACTACTTATACTTTTTAGATGGCTAAATTCCAAGATTAAATTTTTGGCACCTAGATATATATTTAAATTTTACATCAGAGCACACTTCAAAATTTATAGCAAGTGAATGACTAATTTTTTATATGTACCTGGAATTGACAATACAATCACAACCTCTGTAGCACCCAGTTTCCTCTTGTATGAAATGAAGACTGGGATGTAGACCGAAAGACCTCTGAGACTCCTTCTACCTGTGATATTTGAAATCTGTTTTCTTGGTATAATTTTTATCCAGTTGTGTTAATGCCACTTTTGGTGGGAGAAAGACTTTAATGGCAGATTACTAAAAATCTGCCATTAAAGTAAAAACCCACAAAATCGGAGAACATATTTACAAATCATGTATTTGAAAAGGTATACTTATATCCAGAATATATAAAGAACTTTTAAAACTCAGTAATAAAAACAAATAATCCAAAAAATGAGCAAAGAACTTGAATAGACATTTCTCCAAAGAACACACATATATGGCCAGTAAGCACATGAAAAGATGGTCATCAACATTAGCCATTAGGGAAATGAAAATCAAAACCATAGTGAGATATCACTTTACACCCACTAAGATGACCATAATCAAAAAGACAGAAAATAACTAGTATTGTGGCAAGGATGTGGAGAAATTATAAGCCTCATACATTGCTAGTTGTAATGTAAAATGGTGCAGCTCTTGGAAAACGTGTCTGCTCAAAAACATGTAAACAAATGTTCATAGCAGCATTATTCCTAATAGCCCAAACATGGCAACAACCCAAATCTCTAACTGATTAATGGATGAATAAATATTATTTGACAATAAAAAGGAATGAAGCAAACACATGCTACACCATGGATGGACCTTGAAAACATTATGCGAAATGAAAGCAGCCAGCCACAAAAGACTACATGTTGTATGATTCCATTTATATGAAATGTCCAGAATAGACAATCTGAAGAGACAGAAAGTAGACTACAGACTGCCTAGAGCTGGGAGCATTGAGGGAGAGGAGTGACTTCCTAATGGGCCTAGTTTCTTTTGGGGGTGATGAAAATGTTTTAAAATTAGATTGGAGTGATGGTTGGATGGTTGCACAACTCTGAATATACTGGAAAACATTGAACTGTACATATTAAATTGGTGAATTGTATGGTATGTATATATGTCAATAAAGCTATTAAAAACAACATACATGTTAATGTTTAACTCTCATGTGTTTCTCCAAATCAGTGGGAAGCCATGTCCTCCTTTTAAGATTGTGATTCTGGATGAAGCAGATTCTATGACTTCAGCTGCTCAGGCAGCTTTAAGACGTACCATGGAGAAAGAGTCTAAAACCACCCGATTCTGTCTCATTTGTAACTATGTCAGTCGGTATGTATATTACCCTGAAGATAGATGCTAGGCAGCATTATTTTGATAACACCAATTAGAGAAAAAATTAAAAATTTTCAAGGCTATATTTCTTCTCCATCAAGTCTTGATTTGTTCTTGATAAAAATGAGTTCTGGGGAAATTTTCTTTAGATACTGACTTGTTTTTTCCAATCTTTTACAGAATAATTGAACCCCTGACCTCTAGATGTTCAAAATTCCGCTTCAAGCCTCTGTCAGATAAAATTCAGCAGCAGCGATTACTAGACATTGCTGAGAAGGAAAATGTCAAAATTAGCAATGAGGTCATTACTATTATTATTATTTATAATTACTGATTCCTTTGATGAATGCATGTGAACAGGTCCTGATACCATTTCTTCAGACAAACAAGCTAAATGAGCAACAGTTGGAATGTCTAGGAATTACAAGGCTTAGCTTTTCTGATATTTTTTATTTTAGCTTATTATCTATTAGTATTTCAGAGACTCACATCTGGGGTGGATTTTATACATGTAACAACACATCTCTACATGGCAAGATTTTAGTTTCCCAGTTAATACTCCACTTCAACTGATAGAATATATAGGACCCTTATTAATTATAACAACTTGATCATTTAAATTTTCTTTGCTTACTTTATGTGATCAAGAAAATAGGATGAGAAGTATGGAACATCTTTTCATCTCTTCAGGTTTCTTTCAGAGGCAAGAGATCTCTATCTTCTTATTAGACTGATGCCGTCTTCATTAATTTTGCCACTATACTGATAATATTCCCACCAAAACAGAAATGTTTTTCTCATTAACTCTAGGCTAAAAGAGTGTTTTTCACTTTTCTTTATTAAAGTTATATAGCCTTAATTAGCCATCATAGGTTAAAAACAATTATTTTCTCTTCAGGTAATAGCTTATCTTGTTAAAGTGTCAGAAGGAGACTTAAGAAAAGCCATTACATTTCTTCAGAGTGCTACTCGCTTAACGGGTGGGAAGGAGATCACGGAGAAAGTGATTACAGACATTGCTGGGGTAAGAGCACTAGATATTCTGAAATTCTTTTAAATTGGCTTTTAGAGAATCTTCATCCAACAGATACATCCTGAATGCTTATCATGTGCCGAGGAAGTATGGTAAGGGAATATAACCTGGGAGTATCGGAATGTTTCAGAGAGGAGGTAATGCTGACTTTTCAGTTTGTCAGGCATGGCAGTAGTTAAGTCATCTCAGAAAACACTTTCAATTCTTACATTTATAGGAGGTAAATGGTGACTTTGTAGCAGTTTAAAGCAATTTTCAGCAGATAGCCTGTTCTTAAACATGAAAACTATTTTGCTAAAGAGTCATATATTTTAAAAAGGCATATCCAACTTACGGAAATCATTAAAGAAAACGGAGTATCACACCTTTGGATACGCCCCTGTCCAAACTCTCCTCAGAATCATCATTACCTTGAAAATTTTGTTCCCAAGGTATTTTTCACCTATGTTAGGCACAAGGCTGACAGCATTAGACCTCTTTAACTTTCTGGGCATTGTAGACTTTTAAGATCAACCAATCTCATCATTGGCATCTTCAAATGGAGAAAAATCTAGAGAAAAGGCACTTTCCCCTTTTAAAACTCAGTTTTCCATCTATTTGGCTGATTTTGGCCACTGTTCTAAAATATCGTTATAAGCCACTGGCATACCTCAGGGTTAGAGAAAAAGGAGAGTAGGTTTCACAAGACGGGAGAATTTCATACCCACTGACCAGAGCAGCTGTTCTTGTTCTATGTGGGCCCAAACTTGGGATTGTTTTGGAAAAAAAGTAAATTTTGTGTACTTCACACAGAGGAGCCATTAAGGGACTTCAAAAGCACAATTCTATCATCTCCCTGCTTGCAGGGTGATGGTGACTGGACTGTAAGGTAAACACTACATGGAATTATGCTGGCCTTTTTCCAGTTCTTTGCCTTCCTAACTACACACAGGGTTATTGGGGCACTAGTTCTATGTCCTATGCACACATGAGCTACCCAGGTATTCCAAGTGTGGAACAGAAGGGAGTCGGGAGGGAATATCCAAAACTGTTTCCACCCAGAAACATCTTTATATACCTTTTCAGGTAATACCAGCTGAGACAATTGATGGACTATTTGCTGCCTGCCAAAGTGGCTCCTTTGACAGACTAGAAGCTGTGGTGAAGGTAAAGTCAGTTTGCTAACTTCCAGAGGGAAAAATTTCAAGTGATTCTACCAAACTTTTTTTCTATTATAGGAGTTAATAGATGAGGGTCATGCAGCAACCCAGCTTGTAAATCAACTTCATGATGTGGTTGTAGAAAATGATGTCCTTTCTGATAAACAGAAGTCCATTGTTACAGAAAAACTTGCTGTAAGTAGACACTCTGCACCTAAAGAAAACACTTAACTATACCTGAAGGACATTTACTAACCTTTTTAAATTTCCTCCTAGGAAGCTGATAAATGCTTAGCAGACGGTGCTGATGAACATCTACAATTGATCAGCCTTTGTGCAACTGTGATGCAACAGTTAACTCAGAATTGTTAAGAGAATAAAATACCTCTATGTGAATGTAGTTTTGTTTTTTGTAAGTATAGGGTTATCAAAAAATAAAATGACAAAAGCACCTTTAAAGTGAATATACAATTTATTTAACATTCAAACTTCATTAAGACATGTGCAATATGGCAATTTTACTGGGGATTTAACCCTACCTAGGATATGATTGCTTGCTGGGGCTTAGCAACAGGGTCCAGTTCACACTTAGCACTAATTAAATACTTTATTGAATAAATACAATACCAAACAAAATGCATTCAAATGCTTTCTAAAAAAATCAATTTTAAAGGCCTTTCTATTCAGGCTAATGACAAACACAATAAAGGCAGATATGCTAGTTTAACATAATTGGCTGATTTTATACAGCACTTATATCGTTTAGTCCACAAGTATATTATTAAATGATAGAGAACATCTAATACAACCATTTCTACAGAACTAGGAAATAAATTTCTAAGAAAGAAAGATTTTACAGACCCCATCTTTTATACCCACCCCAACAGTCTAACTCTAAAGAGGATAAAGCCAATGACTTTCCTCACAAGAGCTCACGACTAATGTCGCTTTGCTATCAAAATCTGTATTTCTGATCCGTTATGAGCATTGAGACAAGATTCAAATATTCCCAAAGAAGCACAATGCACGTTGTGATCGCCTATTCAGCAACAGCGAGCACTGCATTCAAAACTATCTCATCCCAGGAATTAAATAAGGTCAGCCACATTCATGGGCATTTCCTCCACTGTAGTATTGTAGAAAGTCTCAATGTCACGAAGAATCCTCTTGTCTTCTTCAGTAACAAAGTTTATAGCCACACCTTTCCTCCCAAATCGACCCCCTCTGCCAATTCTGTGTAAGAAAAAGAAATCAGCAATCAGAATGTTACTTCTCACGTAATTTATGAACTACTGAACATGACGATCCACTTGTTAACCATCAGCTGCTGTTTACTTATCAAGGTTATAGTTCGTGCTTCTAAATGGAGCACTAGCTGCTAATCAATATCTAGAGAAAAAAGTCTTCCTTTGCAGTTAGTGCCAAAAGGATTCAAGGCTTGTCTGGCTGCAAAATGAGATTTCATCAGGTGTTTTGAGCAGTATTATAAAGCAGATGACAGTACTGTGTTTGGGGCAGTGAAACTAAAGCCCATACCAAAGTGGGCCAGCCAAGAGCAGGTGTCAGCCTGGGACAGATGTAAACACCAGGGATAAAACAAAAAGAACAGTTACGTAATCCATTTCGACGCACTTCTGGAACTGTAGACTGTAAATACAAATGCTGCAAGGTTAACTATTTTCTAAAACTTACTTTTTTCCAGTGGGAAAACTAATTTGGTATGGTAACCCAAACTTATCACTGCTTTTTTGCTCAGTTTCACACGTTATAACTCAAATTACTCAAACGTGTTTAACTCCGAACAACTCTCTACCTTCCTGATAGAAACCAGACAATACAAACCACCTAGTAAGAAATACTCCCTAACAGAAATGCTAATATACAAAATGCCTTGGCTGGAGCAACTTAAAATATTAAATAATCATGACAAAAGAAAAACAAATATAAATACCGACTCGCTCTTTATTCAAACAGTGTGCTGTTTCGCTTATGATTCCACGTCCTAAATTACGTCAACGCCGTTTCTGAGTGCCATCTCGTCATCAACTGCTGCTATCGACTCCTGTATTTTTTAAAAAGTCTTTTTTTATATCATATAACAAAGTACAATTCAATTTATTTAGGGATAAAGCCACTAAAACTAAACCAGGGATCACTCAAATTGCTACCAGGCGACACCAAGAAAATCCCAACTATAGAAAAATCATCACCAAGAAAAAAGCACATGGACACAAGAACATCACTAAAAATAAAGCTCAGAGCTAAAACCAACAGATGTCAATATAAACCTGATCTGTATGTTATATCCACAATCAGGGCAACATCTCCACGTTTTGCCACTTTGTTCTGACCTGTCTTTCCAAGTACAACTTTACATCATCTAAGTTACTGTCCTTTTACCTTTCATACAAATCACAGTGGAAAACAACACATGAGGTTTTCTTTTCTAATACACAGTCAAGATGCCATCTTCTCACCTGTGAATGTAGTTTTCACGATTGGTAGGTAGGTCATAGTTTATAACCAAAGACACTTGTTGCACATCAATCCCACGAGCCTGAAATACAATGATGTATATGTTAATAATCCTAATTTAACAAACTGGACACCTATGTAATGTAGGCCACAAAATAGTAATGAACTATACTAAGTGGTATAGCCCACTGTGGAGTGTGGTCTTTTCTTTATTCTCCCAAATAGCCCAAGTTGGTAAAGGTTATAATAAAACCTTCCCCCCAAAACTTAACTTTTGGTAGATTTAAAGAAGTAGTAGGAGACATACTTACCAACAAGTCAGTAGTGATTAGAACACGGCTTGACCCTGATCGGAATTCCCTCATGATAACATCTCTTTCCTTCTGGTCCATGTCACCATGCTGCAAAGTAACAAACCTTAATTCAAGAATCACCAGTCAGGTCAATATTTACTTTTATCAACATGTATGAGACCAAGCGTCCCTGGCTGCTACAAGAGTATAACAGACAGGTATAGTAAAGAAACACTTTATTTTGAGCAGGGGGAACAACAACACAGCACTTTACAGCTATATTGTAGTCTGAATCCTGCTTTAATGGAAATGTAGACATCTTAACGACAAAGTTAGAACCTCTTACCAGAGCAGATACTGTGAAGTCTCTGGCATGCATTTTCTCAGTGAGCCAGTCCACCTTGCGCCTTGTATTGAGAAATATAACAGCCTGTGTAATGGTCAGTGTCTCATACAAGTCACAAAGTGTATCCAACTTCCATTCCTACAATATTTCAAAGAGAAAATTAACAGTCATTTAAAATGTTTTCAACCTTCATTTGTTAGAAATCCATTCTGTCTATCTTACAATATATTGCACCGAATCTTAAGACAAAGGACACTGGACATTAAGAAAGAGGTCCACCCTAGTCTTTACAATCCAGTGCAGTTACTTTTCTTCCTGTGTGTACTCTGCTAGCATTATTACAAAAACCAAGACATGGTCCTAGTTTCTGCAATTTTAGCACAGTGCTTATACAAGAAGGTAAAAAAATCTGGCTAACACTGATGTTTAAGAATTAGACAAATTACCTCTCTTTCAACATTAATATAAAACTGTTTGATTCCTTCAAGGGTCAATTCTTCCTTTTTCACCAGAATGCGAATAGGATCTCTCATGAATTTTTTGGTCACTTCCAACACATCAGTTGGCATTGTGGCAGAAAGCAACACAACCTTAAAAATAGACAATGATTATGTTGTAGCACAATTTTCACAGCATTTCTAAAGGAAAAATGTTTGAGACCAAGCGTCCCTGTCTTACTACGGAATGAAGTTAGACAGAGATAGTTATATATCAATTGTTTTAAGCAGGGGGAACGACAATATTAACACTTCAGTTATATTGTAACAGTACCTGCTACATTAAACCAAACCTCCACTTAAGAGGGAGTGAAATAAAGCTTACCTGAATACTTGTATTTAATTTTTGGAAAATCTCATAGATTTGATCCTTAAACCCTCGGCTTAACATTTCATCTGCTTCATCCAAAACGAACATTTTGATCCATTTTGGAGCTGTTAAAAACAAAGTCATACTATTTTCTCTAGAGTCGTAAGATACTATTTAACTTCTTTTTGACTATATAACAGTAAAAACACATTACATTCTTTAAAAAAAAGATAGTACTTACAAAGGTATCGTCTGTTTAACATATCAAACACTCTCCCTGGTGTACCAACTACAATATGTGGTGCTTCAGCCTGAAGTTTTTGCATTTCATTTCGAACATTCGTTCCACCAATGCAAGCATGACAAGTTGCTCCCATATAGTCTCCAAGTGCAAGAATTACCTTTTGGATCTAAAAACCAAAAACCTTAATCATCATCAGGCAGAATCACAAGCTCTGTGACTAACTTCCAGAACATAATGGCATGTATCTGTTCTGCCAACAGCTTTTATGCATGCATAGCACAGAACTACTTTCAAGCTTAAAATGCAGACTGATTTAACTGCCTCAAAATAAAATTCCCCTAATACCTTTCTTGTGCCTTGTCAAACTTGGGATTCTGTTGCCCCACGTATCAGCTAGGCAATTAAAGAACTAGTATCATTCCCTACATTATCCCTCACTGTGTAGGAAGGTGTAAATAATGAAACTTAAAAAGTTCTCCAATTACAGCTGGGGAAGATGTTGGTAATTTTTTTCCCCCGCAGGGTACTGTGCCTTACATAATTTTGACCTTAATAAAGCCTACAGCTTTATTAGGAAGGTTTACTTCAAAGCCAATACAGCAGTAAGCTTTGAAAACATAGCATGCAACAGATGCATCACAAACTACTGAGACAGTCAAATGGTAACATGTCACTGCAGTTTTCACGTTGCACAACTGCATTCAAACTTAAAAAATGGGGATGGATCTAGTATACCCTGAACAGAAAGCTTCAGATTCTCAATCTGTTGGTATACAACCCTACAAACCATACCTGTGCACCCAGTTCCTGTTTAACTTTCAACAAAAACTCCCTGCATGCATGGACAATTAAAAGGAGGGCTCTGATATAGGACCAATTTATACTAAGTTTTAAATTCTTCACAGTTGTGAAACCTGAAACCTATGCAACACGCAAGCAGTTTTTTTGAACTACACTATCAATACCTGTTGAGCCAGTTCTCTGGTGGGGGCCAATACTAGTGCTTGGGTCTCCTTGAACTCAATCTCCAACTGTTGCAGGATGGAAATAGCAAATGTGGCTGTCTTGCCAGTACCTGACTGAGCTTGAGCAATCACATCATACCCTAAAAAAAGTAGGATACATATTTACCGATCCCACATCAAATCGTCACTTCTACTTCACACCATGTATTCCATTTGGAACATAAAATATGCCCAAATAATCAAGTGATCAGCAATGAGTATTCTCTTCATTTCAGGTCAGTCCCGAAAGATGATTGCCATCATTTCACTTTAAGGAATACAAATAGGTGCTAGTCCCCCAAAGGTTACTTTCCCTTTTATGGTCCAGGTCTACGTACAACAATGAATTCGTTTTTTAAGAACGTCAGTGTTTCTTTTACCTTTAATACAAGGAATAATTGCTCTCTGCTGAATAGCTGAAGGCTTCTCAAAACCATAAGCATAGATGCCCCGAAGAAGAGACTCTTTTAAATTCATATCATCAAAGTTATCAACAATCTCATTCCAGTTGCTCTGTGATTTAAAACAAAAAACAAAGGAATAAATGAGACGAACAAACTCACCTGTCCAGAGTTTCAAAATCCACACCCGTTTCTTACCTCGATGACACCATCGGGGTCCATTCCCTCTGGGCCGCCATGTTCTCTGCTGACAAGAATGCTGCAGTTAGACAACATCCCTTTCCCAAGCCGCCTTAACTACACCTTAAAGGGACAGGCAGCCCTTTAAACCTGTCTCATCACATTACCCTCCCCGCTGCGAGCACACTTTCTAAGAGCAAGAATAACCGTCACAGGGCAAATACAAGACTGCGCGCCTCCTCTTAAGGTAGAGGGCTGCGGAGGCCCCCAGGCCCGAGCGCCCGGCGCTCCCGTTTCGGCGGTCGGGCGTCTCGCGAGAGCTGCACGCGCTGAGCTCCGCCCCTAACACTGCGCAAGCCGAGTGATTGACGCGGTTGGGGAGGCCCGGCGATGGCCGTGCCAACGGTTCGCCGGCACCCGGGTGTCGGTCCAGTCCCGTCGCTTTCGCCCCGTGGCGGGTGGGCGCCGCTGCCACCCGTTCCCCCCTAAGTAAAGCTTAGGACCCCAACTCGTGCTGTTGACCGAAAACAAAGCTTCGAGACCCGATTACACTGTCCCGAATGCAGACTACGCCACGGCTTTTAACTAAACATTTGCCGTGTTCCACACAGGGAAGGGACGGAAATGTCACAGGCCTTTGGGAGAAATGACACCCTTTAACCACTCCGTTTTCGCACCCATGTCCTATCTCCACGCAATCTGGGGCCCTACCCACTATGGAAGCTTCTCGAAGGACACAAGGGTACTGTACCCCAGGGAAACGTCTAGGAACCTGGAGTTCCTTGCCTCCAACCTATTCACTACAGTCTCCCCCGGCGCCACATGACCTTCGCTACCGAACACGGCCACCGAAAGAGCGCCATACCTGTTATAATCCGCAGAGCCACCAGACATGATCCGAAGAACCACTCAGCGCACGACTGAAAAGACAGCAGGTCCGCGCCACCCGTTTTTTATAGGCTCGCGGCCGGAACCCGTTTCTTGCGGAGGAATTTTCTCGTCGCTCTTCGGTCAGCCACAAAATTATGATCCTGAGCTCGTTACCGCAGGTAAAATCCTAACCAAGTTGATGGAAAGATCCAAATTTGATAATTTCTCGATATTACAAGGTCTCTGGAAACCCCAGGACCCGGAGGAAGTCTGGGACTCTTTGCTGTGCGGCGGAAGAATATTGCTGCGGTGGTGCTCAAATACCGCGCTCCCCGCCCGCCTTGCTCCTACGGGGTTTCCGCGTCCCTGACGCAGAGGCGGGCCGGGGGAGCCAGGGTCGGGTCGGGAGGCGGAAGCTCGGGGTGCGCTGCTCGCTGGGCGGCCGGGGCTTCCTACTGTCGAGGGGGCCTAGCTCGCCGCGGGCTGCCGGCACTTGGGTGCCGGAAGGGCAGGGACATCCACGTCTCCGCTGGAGGGGACCAAGTTATTCTGCCTGTGCCCACCGCTGTTTAATTTGACAATAAAGAGCCTCGGCCTGGCATTTTTGCCTGATCGTTTAACATCTCGAAAGTGTGAAACTCCTGCTAGGGAAAATGTCGGCCATCCAGCAAGTCCAGAAAATCCGGTTTACCGGTACGTTTTGCAGCGCGAGAAAAAATGTGTAGTATCATTTGCAAACGTCTCTGTAGTAGCCAACTCTATTATGTTGCTTCTAGTCTTCTCTCCCTCTCTTTTTAAAAACAATGCTAATGATTTTAACCTAACAGGTGTGAGGAATGCCTGATAAAATAACTTTGCAAGTGGATAAAATCATTCTAAACGTAAGCAAATAGATTATTGCTAAGGATCAGTAATTTTCCTTGTAACGCAGTAATTTAAATGGATGGTTCTGGCAGATGACAGCTCAGTGCTGCTTTGGAACTATACAGGTTTTGATTCCAGTGTATACTGGTTTTTTTTTTTTGTTTTTTTTTTTAAAGATTTCGAGTTTTAATTGCCTATACATAATGAAATATTGATCTTACTGAAATTCAAAACAATGCAATCCTTGCTGCTAAATAAACTGCAAGATTGTTTAAGCTTCCGAGGTTTTCAACTAGCCCCAACCCAGGTTCCTTGATAAAAAAAAAAAATAGTATATTTAATCATTGAATTTTAAAATACAATCCTACCCACGGTGCAATCCTACCCACCATCACAAATACTCAGGAAAACATTTTCTCATTTATTCAGCAGCCCAACTTAAAGTCTTATTAGTAGAAAAACTGACTCTTAATTTTCTAAATTATAGAAGATATTTGGTTCTAAATACTACTTGATTTTTTATAAAAAAATATTTATTTGAAAATTATCATTGTGCCAGATACTTTGACAAAAGTAAATAGCAAAATGACAAAGTGGACCCAGCCCTCCATGCAGTGATGGTGCCCCTCATTCATCCTTATGTAGTGCTCAAATCCAGATTTGAGGTGATGCGGGACATTTTCTGAGAACTATGGTTATAAGAAATCGTTATTGTCTCATCCAAAATCCAATAAAATATCCTGGGATCTAAGAAACTAAAGAAAATACTAAATCTACTAAATACTAAAAGTGACCAACCATTTGATCTCACTTGAGTCTTAGAGTGAAATCAATTGATCATAGGGTGAAATCAATCAACAATTAACACGTAATTGTTGAGTGTTGTCTTTAGCACTACAACTAGTTGTTGTGGAGGATTTTTCAGAGTCTCTTAAGGGGAAGTAATCAAGGGCAAAATTCTATGGTTTCGGTTACAAGCGCTGAGGAAATTTCAGAATAAAATTCAGAGTCAAAATCCAGACCACACTGCAAGTAACTCTACAATATCTTTCTAATAAATGCTGTGCTTACCACAATTGCACGTGCTTACTAAATAATAAATAGCATTAATATGTAATAAATGAATTAAAGATCAAAACATTTACTTTAGAACATACTCTCTTAAATTTAAGAAAAGTGTTTCTACTTACCTGGAATCTGAAAATCAGATAGCCTTCTCAAAGTCAACTATAAATGCTTCTTGGCCAACCTGGAGTGTGTGAGACCATTTATACTGCAAACATTACTAAAAATAATATTCTTTCCCTATGTGAGCCAACCACTATAGTTTAGTTTTTGTGGGTTTTTTTTTTCATTTTTTTTTATGTTTTGTTTTGTTTTATTTCAGCATATTACGGGGGTACAAATGTTTAGGTTACATATATTGCCTTTGCCCCACCTGAGTCAGAGCTTCAAATTGGTATCAACTGTAGTTTAGTTTTGCTCTTCCCTGGCCTCAGCTGATGATTATAAACCCATCTACCAGAGGAAGCAAGAAATTAGTACAAATTTGTCAGCACTACGTAGAAAAACAATAATAAAACCTTAAAAGAGTATGCTTTATGGTGGTAGTGACATTTTCCTATAGAAAA
This sequence comes from Eulemur rufifrons, assembly GCF_041146395.1. NCBI lineage: Eukaryota > Metazoa > Chordata > Mammalia > Primates > Lemuridae > Eulemur > Eulemur rufifrons. The sequence continues at coordinate 76,917,056 of NC_090989.1, forward strand.
TATGATGCATTCTCATTATTTGGGGGGCATTTGTGTGCCATCTTGAGGTTCTTACATTATTTTAAATGCATCAGTTGATTTTAAGTGATAGGTACACATTTAAAGCACTGTCTTGATAATCTGTTGATACATAACATTTACTAGGGTATGTGTTTCGGAGCTAATTATTACTTATTAATGTTATTTTATTATTTAAAATACAGTATAATATATGCTGTCCCTATGGCTATATTTCAGTGTTTGAAAAAACTGCCTGGAGCTGGATAGGGAGGGTAGTACTGCTCACCTCTTCTTATTCAATTACTGGAGGGAATTAGAGACCAGGTTCTGCTTGCTTGCAGTGCCCCCTGAAGCAATTTGCAGGTGGCACTCACTGCCGTGTTCTTCACAATAACTTCTAAAACTATTTGCATGGAGATAGATAAAGATATAAACAGAGTTGAAGAAAATGGAGAAAACTGAGGAGTGCCATGGAAGGGCTGTTGAAATACATAAGAACTAAGTCTGAATCCATTACTCTATTGTGTAACCAAGATACGGAAGTTTTTCTACCCTTACTGAGAAAGGCTAACATAAAAGTACATTGCTATACTCTAAATCAGGAGATTGAAAACCATGGTATGCATAAAAATCAATGGGAAATTCTATCTGAAATGCAGATATCTGTGGGCTTTGCCCTGTCACCCAGATTCACCAGATCTGAAGTAGGGCCAGCTTTTTATTTTGAAAAATGTAAACCTACAGAAAAGTTGCAAGAATAAAACTGATTACCGAATGTTTTGTCCTATTTACCAATTGTTAAGTTTACCCTATTTGTTCTATGACTTTCTCTGAACCTTTTGAAAGTTACATATATGGTAACAATTCATTCCTAAACATCCTTTAAATGAAGATATTCTCTTTCCATAAAACCATAAAAATGTCATTATACCCTAAAAATTTACTATTGATACAAGAATATTATCTACAAAACTATCTATATTCAAAATTTCACAAATGTCCCAATAATATACTTTATGTTCTTTTTAATTTCAAAGTATTATGGAGGTACAAATGTTTTTGGTTACATAGATCACTTTTGTAATGCTTGAGTCAGGGTTAAAAGTGTGCCAGTCACCCAGATAGTTTTCATTGTACCCGATAGGTAGGTTTTCACCCATCCTCTCCTTCAACCTCCCCTCTGCTTATTTTTAAAATCTAAAATCCAATCAAGGATCACATACATTTAGTGGTCCTGTCTCTTTAGTCTCTTTTAATCTAGAGGAGTACCCCCTACTTGCTTCCTATCGTTTATAACGTTGACATATTTGAATATTCCAGACCAGTTTGTTTTTGTTTCTTTGTTTTAGAATGTCCCACAATTGAATTTTTATCACTGGTCCCTCATTATTAGATTCCGTTTCAACCTTTTTGGCAAGAGTACTTCATATAGGTGGTGAAAAATCCTCCTCAACCCATCACATCAGGAGGCGCATAATGTTAGATTTCGCATTATCCGCATGTGATTTTGATTCAGGTTAGTTCAGGGAAAAGAAAAACCTGCTTCAGGCCAGGTGCAGTGGCTCACACCTGTAGTAGTCCCAGCACTTTGGGAAGCTGAGGTGGGAAGGACCGCCTGAGGCCAGGAGTTGGAGGTTACAGTGGGCTATGATTGTACCACAGCACTCTAGCCTGGGCAATATAACAAAACCCCATCTCTACCAAAAAAGTTAAAAAATTAGCCAGGCGTGGTGGTACACTTCTATAGTATCAACTACTTGGGAGGCTAAGGTGGGAGGATCGCTTGAGCTCAGGAATTTGAGGTTACAGTGGGCTATGATTGTCCCTCTGCCCTCCAGCCTTGGGCAACAGAGCGAGACTCTGTCTCTAAGAAAAAAAAAGAAAGAAAGAAAGAAACATGCTTTAAACCTTTTGAAGTTTTGTGCTTCATTTGAAGTCATGAAACTTTATAGAAGTTCTGTATTATCTGCTCTACTGCTTTATTTGAACTGATAAAACCATCAACAACAAACAAATAACTATTAAAGTGTATAGCATGGTGCTGAGTCCTTGCAAGCATCTAGAAAAAGAAAAGGGACAGTTTTCACCTTGTGTCCAACTGAGAAAGTAAAATAAGCACATAAAAAACAACTTAAGAGAACAATTGTCAATCAGGTAATTAAAGATCAGAAAATTTGTCAATACTCAATGGAAAAACAGATACACTTCTATTCTGCTGGTGGAAGTTTAAATTAATGTAACATTTTTGAGAATATTTTGGTAATATGAAGAATTAAAATGTACATGTCCTTCGACCCAACAATTCCAGTTAGGAATTTTATTCTAGGCATATACTAGCACAAAAATTCAGAACCCAACTCCCTCTGCCCTCACAATGAACCAGGACATTTCTTCATTATTTTAATAGCAAAAAACTAGAAACAAAATAAATGTCTATCAAAAGGAGATCAGTTAGTAAATTGTATGCTATGCCTATTAAAAACAATGCAGTAGCCAGGTGTGGTGGCTCATGCCTGTAATCCTAGCACTCTGGGAGGCCAAGGTGGGAGGATTGCTTGAGGTCGGGAGTTCCAGACCAACCTGAGCAAGAGCGAGACCCCATCTCTACTACAAATAGAAAAAATTAGCCAGGCATGGTGGCGCGTGCCTGTAGTCCTAGCTACTCGGGAGGCTGAGGCAGGAGGATAGCTTGAGCCCAGGAATCTGAGGTTGCTGTGAGCTAAGCTGATGTCACGGCACTCTAGCCTGGGCAACAGAGCGAGACTCTGTCTCAAAAAACAAACAAAAAACCCAATGAGGTTTACTTCTACTTCTGGAAAGATGGAGTAGACATACTTTTCCCAATTCCTCCTACTAAGTACAACTAAAACTCTGTACATTATACATACAACAAACACGAGAAGACTCTGAGAGGTGGAGAAAAGAAGGCAGACTGGCTGGGAACCTCGAGACAAGCATGGTGGTAAGTTCTCTGGGTTTTCTTTTTGCTTCACGTATCCCAGATTGAAAATGAAGCTGCTAGCAACCCAGAAAAGCCAACAGGCACAGACAAGAAAAAGCCCCAACAAAAGTCTGCTTTCTCTACCCAAAGAACAAGGAAATGGGCATCCTAGGGAGACAGAAAAATTTTAGACAATAATTGCATTATTTCAGCTAAAAACCACAGAAGAAACTGAAGTCCTACACACATCCATGCCAGCAAAAGCCAAGTGGGGAGCCTATGATTCCGTCCTTGGGAGGCTATACTGAAGCACCCTGACATCCCCCCCCACCACTAGCACCTTCATGTTATCTGTAGAGACCACATGGGGAGCTGGAACTCCCATCCCCACCCAGCAGCAACAAGGAGCACCCCCTCTAGTGTGAGTGGGAAGCCTGGCCGCCTTCCTCCTCCTGGCAGCAGAGAGGCAGTGCTTTCCTTCTCCTGCCAGAGTGGCATCAGAGAAAACCAGCTAAAACAGATTTAAGTAAGATCTAATAAGCACATGAAAAAATGCTTGACATTACTAATCACTAGAGGAATGCAAATCTAAACTACAATGAGATACCACCTCATATCATACCACCCATTAAGATGACTATTATAAAAAAACAAAACAACACCAGACAATAATTGTTGGCGTGGATGTGGCAAATTGAAATCCTTTTACATTGCCAGTAGAAATGTAAAATGGTGTAGCCACTGCAGGAAACAGTATGATAGTTCCTCAAAAATTTAAAGAATTGCCGTATGATCCACCAATTCCACGTCTGAGGACATACCCAAAGGAAACGAAAGCAGAGATGCAAAAGGATATTTGTACACCAGTGTTCACAGCAGCATTATTCACAATAGCCGAAAGGTGACAACAACCCAGACATCCATTGGCAGATCAATAGATAAACAAAAGGTATTTTATACATACAATGGAATATCATTCAGCCTCAAAAAGGAATGAAATTTTGAAACATGCTACAATACGGATGAACCTTTGTAGACATTATACTAAATGAAATAAGGCAGACACAAAAGGACAAATAGTATATGATTCCACTTATATGAGCATAGAAACAAAGTAGAGGGTCATAAGGGACTGGGAGGAGAGGAGAATGAGGAGTCATTGTTTAATGGATGCAGAGTTTCAGTTTGGTAAAAAAGGTTTAAAGATGAATAGTAGTCATGGTTGCACAACGTTATGAATATACTTACTGCCACTGAACTGTACACTTAAAAATGGTTAAAATGCTAAGTTTTATGCTATGCATGTTTACCAAAGTAAAAACCAAAACCAAAAAACATTTCTAGTCAAATAATCCAATTAGAATGAAGTTAATCTGTTAGAATGAAGTTCTCCCACCTAACATGTGGTTGTTAGTCTACTGATTAAAATATATATATATAGAGAGAGAGAGAGAGAAAGCTCTAGAGTCACATAAGAGTCTCCAGGTTTCAATAGAAAATCACTTATGCCGAGAATCATGAAAATCTCAAACTGAATGAAAAATACAACGGATGCCAACTCTGAGATGACAGAAATCTTAGAATCTTCTGATCAAGATTGTAAAGCAGCCATCACACACACAAAAAAAGCTTCAATGACCAATTATGAACATACTTGAAACAAATGAAAAAATAAAAAGGAAAAATTGTTAAATTTGACTCATCCTCAAAATGAAAAACCTTTGCTCACTTTTTTTTTTTTTTTTTTTCCAATGGTAGGTAGATTATTTAGGGCCTGGGACACACAGAGGAGGAACCCACACCCATGGTGTGTGTGTGTAGGGGGCTGAGGTTGAAGATACCTGACGGTCACTTGTAGAATCGCAGTTTCTGGCTGTGTTGGATGAAGGGGAGCTGAGGGCCAGGTTAGCTGGCAAAGCCTGAACTTTCTTGGTGGTCGCATCTGCGTAGGGAGCTGGGGGTAAGCAAAGAATCTAGGGGCTGGGGGCAGAGCTTGGGGCAAATCCACCAGGCACTGGCAGGATGAGCCAGAGAAGCCAGTATGCTGGCTGCATGTTCCAGCTGCTTTTTCCAGGACGGAGCACCACCAGGCTGGAGGAATGCTGTTGGGGTGGGCTAAAAGTGGCCCAGGAGGCACAGGGCCCTGGCTGAGACAGATACTGCACTTCAGGAAACGCTGAGCTGCTCTGAGCAGCTGACTGGGACAGTAGGTCTGCTGTGTGGGCACATTGTGAGGTAGGCGCTGAGCAGTCACAGCCGCACAGCCTGGGCTGCCTGCGACTCGCCCAGGCTCGGGTCCCTGCGGAGGCAGCTGCTGAGCCCACGGAGTTCCAGGCTGTAAGCGCCTGGGGTCTGAACATCTGTTTGGCTCTGTCAGCTGCCCTGTGAGCGCCCGGCGCTGGTGTCCCCCAGCGCGCCCTGCATGCAGAGGTGAGTTCCCGCGTGAACAATCGGGCGCTGCTGGTACCCAGAGGATGTCAGAGTGGTCAGGTCGCTCCGCGTCTTTTGCCTCGGTTTTTCTTCCTGATAGAAACTTTGTTGAGCTGCAGGAAAAGCGGGTGCTTCTCTTTCCCTTGGGTCCAGAGCTTCTCCTGCAAATTGAGGATTTGTTTCACCGTCTTGTCTGGTGACATTCTCTCTTCCATCTCCCTTTTCTTCCTTTGTCTTGCTCTTCCTCCATCTTCTGTTCCATTCTCTTGTCCACCTCTTCTTCCCACCGCTTGCGCTCCCGCCGCGGGCGCTCCTTGGATGCACTGCCTACCAGACCACTGGCCGGGCCTGCGGGGGAGCCTGCTGTCACTGGGGACCCGGGGACCGCGCCCGGCCCTACAGAAGCCCAGCTGGTCACAGGGGCGGCGGAGCACCACCCAGCTGGCAGCCAAAGCTCCTCCAAGTGCACGGGAAAACCTTGGCTTTTGAAAGATCCTGTTAAGGATGAAAAGAGAAAGAGTGTGAGAAAATATTTGCAAACCACATATCTGACAACGTACAGTTATCTAGAATATATAAAAACTCTGAAACAGTAAAAAACAACAATCCTAATACAACATGAGCAAAAGACATGAAAAGACGTTTCACTGAAGCAGATATACAGATGGCAAACAAGCACATGAAAATGTTTAACATTTTTAGCCATCTGAGAAATGCAAATAAAAACCACAATGAGCTATCACCATATACCTATTAAAATGGCCAAAATAGAAAAGAGTGACAACAACAAATTCTGGCAAGGATTCAGAGAAACTGGATCTCTAGTACATTGCTGGTGGGAATGTAAAATGGTGTCGCCATCCTGAACAGTTTGGCAGTTTCTTCAAAAACTAAACACAAAGCCACCATACTATACAATCCAGTTTCACTCTTGGGCATTTAGCTGAGAGAAATGAAGACTTATGTTCCCACAAAGATTTGTATGTGAATATTCATAGCAGCTTTATTTATAACAGCCATAAACTAAAAGCAATCCAGATGTCTTTCAACAAGTGAATGTTAAACTGAGTTACATTCACACTGTGGAAAACTACTCAGTAATAAAAAGGAAAGATCTATTTATTGTTACATACAACAAACTGGATGAATCTCCAGATTATGACGCTGAGTGAAATAAGTCAATCCCAAAAGGTTCCATCCTTCCTGCATGATTCCATTTATACTGTATAACAGTTTTGAAAAGACAAAATTATAGAAATGGAAAACAGATTAGTGGTTGTCAGGAGTAAGTGGGGGGGTGAAGGCAGGAGAGAAGTAAATGTGACCATAAAAGGGCAACATGAGGGCTCTTTGGGGGTGATGGAAATGTTCTGTACCATGTTAGTACACTGGCTGTGGTATTGTCCTATGATTTTGCTAGGTGTTACCATTGGTAGAAACTGAGTTTAAAGAGTACATGGGATCTCTCTTCATTCTTTCTTACAACTGTATGTGAATCTACAATTATCTCAAAATGTTAATAAACAGTATCATTGTAAAGAGAGAGAATTATTGCTAAATGTAATATAGCCTCCTGGATTGAATCCTGGTACAATAAAATTACTGAAAAACAATAATAATAAAAACAATAGCAATGAGGTCACTAGATCTATATATCTATATGGAAAGATGTTTAAGATATATCGTAAATTTAAAAACCTGGAAGAAACATTATATTTAGTAAGGTCCTGTTTGTGTTAAAAATGGATGGATATACACGTAGGTGTACACAGGGAACTGTGTATTACACATAATAATCTCAATCAAACATTTCTGGAAGGAATCGGTAATTACCTGTAGAGGGAGTACAAATGGGAGAGAGGAAAACTTACTTTTTACCTGACACACTACTGTTCAGTTTATATTTTTTGGTACCATGAGCATATATTACATTTATAATTTTTAAAATAATAATTACAATAATCACAATTCTTCAGGTTTAAGCAAATCTACCCATATCTTAGTACAAAAAATATGTTAGGGCATGGTTTTTTTTATTGTAAGAGTATTTCCTTTATCAAATGACAAATAATGGATTTACTTACAAATAATTTATCATGTGATTTAATTTGTAAAAGTGTGCACCTTCCCCATCCCTTTTATCTCTTAAAATTTACTTATCCTCTTAAGATCAGCTCAAAAACCTCCTCCTCCATGATGCCCTTCCTTATTACCCTAGAAATAAAATGATTTCTTTCCTTTGGACTCCCATAGAAACTCTTTGTGCTGCTCTTGTGATAACCTTCATGCTGTAGCTCAGAGTTCACTGATGTGTTTCATCTCTTCTACTACATTGTACACATCTTGAGAAGAAGAATTATGTTTTATTCATCTTTATCTCTCCCACAATATAAAGCCTGATGCCTTGATGCTTGTATTAGTTTTCTATTGCTGCTGTAACTAATTACTACTAATTTAGTGACTTAAAATAATACAAATTTATTCTCTTATAGTTCTGGAGAGCACAAATCCAAAATGGGTCTCCCAGGGCTAAAATCAAGCAGTTGGCAGAGCTGTGCTCTTTCTGGAGGCTCGAAGGAGAATGTGTTTCTTGCTTGTTTCATCTTCTAGAAGTTGCCCACATTCGTTGACTCATGGCCACATCACTCTGACATCTGCTTCCATCACTGGCACATCTTTTTTGACTCTGATTTTCCTGCCTCCTTCTTGTCAGGATCTTGGGATTACATTGAGCCCACCTGGGTAATACGGGATACTCTCTCCATCTGGAGATCTTTAATTTAATCACACCTGCAAAATTCCTTTTCCTTTGGAAATTAGGACATGGAAATCTTTGGGAGGGCCAATATTCTGCCTATCACAATGCTCAGTCAACTTTGCTGGATATTGTACAAAATAATAATTGAGAGACACCGGTAAAGAAGTGGTTAGAACAGAATAGAGTCGATTTGGAAAAGTTTCTAAGAAGTTGTGAATTTTGATCCAAAAATGGGAAAATGATTTTTTTAATACTTTCAGTTGCTGTTTTAGAGAAAATATTTTTTTGTCTCTTTTAATCTTAGGTCAGACAATTTGATGAAAAGATTCTTTCATTGATGGCAGTAAGTCCTAACTTATAGAGAAAGTACTCAATAAATATTTTTGAATGACTAGTAAGGCCATAATGATAAAGAGATATTAACTATTTCCTACACTGATTTGTAATGTCAACATTCTGTTTTAATTCCTTTTAGAGATTCTATTACCTCTTGCTATTCATATTTTAAAAGTGATACTTTCTGATGTTCCCTATGCTTCTATGACTAGCATTTTTATCCCTGGGCTTTGAAGGCCTTCATCTACTTACTGAAATGATGTTTTACATAAAGGTGCTTTTAACAAAGAACTGTTTTAATCTGTCTGGACAAAATTTATAAATTATGGTTCTATTTGCAATTTTTTTTTAATTTAAAAAGTCTTTTTTAGAGACCAAGTCTCACCACTGTGCCTGGCTTACTTGCAATTTTTTCTCTTACTTTTTTATTGCACAAACAATAATTTCAAAACAATAAAGGACATTGAAAACAATAGTATTTCTCCTAAACCTACCACATTAAGGAACAAAGCTCAGTGTGACAGAATAGTTCCTTCTGGTTGCTCCCTCAGTAGCTGCTTTGTTATTGCTGCTCTGCTGATGTTATTTGTGGATTTTGTATGGTGAGTTTGTCTAAATTCAAAGCTGAGGCTGAGTCATGAACTGGGTAGTGGTGCTCCTTAGATCCAGTCCCTGCAGCTAAGGCACAGTAGACTCAGAAGCAAAGCAGCGATTTACGGCCTTATTTCCTTGGTATCAATCCAACCATTCTTTAGTTATTCAGGCTTGATGATTTTGCCATACCTCAGTACTATCTGACTGATTTACCTCATTTTTCTTAACAAATTATTGTAACTATAGGTAAACTAAGTAAATTGCATTTACTTAGCTTCAGTGAAATCTCAGGTTTAATTTGTTATTTTTTTCTAATGATGATTAAAATAATTACATAACTATACGAGTAAATCCTACTGTGTGTTAATATACTCCACCTGAAATCTTCTGACTGTTTGGTATACACTGCTACAGACAGACTGTTGCCTGCCAGAATCTGTAGTCATTGAAATTCTGAATAGTGGGCCCGGTGAAGTTAAGTGTGGGGCTAGCCAGATAAATATTGTCAGTTGTTACTGGTGCAAATTATTTTTTATTATGTCAGTAGGACTCTGGCAAAAAAATAAAACAAAACAATAAAAACACCTCCTAGAACCGCCACTCTGCCCTTTGCCCATCTGTCCCCACTGCCATGCTGAGGTGATGCATACCTCACTGGTACTTTCTGAGATTGTCTCTGTTTGAGAGGCCTTTGAGTGCTGCCTAAAGGGAGAAGAGAGTCAAGGGGCAGTGCCCCTTTGTTTTCTTTTCCTTTAAAATCCTTTTGAAAGTAACTTTAAAACTTTGGACTTAGCCTTGATCTCATTAAAAGAAACTGTAGGTTACAATATCATCTAATAGGCTTTGTAAGAAAGCTATTATGTCAAATCCTTTAAATTTTCAAAGTACTAGGCTGTTTATTGTCCTTCACAAAAATTTAAGGAGGTAGGGATCAAGAATATGTAGTTTGGTGATATCAGGAATAAAGAGATCAGACTGGTGAAGAAAAGTCTATTTAATTATAATTTGTAAGGCTTGTGATAGATATTATAAGACACATATATTGGTTTTCGGCCACGGTTCCTGGCTCATAACTCACATAGCCATTGTTACAGTAAACAGAATTTCTCTTTCATATCATCTCCTGCCCTCCTTTCACCTGACTGAGGCTGGACTCTAATCTGATTGTAGGTCATAAGACCCTCATTCCAGAGAGGGTCCTGCCCCACACCCTGGAGGAAGGAAGGCTGCTCAGAGAGGCCAAAAAAAAAAACAAAAAAACCTGAACAGACAGGCCTTGCTGGGTTTAGATCATACCCTTTTGTCCAATCACATTTTGACACGGTTGTCCATGCTTCTATCATGCCTACCCAATGAAGTTTCCGTAAAAGGTCCAACAGGACTGAGTTTGGTCCAACAGGACTCCAGTTTCTGGAGAGCTGAAGACATGGAGGCTGACAGGAAGGTGAACAAAAACTCATCCACATGCCAGGAGGGTGATGAACCCCAACTCCATGGATACAGAAGGTCCTGTGCTTGGGACCCTTCCAGACCTCGATTTATGTATCTCTTCATCTGGCTGTTAATTCGTAACCTTTAAAATATCCTTTATAATAAACTAGGAAACGTGAGTGTTTCCCTGAGTTCTGTGAGCCGCTCCAGCAAATTAATCGAATCCAAAGAAAAGGTCATGGGAACCCCAGTTTGAAGCTGATTGGTCAGAAGTTCAGGGGGCTGAAACTTGTGACTGGTGGGAAGGAAAGGAGAGGACCTGTGGAGCTGAGCCCTTAACTGGTGGTTTCTGAGGCTTTCTCCATCAGAATTGAATTAAATTAGAGGACACCCAGCTGCTGTTCTGCTGCAAAATTGCTTGCTTATTTGGTGTGTGGGGGGAAACTCCCACACATGTGGTCACAGAAGTCTTCTGTGTTGATTGTCATCGTGGTGTGAGAGCAGAGGAAAAAACAGTTTGAGTTTTTTCTCCAACACAAGGCTCTATCTCTTGTTATATATAATGAAATACACCACCAGCCTGAGTAAGAGCGAGACCCCATCTCTACTAAAAATAGAAAAATTAGCCAGCTGTTGTGGTGTGCACCTGTTGTCCCAGCTGCTCAGGAGGCTGAGGCAGGAGATCGCTTGAGCCCAGGAGTTTGAGGTTGCTGTGAGCTAGGCTGATGCCACAGCACTCGACTCAGGGTAACAGAGTAAGACTCTGTCTCAAAAGAAAAAAAAAAAAAAGAAACACCAAAACTTTTCCCGAGATGTCCTCAGCTACTTAATATGTTTTTCCTGGGCTATTTATTCATGTTTAATCTCCCTTCTATTGCAAAGCAAATACAACTTTGCATTGTTTCTTTAATCTAATAATGTTTGCAGTAGAAAATGGAATTTACTCACTTAAATTGTTGATGAGCTTTAGTAGCCTTGATTTAATATGTCCTGTCTCTCTACATAACTTCATGTCTCTTTTGTTAGTCAGTTAAAAAATCTTAGGCCCCTGTGTCTAGTCTTGTTGCTGGCTGTACAAGTAAAATAAAAGGGTAATTCTATTAGATTTAAAGCTAAACACACCTCAAAACCTGGTCTTTGGACAAGGTAGTACTGCGATCAACTTAGTTGGCAAACTCCCTACAGAAGGCAGGGGAGGTGCTCCAGTCTGAACTCCCTGATATGCCAAAAGGAGTGAAAAGCAGAAGATCCTTTGGGGATCTTCAATGGGAAGCTTCCTGTTTTTCCTGCTTATCTCTAATTTGGGATTAGCTGTTGAATCTGTTAGACTCACTAAAGTAGATATTGAAAAGAAAATCTATCAAGTGAACTAAGTGAGGTTCCCAGGTGAAAAAGCAGACTCAGGGAGTGTATTTCTATATGGGAATTCAGATTAACCAAGTCAAAAGCAGTCTGATAACATAAAGTTAGCCAATCTCTATTTGATCTCTCGCCAGCTATATTTGTAGACAGTGAGGAGTCTTTGAGGGATAGATGCTGAACAAGTCATTCAGAAATGATGAGAGAAAAGCAGAGACACAGGAAAATAACAAAAGAAAACAAAAGTAGTTGCTCAACAGGGTACAAATTGAGGTATAATTACTAAATTTTCCTTTGGAGCACGTATTTTTCAACTTTGGCTGCCTTCTTTGCAGTGATCCTGGTTCTTAGAGGTAAAAAGCACGGAGGGGGTTGATTGTACGGAGACCAAATGATTTATCTCAAGACTGTTGCTGAAAGGCTCTGCTTGAGTGAACTGAGATGAGAGTTCCCTGGGCAATCCCTTAGGCTAACTAGAATGAGTTGAGGTTTCAAAGCTTCCCAGGGAACTCTGCATAGTTATGGATCTAGGTGGGATTTTTCAGGCTCTTAGGGGCTTCTATGGCCCTAACCTTTGCTCCACCCTGACCTTCCCCTTTAAATGGGGATTTTGTCTCTACAGATTAAAGTCTTCATTTTTAGGTAAATTTGGAATATTGCTATTTGGCTTCTCCTCTCTCCTGAAAGCTCACTAAAATACAGTAGAAAGTGTTATTAAAAAGACTTAAACACTAAAGAAAGTTGGAAAAAAGACAACAGCCCACAAAGCTTCTTAAATTAGAGCGCAAATGGGCAAATGATGACAAAATTAGCAGATGGGAGAAAGCTTAGTCCTAAACTGGGAGTGAGGAAAGCTAATAAGAGACCTCATTTATTCTGTAGAACAACCCAAAAACTCAGGAGTTGCTAGCACCATGTACCTTTGGACATGGGGATGTGAGAATGGAACATGAACACTGGTTGGAAATCTGTTAAAAAGACAGTTGCACGTCAGGAATTCCTTCGCCTACCCCAGGTAGTTAGGCAACTTTCTCTCCTCCACGCTGGCTAGTCTAGAGATTTATTCTCCAAAATTGGTGAATAGAAAGATCTCTGGATTGAGGGCCCTCATGAAGGTCCACTTAAAGTTTGGTGGCCATATTGAGAACTGGTTTCTCTGTCTCATATGGCTGGACTTGGGGAAAGGCCACATGTGCACTCAAAGGTCTACTATAAAGAGGTTTTTGCTATGCCATAGTGATTTACTTTTCTGTTCTTTTTTTTTTAATTTTTTAATTTTTTTTTTTTAGATAGAGTCTCACTCTGTCACCCTGGGTAGAGTGCAGCGGCGTCATTGTAGCTCACTGCAACCTCCAACTCCTGGGCTCAAGCAATCCTCCTGCCTCAGCCTCCTGAGTAGCTGGGACTACAGGTGCACACCATAATGCCCGGCTAATTTTTCTATTTTTAGTAGAGATGGGGTCTCATTCTTACTCAGGCTGGCCTCAAACTCCTGAGCTCAAGTGATCCTCCCATCTCGGCCTCCCAGAGTGCTAGGATTACAGGCGTGAGCCACCTTGCCTGGCCTACTTTTCTGTTCTTTTGCTACTACTATTGGCACAAAATTGAGAATTCTGTTTGGGCCATATTAAGTTTGACATAAAAACAGGGATGTTGAGTAGGCAGCTCAGTATATATGAATCTGGGACCCTGGGATGGCAGGGGACTGGCAGGGGGTGGGGAAGAGAGAAATCAGGTTGGAAAATCTCAGTTTGGGAGTCATTGGCATATATTATATATGGCATTTAAAAATCACTAGATTGAATGGTATTACCTAGGGTGTGAATATAGAAAAGACTGGGTAACAGATTGAGTCTAGAAGAACTCAACATTTAAAGGTCAGAAAAGGAGTATGAGTCAACAAAAAAGACTTAAGGGGTTGCCAATGAAGTAAGAAAACAAAGAGGAAAGTGTGACAAACCAAGAGAATCAAGAGTTTTAAGGAGGGAGATCCTAATGGTTTAAATGCTAAGGAAAGATTGACATGACTTCTAAGATTTGACAACTGGATTTGCAAGGTGAATGTTATTGGTAACGCTGACTGGAGCAGATTCAGTGGTAGTGATGAAAGCTTAATTAATATGGGTTAAAGGCCGGGTGCGGTGGCTCACGCCTATAATCCTAGCACTCTGGGAGGCTGAGGCGGGCTGATTGTTTGAGCTCAGGAGTTCAAGACCAGCCTGACCAAGAGCGAGACCCCGTCTCTACTAAAAAAAATAGAAAGAAATTATAGGGACAGCTAAAAATATACATAGAAAAATTAGCTGGGCATGGTGGTGCATGCCTGTAGTCCCAGCTACTTGGAAGGCTAAGGCAGGAGGATTGCTTGAGTCCAGGATTTTGAGGTTGCTGTGAGCTAGGCTGACGCCACGGCACTCTAGCCCGGGCAACAGAGTTAGACTCTTGTCTCAAAAAAAAAAAAAAAAATGGGTTAAAGAGAAAAAGGGGAATTAAGGTGTAGTGCATTGATATGACCTGAAAATCCACCTGCAATATCTTTCAGAAATGCTACATAAATTATAACACAAATTGCCAGGAGCAGTGGCATGTGCTAGTAATTCCAGCCACTTGGGAGGCAGAGGCAGGAGAATCGCTTGAGCCCAGGAGCCACCTTGAGCAACAGAGTGAGACTACATCTCAGTTAAAAAAAAAAAATTAAAAAATTATAATACAAATGATTTTAAATTCACAGCTGAACTTTCAAGGAAAAAGGCATATCTGCAGATACCCAAAATGAAGAAGGAAGAGAAAACAGGACCAGTGAGACTTTGGCTACCTAAGGGTTGAATTGGCTTTAGTAATCTAGGAACTTTTTTTTTTTAAAATATACTTTTTATTTTAGAATAATTTTGGGTTTGCAGAAAAGTCGCAAGATAGTACACATAGTTTCTGTAGACCCTTTGCCCGGTTTCCCCCACTATTAACATCGCAGAGTTCAGTTTCTTTTAGGGGTTTGCAGTTTGAGTTTTTTAAACCCATGTAGTACCCCAAACTCCAATACAAGAACTGAACATAGAAATTATACAAGCCCAGTGACATCCCAAGACTCTTGGCAGAAGTCAACAGAGAACAGATATGCCAGTACTCTCTCTCATCCAGGGCACAATGGATTCTCTCAGGAAAAAGCAGGTCCTGCTACAGATGAGCTTATACTCAAAACTTACATGGAAACAATTCACCATGAACAACAAACAGTAGGATTCAATTGAATCGAATTGAATTCAAATTCATGAATTTCAGATCGCAGAAAGACTATCTGAAAGAGAACATAAACAAGCACATTTAAAATGACTAAGCCATAGAAGAATTGAATCCCTAAGAAAAGAATAAGACACTACCCACAAAAGAAAGCACTGGAAGCCAGGGTGGGTGGAGAACAGAGCCCCTCCTTCTCCTCTTCTCTCTCCAGTCTTTGGTCTTTGTCTCCTTTCTCTCCCTTTTCTCGTCCCCTTTCTTCTTTTTAACCACATAAATGTGGGATTAGAGCCAAAAATCCTCTTCTGTCTTAAGAAAATTCATAAATATTTGTATCTTTTAGAAAAAAAGACAATAATTTAAATATTATTGCCAGATCAGTAACTTATTAAGAATGAAAAGCAATAAGAAATCAAACTTCAGAGGATAAAGGTAACATATACAAAACACAACAACAATCTCTGAATTAATGTATTTCCAATTTAATATATAATTTTTCAACCTTTAATTCCCTGAAAACCTACCAGTCCATTTATATAGGTCTCAGCTCTCAGGCTACTATGATTTGACAACTTATTTTTGCTTACAAGATTTTATCCTTTGTGCTTTCAATGTCATGAAATATCTCTGAGGGGTTCCTTTAATGTGAAGTTTTTTGTAGGCATCACTTTCTCTGGGACATCTTCTACTTTGTGTCACAAACACGTTCTGCATTTATGTTGATGAATTCACCTTCACAAAATTCCTCTGGCTTCATATCTAGTCTCAAGATTCCCCCAGCTGGGAATCTTTTAATCACATCTAATTTCACTTCTAACAATATCCTCTTTTCCTTTCTTTGCTGTACTTTTATCATTATTGGATAGTTTCCTCTTTTGATTATCCATTTTTACAAACTGTCATGTAGTTTTCAAGGAGCCAACTATATACTTTGTTAGACTGTGCATGAACAGAATAGCAAATTCACAGTGACTAATTGACAGACTTCGAAAGAATCCATGTGATTGGCAGCCGATCACAAGCACATTTGTTTTTTCCGTAACAGCGAAGTCTGTACTTTATATTAAGTGCTTACAGAAAAATACACTGTGGTAACTGAACTTTGCACTTTCATTAGGGGACTACTCTTACTTAGCTAGACTGTGCTATCTGAAATTTGTACGTATTGGAACCATGAAATATATGTAGTAGGTCTATGTTAATCATTTTGTAGTCTTTGGAAACAGTTCACTCAGGTCAAAGGTGGCCAAGGTAAGTCTGTACTGATAAGAAACAAAGCACAATCTAATTTCTTAGAAACAGATAAGCCAAGTCTGAAACAAGACTTTCCTGTTCACGAACAGGCAGGTCGAATGTCCCATTGAGAATTTTTCTTTCTCTTTTTTTTCTTCCTCCCTTTAGTCGTCAAAATAATTCTTTATTCAGAGATTCTTAAACTTTAGCCTTCAGAATTCCTTCCCCATTTCTGTCAAAACATAGATTGCTGGGAATTTGCATTTCTAACAAGTTCCCAGATGATGCTGGTGTTGCCGGTGTGAGGGCCACACTTTGAGAACTACTTTTGATGACAGACTCAGGAATGGAATCACAATCTTTTCAATTAAATGGATAATTAACAACTTTTTTGACTATCAAAATCTCGTGATTGAAGTTGGTGGCGCTTGCACGTGCAGTCCCAGCTACTCGGGAGGCTGAGGTGGGAGGATCGCTTCAGGCCAGAGTTTGAATCCAGCTGGGGCAACATAGCCAGACTTCGTCTCTAAAAAATAAAATAAAATAAAAACCTCGTGATCAAGTGATGAAACAGATAAATGCCTTTCTCAGTCCTAATTTAAGGAGTTCTTTAAACCAAGCCCACAATTTTATAGCATGTCACTTTTCCCAGCATTAATTTAGTCTGTGTTAATGCACACAAACATGAAAATTTAAAGATAATTTAGAATATTATCTAGTATTGTGAGTATTTGAAAAAAATATTTGTGATACCATCATCGCTTGCACACGTACAGACATATCTGTAGGAAGTGTAGTTCATAGGTCAAGTATGGGAAATTATAATTTGGAAGGGGATTATTTTATTTTATTCACCCTTTGATAAGCAATAATATACATTGTACAAAATGCAAAATAACAAAAGGATAAATGGTAAAAAAAATCTTCCTTACACCCCTGTCCCTCCGGCTCCTCTCCCTAGAAGTGACCAGTGCTATTCACTTCCTTCGTTATGGGCTATATTTCTGGCTACCTTAATCCAATTTTTTTCAAAATCCTTGGCCAGTGGGTTATTCCTTCCTTCTTTTCTTTCTAATTTCTTTCTGCTCTTTCTTCCTCCACCCGCTCCTCCTCCTCCTCCTTTACATTTTTACTGCTACTAATTGTTGGCTTGATGTCAATACACCTATCTCCATTCTTTACTTTGTAACCCACAGGGATACCAGGTCATCCCATGAAAGTTAAATTGTTTTTTTTAACTCATCTAAAAACATTCTTGCGAGTGTTTATATTAAAAAAAAAATAGGCATACTATTTAAATTTTTAATTGATGATTTCATTATCATTGTATCATAATTTCTACATTTTTAAGTTTATTTTGGTCAGATATAGTTTTAACTCTCATCTGAACTTAAACTTTTCCATTTGGAAGTCATCTTTTCCTAGTCAAAACCCTTTTTCAAGTTTCAATTTCCTGAAGACTAGCTTTAACCTACGTGATGCCTTTCCATAAGTCATAGAGTATAATTTTACAGCCAGGCACCTAGAGACAGGACGGCAGCAGAACATTTACCTTTTTCTCCCAGTCTGGAGAGTTTTTTTCAAGCTTTATGTCTTATTTTTCTTGGTAATCTTTAAGACCATTTCTCTTACATTCATGTAGTCTTAGTGGTCTTTTGGATCCAATTGTAGAAGCCCTGTTGAATTTGAGCTACTGTACTCAACTTTATTTTCTACTTTTCTCCGTGGGTGAGTTATCCTATCTAATTCAAAGGCGTCTCTCAAAGGAGGCTCCTGCCCTCTGTCATTTGTAACATATCCACACCAGTCCTCCAGGAACAGAAAGCTTTGACTAATGAAGGTTTCAGAATGCCTGAAGTCCCTTTTGGAGTCCTAGATCCTCTTGGGTACATATGAGCTTTCAGAAAAAATAAATCACGGCCAGATAACAAAAGAAATGAGAAAACTCTTAGGTAAACCGAAATTACACAGAAGCCCCGTAAGAACAATGGGAAAGAAAGAAGGGAAATGAATTCATTAAGAGGGAGAAAGCACATTCTCCCCAAAGCCCTGAGCGTCCCATAAAGACAGTCACTCATGCATTTATCCTCTGGGGGGCAGCAGTTCCCTGTAAAGGAGGAAAGGTAACTTTGGGAGAGTTGTTCTACCTCTCCCAGGCACTCCATTTCCCATTTTATTAGCAGTGAGGAAAGCACTCTACTAGGGCTCCAAGAGCACAAAGAATCCTTAGGCACTTGAATAAGATTAACAGTTCAAGCTGAATCACCTCTCAAATGTAGAAACAAGTACATTTTGTTGGTTCCTCTTCTGAGTCAGCTCCTAATGACTCACAGGTGAGTCTCCACCTATTTTATGGATCCACACCTCACAGTGGTGGCCACAGGGCAGTACAGTAACAGCAATGACAAATACCATACTAACTGAATTTTCTTACCCACTGCAGTCTTCCAGCAGTATGTCATTATTAAAAGGTATTCACATATCTATTATAATTATAAAATAATTTATGGCAATCAAAAGACTTAAAAGATGATCATAATATATATCAAGTGAAAAATAGAGATTATATGCTGTATTTACAGCATGATCCCTTTTTTTGGAATACATATGCTTGCAGACATTTGGAGAAAAACGTTTCTGGAAAGTCATAACCAAAATGTCTACAGTACTTTCCTTCATCTGGTGAGTTACAATAGCTTTTATTTTCTTCTTTACATTATTCTGTGTTTTCTAAATTTTCTGTGCTAAACATTGAACTATACAATATAAAATAGCATATAAAAGAAGAGTACATATATGAGAAACTTCACAGAAAAATTAATCATGAATTTTAATATTTAAATTAATATTTAAATATGAATAGCCTCAGTCCTACATTTTCCTGGCTTTTATTCATTAATGTTTATAGAGCATATATAACTAGCATAAAGTTGTTTGGAGATGGATAAGATTTCAAGACCGGTACGAAATGTTCAAAAAAGGGGGGTTAAATGCTGTAAAAGAGCACGTGCTCATTATTCTTCCAGGGCCACTGTGAGCAAATGCCAGGGCTCATATCTTCCTTTTTTCCTCTTGGTCTGGTCCTGTGT
Source organism: Eulemur rufifrons (assembly GCF_041146395.1). NCBI lineage: Eukaryota > Metazoa > Chordata > Mammalia > Primates > Lemuridae > Eulemur > Eulemur rufifrons. Next base: position 76,936,461 of record NC_090989.1, read on the forward strand.
TAGGTCTCTAGAATTAAAGCAGCCATCAGGGTCTAGATTGCCTCCTGACAGAATTCTAGGTTCACAGAGGAGGGTGGGCCACGGTGGTCATCTCATCCTGCCCTCCGACCTCGCTCAGAAATTCTCCCTAGAATACTTCTAACTTCCTGCCTCTACTTCAACACCTTCAGAGCTATGGAGCTCAATATTTATGCCTGAAATGTTGATCTTTGTCCTTTGCCTGTCTGGAAAACGTCTACTCATCATTCAATATTCAAGTCAGGTGTGCTGTTTCTGTGAGGCTCAGGTGGCACAGTCATCTGGCGATTATGAGCACGGACTCTGTCATCAGAGAGAGCTGAGTCCAGTCTTGCCTCCCCTACTTATAGTTGCTTACACTTAAGTGTAAGCTTATCTCACTTCTCTGAGCCTCAGTTTTCTTACCTGTAAAATGGGGTTCATAGATGTGATACTATGTATAAGATCTTCAGGTGGTGTCTGTTACGTGGCAGGTAAGTAATTAATGATAATGACTATTATTTGTCACATCAGTGGTTGCAACACTGACCTGCACATTAAAATCACCTGTAGAGCTTTTAAAACATCATTTAATAAGTCTCAGCTGATGCTGCTAGCAAGGTATTAATGTATTTTTTAAAGTTGCCTGAGTGTTTGTAATGTATGGCCATTGCACTTGACCAGTGATTCTGAAAGTACAGTCCCCAGACCGGCAGCACCAGCATCTCCTGGGGAACTGTCAGACATGCAAATTCTAGGGCCCCACCACAGACCTGCTGAATAGGAAACTCCAGAATTGTGCCCCAGCAATTTGGGTTTTAATAAGCCTTCTAGGAGATTCTGATGCACACTAAAATCTGTGAACAGCAACACACTGGATTGTAAGCTGAGCAAAGGCATGAACTGTGTCTGTCTTGCTCAATACTGAATTCCTAGGGACTAACATTGTGCCATGTACAAATTCAGTTTAACTCAATTTAATTCAAGAAATATTCATTGAGATACCCCAATTACACTGATTTGATTAATTCACATTGTATGCCTGTGTCAAAACATCACATATACCCTATAAATATATACAACTATTATGTACCCATGATAATTAGAAATAAAAAATTTAAAAAAATATTTATTGAGCACTAATTTCCTGTTATGCACTGTGCCTGGGCCCTGGGAATACGATGCTTTGTGAGCTAGATCTTTGCCCTCTCAGCTTCTTGCAGCCTCTCAAACGTGATTCTTTCTTCTCTCTGCTGTCACTGCAGATTAAATACACCTCTACCATTGGAATTTTTATGCTGATTTATTTATATTTTTATGGGTCTGTGTCTTCCACTAAAGTGTGACCTTCTTTTTTTTTTTTTTTTTTTAATTTTTGATGTGGGGACTCACTATGTTGCCCAGGCTGATCTAAAGCATGAACTTCTTGAGGGCAGGAATAGCCTTTCTTCATTTGCTTAGAAGATGCTCCGATGCAGTCACATTGCTGGGCCTGGTTCTGCATTTGGAAGCGTGTTCTCCCAATGTAAAACGATAGGGTAAGAAAAGGCTGGTGTGTCAGTCAAGGTTTGACTGAAGCAAAACCGCTGCCAATACTGTGGCATAGGAAATTTATCTAGATCTTATGCCATTGTGGGAGGAGCTGGGAAAGTAAGGTCCAGAGAGAGGTTGGAGGCTCAGGAAAAAGTACTAATCAGCCTTCCAAAAACATTGGTGCTGCTGGGCAAGTCAGAGGTTTTAGGGAAATCTGGGCAACCACATCCAGCTGCCAGAGGGACTCTGCAGGGGAGTTAGTGGAGGAATCTGGAAAAGGCTCTTGCTCCCGGGGGGTCCACTATGTCAGCATGGCTGGCAGTGAAAGAAGAGCTGCATGCAGAGCAGGGGAGGGGAGGACAGGCTGGACCCTTCAGCATTTCTGCATTCATCTGTCACTGTGTCTTACCCGGACAAGGTTCAGAGAGTAGTGGCTGCTGCTTTCTTCCATCTTCCAAATCTCACACAAATTTCTCCTTTGGATAACTCTAACCTAGAACTCTAACCTATAGGAAAGGGGCTTCTTGAAAACAAAAACTGCTTAGCCCAAACTGGTACTTATATGTATTTTTTTATAAGTTATTGTATCATCCATTTTTTTAAATTTTTAATTTTTAAAAAATTTTTTTAGAGATGAGGTCTTGCTCTGTCACCCAGGCTAGAGTGCAGTGGCATGATCATGGCTCTCTGCAGCCTCAGATTCCTGGGCTCAGGCGATCCTCCTGCCTCAGCCTTCCAAGTAGCTTGGACTACAGGCCTGTGCCACTATCCCCAGCTTTCACCCATTTTTAATGAATGTATTGAATTGTGTTATTTCCCCCCATTCAATGTGGTACCATCTCTATTTGCCATAGAGAGAAGATATAAAGACAGAAAGGCTGTTATAATCAAGGTATTTTGCTAGAGTCCTATTTCTAATTCGGTAGTAGAAATAGAAGTTAAGATTACTTTCAGATAGCCTACAGAAGATACTCTTAAAAGTAAAAAGAAGAAAAAAAGGTAGATACAGATTGCTTTCAGGGAATAATTACTTTCTGTTCTTTTTGATATGATAAGGAGTCTTGTAATTGCAATTTCCCACATGTTTTCCAGCCTCGTTCATGAGTATCTAAGGATACTCTGTTTGTATGGCAAGTGCCACAGGTAACAGAGTAAATGAAATGGCTCTGATCAATTTGAGTTGAAATGTTGTAGTGTTTCATGTTCCATTTGTATATTGATTTCATGTTTATTCAGCTATTGAAATGTTTTAAATTATGTGCATTTTAGGTCAGTCTGTTTCTTTATGAGCTACTAGATAGAAAGCACAGACCAGCTCCCAGTTTCCTTGTTTGTGTCAATGGCATCATCGTTCCCTTAGGCACCTAGATGGAAAACTTTGTCATCTTTGATTTATTCCTGTCATTCATTCTTCATACTCAGTAAGTAATGTCTTTGAAATGCCGTTTATACCCATCTTGCTATCTCTATTCTCTGTTTTTCTTTTATTTTTGAAACATAGTCTTGCTCTGTTACCCAGACTGAAGAGCAATGGTGCAGTCATACCTCAATATAATCTCAAACTCCTGGGCTCAAGCAATTCTCCTGCCTCAGCCTCCTGAGTAGCTGTGACTACAGGTACAAACCACCATACCCAGCTAATTTTCTTTATTTTTTGTAGAGACAGGGGTCTCACTTTGTTGCCAGGCTGTGTTCAAACTCCTGGCCTCAAGTGATCCTCCTGCCTCAGCCTCCCAAAATCCTGGGATTATAGGCATGAGCCACCGCTCCTGGCCACAATCTCTATTCTTATTGCAACTCTAGTGCGTACAATACTTATAATCATTCATCCTTCCAGCCATCTCTCATGAGAAACCTATTTTCAAAAAGATTTGAAAGTGTTCATCAAGTGGAACAATGTAAAACTGGATAACTAAGATTAAAAAGACAACAGAGAGGGCCTAAATCAATTGTTTTCACCTTTGGATGCCTTAGAATCAATAGAGAGTGTGTGAAAACTACTGACATGCAGGACTACTCCCAGAGATTTGGATTCAAACGATCTGGAGCTCCCTAGGTTATTCTAATGTGCAGCCAAGGTTGAGAACCTGCGGAAGTAGAAATGAGGGAGAAAATATTACCAGCCACTTGACAAGAGCTAATTACAACATTTGAATCCTGAGGGTAGCTACAAAGGCAAAACGGCTGTGTGCTGTGTTACACACATCTCATTGTCTGACAAAGCATTTTCCCCCAGAGCTCAATTCTAAAAATAATACATTATTATATGTATGTCCTAGTAATGTAATAGCTACCCTTTACTGCATGCTTACCATGTGCTAAGCATTATGCTAATTGCAGGAATTTATCTCTTTTAATTCTCAAAACACACCTATAAGGTGAGTATATTATTAATCTAATATTTCTGATGAGGAAACTGGGGCTTTGAGAAATGAAATAAATTGGCAGCTTTTGGACTTACAGTGTGTAGCTATAGAACCCTGGTTTTTAACCACCTCACCATACTGGCTCTAAAATATACTGGGTAACACCTCCAATTAAAGTTTTGCAAAAGACAGAATGGTTTCAAATGAAGATTCTTGTAAAATACGGGCTGAAGCTATAATCTTAAATAATTTAACACAAGCATTTTTGCAAAATGTTGAGACGGTATTTTGTTTTTTGGTCATCTAACAACTTAGACTCTAACTTACTAAAAGACACATTGGAACTTCTGGAAGAGTAGCTTTTTACATATCTACTGGATCCTCTCCAGTCTTCTCTGGGGAGGATCTGTGTTCTTCCACAAGGTGAAGGTACAGAGCACCAGCAGAGGGGGAGCACAGGAATGGAACAGCCAGACAGACTGAGACAAGACCAACAAGGCTGTGTCCTCCTGTGAGTTAAGTCTGTTAGAACCAGGCCTAGGAGCCGGAAATGGAGGGTGGAGTAAAAGGGCAACACGGGTAGGTGTGGTGTCTCACCCCTGTAATCCCAGCACTGGGGGAGGCTGAGGTGGGAGGATCACTTGAGCTCAGGAGTTTGAGGCTGCAGTGAGCTGTGATCACACCACTGTACTCCAGCCTGGGTGACAGAGCGAGACTCTGTCTTGAAAAACAAAACAACAAACAAACAAAAGCCAATAGGGACCTCCAGCTTGAGGAGCTAGGCTTGGACAATGTGAGGAGTGTGGGTTGGACTAGACAAGAGGAAATTCCTGCACTGGAGAGAAGCATAGAGGGAGGAAGCTGTGTGGTTCTAGAGTCAAGGTCAAACACCTGGGTGTCCCTCTGGCTCGGGCGTGGGATTGGATGCAGATATTTAAAAAGTAAGAAAGGTAGGTTCTGAGTCATAGGAAACTCTTGTTTATATTGTCTAACAAGGACCTGAAGTGTAAATACTTAATATTGTTGAGTAAAGTGAGCCTGTAGGCTTTAGATAACAATCCCGAGTGGTCATTCTTCTATTAAAACATGATAGTTTGGGGATACCTGGAACAGCACCCTGACCCCATTCTCTTCTCATTCTGATCCACACTGCACAGGACCTTCAGAATAATCTGTCTTAAACATTTGAACATGTCGAGATCTGTAGAAGGGGTTCTACTGCCTACTTCAACCTAAACTCCCAACTGGGCTTCAGTCTACCTTTCCAAGTTGGTCCCTCCACTCTTCAACATCTTATCACGTTGGTCATGTCTGCTCACTGTTCCATAAAAGGTCATGCTTGGATTACCTCTTTGTTCCATATGCTTTTGACTTCCCAGTGGGATTATAAGCTCTTTGAGGGAAAGGATTTATGTCTTTTAAAATTTATTTCTCTTCTTCTCAGGACCTACTGCTAAGCATACGGTAAATAGTCAATGCCTGCTGCTTGACTCAGTTATAGTTTACCTTGAACAGGACTCAGAACAGCACCAGCCACAATGAGAGCTTTGTCAAGGATTTTTTGGATTAAGATAATAATCCTCTCAAAGTCAAGATTATATGATTTTTGTAATGACAACATTAATAATAAAGCCTCAGGATGACATGGTGTAATGGAGTTCAAAAGGTCTGAGTTTGAAGGCCAGCTCTGTCATTTATTAACTGTGTGACCCTGGGCAGAGCACTGTGAGCTGCAGTTTCCTCACTGTAAAAGAAAGATGATCATGGGAGCCTTAGAGTGGTTGTGAGGATTAAGTTATACACCAAAAGTAAATTGTCTCGTACAGTAAATGGCTATAATAGGCATTCGATAAATGTTTATATTACAGAAAATTCAAAATATCTATTGCTTTTTATTTTATTGGCTTTCTAGTTTCTCTATTACCTGGACCAGAATGATAATCTCAAATTTTCTTTAAATTATCTAACCTTATCTAACCTTTTTGGAGGTTAGATATTTTCTGATAATGAGAAGTTGGTAGACATCCTATTAACAAAGAGGATTTTTTTTTCTTTTTTGGTAATTATCTGGATCATAAAAAAATGGTAAATAAGCCAAATTACTCTTAGCTTAGGCCCTAGAGGGAGAGTCTTCAGATTACTGGCAGAAGAATGACCCACTAAGCCTTCATTTAGCACTCATTGTGAGGTCTTAGTGGTAAGGAAGTTCCACCTAAGGGATTTCTGCCTTGGTTAGACAGAGTGTCCCAGAGTTGGGATACAAATCTTCATGGCAGAGCCATAGTACTGGCTCTCTGACCAGCTGGAATTTGCTGCAAGATGGATGTGGCTGAAAGCAGACCATTGTGAATTAACCAGGAAGGAGAACATCAAGACTGAATTTTATTTCACCCAGAAACAGAGTGATAAAATGGCATTCTTCTGTATTTAAATTCTATTCCATCTTTCTTCTTGTCTTTCCACTCAAGGTTGCTGGCAGAGGTTGTTGGGGCTATTGTGCCAGGTGTGAAGATTCTGCCCACTGGTCAAGAGACCTCACTCTCAGATGCTGGCTCTGCCTCTGCCTTTGGGGGTCGGCCCTTGTACTCGCAAGACCTTAGGTGCCTCTGTAAGTATAGCAAAACTCCATTAATATGTTGTTAGCATTTAACTTTTTTAAAAAAGGGAAACAACCAGTTAAGAAGGTGAGACATTTTCCTGACATCATTGGTTCTTTATTTAAAAGTACAGACAATATTTAAAATGAAATAAAAACTCCGAGGCTCAAAAGCATCCAATAAATTGAAGTTGCAGTGACACATGCATCCACAGATAAATGTAGCTGTTTAAAGCCATATCTTGTTTCTCTAGGCAAAAGTATAGCACAGGTTACAAAATATATACCTTCCTTACACTATAAGGCAATGAAAGACAATCTATTCTCTTTTGTAAAAGTCAATGGTCTTCAATGTCATGGCAAAAAGATGATGCGATCATAAAATGAGGCTAGAGAGGAATATCCTCATAAAATTTCTGAACAAAGTTTGCATTACATCCCATAATATTCACTTTTCAATTATAAAAAAAGTTTCTTTAGCAAGCCTGCTTCTATATTACTTCCTCTGAATGCAGTAATCCTTATTCTGAAAACTAAGGATTATTCAATCTAGCCTTGGGAAGAAATAAACAAAAAATTTCTATTTGAAAGCCTTGTTACAAAGAGTGGCTAATGAGTAAACAGAAATTATTGATGTAAAAGAAACACTTTCACCCAGAAAGGTAATTATTAGAATAGCTTTGTCAGGTGGGAGTACCTATTGGATATAACCAGCCCATTCTGGAAACAGAAAGTCAATTAATTTACTTTCCCCTTTCCTCCCTTTGGCCAACTTGTATTTCTTTCTTATTATCCCTTTTTGACATCTGGAACTTTTTAGGTATTATTATTTTTTTACCCAATTAATAAGTTCAGCATCCAGTCCCCTCACTTCCCTTATTTTCATATGCATTTAGGGAAAAGGTACCACAGTTTATTTAGAATGTCAAGAATATTTGTATGAAAATTGATGGCATACATTTTAAGGTACATATTTGTTATCATAGAAGCAAATTTCAATAGGCTATAAGGCACATTAGTTTGTCCATTTTCTGTGCTAGTTTAGAAAACTCAGAAAGGATTTGAATTCTGATACACAATTTTATGTAGTCCACAGAGATTGATAGTGTCCCCACTGGGAGTCCCACCACTTCTCTCTAGGCTGTTCTGAAGTTTCATGGTTTTTGGTGTATTATATCAGGATTATTTGTTTTTGGACAATGTGGAGAGGGGATGATGAAATGTTAAAGGAATATCTATGGCTGCATAAATTAATAAACAGCATCAGAGAGATTGAAATCATGGGATTCTTCCGTTTCCATATTTGGATTCATTTCATTAACTGGCTTCCAGGGGCGTCCAGGACATTTGGGGGAGGTTGTTTCTGGAAAATCTGATATCTGGGTAAATGAAAGGCTATTTGGTTCTATCTGGATGTCAGGGATCCAATCATCATCATTTTCTGTAGGAGTTGGTGATATATTAGGCATCACAGTTGCAATGAGATCTGAGTCCTGGAAGTCAGAATGAGTAACTGCTACATCTGGCCGGGCTAGGGAAGGGATGGGCGTTGGCCCTTCTGTCTTCTCTTGTGTCTGTGCAGGAGGTGTAGTACTGTCTTCAGAAGAGCTTGCCAAATGCCCTGTTTTCCAACCATTGAGTTTTCCATTGTTTTTGCCTTTATTTTTATGTTTTTCATGGCCATGACCATGCTTCTGTTTATCTTCATGGTCGAGGCCATGGCCCCCTTGGGGTTTGAGATCAAGGTGAAGTTTGAGCTGATGTCCATGTCCAAGGCCATGTTGCTGTTGGTGTCCATGGCCAAGGCCATGTTTTTTGTGAGGTCCTTGGCCAGGGCCATGTTGTTTTTGAGGTCCTTGGCCAGGGCCATGTTGTTTTTGAGGTCCTTGGCCAGGGCCATGTTGCTGTTGATGTCCATGGCCAAGGCCATGTTGTTTTAGAGGTCCATGGCCAAAGCCAAGGTGCCCACGGCCTTGGTCATGCTCATGTTTATGGCCATGGCCAAGGTCATGTTTTATTTGCTTTTCATGGCCCCAGCCATGCCCATGAGTGGGTCCTTGTTCTTTTCTTGGATCCTGCTCTTCATCTTGTAGAGGAACCATGGAAGTGTGGGGTGGACTTACAGTTGTTCCTTCTCTTATTTCCTCTACTTGTACTGATCGGAAAGGTGAGAAACCTGGAGGCCTTTTCATCAATGACGTCTAAACAGGAAACATTAAGACAAATGTATTATTGCAAAAACCACACTATCAATGAAGGAAGAAGAGACTGAGATCTGGCAATGCTATCTTGGTTTACAATGGGGCAGGTCTTTGCAAGATTTTAAATACTATATTAGTGTTCCAGAAAGGATGAATAATACTTTTTCCTCTTTTGATTGATCTTAAAATTTGTAAACGTTGATTGTTGTTCTTAGTAATACTATAAAATAAGTTGGAGAGTTTTTTTTTGCATCTGGAAAAATTGAGTGATTGAACTACATAATTTCCAGGATATCTTCTAAACCTATGATTATGTAAGTCCATAGCACATTATTTAATTATTGATACACTATTTCTATTACCACCATTACTGCTTTTATCCTAAAAGGCCCTAAGTGGCTTTATGAACTGAATATATAGGGGGCACACATCCATGATCACTTTGTTGGGCTGAAACACATTAGGACATATTCACAAGCTTGAAATGCAGCCATTTCATAATGTCTGTGTTAGACTATATGCATACCCACACATGACAAAAACCTAAGTCAGAAAAGAGGGAGAAGAGGCAACTTGCACTGAAGATTGCATTCGGTAGTGCAAAGAACATGGGTTTTGAAGTCAAGCCAGACCCTACTAGTAATCAGCATCATGATGAAAAGGGTGGGCTCTGATTTGATCTAGATTTGAATCCGAGTGCCACTAGCTTCACTTTTCTCTTCTGTAAAATAGGAATCATAACAGCACCTGCCTCACAAAGTTATAAGGAAGACTCATGGAAAATGTAGCCCTCACTATAGTGCCTGGGACACAGGAAGCACTTGATAATGTCATTATTCACTCTGAGACTTTCTTATTTTTAAGTGCCTCATCCTTGACAATGGGAAAAGTATTACTACCTCCCAGGCTTCTTTTAAGACTTAAAAAAGAAGATGCCATCTAAGGCTTCTTAAACTTGAACCCTGCATATGAGTCCCTGAGGATCTTGTTAAAATGCAGATTCTGATTCAGTAGATGTGGAGTGGAGTCTGCATCTCTCACAAGGTCCTTGGATGTAAGCAGAGCGCAGTGGAGCTGTGTCTCACCGCAGGCACACCTTGCCTCGCCAGTGTTGGCTCCCCCACCACGGGGACTGCGCTTCACTAGGAAAGAGCCTATAGAAGCTTCCATGAGACACTGGCAATGTGTGAGACGTGATCAGGAGGATTGTTGCTCTCCTTTTTAGCCATTAAAAAAGAGAGATCAGCACAGCAATGTGAGATTTCCCCCCATTTTTAAAAGATAGTTCCCCAATTCATTTCAGTAATAGTTCATTTTCAACCCCCAAAATATGGCTTTTCAGAATGAGCAGAACGGACCCCAAGCTGACTGTAATTAGAACCATACCATTCCTCGTGGTTTACAGTTGACAGTAGGGTAAATTTTTTTCTCCCAAGGTACCACATAAACTTCAGCAGTGCAGTCTAGACTTTGCTATCCATGAAAACAGAAGCGAAATGAGAGACCAATGTTATTCATCAGATACTTGAACAAGTGATTCTTAAAACATCATACAGGTTTCCGGTGAAAAAGTAGACAGGTGCATTACTACTTACGCCAGGGGTTTTGATCTCACAGCTTTCAGTCAACTTCTCATTACTTTCCTTGGAACATGTGGTTTCCCTGGCAGTGAACTCAATAGAATATTTCTGTCCAGCCACCACCTGAAAAATTAATTAGCGTAAAGTAAGTGTTTAACAAATATTTATATAAAAAAATCATACGTCTTTAAGGAATTTTCAGGGAGAATCTTGAAATTTTAATTATATACTGAACAACTTAGAGAGTTACACATGAAAAAAGTACAAATATTTGACAACAAAATTTTGTATGCATATTTAAAATATTTGGCTGTTGATTGGTCCCATTTCCTTTTCTAAATGGGGAAAGAAAAGTAGGCTATAATTTTTATTTTTATTGTTTTCTGAGAGTCTTATTGTTCAAGAGCTACAAAATTCACTAGTAATTCAAGGGCTCCAGTTGTAATAGAATCTAAGAGAAGTAGGAAGAAAAACTCAAAATTTTTTTTCCTTGTCCTGCCAAACCTTGAATCAGTGAAATACTGAGTTAGTACCACTATAGAAATCATGTGGATTGAATTATGCAGTTAGAAAAATTATTTGGATTTTCTATAGCTTCTCTTACTTTTCTTAATATTAAGAAATGATTTTAATCTCTAGCAACAGTTTTAATCACTATACAACACTGTCTTTCATTAAGCATTTTGTGGCCCAATTATTTAGTATTTAATTACAGGGTTTAAGTGAGTGTATGTGTGTGTGTGTGTATTTGTAATATGATGTAGCTATTAAAAAGAATGCAGGAAATCTATATCTACTGACCCAGAGGGGCAGCCATTATTAAAAAAAAGGAAGTTCCAGGGTGATAATGTAATCCCATTTTTGTGAAAGCAAATTACAACAGCCTTCCCTATCGCTTTCTGTTTTTTAAAAGCACAGATGGGAGATGGATGGGGAGAGAAAATTCACAGGAAGAACTAAACTCCTCCTCTACCTTTTCTGTCACTGTTTTGCTGGCTAAGTATGGTTAAATTTTTGAAAAATCTAGGTGTGTGTGGAAGTTGAGGGAGGATCCCAGAGGGATTTAGAGTCTATCCTTTGTGCTCATGAGTTCTCTTGTTCATTTCAGAATGTACCTCAAGTCAACTTTTTTTTTATATTAAAGTTGATCAATGTAGTGTTGTCCAAGAAAGCTGACAACCTGTGATGAGAACCGCAGCTGATGGCTCAACTCTACGCAGGGTCGAGAGGTGAGAAATTAAATAGACCTACTAACACCTTCCATTCAAGGGCCTCAAAATTGCATCCACATTGGCACCATCATAACAGTCATTCTTATCTAAAGTCTTCCGTGCTTAAACTCAACCTGCTCAAGTTTTGTTTTTAAAGTAGAGAATACCATATAACAATATAAATTTCAAATGCACTTTACATTTTAAATTAAAGACATAAAAACTAGAAAAGTATAGATAAATATTCATCAGAACTCAGGATGAGGATGGGCTTTCTTAGGTGAAAAGCAGAAGAAGGAAATCTAAAAGAAGGGGAAGATGTTTAAGTTTAACTAGACAAAAATGAAAACTGATTCTCAAAAATCACAATCAGCAAAGTAAAAAGACACACTGGGAAAACTATGATGTAGGATCAATATTCTTATATGTATAAATCCCAACACTAAAAAATTGACAAAGGACATGAGCAGATAATCCAGAGAAGAATTTAAAATGGTTATTCAGCCTGAAAAAAAAGTTGAACTTCATTAATAACCAAAGATATGCACATTAAAAAGCAATGCAACATCATTTTTAATTTTCCATGATGGCAAAGATAAAAAACATTAAATAATACCTAGTATTGGCTAGGCATAGGAAACATGCAGCCTGTATTGTTGCTGGTAGGAATAGAACTCATATTGAGATCCTTAACCAGTATCTTATACTGGGTTGATGAGAACATAAGTTAGCATAATTGCAAATAGTTTGGCAATTTGCATCAAAAATCTTAGATATATGTACATATGCCTTGACATTTCTAGGACTTTGTCAAAGGGAGAATTCCTGAATGTGCACACACAGATCTTCCAAGTATATTCATCTGAGCAGAGGCAGGCAGAAACATCGTCAGCCTTGGGGACAGCAGCAGTGGGGACAGGGCAAAATCAACCGCATATGACAGAAATCACAATCACTAACACATGAAAATGGAAGATTCAAGAAGCATTTGGTGTTTGAAATATGAATCCAACTTGGAATTGACATGCATCCAAACAGGACTAAACATGCAAAGCCAAGGCAAGAAGAAACGATAAAATAAAGCTTTAGCAATTTGGTAAATCAGTCATTTGGAGGTTGGCTTTTAGCAACATCATATGTTTAACTGATTTCTAGTAAATTGGCTGCTGCAGCCAAGGCTGCCTCAAGTGACTGTCTAAGCAGCCGAGTTGCTATCTTTAAATGCAACCATAGATAAAGATTCATCTCTCTAAAGTAAGTTTGAAATTCTCACAATATTCAGATTGATTTGGCAACTAACTGAAGGGTTACTTCTTGGTGTTCCCCTGGCATCCTTAACATAAACACACACACATATGGGGCTAGTTGACTAGTTAATTCACACAGAGAACTGTAACTACTAAGAGGAGTAGATATTCATGGTGAAGAATGACTGGTTCTCTCCTTGCCAGAAAACCTCTGACATGCACTGTCTGGTGGACTCTCCTACATCATTAAGAATAAGGGAGCCGGGTGCCATGGCGCGTCCCTGTAGTCCCAGCTACTTGGGAGGCTGAGGCAGGAGGATTGCTTGAGCCCAAGAGTTCTAGTCTAGCCTGGGCAACATAGTGAGACCCCGATCTCTTGAAAAAAAGAATAGGAGAATTTCACAAGAAAGCAAAATTACTAAGTGGAAAGTGAAGCAAGAGTAGCACAGATCAGTAACGCCTTCAAGTAAGCATAATGTGGGTCACATGGCAATGAAATTAGGGAAAAGGATAGTGGCTCCAGGACAGGAATGAGTGAGTGCCCCAGTAGCAGAGAGACCAAAGTATCAGTTTTGATCTATTTTCATATGCCTTGTTTACTTTTTTTTCAGTTACAAAACTAATGTAGGAAATTAGGAAGATGAAAACGGATATCCCATTGTGCCATCACCTCAAAACCACCATGGTGAGTAGCCTGAGGCATTTGTTTCTTTTCAGTTTTGCTGAAAAGTACAGACTTTTTTATAACATACTTGAGAACATAATGCATATTCAATTTTATGTCTCCTTTTTACATTGAATATTTTAACACAGGACATTTTCCACATCGAGAACTCCTCACAAAGATACTTTTAAATTGCTGCTTAACATGCCATTGGAAGGATATGCCAGGCATTATCTAATCATATTAGATCATTATTGATCCCATATTATTGATCATTTTGACAGTTCACCATCTTTTGCTCTTAAAAATAAAACTGCAGTAGTATCATTTTATATAAAGGCTCTTGTTTTAGATTCCTAGAAATTCAATTACTGAGCCCAAAGTATGAACTTTTTAGTAAGAATTTTCTCACCAGATTTTGAAGATTATGTTGACTTGCTGTAACAATTTGATTCTATTTTGATTATTTTTCTCTAGCTTGTATTTAGGGAAGCCAGTTTTGAGTCTCTAGGATGGGAATCTGTCCATGAATAAGTCAGTCATAGACTGTTAGAGTTGGTAGAAATTTGGGCTCTTCTAATCCAGCTATTACAGAAGGGGGCACAGAGGCTTAGAAAGTTTGAAAGACCACCCAGAGTCACCCACTCTGAGTGGTGGGTGCTGTGGTTGAACTGAGTCTCCTGACTCCCAGACGGGGGCACTCCCTATCGTCTATTGACAGGGCATGAAAGGAGAGATGAATCCCCAGAAGGTACACTTGTGAGAGAAAAGGGTGTCCCAGGCAGAGGGAACAGTGGGAGAAGTGGCATGGAGATGAGAGAGTACGGAGTCTGGACAATGGATTGACTGATGGGGCTGGGCCCAAGGCATTAAGTGACGCTACAGTGAGAAGTGAGCCTAGAAAGGCACAGAATAAGTTTTGCTGTTCCTAGCCCTGAATTTTATTAATCATATACTAGTTGCTAGTATTTGTATAGCATTTTAGAGCTTGGAAAGCGATTCGACACACATTATCTTATTTGATCCTCACCTCAGTCCTTTACAGACAGAAAACAGACAGAATGTCCTGAGAGACTTGTCCAAGATCACACATCAAGCATGCAGCAAGGTTGGGACTTGGAATTCAAATCTGCCAAATCCTGTTACCAAGTATACTGTTTTCTCAATCCAGATCCAAGATCAGTGGCAAAAGTAGTGAGCAATTTGCACATGGACTATAGAATCACTATTTTTGTAGCATCATTTACAGACCTGTACTTTTGCTCTTTTCACTGTGTCAATCTTGAAATAGAAAGTTTCGTTATTCTCTGCATTAAGCTTTGTGACAGAATGAGTCAGTGCCTCCTCCAGCTCTGGGCTGTTGACAGGTATATCTGCAGGGCAGCCAAGACACATCTCGGTAGGTGGTTGTACAAAATCTTCCCCTAAAAGAAGCAGATTTTAAGTTAGCACATACACTGAAGGAACAGCCTTACCTAGCACCTCTCCTGCACAAGACCCAGCATCCACATTTGTAGAGAAGCACGCTGTAGCCCAGGCCTACTAGTGAGTGAGCGAAGGTTGTCTGTCCGACCTTCACTTCCTGCCTCTCTTCTTTATTCCTCCTCAAAGCCCAGTGTATTTAGGGAAATGTATTGAGTCGGAACATGTTAGCAACTCTATATGCTACACCTTGCCTGCATTTTTGCATTTTTGATGGAAACTTTAAAAAGCAATGTTTAATTTAAAGGAATGACTCTCACATGGGAAATGTTTAAGTCATGTGGCTCTGGTGAACAGGTAGCTTCAGTAATGCTTCTCATTGTGGAATGTATACAACTATTTTCCAAGTATGAGAAAAGCCAACTCTTGTTATAAGAAATAGCATAATAACTTGACCGTAAACTCACACTATCTTCATTTCCCCCCATTAAACCACGCAGAAAAAAACTTTACTTGAAAGAGTTTTATTCTGCGTGGTTAAAAATGAAGTACAGGTCTCTCCAACTTAAAACACTCATCTTAAGAACAACTTGTACACAAGGAAGACCAGCTGGCATTGTACCCAAAGGCCAACTTTGCCCAGGGAACATACATTTTCCCTTCTGTCATCATAACTCCTTCTGGCCACTTGCAGAGCAGCAGCAGCTGCACCTGCTGCAGCACAGCTGGGCGGGGAAGGGGTACAATGTTTTCATCAAGGTCCACAGGTTACACACACTTTCTGGTATTTCACGGGAACAAAAGAATAATTTATATGAAAAGACCCAGCCAATTGTCTGGAACCACTATTTCACTATTGGGTGCCAACGTGTGTTACCCCTCACCTGGATAAATGTCACACTCCTGTGAGTAGTCAGCAATTCTTTGCTGAATATCCATGTATGCATTATCTGTACATTCACCGATATCCTGGTTTTTAAAAAGCATATAAGTGCATACATTAAAAACATTTTTTAGAATCTTTGAGCAACTAGTAAAATTGAAAAATAGGATGTCTACTTTCCAAAACATGGCATGCAATAAAAATGAAACAAAACATAGTCTTACTGCAAAAGAGAGAATAAGATACAGTTGGGCAACAGTATCCATAACAACAACAAACACATAAACATACATGAACACAGAAAACATGAAATAAGGTGACAAGACTATCTAGTATAGAAATAAGAACCATATATGTGTAAATAGGTAAAATTTTCTTTTCAAAAGGCAAAGACTTTCAGATTAAGTTAAAACAAAATCAGTTTATTATAATTTCAAGAATCATAAAAATAAAGCTTAAAACTAAGGAATAAGCAAAGCTATATGAGATAAATGTAAATAAAAAAGGAACTATGTATTAGTAATATTGGACAAATTAAAATTCAAAGTAACAAAAAAACCTCACAAAAATAGTAAAAAAGATAATTTTATTTTTTAAAGGTATAGACTAGAAGGCATGGAATAAAAATACATAAAGCAGAAAACATTACATATATGAATAGAAATGGATGGAAATATCCATATGGGAAAATTACTATATGAACCAGCAATTGCACTCTTGGGTAATGCTCAAAAGAATTGAAAATAGATATTGAAACAGATACTTATATTAATATAATACATGAATGTTCATAGTAGCACTATTCATAATAGCCAAAAGGTGAAAACAATCAAAGTAGGTGAATGAATGAACAAAATGTGGTACATATATACAATGAAATATTATTCAGCCTTAAAAAGAAATGAAATTCTGTTCCCATAGGTGCCCCATGTAAAACGAAAGAAAATAAAAAGAAATGAAATTCTGAAACAGTCTGCAATATGGATAAACCTTGAAAACATTACACTAAATGAAATAAGCCAGACACAAAAGTACAAATATAATATTGTTTCACTTATATGAAATATCTAAAATAGGCAAATTCACAGAGACAGAAAATAGATTAGCATTTATGAGGGGCTGGGAGGAAGAAGAATGGGAATTTATTGCATAGTGGGTACAAAATTTCTGTTTGAGTGATGAAAACTTTTAGAAATAGTTTTATACACATGGTGAAAACTGTACAAAAGCCAAGACTCTTGATATATAGGCTGTTTGTTAAAATGCATCTGTTCACATCAGCAATATATGCCCTCGATAGAATTTAGTATTTTTAAAAAACTTAATTAATTTAATAGATACAAATATTTTTAGTTTTCATTTTCTCAATCAACAATGCAGTAAGCATGCATTTATTTAACCATCACATTTGCATACATTTGTTAGAAATTTATGGGTTGAATTTATAAATTGTCTTCTACAACTTTTGCCCCTTTCTCTTTGGCATAAATTTTAAAGAATTGAAAAATAACATTTATATATTAAAGAAATCAGTGCTTTGTCATGTTTTCTCATTTTTTACCTTTCAGTTTTCATTATGGTATTTTTGACTTACAAATCGCTTTTGTTTATAGGTGACCAAATCTACCAATATTTTCCTTTTGAATTCTTCAGTATTTGCTCAGAACTCACTTTAATTTTTTTTCCTAATTTGTCTATGGTCGATATTTTAAAACATAGCTTTTAAACCTATCTGGAATTAATTTTGATATATCTTCTGATATATCTAAATTGATTTTTTTCAAGAGAATAGCCAAATATCTTAACATTCTTCCCCTCTACATAAATCTGTGACAAACTTAAGATCTGTTATTTGTTTTTGTACCAACCCTACCATATTTTAACAGCTGTAGCTGCATATTAAGTTTAAATATGTGATTTATTATTCTAACATTTGTATCTTCAAAACTAACCTTAGAATAAATTTGTACGAAAAACTTATATTATCAGATTGGTTGGAATTACATTATACTTTTAAATTAATATGAGGAGAATTGGTATATGTACTATATTTAGTCTTTTTAGTCAAAAATTTGGTGTGCCTCTCTAGTGTGTATAGTATGTATGTATATTATGTATATTATTTGCAGTGGGTTTCACATAGACATTCTATATCGTGTTAAGGAAGCATCCTTACATTCCAAATGCTCTTGAAAGAGTTTTTGTTTCTTTTAAATAAGGAATGGGTGTTGAACTTAGCAAATGCTTTAGAATATATGAGGGCTGTCCAGAAAGTATACAGCCATTATATATATATATATGTATTTTTTTTTTTTTTTTTTTTGAGACAGAGTCTCACTCTGTTGCCCAGGATAGAGTGTCATGGTATCAGCCTAGCTCACAGCAACCTCAAACTCCTGGGCTTAAGCAATCCTCTTGCCTCAGCCTCCCAAGGAGCTGGGACTACAGGCATGCGCCACCATGCCCAGCTAATTTTTTCTATATATTTTTAGTTTTCCAGCTAATTTCTTTCTATTTTTAGTAGAGATGGGGTCTCACTCTTGCTGAGGCTGGTCTTGAATTCCTGACCTCAAGTGATCCTCCTGTGTTGGCCTACCAGAGTGCTAGGATTACAGGTGCGAGCCACCGCACCTGGCCCAGCCATTGTTAATATTAACGAGAACAGTTACATGGCCAGACACTTTCTAGACAGCCCTCGTATATTAAAATATCATATTATGTTTTCCCAATCTAATCTGTTTGTTGTTTTGACTTTTCTAATAGTAATCTCTAGATTCCTAGACTTAACTCTATTTGTGTGTTATTCTTTAAGTATGCATTTGTATTCTATTCCTAGTTTATTTAAGTATTCTACATCTATACTTGTAAGTGAAATTAGCATACATTTATTCATAATATTCTCTTATATTTTTATATTTCTCTGTATGCTTTAGTATGTTGCTTTTTTATGCATTTGATTTTTTTTTTTCTTACTCCAGGAAGGATCATTTGGATGTTTTTATTAACACTACTGCTTTCTCTTTTCTATTTTATCAGTTTTGCTTTTATCTTTATTGTTTTCTCTTCTATCCTCCTTGCTTTCCTTCTTTACTATTCTTTTTGCCCCCCAAATTTCTTGAGACCTAGATATGGGATTTTGTTGTTTTTTTGTTTGCCTCTGTTTTTAAATTATGAAATCATGTAAAGCCATGAATTAACTCTGAATGTTCTGGCAACATTATATGGAACTCTCATTTTTGTTGTTTTGTTTTTTATTTTTTTCTTATCCAAGAAAAACCCTAACTTTTTCAGGAATTGCTGAATTGTTTTCTATAATGGCTGCACCATTTTACATTCCCCCAGCAATGTATAAAAGTTCCAATTCCCCCACATACTCTCCAATACTTGTTATTTAGCAGACAAAAGGGGCTCTTTATGTATTCTACGTATTAAACCCTTATCAGATATATGATTTACAAATATTTGCTGTCATTCTGTGAGTTGTCTTTTCACTTTCTTGATAGTGCCCTTTTTACCTTTTCTCCAGTTATGAAATAAATACATGCTCAATTAGAAAATTTGGAAAGTATTAAAAAGTTCCAAAAAGTATAAAGAATCAGAAAAAGCATCCATAATTCCAACTGAAAGTTAAATATAGTCTATATTTTAGCATATTTGTTTTCCATCACTTTTTATATTTATATTATATATTTGAATGAATCTTTATGTATAGTTTTGTATCCTGCTTTTTTTGTTTTTTACTTAGCATATTGTAACTATTTTATTATGTCACAAAAGCTCTATAAACATTTCTGATAGCTGCATCATATTCTACTGTATGGCTATACTATAATTTATTTAACCATTTCCTAATGTTGCATAAATAATTTATTTACAATGTTTTCCTATTAAAAAAAAACACTGAAATTAACATCATGAGGTCTGGACTTCTCATATAATTGAATTAGAAGCAGAATTACTAGGTTAAAGGACTTGCAACAATTCCTTGGTTAAAGCAACATCTTCTGCTCAAATGCAAATATGCCTAGGAAGGTGTCCTGTCTTAGGCATTTTACATTCACTAGCCACTGCCACCTTGACATACACCGTTTTAGCATAATTTTGGTTCAGATAACAAGATAGCATCCGAGGAAGTGCCACTAAGGGATAGAGACTCAGGTTGTGTTTATTAAAGATAAAGGTAGGGGAGGGAAGGTGGGAAAACAAGTGGAATAAAGTCTGAAGTGAGGAATTGTCCAGGGTAGAGCAAGGGAACGCTGCATGGCATTGAGCACATGGGGAAGAAAAGGAGATAGGAAAGTGTGAAGATATAATAAAGATAAACTTGACAATTTCACCATTTTGTCCCAGGCTGTTCCTAGTCCCTGGTTATTTTCTGTAAGTGCTTATTGCGAGATATGCAGATTCTTTGACTAGGTAGGTAAGGCAGCTTGACCAGTGACGTGAGCATTAGGTTTCCCAAGTGAATGTGAATGTGATTGCTGAATGTCATCTAAAATTTAAGTGACAGTCTAAAAAACAGCTTGATAGTTCCTATGCCTGCAAAAACTATAAACAAAAATGCTAAGAACTTTATAATTAATTTTTTGCCTACTTACACCATCCGAAAGGGGCTTGCATTCTGGAGTTAAGAACAGAAAATTCTCCTTGGAACAATTAGTTTGCACAATTGAGTAGGTAACTTGAAAGTTCCATCCAGCCACCACCTGCAATGATTTTGGATTGACTATTTAAAGGGCAGTTTAAACATTCTTCACAGTGATGTATAAACGTTATGAGGAGTTTAGAACACTGCAAAGCATATAAGTGCCCAAGAAATATAAACTATTATTATTACTAGGCAAAAATATTACTGAATAAATACTGTGCACCTTGAGACTCTCACACCTCTCACACAACACATACCCCCTCATCCATCTGAAAATAAAAAGCAATATATAGATGAAGTTACTGTATTTCCTGAAGACCTAATAATATTTCCTCCGCCAGGCTGCAGAGAGAAAATGTTTTGCTGAATTTCATGAAGTAATAATGCTCTTCTAGATGGATAAAGAAAACTTTGGAGAGGAGTGGCCTTTGCTGGTGGGTCCTCAGGCTCCCAGATAACCAGGGGGTTCGATTTGTCTTGCTTTATTCTGGGTTGGTCCTACCGCAATTGCTATGTATGGACATAATTGACTAAAACCTGCATCTTGCATGAAAGCAAGTTGTAAAGTCTATTAAATGCAGGGAATGTTACTGACCAAAGTGAATCACTCACAATATGAGGCTGAATTACAAGAGACCCAGTCAACTATCAGAAAAGGCTGGGCGAAATGAATCAATAAAAAGACCAGATTTACAGGTATTTACTTTTTTTGTCATGATATGGAAACTACAACTTAGGGGTACCCACAAAGCCATGCCAACCATTTTAGACTCAATTTAATATCTTGGAGCTATGTTTAACTCATGACAACTAGGTGATGATATAGTTTTCTCAAAACCTTAAGGCCAGTATGACTTTTCCATTTCACTGTCTCTGGGAGGAACATGTACTGATGACTACTCATTTGTTAAAACAAACTTTAAAGGAAAGGGATCTGATAGCCATCTTTTTCCACTTTGCAAATTGCACTATTCTATTCACTGTGACTAAAGAGAAAGCCCTCTGCATCCTGTTCTGGTCACGTGAACACACAGAAGAACTCACCACCAGCCACGCGATCGTACATTTTCCTTTGGCCAATGGCTTCCTTTAGGTAATGAAACCCTAAACATAAAGATCTAATACTTTCAACAATGCTGCATGACATGAAAACTTAAAGAACAAACCTGTCTTTGGGCCCGTTTTACTTCATTAAGAGTAAAGAGGTAGGAACGATCAGTGTTGTTATTAAAATGTTGAATGCCGTGTTTCAGGACGGGCTCCAGGTCGGGGTTGTCTGTTGATATGGGATGTACACAGCCACGGCAGTCATACTTGGCTGTCACCACAGAGCCCTCGACTTAACAAAGAGCAGACAAAAAGGCAACATTAATGATCAAAATCAGCATTCAGATACATTGCCCCAAGCAAAGAAGATAATTTAGAAGGCCCTGATAAACTTTCTAGTAAATTCTAGTAAGCATAGAAAAAAAGAGGACAGAAAACTGCTTTTTAGTCAGAGGAAAAAAATAAAACTATCATTCACTCAGGAATATCTTATAATCACAATATTCTGCATAATTATGTTAAGTTTATGTTAAAGTAATCTTAAATTATAGAAGTTAATATATGAATTCATCCTTTTATAAAAAATTAAGACATTATAGATGTGTCATTGTTTATTTTTCAATGTTAATAAGAGCTTGTAGGCCAGGTGCGGTGGCTCAAGCCTGTAATCCCAGCACTTTGGAGGCTGAGGTGGGCAGATTGCTTGAGGCCAGGAATTGGAGACCAGCCTGGGCAACATAGCGAGACGCCATCTCTACAAAAAATAAAAAAAGATTTAAAAAATTTGCCAGGCATGGTGGCATGCTAGCAACATGACAGGCTGAGGCAGGAGGATCACTTAAGCCCAGGAATTTGAGGCTGCAATAGATGAGGCTCAGGCCACTGCACTCCAGCCTGGGTGACAGAGTGAGACCCTGTCCCCATCTCTAAAACAAACAAACAAAGTCCTTGAAGCCCAACTCAGGGTTTGATATATTTTGTATTAATTCAATCTGACAAATATATATATTTTGCATCTGCTGTAATATGCTGGGTGCTGAGCAAGACTACACGGATGCATTAATGTGTTAGTGACAGTCACTGACGTGAAGGAGGTGACTGTCCAGTGGGAGAGACAGAACTGTAGATGGATTATTCCAACATGATTCAGCAAGAGCTTAGAAAGGCAGGATCCCAGAGTTGAGGTCTGGGCGGACTTTTCTAAGGAAAAGATGAGATGTCTGAGTGAAGAAGGATGAAGAGCTGTCAGCCCAGCATCAGGAGGTGTGAGGGCGTGGGGAGAAGGGTGGAGGGCTCCTGAGAAAGCAGGATGAGTTGCGGCCCAGTGGTGTGGGATGTGGCGGGTACACAGAGAGGGGGAAATTGAGGTGTGAACAGTCGGTAGACAGAATCCTGTGCTGTTGGGCCTACACCTCACTCTCTAGGCCCAGGGTTACTAACTATATTCAAAGGGTCATGGGCTGTTTGGTGAATCTGATGAAAGCTATGGCCCCCTCCTCAGGGAATTGTACATACTCATAACATTCTTCACATAATTTCAGGGTATTCATAGACCCTGTGAAGTGAATTAAGAATGGTCTGGTAGAAGAATGGGAAACCACTGAAGAGTTTCTAATAAAGCAATGTAAAATATTTAAAAAGGAGTTTGTATTAATATTAAATTCCCAGGTAATGTTCATAACAGCTGGCCCCGACCTACGGGTCAATAGAAGCAAATGCCATAAGAAGGGAAGGGCAGCAGCAGAGTGAGCCGTGCACTTGGCAGGTCCCACCCCGGAGGCCTCAGCTGCGTCTCCCAGTGGGCTCCCATTGCCTGCCTCTGTGAGAGCCAAGCACAATCAGGAGGTCACCAGTGTTGGACAGGGCTGTCACTCAGTTCTTAGCAGGTCAACAAAACTGGCAAACATTTCTTGGATTTCTCTCCATAAATATGCATGTCAGGAAAACATATATTGGGTGAATATGCCTAGCTTTTCCTTTTCCTCTCTTTGCAGAAGTTATGTTGAATCAGCATAATGAGCAGAGTTAAAAAACTGGAGGGGAATTCCACGTGGAAGGTGAGAGAATTGCTGATGATTACTGAACAGGAAAGATGGACACAGAAGGTAAAAGGGAGGTGGGGAAAGGACCAGAGGCTGGTTTGCCTAGTCTCAAGGGCCAGCTTTTATTCAGAAGATTGACTAGGGGTAAGAAAGAAAAGGACAGCTTTTTGAAGGTGAAAGGAGTAGGGAAAGATGTACACTCAGTTTTTCTGAGTGACTATGATTTTTCAGCCTACCCTGACATTTCTACAGAGATGCCTTTAAAATTAAAATAAAGATTTTTAATTACTTGTGATTTCTTTTCTCTTTGGAACTGTTTTTCTTTGAACACAACTTCTTACAAGAACCAGAACCCCAGGGATATAATTTTTGTGGGTTCCATGTAGACAACCAAGTCCAGTATACAGAACAGTTCCCACTAATAGTGATGTACAAAAGTGAATCTGAAGATGCTGTCCCAGAGCCCTCATATGCTAAAGCTCTACTTTGCAGAAGCCAATTCCAGGAAGGCTTTTGTCATTCACAACACCTAGATGTGTCCATTCCTCTGTACTTGGCACTCTGCCACATTAGGGAAGAAGCTAATAGTGGTTTTATCTGTTGATAAGTTGCTCCATAATTATATAGGAATTTAATTTATTTAGGGTCTATTCTACCAACTCTACCAGCTGTGAGATTTTCAGCAGATTACTTAACTGCTGTCGGCTTCAGTTTCCTCATCTGTAAAATGGGGGTATTAATACCTACCTTATAGAGTTGTGAAAGCTACAAATACTGATGAAACAAATTGAAGAGGACACAAATGGAAAGACATCCCATGCTCATGGATTGGAAGAATTAATATCATTAAAATGACCATATTGCCCAAAGCAATATACAGATTCAATGTAATCCCTATCAAAATGTGTCATTTTCCACAGAAATAGAAACAAAATCCTAAAGTTTATATGGAACCCCCCCCCAAAAAAAGAGCCAGAATAGCCAAATAAATGCTGAACAAAAAGAAAAAAGCTGGAGGCATCACACTACCTGACTTCAAATATAGTACAGGGCTATAGTAACCAGAACATGATATTGGCATAAGAACAAACACATAGACTAATGGAACAGAATAGGGTACCCAGAAATAAATTCACATATTTACAGCCAACTGATTTTTAGCAAAAGGGGCCAAGAACATATACTGGGGAAAAGATATCCTCTTCAATAAATGATGCTGTGAAAATTGGATATCCACATAGAAAGGAATGAAATTGAACTCCTATCTCTTATCATATAAAAATCAACTCAAGATGGATTAAAGACTTAAACTTAAGATCCAAAACTATAAAACAACTGGAAGAAAACTTAGGGGAAACACTTCAGGACATTGGTTATAGGCAAAGATTTTATGGCTAGGACCTTAAAAGTACAGACAACTATAACAAAAATAGATAAATAGAACTATATAAAACTAAAAAGCTTCTACACAGCAAAGGAAATAATCAACACAGTGAAGAGATGACCAATTTAATGAGAGTAAATATTTGCAAACTATTCATCTGACAAGGGACTAATATCCAGAATATACAAGGAACTCAAACAACTCAACAATAAAAAAAAAACAAATAATCCCATTAAAAAGTGGACAAAGGATCTAAGTAGACATTTCTCAAAAGAAAACATACAAATGGGCAACAAGTGTATGAAAAAATGTTCCACATCACTAAGCATTAGGGCAATGCAAACAAAAATCACAATGAGATATCATCTTACCCCAGTTAGAATGGCTATTATTAAAAAGAAAAAAATGACAGATGCTGGTGAGAATGTGGAGAAAAGGAAACACTTATGCACCATTGGTGAGAATATAAATTAGTAAAACCACTATGGAAAATAGTATAGAGAGTTCTCAAAAAACTAAAACTAGAACTACCATATGACCCAGTAATCCCACTACTGGATAAGAAATCTGTCTATCAAAGGGATACATGCACTCATATGTTTATCACAGCACTATTCACAATAGCAAAAATATGGAATCAACATAAGTTCCCATAGATGGAAGAACAGATAAAGAAAATGTGGTATACATACACAATGGGATACTATTCATTCATAAAAAATGAAATTATGTCATTTGAAGCAACATAGATGGAACTGGAGGTCATATTATATTAAGTGAAATAACCGAGGCAAAGAAAAGAAAAAGTTCGCATGTTCTCATTCATATGCACAGAGCTAAAAAACTTAATCACATGGAGATAAAGAATAGAATGATAGATCCCAGAGGGTGGGAGGGGGAAATGAAGAGAGGTTGGTGAATGAGTACAAACTTACAGTTAAATAGAAGAAGTAAGTTCTAATGTTCAATAGCAGGCTAGGGTGACTATAGTTAGTAACAATATAATTTACATTTCAAAGTATCTAGAAGAGGGAACTTCAAATGTTATCAACACATAGAAATGATGATGGATACCTCAAATACCCTGACTTGATCATTACACATTCTATGCATGTACCCCATCGATATTTAAAATATTGTGAGTCAATAAAAGAAAAAATGTTAGTATATGTAAAGTACTTAGAACCATGGCTGGGACATAAGCAATCAATAAATGTTAGCTATTATTAATATTTTTATCCTGATTGCCATTGTTATGACTGCTAGGCATTATTCCTTCAGCTGTATCATTTCATTTCAGTCTCACAACAATCCTCTGAAGTGGGTAGTACTGTTATCTCCCTTTTCGAGACAACAAAAGGACAGCCAAGAAGGTGAGGAGTTGGAGTTCTGAAAGACTCCAGGCGGGGTCTGACCTCAAAGCCTGTGCCTTTCTCACTCTAGGATGCTGCCTATAATTGAAGGCAGGTCTGTGTCTTCGCATCCTTTTGCAGAGCCCTGGAGGCACATGAGGAAGAGTTGGATAGTCCCGAGAGGATGATTGTCATGAGCCTGATGATTGTCATGAGCCTGGCCCGACGACGTCAGGCCCCTGCTACTCCGCCCGACCCATGCCCCTGTGCTTCCTAATGCTACAAATGGCATTAGGAGCCCCTGGGAGAGGGCAGCAGCCTGGGCTAGGTTGTGTTCTTGGCACACAGAAGTTGTTAATTCCTTCCCAGGGCAGTGCCACCAGAAATATCAACTACCTGGAGTAATCTGGCAGGTCTGGGTAGCCACGGTAAATTTTTCTTTCTCCCTCTTCCCTATGGTCGCTGTGCATTCTCCTGTGGCCTGAAAAGAAAAGAAAGAGACCATTTATCCTAATCTTTCAGATGGAAGAGTTCACCTAGTACTGTTGCTAAACATGACTTTCCTTTAAAAAGTAACAAAACTTGTGAAGATTTCATCCAAGAGATTTCAGACATGAGAATGAATGTTTTTGCAGCCTAATGATTATTTTTTATAAGCCACTGATATTTGTGAGACATTAGAGGAATGGTAGTATAAATGGTGGCTTATAAGCTTGAGTCTTTGATTCAAGCCCTGGAGATACTTCTTTTTCACCAAGATGTATGCAGTGCCTTAGAATCAGCCTGCTCTACTCTCCTCTTGATTTACTCTCAATTTCAGTGGATCAATACTATTCACATAAACTTCAGTTTAACTTACTAGAAAAAGAAAGAACCTTGGTGTCAAAGTGTCATCCAGTTCCAGCTCTGCCACTCGCTAGCTGCTACCTCTATCAAGTCCCTTTGCATCTCGGTTTACCTACCTTACAGGAGGCGTGCCACATCAATCTCACAGGGCTGTCGTGAAGAGTAAATGTGCAAACACACAGAAAGCACTTAATAGAGGCCCACAGCATGGTAGGCACTTAATAGGCAGTCATTTAATTGTTATTGTTGAGCAGTGTTTTGTTTTTTTTTTAAATTACATTTCCTAAATGTAGGATTTCTAGTTTCAAAATACGGGTTTTATGAAGAGAGCGGGAAATGTCCTTGGTGATTAAAAATGGAGAGAAGGAAGGAAGGGAGGGAGGGAGAGAGGAAAAAAGGAAGGGAGGGAGAAAGAAAAAAGAAAAGAATAGAGAAAAGAAAAGAAAAGTTGGGCCTCATCACAGTGATTTCAAAAGTTCCTTCCAGTTCCAGCATTCTGTGGTTTGATGGTGACACCATTCTGGAGAGCAGGAAGCCCAAGATCAAAATGCAAACAGATTCAGTTCTTGTTAGGCCCTCTGTGTGGCTTTCAGACCACTACCTTCTTACCATATCTTCACAGGATGGAGAGAGGCGTTTTTTGTTTTGTTTACTCTTGTCATTCTTCAGCCCTATCTACTGCACTTCTTCTAAGTGACAGACACCATTCTATCAGGATACAGCACATTTCTCTTCACCCCCCTGGCTTGCAGAGGCAGGCAGTATGGGGCACAGCAGCTAATCGTCCCCACCTTACAGGGGAGATCACTGAGAAGCAGAACCAGCACTTAAAATCCTGTCTCCTGACTCAGAGTCCAGTGCTCTTTAGTAAGTGCAGATGACTGGGGCTCATCTTTTATAAGAGGCTTGTTCCTGAGGCAGATACCATTTGCAATCTTCCTAAATTAAGGCAAAACAACCAGCTGTGGTGTGGCAGGCACCTATGTTGAGTTTGGTTAAAATAGCCATTGTTCACAGGTCATTTACATAATTGTCCTGGTTTCATTCTCCAACAACCTGATGAGGTCAATATAATCTCCCTTTTATAGGGGAGAGCATGAGTTCAGAAAGGTCAAGCAGCATGCCCACCATCACACAGCTAATTGGAGGCAGGGTCAAGAGTTGCACTCAGGCCTGTGCAATTGAAACACCCACCCTCTCCCCTCACCAGCCCTTCAGCTTGGCCCAAGTGTTGATCTGTTGTCTCTATGGGACCTGACCCACACATCCCAGTTGATCACTGGAGCCCTCTTCTCATGAGGGCTTTCTCCACATTTAACTGCTGGCTTCTCCATAATTTTTCTGTCTATACAAGAACATGGCTATCAAGCATCTGACTTTTCTACACATTTCAGGGTTTATGTGCATCTCTCATAAACAGGCTAACTAATATTAGTCATTCCTGCACAAGCAAAAAAAAAAATCTGGCAGGCTTGATGGACAAAACTTGGGACTTGAAAACTGTTAACACACTTACAGCTTCTGCAGCTTCCTTGTAGTCACAATCCTGCCAGGTTTTGCCACTTTGAACAGGACAATCACCCTCCCTGATTTGGTACTTAACGGAATAAAAGATGTTAGGGTTAACCTGAAAAAAAAGAACCAGAGATATTAGGGTTCATCCAGCTGATCCAACAGCAAATAATTTGAGTGGGTTCTGGTATAGTTATGAGTACTGATCTTGATTTGATTTAATCAGAACAAAGCAGTCATTAAAAATATAAATATTTATATTTTTATAAGTATTATAAACGCTTACTTTGAAGAATGTTCATAATATACTTACAATGTATTTTTTTTAAAGTTACAAAGCAGTATCCTCAGTATTAGCTTATTTGTATAAAAACTGATTTATATGTACATGTCTTTGAAAAGTCTGAAAAGATATGCAGCAAGCTGTTAAAATGGCTCTCGGTGGGATTATAATTGTCTTGTACTTTCTTCTTTAAATAAACATTTCTAAATGGTCTGACTTTTTTTTCCCTATTCCTTTTATAAATAGAAAAAGCAAACAAGAGAATTTTATTTAAAAAAAAACCCAAAAAACAAAAAATGCTAACAGTTATCTCTGTATGGTGGAATTACTTATGGGTGATTTTAGTATTTTATTTTATTTCCTATTTTTTATTTCTTTTCTCTTTCTTTTTTTTTTTTTTTTTTTTTTTTTGAGACAGAGTCTCGCTCTGTTGCCCGGGCTAGAGTGAGTGCCGTGGCGCCAGCCTCGCTCACAGCAACCTCAAACTCCTGGGCTCAAGCAATGCTACTGCCTCAGCCTCCCGAGTAGCTGGGACTACAGGCATGCACCACCATGCCTGGCTAATTTTTTCTATATATATTTTAGTTGGCCAGATAATTTATTTCTATTTTTAGTAGAGACAGGATCTCGCTCTTGCTCAGGCTGGTCTCAACCTCCTGACCTCGAGCGATCCACCCGCCTCGGCCTCCCAGAGTGCTAGGATTACAGGCGTGAGCCACTGCGCCTGGCCTCTTTTCTCTTTTTTAAACAGTTTTTTTGAGACATAATTCACATGCATACAATTCACTCATTTTAAGTGTACAATTCAGTGTTTCTTAGTATATTCACAACCACACCCACAATATATTTTAGACTATTTTATTACCCCTAAGAGAAACCCTGTGCCCACTAGCAGTTTTTACCCATTTCTCCTTGCATTCAGCCCCTGGCAACCAGTAATCTGCTTTCTATCTCTTTGTATTTGCCTAGACATTTCATATCATTGGGATCATACTTGTGGTCTCTGTGTCTAGCTTCTTTCACTTTGCACGAAGTTTTCAAGGTTTAGCCATGTTCTAAGATGTATCAATACTTTATTCCTTTTTATGGCTGATCTAATTTTTCTAAGATGTCATACAATCATAAACCTTAAAGTGCAAAGGCACTGAGTTAGATGAGCTGAATGCTCACCTCAACAATGCACAATCCTGGCATGTCAGAGCAGTAAGGGACCTGGGAGGTGATGTTGTCCAGCTCCTTCCTTTGCAGCTGAGAGAAAGGGGCCTGAGAGGTCAGGATATGGCTTAGGCAGCCTCACCATCTCAGGGAAGCAGAGCCAGCCCCAGATCCCTGGTCTGCTGATGCCCAGGACAGTGCTCTCTCAGAGCCTGCTTGGGTCACAGTATTTGTATCTGAGAGATGATGGAGTCAAACAAGATAGACTCCAGGGTTCCTTCTGTTTTGATAATGTGGGCCTATGAAGCAGGAAATGGTAGAAGCTGTGCCTACATGGTAAAGTAAAGATAAAAAAGATAACTGGACATTTTAGAACAAAAGTCACATTTTCCTCGGATCAGCCAGTGAAGATGCCACCAGAAAACCATTACTTCAGAGCACCAGGGAGCAGAATTTCTCACATGACTATGCTAGACTGTGAAACAAAATGGCTCAATTTTACTTTCAGGAAAAAAAAAAGTGTCCACTGTGGTTTTGTTTCTTTAGCCTCATGATACCACGTAGTTAGGAGTTTTTTGTTTTTTTTTTTCCCCCTGGTGAAGTAACCAATTGCTCAACTATTCCAGAGATATAGTCTTGTACAGTGAAATTAATTTAAACATACTCTGGAAAGATTAGTATTTCTCGGAATCAGGCATCCTGCCAGGATTTGTCTCCTACCTGAGTGTATCAATGCAGTAATAAAAAACATTAAAAACCAGCTGAAACATTGCTGTTAAATTTGATGCATTCAGCCATAAAGACTTTGTGGTAGATACTTTGTCTAGTGCGGTAGAATCATGCTAATCTCATTCCTGACTCCTCTTAGACATACCCCACCAATTACCCCCTCCCACTTCATGTTGGGAGGTCTTTATATTTCAGTCTAGTGCCCAGGGACCCAGTGAATCCTCTGTTGCATTCTGACTGCGTTCCTAGATTCTCCCACTGTGCTCAGTCTCTTTCAATTTCTCCATCTACCTTTGTTTCATTTCACATAGGATACCGCTCCTCTGATCACCCAGCAAGTCAAGCAGGGTGGCCCGAGATCTAGTCATACCCTGTCCTCCACACCCAGGCCAGAGAGGGGTGTTGGTCTTTTCCAAGAGTTGTAAGCCTCTACACTTGATTATCTGTTCTTTGGTGGCGTCTGTGTGTGTGTATGTGTAAGGCCTGGGTTCCAAGTAATAACACAGATCCCAAGTAACTTCAAGGTTAAACACAGCTTACTCACCGTCTTAGTGACCTCAGTTATGCGGTACAATACAAACTGGTTGACAGTGTGGTTTTTACTGTTATACTTCTTCAGAGCAGCATCCACAGCCTTAAATACTTCCTCGTCATTGCAGTCGATTTCCTCAGAGAATGGTTCTTGGGTTAAACTTGGTAGCAGCCTGGAGCAGAGGAAAAGGATGGCAATTAGTTTCATGATTTAACAGACTCCCTCTCAAAGCTGAGGGATGGTTTCATCAGGAATCAGGAGCCAACTTGGATGCTGGTTTTAACAATCTCTAGCTTGTTGATTCCTCTGTCCTCTTCTCTCTCTGCCTCACAGCTCAGGGCCCTGGCTGGATTCCTGCTGTGGTACACTATTTGCCCTATTCCAAAAGGACAAATGTCGCTGCAGGGTTATCCAAGTAGATTTAAGGTCAGAACATTGCAACACTGGGGTTGTTAACCTGCTCATTTACATTTGAAAAGCACATGAGAGCACAGAGCGCATTTCCATGTGATTGCACCACTTTGCACAGCAAATCAGGGCAGAATCTAATAAAGGAGAAGAAAAAAAAAATCACCAACTAATTTGGTTATTCCCTCGTGACTTTCGCAAAGCCATTTACAAAGGTCACCACATTTGTAAACAATGCAACATGGAATACAATGTGCAGATACTTTTCACATAAAATTTCTTTGTGGGGTATCTATTTGCGTAGAAGCCGGATGCTATCAATTAGAATGCATGCCTGGGAAGCTCCTGCACAGGGGCATCAAGTAATTCTGGAAATCCCACCTAGGACATTGCACAGCTAAAAATAAAATGTGGGTGCCCTATCAGATCTCTGGCCAAGCCAGCCTCTCCCTTCTCAATTGCAGTAGTTCTACAAAGGAGAATGCTTACCAGTGTAGAGGAGACAGAGGACAAGTAAAAGGACAGATGGGCTGAGTGAAGCCCTGCATTCCCTATCCTTGCTTCTCATTTCTGGTTTGGTAGCATTGGGGTTCAGAAAAGGATAGTCAAAAGTATGGCACGAAAGTCTGGAAACAGCTGGCTCACAGTCATTCCAGAGTTTCCTGGATAGGATCAAACAGTCAAATTCTTTCACATCTTAGACTAAATAATAGACAGTCGCAGATCCCTGAGGAATGCCAGGAAAGCAGCAGGTGATTAACATGTGGGAGCCCAGGGGTTCCTTTCTTAATAAAAGCCGTATCCTTATTTCTTAAACAGAGTTCCTGCTCCTCCCCACATCTTTGCCATTGTCCTACCTTTATGACATTTGATGTGTTCCTTTGAATAAATAGCTTCAGCTATTTCCAAATATTTTTAAGTGGCCGTGCTGTTTCTTCTATCCACAAGCTTTGAAAAGCTATCAGTAAATGGCAGTGTGATTTGGGTGGAGCTGTTGAAGGTCCACGGCTAGAATTACAAGTGATGACGGCCACATCACGGCCTCCAATCTGTACTTGCAGTTTCATCCTAGCACCCAGTTTGATTCCTGAACTTGCATTTCTGCCTCCATTTTGATTTGCTGAAACTGATAATCAATCCACTCTCTTCTCTCACACACCAGCTACCTCTCTGAACTTCCCTTGTCTTTATCAGTGGCACCATTAATTACTTATTGCTTTAGACTGTGGCTTAAAAAATGTAAACAACTTTGTTTCTTCCTTTTCCTTGCTTTTGCTATCCAGTGAGCAGGCCCTGAATGGGCTTCCTTTGAAATCTCTCTCATGCCTCTTCTTCATTCTCCTCGTGCTAATTCCCACAGCCTGGGTCTGGCCCTCATTTCCTCATCCTGAAGATATAAAGGGGCCTCCCAGCTCATGTTCCTGTCACCTGCCTCCATTTCCCCAGACATACTGTGCAGTGTGCCACGTACCCACTCTATATTACCACTCAGAGGAGGCACTGTGCTGACACATCCCGTGTCCTGCTCATGTGACAAGAGCCTGAGATGGGCCTGATGGTCACTGAATTACTGGTTGCATCCCAAATGCCTGTGCTCCTGTTCTCTGCAACCTGCAACGCCTCCCTCTCTTATACCTGAACAAGGGTCAGTTGTCCTGTTTGTCCTCTGTGGTCTGGCCTCCCTGATTTCAGGTGTCCCACCCATGGGAAGGGGGGCAGGTCTTTTGGGGGAGGGAAGGGAGGCTTTAACTCTGACCTCAAATCCAGTCCAGATAAGCTTATAATCTAAGTGAAGACAGTAGGGTTGCTTGGCTTCAAGATAAGCTCACAGTGTCTCTTCCAACCTGATGGCTGCCCCAGAGCCCACATACAACTGCTTATGTTCCATTACTCCTAACACCCTTCTTCCTGACTCCTCCCCACATAGACTAGAGGAGGTGTGCCTGGAATTCACCTGGAATGCCTCTACCCAGACCCTCTTGCTATTCAAATCCTACCCATTATTAAGGATCAAACCAAAGCTTTCTCCCATCTGATCTTAACAAATCTTCTTTGATTCCATTGCTTTGGTGTCTTCACAACTCTCTTAGTCTCTTGAATATTGTTGGAGCTCAGAACGTGATCCCCCAGAGTATGGGGCCTGGGCGTGCTGAGTGCTGTGAAGTGAAAGAAACCAAAAGGGCCTAGGGAGCGAGATCTATCTGCCCTTCTCTCACCCTCCTTTCTCCTGCTCTCCTTTCTCCCCAAGACAAGCCATAGAAACTACAATTCCACTTCCCTGAGGTGAGTCATAGAAACTGGAATCCCTCTCCCCCAAAGCAGCCATAAAACCTAGAAAAATGAATATACTCTTCCCCGCCCCCTCCCCCAGGCGTTTCTGTGAAGGAGCTGCCAAAAAGGAACTCTCTGACCTGTCTGTCTGATAGTAGTTAATAAGACCTGCTTTCTAGAAGGGTTC
The DNA here is from genome assembly GCF_041146395.1 of Eulemur rufifrons. Taxonomy (NCBI): domain Eukaryota; kingdom Metazoa; phylum Chordata; class Mammalia; order Primates; family Lemuridae; genus Eulemur; species Eulemur rufifrons. The sequence continues at coordinate 76,970,557 of NC_090989.1, forward strand.
TGTCCCCATACTCGAGAAAAAGGAATCCCACACAGAGAGGCCACGAATACTCTGAGGACAGGTCTTGCTGGGTTTCCCCACTTAGTCTATTACTATTAGATCATTCTCTTTTGTCTAATCACATGTCTACATTGCTGTCCACTCTTCATTTAATGTATGCAGAAAGACATACAGTTGTCCCTTCGGTCTTCCTTCTGAAGGTTTCTAGATCATTGAAACTGTGGTTAGATAAATATGCTATATTTTTTATTTGTTTGTTTGCTTGCTCTTGTTAGACTGTTGTTTGTTATAGGAGTGTTGGCTGTGACCTTTATGATGCGTGGGGAAAGGCATCACACCTTTTTGCCACCTTTTCACCATCGTGTCTTTTGTTCAAGAAGCCTAAACAACCTGTTTGGCAAAGTTAGACAATTCAGAGAGAAGATGTAAGGTAGATTAAAGGGTTAACCCCTAGAAGATGTTTGTCCTCAAGTCTTACCTCACCTCCCCCTCCAAAAAAACCAGGTTGATTTTTTTGTTGTTGGTGGTGGGATCCCTAACTTGTCATTTAAATCTCCTTAAGAGGCCCTGGAAAAGAGGGGCCAGTGGGGACCCTGCGGTGGCCTTGCAGCAGTGTGGCAGGAACAGGCTCGTGGCAGTAATCCAGCCTGGATGCCAGTCCAGCTCTGCTGCTTAGCTGGTATGTGACCCCAAGCAAGTCAGGGCCATGTAACCTTTCTGAGCCTCAGTTTCTTTGCCTGTAAAATATGGGAAATCACAATATCTTACCATGAATTTTTTTAGGAGTGAAGGAGCTAATATATGTGCAGAGCCTGGCAATTAGTTCTTATAAATTATATCTAATATTAGAGAAGGATGGTTAAGAATCTGTGACTTACTGAAGTAATTTCGGTAAGTGGTGTTGGCAGGAGGCAGATTCTAATGGGGGATGTAAGAAAAAAAAATGAAGGGTGAAAGAGACCTGGGTAAGTTCTTAGGCTGAGAGGAAGGAGGAGGCAGCAGGGATGGAGAAGCCAAAAGCTGGGAGGATGAGGAAATGAGTTGAAAAGAAATAGTTAAGGCTGATCATCGTAGGTGTTTCCAACGAAGACTCAGAAATGGGACTTGGCAGTATATAGAGGCAGTAAATACAGTGAAAAGAATGTAGCTTGGGAGGAGGCCAATCAGAGTTCTAATCCCAGTCCTACAACTTACTGACAGTGAGGTCCTGAGCGTTAACTAAACCTCTTTGGGCTTCATCTTCCTTCTCTAAAAAATGGTGATTGTGAAGCCCATTTGCCAAAGCCATTTCCCTTTCCTCTTTGGAGTACAGCTAGACTTCATTTCCCAATCTTCTTTGCATTAGGTGTGGCTAGATGACTGAATTCTAGCCAATGAAATGTGAGCATAAATTATACATGCCACTTCCTGGCCTGGCCCACAAAAACCACCTTCATGATCCTCCATCCTCTCCCCAATGTGAACTGGATGCAGAGGAGCCAGGAGAAAATACTAAGGCTCAAGGGGAGGGCAGAGCCACAAGATAAAAGAAACCTGAGACCCTGAATCACCATGTGGATAGGTACCTGTTGATAACTGGTCTTGAACTGTTACATGAGAGAGAAATCGAATTCTCTATCATTAAGGCATCTGGCCTATTCTAGTACAATGACATTACCTGTATAAGACAGTTGTTGGTAAAAGTTAAACTATAAAACATAAAAATCTTCCAACTCATACTAAATGTTTAATATATCAACTCATTAAACAAACATTTCTTGAACACCTAGTATGTGCTAGGCATTTTAATGAAAACAGACAAAGTCTGTACTGTCATAGAGTTTACTGGGGATGAAGAAGAAGGAAGAATAAACATTTCTAGCATATAGGACTTAAAGCACAGTAGTGCCACAGACAGAAAGGGTGTTAGGAAGTGCAAGAAATTTTCTGCAGAAGAGTGAGGAGTTTGGGCTTTAGACATTTGAGAAAGCAATCATATTATATTGCCTCTGTTAACATAACCTTTGAAACTTTATGGAATATTTGCAAACAAAGATTGATATACTTTTTAGGCATCATGACATAAAAAATCTAGAACAGGAATGATCAATGGTATCTAAAACCTCTAGTAGAATTTAAGCTCCTCAGGGTAGAAATGGTTTCTTATCCCATTATTCACCTGCAGCAACCTGTGTTTGCATATGATGAATGCATGTAATTGAAATGAATTGAGAGTTCCAACTCCTGTGTTTTCCAGGTTGGATTTTCATTAACTCAGACAATGTTTGTAAAAGTACTTTATAAGTGATAAAACACTACCCAAATGCTTCTGTTGAAGGCTAACATTTGAAGTTGTTAACCTGTGTATTTTTTTGGCCTCCCTGGGTTTCACCTTTCTCTACTCCCCATTCAAGCAGCTGACTTTGTGTTCATGCCTCCGTGGAAGAGCGTGATTCTGCCGGGTGACATTTAGCTGGTGCCCGCCCGCATGGCCACACTGCTTGTTTATGGATGGCAACTGTTCTGATTGGTTGTTGTATCTGGTCTGATTGGTCAATGCTTGTGTCATATTAGTTATTAAATGCTTGTGTCATATTAGTTATTAAATTCTTTGAGTATCACCACTGTAGTTGGAAGCAGAGAGAATCTGAAGTAGTTTTTTTTTTTGAGATGGAGTTTTGCTCTGTCACCCCAGCTAGAGTACAGTGGTGTCATCATAGCTCACTGCAACCTCAAACTCCTGGGCTCAAGCGATCCTCCCACCTCAGGCTCCCCGAGTAGCTGGAACTATAGGCACCGTGCCACCACACCTGGCTAATTTTCCTATTTTTTGTAGAGATGGGGTCTCGCTCTTGGTTACGCTGCTTTCAAACTCCTAACTTCAAGCGATCCTCCCGCCTCTGCCTCCCAGAGTGCTAGGATTACAGACGTGAGCGGCCACATGCTGGCAGAATCTGAAGACTTATTAGCCTGTTTCTAAATACTTTAACCCTGATTTGAGAGGAGAAAAAAGAAAGAGAATTACAATGTGGGAAAAGAGTCTTCTGGCACTAAAAATAAATTAAGTGAACCTGTCTGAGACTAGAAAGAGAGTCCTTGGCCTGGAGAGAAGACATGGGAAGAACAGCAGGGTTTGGGGTTTCTAAAGCTGCAGAAACCTCCATGCTGTTTTCTGGGCATGCAACCAGGAAGGCAGCAGCATCCCCGGGAGAGAAGAGATCTGCTTGGTGTATCTTAGCAGCTGTGTCCATTGGTATTCTCACAGAGACTCCTACTAACTCATCTTGATACAGAAGTAGCAGATAAACTAGACTCAAAGAGTGATGTGAACAGGGTAGTGAGGATCCCTCAGCAGGGGGCCTGGGGGACCGGTAAGAGTCAGACCTCCTCCTCATGCCCACCACCCAGACACCTTAGCACTATGTGAGATTCTAGAATTGTGGCACGACTTCGTGGGGAGTAGCAGGGCATGGGAAGAGGTAGGACTCCAAGAAGGCATGGGGTTAAGTTTCCTATTAGCCCAGCAGGATGGCAACCTGAAATAGAAATTAGTTTGTTCTGAAAATAAAGTGATATTTCTTGTGCGCCTGACTTTATGGTTATGATTCATGATCGTAACTTTCTTTGCACTTTATAGCCACAGCTTTGTTTGCTTCATAATTGAATTTAGAATTTACTTTTTTTTCCCCTTTCAAATCTCAATTTTATTCTCTCAAGGGACAAGGACACCAAGGATTGGACTGTCCTCTGCAGGTGACCGATAGCCTTTGTGGAGGGACCAAATGCCCACCTCCAGCCCCCATCCATTGTAAAGACAGGTCTTGTGAGTTTCATTAATCTATTCACTCATCTATTCATAAATGTTTGCTGAGCACCTGTTCAGTGTTGGGACAGAACAAGGATAGAGGTTCCTGCCTTTCATGTTTTGAAGGAAAATACAGGAAAACACATCAGCAATGGCACTCAGGGTGGCCAGGGCTGTAGTTAAGACTGAGATAGACGACTGTGGGAGGTGACACCCTTCAGGGCTTTAGTTTGCAAAGTTGAGGGCAAACCTTGGCCTAAAATATTCTCCCACACCCCCCGGTGTTCAATTTTTCTCACTTCAGGAGCCCCAAGTACCCACTTCACAAGCTCCCTGTGGGGTTTTTGAAGCCCATTGAGAACCACAATAGTCTGTTTTCTTCCCTTAAACAGACATATAGCATTACTTTCAGAATTCACTTTTAAATTGATGGCAACAATTACACTAGAACTTATCACAAAACTATATTAAATTTTTCCCGCTTAAATTTCTTGGCTAAATATCTTCCTTGTCCAGATGACCTCTGGTTCTTATTTTCCTGATGCACACAATGTCTTTACCTTCCTTTGAATTTTCTGCACGTCTCTTGACACCCCGGTTTACTCTCTGCTCAGACTCATTCTCCAAAGTGTTTACTCTAGGCTGAATTTTAACCTTTCTTGATCCCAAACACATAAAGTCTGAATTTCCCCTTACTCCTTTCTCTTTCTGGTTCTTCGTATGAGTCCCCACACTTTCCTCTGCCCCTTCCTCCTCTGCTGTGTGAGGCTGGAGGCTCTTATTCTGACAGATCTTGGGCACACTCTTCTTTCACCAACTTTGATACAAAAGAAAATTTAGATGACTAGAAATAATCACTAGGAGAGAATTAAGGTCATTTTTACGATAATAATCTTTTAAGGAATCATATATACCTTCTTGGTATGTACAGCTGTATCATAAGCAGTAAGAGAGACTCCAGAATTAGAGGATTTAAAGTCCAAGAAAGAAAGAAATTCAGAGGATCATAGATTTGCCTTAAGTGATGTGGTGGCCAGTGACAGAATTAACTACAAATTTGTAGCACTCAGGCCTTTCATCTCCTTTGCATTTGTCTGTCTCTTCTTATGCCATTTCCTCCCCCATCCACATTTTGCCCTATCCTGTGTATGAAAGCAAGGTGAAAAAAACTGTAATTTTCATTTATTTCTGATCACATTTTATTTACGGTTCTAATTCAAACTATTATTCATTTTTTCCCATCAAGGGAGTCACATTTTATTTTGGAAATGTTTATGCAAAAAACTTGGAAACTTGTAGACCCTCATTTTTGAACGTCCCTGGACATGATTCAGAGGCTGATTCAGGGAAGGGCTTTAGTGGATCGCCATGGTTTGGCAATGAGAAGATGGGAAAATTGGCTTCAGGAAGAGGAAGAACTTCACCTCTATTTAGTGGAGGCAGCCGGTAAACAAATCCAATTGGTCTCCGGTGAAAGGGGAAGTGTCCTTTACCTGGACCTCTTTCTCCTGAGTGCCTATGTGGTGGGCCATGGCCATGGCGCTGGTGATCTTGGGGACCTTGGTTATGGACTGGTGGGTCACAGGGTCCATCATGATGGAAATGAGGTCGGTGTCCATGGGGGGGGTGGTGTCCATGGGGGGGGTGGTGTCCATGGGGGCCAGGTCCATGGGGGCCGGGTCCATGGGGGCGGTGTCTATGTGGATGGTGCTCACTGGAATTATGATCATGGGGGTGCCTTTGGGTCTCATTGATGCCAAAAGGGTGGTGAGGACATCTTGACCCTGGAGGGGGTGGTCCTACTCCAGGTGGAGGTCTGTCTGGGTGATCTTTTCCTTCTGGGGGGGGTGGGCATCCCCATTCATGTGGCTTGGGGGGATGATGATCTCTGACTCCATCAGGCTTGAATGGAGGTTTGCCATGCCCATGCCCACCGAAGTGGGGGTGGTGGCCCGGATGTTCCTGGTAATGGACACAGAAAGGGAATATCATCATGTAACACAAAAGAAGTTAGATCTTTAATTTGATGTAGATCAATGGCTCCCAGGCTTTTGGATTCCACAAATCAATAGAAAAAGTAGGATAACAAAAAAGGAGCTCTCAAATTTTTATCTACCAAAGTTGACATTTAAAATACAAACAACTATCATCTACCACCATCATTTCACAAAAAAAATAACATTCTGATAACAAAAGAGTCAGAAAGATAATCTCAGAATGTTGATTAGTTCTTCGGATGGAATAAATGTTCTATACGATAAACTTTATTATCCTTACTTTTCTCATTTTGACAGAAAGTGGTGAAACTATATTTTGAAATGGTGCCCACCTGCAGGCCAACATTTGGAAAATGAGTGACTTATAATTGATATTCTCAAAAGAGATCTGAGGGTTCATGATATCCACATGCCTTACTCCTAAAAGGTGATCACTTGGCCTCTTCCTTCTCCTCCTGTTCATATTAATTTTTTAAAGAAATCTATGGAGCCATGTTCAGCATGACTAACCTGCCATTTCTTTTTCTTTCTTTCTTTTTTTGACTTGGGACGTGGGTGGTTGGATTATTTTCAATTTTTTTTCCTGATATAAAAAATTGTGTGAAGCAAATCTTTGTGCTCACCCACAAAACAGAAAAAAGATTTGTGGAACAGATATAAAATATTGTTTTGCATCATATTTTATATACCTTTGTATAATAAATTTGAGGCTAATTTGTTCCCCTTAGTATCTATGCCTGATAGTAAAAGCTAGGAATTAGTAAATCACAGCACCGGAATCCTAACTGGAAGGACAATATTCAAATTTATTCAAGGCTGATTGAATTGGTCACGATTTTACTTTTCTGCCAAATCTTAGCCCTCCCTAATTCTTGGAAAAGTTTTCACACTTTTTGTGTCATGCCATCAATTGCACTTCTTTCCCCAGGGGTCAGATCTCTCTGTCTCTGTCTGTCTCTTTCTCACATACACCCCCCACCACACACACAGCCATAAGAACCAAATACACTATGTGTGTAAAACTATCACTTAATCTGACATTGCTCACAAGACAGTCTACTTAGGCAACCCACCTCAAGGTTGAAGACTTCACAGTTCACATCAAGATCTCTTGGGGTTTCCAAGTCAGAGTCTTCTACATCATAGGCCAAAACTGCTCTGCAGAATGCAAAGATCTACAAGAGAAAGAGAAGCTTGTTAGTGTGTGTGTGTGTGTGTGTGTGTGTGCGCGTGCGCGCATGCACACACGAGTGTACAGGTGGTAGGAAGGTGCCCACCCAGAGTTGTAAACTTTCAGATATTCAGGAAAGGAAGAACCTTTAGAAAAATCAAGGTAATATTATCAGATATTCCCACTAGTTATTCAATAATCTTTCACAGTCAACACTTTGGGGAAAGTGCAGTGCAGATTCCAAACGATTTCGTTTCAAATTGCTGTGGTTCTCTTCCCTGAGCAGTCCCCAGTGCTGGGCTTCCCCATGGCTGTTGGTAAGGAGCACCACATCATTGCTGCCTTGCCTTTAGGCCAGCCCTTCTGCAGAAGACCTGACTTGCCTGTGCCTAGAGAGAATGAGGAATGGTGCTAAAGAGGGATTTTACAACTTTAACTGGTTCCTTGGAAGGAAGTGTTGGAAAGGAGGAGCCTATATACGATGGATTTGCATGGACTCTGCCAGGGAAGTGTCTGCTGGCTCCACCTTATATACAAGGGCTGCAGCAGCTGGCTTGCTTTCCTCCAGAGGTGCCTAGACCCAGCTGTCAAAGTTAGACTAGGACAAGAGGATGACTCGGGGGGTGGGGGGTGGGGGCTGGGCAATATACAGAACCTAAACTTTTGTACCCCCATAATAAGCTGAAAAAAAAAAAAGAACAATTCTCTCCCTTTGACTCATTCTATTGCTAACATGTTGTATTTAATACAAATACATGTAAATAAATGTATGCACCAAAATAAATAAATAAATAAATAAATAGAGAATGACTCTTCCCTAGAAGAAATTGTTAAACATTGAGGTTCTGAGTGCAATTTGGGAATCAGATAGACCTAGTCAATCCTGGCTTCCCCACATGCTAGTTGTGTGAATTTAGTCAAATTACACAAAATTTCTGAAGCTCAGTCTTTATAAAATGGGGATAATATGGTAAACCCACAGGTTGTGGGAGGGCTTAATTAAATGAGACGATGCTGTAAAACGCTTAGCGCTGAGCCTGCTCCTCTCCCTCTCTCCTGGTTCTGCACTGGTTTGTGTTCTCACACCAAGATAGTTAAGGGTTCATTGGGGATCGGGGGAGGGGAGGGAGGTGTCTTTCCTGGTGGCCACTAGGCAGGATTCTAGAACTGGACAGCGTTGAAAATTTGAACAGCCAGAAAAAGAACTAACAAATACTTCTTCCCTTCTGGCCAGGGAGAATATGTTGTTAAATCAGAAACATCCTAGACTTGAAATTAGAATTAAAATTCCATATCCTAACGCTTTCTAGCTAAATTCCCTTAAGTAAGTGGTTAAAATTCTAGGCCCCCTTGTCATAGAGAAATGGAGGCAGACACCTGCTTTCCTTCTCAGCGGGATGGTCAGAGGTTCCAACTAGACAATGATATATGTGGAGGTGTTTTATAAACTGTACGTCACCATGCAAATGTCAGATGTTATTAACAACATCTTCCTGAAAGTACGTGGGAATCAATTTGTAAGTGATTAGGGGACAAATCCCACTGGACTACGCCTGGGAAGAACTGGATTTTAATTTCAGCTTGGACATGAACCTGGGTAAGACTCTTCCTTTGCTGAGCTTCAGTTACCTGCTCATTTGTCAAATGGGATCTGTGGGTGTCAATGAGATGGAATGAATCGACCACTTGGTGTGTGGGTCTTACTGCAAGCTCATTGTTAGTGTTAGCTAAGCCTTTAATGCTGACGGGTTAAAAAAAACCCTCAGTTTTAAGTTTAGCTGTATATATCATGCACATTATAAAATCATATTCTCACAATTCAGTTAATTTCTCAGTGCCTTGGTTTCCCCATCTGCAAACTTGGGATAAAAATAGTCTCTCTCTCATATGGTGGTTTGAGGGCTAATAAGTTAACATATGTGTAAAGAACTTGGAAGAGTGCCTAGGAGGTGATAAGCACTCTCTAGATGATACTTGCCATTCCACAGACATGTATTATACTCACCTTATTGGGTCCGGGGAAATGCTGCCTGGAGCAGTTTCTCGCAGAGAATTCCACATAGTAATTGGTTCTTTCCCCTCCTCTCTAGAACAGATGGGATCAAAACAGTTTCAGGAGCAAAGGAAAAGGGGGGAAAATCAATACATACCTACTATCCAGTAAATTGTATTAATAAAGCAATATAAGGATTCAAAATCACCGATATGTGCCATTTATCTTATGGTTTCTGCCTTTTAAAAATTGATCACCTAAGGGAAAAGGTGACTACCTACCATTTCATTGAAAAGATTCAAATAATATAGACACAACCAACTATAGTGTGAAAACTCACCCTTCCTGCACCCCAACTTCTCCTGCTTAGAGGTACCACTATCATTCATGTGTTTCTCTTTTTTGGCTTTTCCCAGATACAATGCATATATACACATACATATAAGTATTTCATATAAATGGGCTCATATTCTTAAATATTGTTCTGTAACCTGATTTTTCCTTTAGCGATATGTCTTGAAACTCTTTCCAATAAACCTGGGTCCAAAATACTCCTTTTAGTAACTACATTGTATTCATTTCAGTGCTTGTATGGACCATAATCTATTTAACTTTGCATTTTAAAAATGCTTGACAGACATCAACCAGCTGCTCTACAAGACAGCTCTGGGTGGGAGGCTCCTGAGCCTTAGGACAGGGAGACAGGGAATTGTCTAGCTTCAGCCACACCACTGGGTGTGGGGAAGTAGTTTCTCTGAGCCTCAGTTTTCCATCCTAAAGGAAGGACGTTAATACTGGATAAATTTTTTTTTTTTTTTTTTTTTTGAGACTGGGTCTGGCTCTGTTGCCTGGGCTAGAGTGCAGTGGTGTCTTCATAGCTCACTGCAGCCTCAAACTCCTGGGCTCAAGCGATCTTCCTGCCTCCCACGTAGTTGGACTACAGGAGTGCGCCACCACACCTGGCTAAATTTTCTATTTTTTTTTTTTTTTTTTTTGAGACAGGGTCTCTCTTGTTGCCCAGGCTACAGGCTACAGTGAGTGCTGTGGTGTCAGCCTAGCTCACTGCAACCTCAAACTCCTGGGCTCAAGCGATCCTCCTGCCTCAGCCTCCCGAGTAGTTGGGACTACAGGTTCGAGCCACCACACCTGGCTAGTTTTTTGTTTCTATTTTTAGTTGACCGGCTAATTTTTTCTATTTTTAGTATAGATGGAGTCTTGCTCTTGCTCAGGCTGGTCTCGAACTCATGAGCTCAAGTGATCCTCTCGCCTCTGCCTCCCAGAGTGCTAGGATTACAGGCAAGAGCCACTGTGCCCCGCCTAAATTTTCTATTTTCTGTAGAGACGGAGTCTCCTTCTTGCTCAGGCTGGTCTTGAACTCCTGGTCTCAAGCCATCCTCCTGCCTCGGCCTCCCTAAGTGCTAGGGTTACAGGCATGAGCCACTGTGCCTGGCCAATACTAGATAATTTTTAATGACTCGCATAACCCTAATATGCTGTTTTCTTTTCCTGTTTCCTTTTTGGGTGTTCCCTCCTCTTTGTCACATATCTACTCCCAGCCCCATGCATACACCCTCTAAAAATAAAAAAACCTTGCAGACAGCAGTTCTTTGGTACCTGCTGCCTGTCTGTTACATCCCCAAAGGCTGCAGCGGGTCCTCAATTTAGAAGCAGCTGGTCAATTGAGGCAGGTAGAGAGGGTGTGCCGTTCAGTTCGGTTTGTGCCTGCCAAGTGGGAGCCTGGGCCCTCAGACCGTAACTGGACATGGTGGGGACTCACCGCTCTTGCAACTCTCTCTACTTTGTCCACTCTGAAAGATTCAAAGTTGTCATTCTTCTCTTTGTACTTCTCAAGGGCTTGGTTTGCTTGATTTCTGTAGACCTCAGTATCTTCAAAGAAATCAAAGACTACGGGACTGTCTTTGTTATTGGCCAATGCTGAAGAGACTAGATGAAGAAGATGGGAGTGTCGTGGTTACTGGGTGGGAAATGGCAATGGTGACAATAACAACAATAACTTCATTTTACAGATGGGCAAATGGAGTGTTGGGGAAGCTAAGTAAATTGTTCACAGTCAATCAGCCCCTCAGCAGCAGAGCCGAACTGCTAACCCTTCTTTCTGGTCTTTCTGATGCCCAAGCCTCTGCCATGACCCCTCTTCACGATGTCCTCACCACTGCCCCTCACAAAGTGCCAGCATTTTCATGAATCTTCTCACTTTGCCAAGGAGGAAGAGTCATCATGAAGATAAAGTTTTGCCCAGAGAGAAGAAATGATACGCGGCTCAACCTTTCTTTAAGGCAATCTCCTACAGAAGTTGCTTGGCTGTTCAATTTTTTTTTGCATTTAATCTTATTCAGATTTGCTATTTTTTGAAGAAATTCTGTGATAATTCATTTTGAAAACGTACATAAAAAGAGCATGGAGTTTAGAGTCAACACTGCTGGAATGGAGTCACGTCTTCACCACATCCTGACTGTGCTCCCAAAGCCAAGTCATGAAACATCTCAATTATTTTACTTCTAATACAGAAGGCATTCTAATCTTTACTTTGTAGACTTTCCGTGAGATTAAATGAGATGATATGTATTTTGAAAACTGTTAAGTAATACACAGCTTTTACATGTTGAGGTCAATACTTATTGAGTGCTAAGAATGCTCTGCCAAGTGTACTATGTAAACCATCTTATTTAATTCTACAAGAACTCTAAAAGCTGATGTTCTTATTATCCTCATTTTTCCAAATGAGAAAAGCTTAAAAAGGTTAAGTAACCTGCTCCCAAAACTATACAACTAGTAAATAATGAGGTTGGCATTCAAACTAAAACAAATCTGATTCCAGGGCCTATGTCTCTACAATGATGCTATACTACCTTTTTTAAATCTCTATTTTTATGCATTGAATTTCTTTAAAGAATGGTGTACCAGTAATCGGGGAAAAGCGTCTCACTTCTGTTTCCAGGCAAGTGAGTGACATAATGGAGTCCCATGTGGGTAGAGACCCTTCTGTCACATACATCACAGCATTACATGAGGAATACCTCAGTGGGATTAAAGTCTGTATTAACCCAGAATTAAAGAGCAATTTAACAGATTACCATACCAGAACTTGTGGTGCAGTTAAAGTCATCCAGCCGGAGATCCTGAGATTCACTCGAATGCCTTGTAGCTATTACCTTGCATCGTCCAATCACCTGTAAGAAAGAGGGTCTTGAGTCCTTGCTGGATCATTGCATACTGCCTTCCTCCGGTTGCACATGAGAGAACAAAAGGGTGATGCAGCATACTTCTACTATCCATTTAAAGTGTGTTTGGTCTTTCCTTCATCAAACCCTGTCTCAAACATGCATTGTCTTAGTCTGTTTCTGTGTGCTGCGTGATATTGGCACTCCAAATCCTTGCGATAACCAGAGAGAAACTGCTTGAGGGATCATGACCACATCCCAAACATTTTCAAGAGAAAAGAAGGGAAAACCCCTAGCTGTGTAAACCTCTTGTTTTCTGGAAATGAAATCTTGTATCCATGCTTGCTTGTCTTTGTGTTCTCCTCCTGTACCAGAGAGTATAGCGTTGCAGTCCAACGTACAGAACAAGACCCTATTCCTCACTGCATGTGCAATGTGCAGAACAAGACCCACTCCTCACGGCCTCTAATCCCCTTGGCCATTCCTGCTCACAGGACCAGTCTCAACAGGACACAATTACAAATTCACAGATTCTTAGACACATAGACTGTCAGGGCTGGAAAGGATCTTAGGGTCATGGACCCTAAGAACCTCCTCTCATTTTGCAGTTGAAAAGACTGAAGTCTAGTGATGCTATAAGGTGACTGGCCTAAGGCCTCGCGGCTGATCCTGCTATCCCATGGGGCCACAAGCCCTGCTGACATATCTTGAACTGGATTCCCAGGAATGGCTCTCAAGAGTATGATTCAAGGTCAACATAACCTTCCTGAGTCTCGAGGCAAAAGCTGCTCACTCTTCTGCTGTGTTAGCCCAGGCAGGTGGCTACTCTGAGTAAGCACAGTATGTGGAAAGGAGGAATGGTAAGAGGAGAGGATGGTACCCTGTGTACTTACTGTATTAGATGGAAATTCAGAAACATCCGGCTCACAGTCATTCCAGTGCTTCCTGGAGAGGACCGAGCAGTCAGATTCTTTCACATCTAAGACTTGGTAATAGACAGTGGCAGATCCCTGAGGAATGCCAGGAAAGCAGCAGGTGAGTAACACATGGGAGCCCAGAGGTTTTTTCTTAATGAAAGCTGTATCTTTATTTCCTAAACACAGTTCCTGTCCATCTCCCATCTTTGCTGATGTCCTACCTTTATGACATTTGATCTGTTCCTTTGAATAAATAGCTTCAAACAGTTATTTCCAAATATTGTTTGTAAGTGGCCATGCTTTTCTTCTATCCACAAGCTTTGAAAAGCTATCGGTAAATGGCAGTGTGATTTGAGTGGAGGTGTTGAAGGTCCACGTCTAGAATTACAAGTGATGACGGCCACATCACAGCCTCCAATCTGTACTTGTAGTTTCATCCTAGCACCCAGTTTGATTCCTGAACTTGGATTTCTGCCACTATTTCAATTTGCTGGAACTGATAATCCACTCTCTTCTTTTATAAACCAGCTACCTCTCTCAACTTCCCTTGTCTTTATCAGTGACACCATCAATTACTTATTGCTTTAGACTGTGGCTTAAAAAATGTAAATCGTGGAGCATGCCACCCACCCACTCTCTATACTACCACTCAGAGGAGGCACTGTGCCAACGCATCCTGTGTCCTGCTCATGTGGTAAGAGCCTGGGAGGGGACTGATGGTCACTGAATTACTGGTTGCATCCCAGATGCCTGTGCTCCTATTCTCTGCAACCTGCAGTGCCTCCCTCTCTTATACCTGAATGAGGGTCAGTTGCTCTGTTTGTTCTCCACGGTACTCCATGGTCTGGCCTCCCTGATATTAGTTGTCCCACCCATGGGGGCGAGTAAGTTCTTTTGGGAGAAGAGAGGGAGGCTTTAACTCTGACCTCAAATCTAGTCCAGATAAGCTTATAATCTAAGTGAAGACAGTAGGCTTGCTTGGCTTCAAGATAAGCTCACAGTGTCTCTTCCAACAACCTGATGGCTGCCCCAGAGCCCACATACGACTGCTGGAACCCCTGATGCTTATGGTCCATTACTCCTAACACCCTTCTTCCTGACTCCTCCCCACCTAGAGGAGGTGTGCCTGGAATTCACCTGGAATGCCTCTACCCAGACCCTCTTGCTATTCAAATCCTACCCATTATTAAGGATCAAACCAAAGCTTTCTCCCATCTGATCTTAACAAATCTTCTTTGATTCCCTTGCTTTGGTGTCTTTACAACTCACTTGGTCTCTTGGATATTGTTGGGGCTCAGAATGTGATCCCCCAGAGTATGGGGCCTGGGCGTGCTGAGTGCTGTGAAGTGAAAGAAACCGAAAGGGCCTAGGGAGCGAGATCTATCTGCCCTTCTCTCACCCTCCTTTCTCCTGCTCCCCTTTCTCCCCAAGACAAGCCATAGAAACTGCAATTCCACTTCCCTGAGGTGGATCATAGAAACCAGAATCCCTCTCCCCCAAGGCAGCCATAAAACCTAGAAAAATGAGTATACCCTTCCCCCCAGGTGTTTCTGTGAAGGAGCTGCCAAAAAGAAATTCTCTGACTTGTCTGTCTGACGGTAGTTAGTAAGACCTGCTTTCTAGAAGAGTTCTGTCCCATACTTGGGAAAAAGGAATTCCACACATTCTTGAGGCCAAAAATAATCTGAAGACAAGTCTTGCTGGGTTTCCTCCATTCTGTTACCATTGTATCATATCCTATTGTCCAGCCTCATTTCTACACAGCTGTCGTTTCGGCATTGATTTAAGCTTACAAATGACTGCTTTCCCCGGTCTCTGCGTCTTCATTTCTGAAGGCGCTCATGTCAAGTAAAACTTTGATTAAATAAGTTTTTATGTGTTCTCCTGTTCATATGTCTTTGTTAGTTTTATTTCAGACTCAGGAACCCTAAGAATGTTGAGAAAACTCTTCCTCCCCCATCAGTTCATCCCATCGTACACGGTTTGCCTTTATGCATCAGCAGAATATTATTTCCTTGAAGGCAAGGCCCACAGTTTATTCTAGTTTTTCTCTAGCAGTGCTTAATATTTAACTGGGCTCAGCTAAGTGCTTGTAAGTACTTACAGATTGATTCTTAGTTAAGGTCATACCAATAATAAACATTAGTTTGAAGTAACAAAGAACAATCTAGAGCAGCCACAAAAACTGAACAGAAAACCCCGAGCAAAGCCATTCACTGTGCAAAGCAGTAGACCTAGAGGGTAGAGTGACATCTGTCCCTGGTGCACGGCCACCCAACTCAGCTCTGCCACCAGTGATTCCTCACCATTGTGTCCAAGTGGGCATCAGCGACGCGCAGCAACTGGAAAAGGTAGCCATCCCGTCGCCATTTATTGATCAGGTCTAGAGCCTTCCCAGCCTCTGGCTCAGCAGCGTTGCAGTCGGCGGGACTCACAGCACGTGAATACTGCAGTGTCACCAAAAGCAGCACTGCAGTGAGTGCCTTCATTTTGTTAAACTGTCCCTTGCTATGGTCTACTCCATAGAATTTTATATAGACTTTCCGAAACACACACACACACACACACACACACACGCACGCACAATTGATTAAACAAAGTCTTTGAACATTTTTGTTGTGTAACTGGGGATGTTCACCTTGACTCCTGGTTCAAATATCCATCAACAGGCTGTAAATGATTAGTGGATCCTGGGGACGGAAAGTTGAGAAACGCGGCTGGTGAGTGGGTGAAACAGTGATCTGCACATATCAGGATATGTTTAGCAGGTAGCAGATCCAAAGTGTGTCTCTGACCATGAGAACTGCATGTGTTTGCGTGGGGGATGGGGTGGGGGTAATTTTCCTCCATCTGCCCATCTGCCTCGGCCAGAAATCTCCACCATCAGTCCCCTCTTAGGATTTTGGTGCTAAAACTCCTCAGTGGAATACAAATGTGTTATCTAAGGGAGGTAACATGTTAAACAATTAGCATTATAAAAGGAACCGACTTCAGGTAAAATAGAATGATTGAGAGGCTGTTGCTTTGGAGTCAGACCCCAATTTCCAACCCTGGCTCTGGTACTTCTTACTGCATGATGCTGGGTAAGCAACAAAACTTCTCTGATTCTTAGTTTCCTCATTTATAAAATAGAGATTAGTATCTCTTGGCAGGCTTGTGTGATTAATTAAATAAGACAATAACCAATATAAAGCAACCAATACAATTCTTGGCACATAATAGATGCTGAATGAGTAGTGTTATTTATATCATTATTATTATTAGTGTGCCTGGGAATAAGTTGGGGACCATGCCATCCCAGTTCTCTGTGGCCCTTGAAGCATGCCAAAAAGAATTGGCTCATGTGGAAGAGAATGGTGGTGAGAGCAGGAGCCAAACAGTTGGATGCCCATCCCTCTGGCAGGGGCGTTCAGCACGGGGGGAGAGGGCTAGGATACAGCTGACCCCCTACCCTCAGCCCTCTGAAGAAACCAATATACCTACATGGAACCTTCATGCCAGCAGCATCAGAATGGACCAAAGAGAATCAGCCTAGGTTCCCTCCTCACTGCCAGCAAATAGCCAGTCTCTTAGGCAGCGTCTCCCTTCCTCCCTGCTCTTTCTCTAAAGTGGTATCTGTGAGGGTCTACAGCAATGGTTCTCAGCCTCAGCTTCATATTAGAATCACTTGAGAAGCTTTAAAAAATCCTGATGTCTAGGACTCCCTCCAGCACAACTCAATCAGAATCTTTGAGGGTGGACCCAGATATCGGTAGTTTTAAAACTCCAGGTAATTCCAATGTGTACAGCCTAGGTTGAGAACTACTGAATCTCTAGACATAACTGAAGGGAGGGAAAGAATTTGAAGACAGAGAGAAAAGGGGCGAGGTATATGAAAAGTAGACCTCCTTTCTGAGAGTCACAGATTGGGTTCATAAGTGCTAAAAATGGAAGAAACAAGTTTTGAATAATGTTTGAAACTGAACTTTTAATATCAACACAACTGGCTTTTAAACACCCAAGTGGGACCACTCTATGTAACTTAGAATGACAGGAATAGGTATGGACTCTGGTCAAGGTGTTGTTTAGAGGTTCCAACCCAGTGGGGCAGAGGAAAAGCTATTGATTAAAACAAAAACTGTTTTATGTTTCAATGAGTTGAGCTCCTTATTTAAGCCCTTCTATTATTGCTATATTGGCTGCACCAGTATGGGGTGCCCTGGGTGAACCAAATGCTGGTGTAGAGAAAGGGATGGGAATGTTGAGGGGCTGGGAAGAGGCACCAAGAACAGTAGTATACTTTTCCTACAGTGCTGTTTTGCCGAGACCATGGGCACCAAGCCATGTATCCTCTTCTTTTTGCTTTCCTGAATCTTAAGACAGCTACAGTGCTAATGATGCCATTCTCGTAACCTGGGAGCTTCAGGTGAAATGTCTGAGGGAGCACATTAAGGATGCTGGGATGCTGATGGTTGGGAGGAGGCAGACAATGGGGAGTAGGAGAGATATTGTGTCCTGAGGAACTGTCTGATGATCTAGGAAGTGACATTCTGCTTTGAGGAAGGTCCCTGGACAGTCTGGAACCAGTGAATGGCCTCAGATGTGAAATCAAGATGGGAGCCGTGACTGTTCATGGATGGTATCGGGGGCAGACTGGAGTGGGCAGACTTCAAGTTCTCATTCCAGCATTCAGGTTCTTTCTGGCTGTCTTGACCATACTATCAGAAAAAGGCAGCCAACAGAATTTTTATTCTTTAAAGCTTTTTGACTCATAATAGAACATATGCTCTTTGCAAAAAATATAGAAAATATAAAATGTGTAAAGAAAATTCACCCCTAATTCCACCATCATGAGAAAAATCCAATATTATAATATATTAATATAATTTCTTCATAGACTTTTTTCTATTTGAATATATGTAATATATATGTTTTGCATAATTGGAATTATTCTGTACAGACAGTTGTTTTTTCCCCTCCACTGTGGTTGAATATTTATGTACTTACAACCTTCATTTTCTCAAGTCTTAATGAAACCATGTAAGCTTTATAAGTGGTGTTTTTGGTTTTTTTATAAGATTTTAAAAATTTGGATTATTTTAATTATATGTTTTTTACTCCTAAACATAACCTCTGCACAAAGTGAAAAAACAAGCAAACATGATATTGTAAAATAAAATTATTCTTTTTCCCATCGCTCATATCCCAAACCCTTTCCCAAGGGAAGAACTTTTAACAATTCCTTGTTATATGTGGTTTAAATATTATATTTTCCCTTAAGGTTATACTGTGAGGACTATCTCAGATTATTAAATATTCTTCAGAAAGATTATTTTGAAATTATGTGATATTGTATGTTAAATGTGTGTTAATGTATTTAACGTTCCCCTATTTTTGGCCATGTGTGTTATTTCCCATTATTTGTTCTTATACATCATGCTGCAGGGGACAGCATTGTAAATCTCTGATTATTTCTTTGAGAATCACTAGATTAGTTGAAAGAATTTTTTATAACATTGAGGTTTTTCTTTTGTTTTTATTTTTATCCTTTGTTTTTATTATTTATTAATCTTACTAATACATTTAATATAACATTCAGTTTTTTTAAATAGGAGTCACTTTTTAAAGAAGTTGTTTCCATTTTTATCAAGCTTACTGTATCTATTTTGTTAATTTACATTTAAAAATAGGAATTATATTTTATATTTATATTGATTAATTAATATTTATATAAATATGTTTATTAATTAATATATAAATATAACATAAATTTATATTTATATTATGTTTTCGGGTCACAGTAAGATGGAGTGGAAAGTACAGAGAGTTCCTGTACACCCCCTACCCCTGCTCCCCACACCACAGCATCCCCCACTACAACTTTTGAACCAGAGTGGCATATTTGTTACAGTCGATGTACTACTTATAATGACACAGCATTATTACCTAAAGGCCATAGCTTATATTAGGGTTCACTTTTAAGGCACATTCTATGGGGCTTTTTTTGTTTTGTTTTGTTTTTTTGAGACAGAGTCTCACTTTGTTGCCCAGGCTAGAGTGCCATCACGTCAGCCTAGCTCACAGCAACCTCAAACTCCTGGGCTCAAGCAATCCTCCTGCCTCAGCCTCCCGAGTAGCTGGGACTACAGGCATGTGCCACCATGCCCGGCTAATTTCTTCTATATATGTTATTAGTTGTCCAGCTAATTTCTTTATATTTTTTAGTAGAGACAGGGTCTCACTCTTGCTCAGGCTGGTCTTGAACTCCTGAGCTCAAACAATCCTCCCTCCTCGGCCTCCCAGAGTGCTAGGATTACAGGCGTGAGCCACCGCACCCGGCCCTATTTTATGGGTTTTGACAAATGTATAAATGACATGTGTCCACCATTGTAGTATTATACAGAATGGTTTCACTGCCCTAAAAATCCTCTGTTCTCCACCTATTCACCCCTCTCTCCTTGCTAACCCCTGGAAACCACTGAGCTTTTTACTATCTTCCTTATTATGCCTTCTCCAAAATGTCATATAGTTGGAATCATAGAGTATGTAGTTTTTTAAGATCATCTTCTTTCACTTAGTGATATGCATTTAAGTTTCTTCCATGTCTGTTCATGAGTTGATGTCTCATTTCTTTTTAGTGCCAAATAATATTTCATTGTCTGGATGTACCACAGTTTATCCACTCAACTACTGAAGGATAATCTTCATTGCTTCCAAGTTTTGGCAATTATGAGTAGATCTACTATAAACATTCACTCCTGGGTTTTTGTGTAGACATAGTTTTCAACTCATTTGCATAAATACCAAAGAGTGTGATTGCTGGATCATATGGTAAGAGTATGTTTACCATATAGTAAGAGTTTTATGAGAAACTGCAAAATTGCCTTTCAAAGTGGCTGTACCATTTTTCATTCCCATCAACAAGGAATGAGAGGTTTTTTTTTTGCTACACATCCTTGTCAGCATTTGGTGTTGTTAGTGTTTGAAATTTTGGTCATGGTAACAGATATGTGGTAGTATCTCATTGTTGCTATAATTTGCATTACCTTGATGACATAAGAAGTTCAGCGTCTTTGTATATGCTTATTTGCCATCTCTATATATTTTTGGCGAGGTTCAGATCTTTTGACCATTTTTTAAATTGGGTTCCCCGTTTTCTTATTATTGAAAATGTCACTTTTAAACATTCACCAGAGATAACCTTAATACCATAAAACTAGAAATGTACAACTCCTGAAGTTTCAGCATACAAGATTAGTGTCTAACACTGATTACTTGAACACAAGGAACTTAAACCAATAATGACTGCAGCATTTTGAGATGATTGACAAGGTCATGGATTAGCTTGCCTTCACGGAGTTTGCGGAGCAAGAAAAGATCAAGGACTGAAGGCCAGAGAAACAGCATCAAAGGGGTGAGGCAGAGGAACCCAAGGTGGGGTCTGAGGGAGAGTGGTGAGAACCGTAGGAGAAAAACCTGGAGGATGTAGGACAAAAGTGTACTTGAGACAGTTTGAAGAGCGAGCAAAGGTTAGCATTGCCAGATACTTGAAAGAGTGTAAGTAAATGTGAACAGAATTGCTTCCTTTGAATTCAAAATAAGGAGGTCATTAGAGAACACCAAGTCAGTGGGTTATGGAAAAAGGGATGAATTCACATTGCACTGACCTGAGGAATGGGTAGGTGGTGAGGAAGTGGCAAGCACTGGGACAATCCATGCTTTAGCCACACAGAGTCAAGGTCCTTCCCTACCATTTTTCAGTACAGAGGGTGGCGTAGACCTCCCTTGGGGAAATCCCACTTGGGGCTTGTGATGGTTTTTCTCTTTGCCCCAGGTCCATCCTTGGGCCTTCTCTGCCAGGCCCTGTCTCCCAGGCTGACTCCAGGGGTTGAACAATCCAGGCTGCCCTGCTGCCTAGTTTACTGTGGAGTTCAAAGAGCCAATGGGAAGAGGAGAATAGAAGGAGGCAGGAGGGGAGGAGAGGGCAGGGTGCTCCCCTCCCTCAGGGCAGTCCTCCCCTGGAGCAGCCCCTCAGGGGCAGCTCACTCTGGGCTGGGGAGCCCACCCCCTCCTCCTGCTCAGCCTGGCTGGTGAAGGCTGCCTGCTGTCACTATTGTCCAGGTGCCTCAGCATCCCTTGTCATTCCCTTGGCCTGGCCCACAAGGCTTCAGGAAAGGCCCCTTCTCCAAAGTCTTTTCAGTGGAGCCATCTGAGTATGGTTGTGCTTCTTTCCAGACCCCGACTGAAACAGGGGTAAAACCCCACATTACCCTCCCACATAATCATTTTCCCTTCCCATGGGAAGCAGATAAGAGTGGTGGAATGTGAGTACTGTTTACTTCTCTTATGCAAGGTACGCCAAGGCCTCTTCTAGGAACAAGTGCCAGGATAGAGGACAACAGCTATATTTGCAAATTCTCTGTCCAAATGTCAAAAGTACTATCTGGGTGTGTGTGTGTGTGTGTGTGTGTGTGTGTGTGTATGTAAACACATGTATATTTCTAATTGAGGGGAAATTTGTCCTACAGAGAAGACGATGATTGACTGTGATAATGGGACGTCTACTGTCTGTCCTGAGAGAAATTGTGACAATGATCAGTGTAGCACTGAGAACTGCTGTGGTCTGGTGCCCCCACAGTGCCCAGCACCGGCCACAGGCACATGACTCTGCCCTGTGCCCCACCTCTCAGTGAGTTGCCCCCTGCTGAGACCCAGAGCCCTTCAGACAGATGCAAAGGGGTGGTGGGCTGGAGATGGTGTGGGCAGCCCCCAGCGAATACCTGACATGTAACTGAAGGGGATGCAGACAGTGACCCCTGCTGGGTCTCAGGTTCTCTTATCTCTTGGTATTAGGGAAAGTATCTTTCCTCATGGAATGCCTAGTCCTGGGATTTGAGCTGCTGAAAGATAAAAGTCTTTGTAAGTGAGTGGTTGGCGACACAAGAGGTGCATCTCTCCATGGCATGAGACATGAGACGGGGGTCAGTTTAGAGGGGACGCAGCCCCGGGTACAGCCCTGTGCACAGTGTAGAGTGCAGCCCACATGGAGGGTTGAGGCTCTTTATTTCCATTCCCAGACAACATGTTGGAACCCAGAAGAGTGAAAAAGATGTCCTTCATTAGCCACTCTCTACATTTGGACTCCCTGTCTCTGTCCCCACCACCTGTCATCTCATGCAGGGCACCACACTCCCATGGAACCCTCTGTGTGACTCTCATGGTGGGAGGACAAGAGCGCTGGCCTCCTGGGCTGGTCCTGGGCACTCGGCAGAGCGTTGTTCTTCTCTGGGGAAAGGCAGGACAACCAGCTTCTCCTCCATAGGTCCCAGGAAGAGGAAGGAGACATCCAGGGTTTCTCCCTGGGGGTCTGTGGTTAGATCCAGCTGCACAGGGAAGGCCTCCTGAGGGCCCTTTTCCTGGGAATTCTTGGGCTTTTCATCGTCTAAGTTGGGAAGGTATTGGACAGATCCTCTTGGCTCGATTTTGTAGGGGGAGACAGTGAGGGTTGTGTGTTTCTGCAGAGGCTCTTGCCTATTGGGGAGGCTCTCAGAATCCCAGTTAATAGCAGAATTTTCACCTCCGGGAACCAGAGTCTGAAATAAAAACATTTTTCAAATGCAGAGTTTCATAGGGAGAGCCCTGCCATGCCTGGTACTAGACTAAGTTGGTCTGTGCCTTCCGAGGGAATGTTTCAAAGGGAGACCAGGTAAGAGGGATGGGACTCCTGGTGAAAGGGTTAAAAACAAAACAGACAAGGGCCAGGGGGAACCAAGATCTGTGGAAACTTGACTGGAGGTCTCACAAGTGTCATAACTAGTTAGGTGGCCTGTCCACTCGCCCTCTCCACTATACCAGGCTGCTTATAGTCAGTGCTTAACATGCTGGAGAGGACTTGAATGCTTCCATGGGAACGTGTTCTCCCTAGAGTTCCAGTTAAAGCTCTTTTGGGACCCTGAACTTAGTGCCCATAGGGTTGACCTAAAGGGCTCTTGCTTTATTCTGCATGACTGTGCTCTGGCCCAAAGAAAGCATGACAGTCTTTTGGGTCTTTTGTCAGCCACCGAGTGGAGATGGCTTGCAGCAGTGTGGGCAGGAGGAGAGTCTGGGACTTGGAAAGAAAAGAGGAAGTGGGACTGGGGCAGCTAAAACATAGACAATAATTTTTTCTTTCCAGGAATCCTACCCAAATGATCGAAAAATGGCTGTGGTTCAAAGATTTTGCAAGACACTGAGACAAACTTCTTCATCCCTCCTGTACTCAGAGAGGCTTTGCGAAAACCAAAAGGCTGAAGTTTAAAAAAAACATAATTTCACATGATTATTGAGGTTCACCATCACCCTGGTAGGTGAAAAAGTTGCTTTGCAGGGTGTAGACACACTGTCCCCGGCATGTTTTTCACTCCTTCAATACATCGGGCAGTCACTATCGCTGTCCTCTCTACAACACTCCCACCCTCCCTCCCCGTCACTATCTAGACTAGACACAAGTACTTCCCAGGATGGAGAATTCACTCCACCATGGGAGAACTCTTATGTTTACAAAATGATTTGATTGCATTACACCGAAAACTATCTTATATAACATCCACCTCTTGCTCCTGATTCTACATTTGGCGTCTGCAGAAAAATTGATTGATTGTTTTACACAACAGCCTTTTATAACTCTGAAGACAGTTTGAACTTCCTTTTCTTCAGTTAGAACCATTTTCAGGTTTTTTAATTCTTATTTATTTAAAAATAAACTAATTTAAAAGTAATAAGTGTTTAATGTAGAAAATATAGGGATATAAACAAAAAAGAAGAAAAAAAATCATCCAAAATTGTATCACCCAATGATAGCTATACTTAATATTTTTATTTATGTTTTTTGTCTTTTTTCTATGTCTTTATTTATTTTTCTTCTACAGAAATGATATTGTATCACATTGGCTTATAAAACTTTTTTCATTTAATATATTGTAAAAACATTTCCATGTCTTTAAATATTCTGTGATCTTTTTAAGTGCTACCTAAAATTCCATCCTGTAAATGTACCATCATTTATTTAAACAATCTTTATTGTCCTTTTTTGAACATTAGGTTGTTTCTCTAATTATAAACAATTTTACAATAAACAGGCTTTCGGTGCACACGTGATTATTTTCACAAAATAAATTCCTAGGAGTGGGCTTGTTAGATTAAACCATATAAACATTGTCAAGTGTAACAGAATGTTGAATGGGCCTTCTGTTGCCTTAGAATTTTTACTAAAGCACCAAAGTTGAGAAAAACAAGTGATGAGTATTCTACAGTTAGTAGAGCTCCTAGGCACAGAACTTAATGAGAAGTGGCCAGACAGGGACTGCAACCATTTACCCAGATGATATAAAAAGATTAGGAACCCCTTCTAGTGGGAAAGTTCACTGCAATAGGGAATTCTTGGTGAATGGTGCTATAGATTTTCCTCTCTCTATCCCTTCACCAAGTCAAGGTGGTGGACTTTAAGAGATCCTCACAGAGAAATTCAGGATGTGGGCAAAGAGTAGACTTTGGCCAGTCCCTCCATGGATGGTGCGTATTAGCTGCTGAAACTGGCAGGCCCACCCAGTACTGACACCGGAACCAAGGCCAGCGAGACAGGTTGTGGGTGAGTTTGACATGTGTCCGCACACATGTCTGCTTCTCAGAGAATTCTGAAGGTGAGTGAGCAGGATGGCAGGATAAGGAGAAAGGGCAGAAGTGAGGCAATCTGTTCTCACTGTTTAAAATAGCGAGGATGTACGAGAGTTCTGTGAAGCGAGTGTCCTGGGTCCACGGGGCAGCCTGCAAATCCAGGGTGCACTTAATGGCCTTTTGAGGGTAGGAGCTGAGGGGACATGTGGTGGTGGGCCAATAGGCCAGGGAAGGACTTCCTGAAGGACCCACACCTGTGCCGCATTAGAGAGCCAGCACTGGAGACTGTCATGTAGAAGGCATCAGTGAGATGCCAGTGTTGTCCAAGAGAGAATGACTACAGCAGGACCAGTTATGTAAAAACGACCTGTGACCCTTTCTTTTAATCTCATCTCCTCCACATGAACCTGGAGGAACCAAAGTTACAGCAAGAGAGATTTTGGTTAGACGGAAGGAAGGAGAGAAAAAAGGAAGAAACAAACCTTGACACCTTCCCCATAGTGGGACCTCAGTCATAGGCCAATTTTACGCTGAAATGAGAGCACTTGTGAATTGTGTGTGAGATAGAAGTTCAGGTTTAGACTTGACCAAACTTCTTTTTTTTTTTTTTTTTTGAGACAGAGTCTCACTCTGTTGCCCAGGCTAGCGTGAGTGCCATGGCGTCAGCCTCGCTCACACCAACCTCAAACTCCTGGGCTCAAGCAATCCACCTGCCTCAGCCTCCCAAGTAGCTGGGGCTACAGGCATGCGCCACCATGCCCAGCTAATTTTTTCTATATATATATTTAGCTGTCTATATAATTTCTTTCTATTTTTAGTAGAGATGGGGTCTCGCTCTTGCTCAGGCTGGTCTCGAACTCCTGAGCTCAAACGATCTGCCCACTTCGGCCGCCCAGAGTGCTAGGATTACAGGCGTGAGCCACCGCGCCTGGCCGACTAAACTTCTTAATACCTAAACATGAATCTCAGTTGCTTAAATAACATTGTTCTCATAGATGAAAGTGACTGGGAAGCTATGAGATATGACCAAGAGGTTATTAAGAAGTGGGGAAGGGGAGCTGGGTGCGGTGGCTCATGCCTGTAATCCTAGCACTCTGGGAGGCCAAGGCAGGATGATTGCTTGAGGTCAGGAGTTAAAGACCAGCCTGAGCAAGAGTGAGACCCCACCTCTACTAAAAATAATGCACCTAGTCCCAGCTATTTGGGAGGCTGAGGCAGGAGGATTGCTTGAGCCCAGGAGTTTGAGGTTGCAGTGAGCTATGATAACACCACTGCACTCTACTTGGGGCAACAGAGCAAGACCCTGTCTCAAAAAAAAGAAAAGAAAGGAAAAGAAAAGAAAAGAAAAGAGAAAGTGGGGAAGGAAGATCCATCCCATAGAGAAGGTTTGAAGGCTGTTTTTTCATGATTCCGAGAATGAGGTCAGAATATGCAATAAATCAGTTTTGTAAGGATTTTCATGTGTATTGTCCAATTGCCTGCCAAAAGCTTGTGCCAGTTTATACCTCCAAGAATGTTCTAGATAGTGTCCAGGTCCTCTCCCCATCTGGGGTACATTCCTATGAATGAATGCCAATTTTGACTTTATCCTGTTCAAAGGGGTCTCGTGGAATAGGACAATATGCTGTACTGCAGGTATAATCCCGTCTGTTCAGATCAAAGCAGGGCATTGCATAAATACTCTCTTTACTTTTACTGCCTCGTATGACCACATTTTTGCAACTGTATCACATTGCAGAAGGAAATTGATTTAGGCTCAAAATTGATTAGAGTTACATAAAGTCAAGTGTTACACATCCTACCACTATGTTTCCCTTTTCACAGTTGGGCAACAGATTAAGTCTGAACTTGAACTTATCCCTCTTACCTGGTACACCTTCACATTGCATCACCTGCTGAACCCTCCAATCAGACCAAACTTTGAAGTGTCAGTCTCTTCCCCTCCTGCGTTTCAGTCATAAGGTCACACGCTATCAAGAGAACTTCTTTTATTTATTTATTTATTTATTTATTTATTTTAGAGACAGGGTCTTGCTCTGTAGCCCAGGCTGGAGTGCAGTGGCCTGACCATGGCTCACTGCAACATCCAACTCCCAGCCTCAAGCAATCCTCCTGCCTCAGCTTCCAAAGGTGCTGGGATTACAGGCATGAGCCACTGCACCCAGCCTAAGAAAACTTCTTAAGACAGTGGTGTTGAGACATCTTGATCTTCTGCATGTCACATCCTCTTTAGCAGGTGTGCCATGTGCCGCAATCCTACCAAAATATCGAGTGCCTTCCTTCCTCCATTTACACTCTTTCTGCATCTTCAATTGCTCTCCTCTTTCTGACCCTTAGCCTTCCTTCAAGGCCCAGGTGAAGAGTTACCTTTTATTCCCTGACCAACACAGATTATCTCCGCTTATAACCTTGTATTATTGGTTACTATGATATCATGTGTTTTGGCCTTTAGAATATACCACAGAGACTGTCCAGTAGCATTGCACCTGGGCCTGACTCATGCCAACCACACTGCAAGCTTCTTGAGGAAGATGTACAACACCTAGAATGTTGTACAATCAACAAGTATTAACAGATGATCTATAACACATTGCTCGGACATGTGAAGACATTCAGGAACACTTACATGAGAGTAGAGGGGCTGATGTAGGCAGTTGCTGGCAGCAGATCTAGCCTGGGATATGGTACATGGTGACTCTTCAAACATACCACAGAGGAGTCAGGGCTAGATATCTACTAGTATGAGACAAGAGTTGAGAAATAAAACCAAATCTTTCCATGTGGAGGCAACAGAAACATATATCATCAGAGTCATTGCCAACACATGTATCCTCTTGCCCTGTAAATCCCCATGATGGTCAGACCATGTATTATGACTTTGTAATTTAGAGAATATAACCACGAGACTTTTCTACTTAAGGATTTGAGTGGGTCCTAAACTCCTTCCTTAGTGAGTTTTTTTCCTAATGTAGAATTGTAGTTTTAGATTAATTTTTCTCCATATGAAAAAGTCATCAACATAATCCAAATGAGCCCCCATTTTCCCTTATCCATAAAACTCAACATCCACTCCAGGCTTCACATGGAGTAAAAGTTGTCCTGCTGAGTGGTCTATGATAATGGAGCAGAAACGGTGAATTTGCGAAGAATCCCCCAAGGAGACTGGGAGTCCATTTCTCTTCCTGCCCTAAGGTTGAGGAAGTAAAATGGAGTCACTTCACTCTCATAGAAATGTCACAGAATAACTCAGAAGCTGAAACATGATTGAATGTGCATCAGGTCTACCAAAGTAGGGAAAGTAGAGAAAGGCTCTTGGGTTCTAAGCAGAAGGAGTGCCTTGACATTCTCTCAGCTTAGGAATCTACAGCAATGGTTATGAGACACACTGTCTAACTGGCTTGTGCATTTTAGTCTTACCTGGCTAGAAGCCCTTGTGATTTCGAGGAGAGAATACTGCTTCGAGGTGCTCTCATTGTTGTATTTTGCAAGAGACTTGGTAGCAGCTTCCAAAACATGGGGATCTGAAGAATCAGTGGGTCTGGGGCCTGGGCAGTGTAGGCACGTACCAAGAATCTTTCTACGATGCCAATGTTGATGCCAATGAGACCAGTTTCAAAATTATTGATTTTCAAGCCTATAAATTATATGACCGTAGCAGAGGCAAAAATGGAACAAAAAGATAATACTCAGTGTTGACAAGGATGAAGTAAGGAAGACATTTTCTAGAAAGGAAGTGAACTGTTGGTAGTGAGTGTTCTGTAATGAGCATGTGTTAGTTTCATAATTTAAGCAGAAAGCAAAGCAAGATAATTTTCACCTCACACACATTTACTTATTCTGAGAATGTTGTTCAAAGATATGTAATAGAGTATATTGAATAGGTTCTTCCCTCTTAACTAGCTGAATATCTCATCATTGACTCTGTAACTGAATGTCGTAGAAGGCTGGATTTCATTACTGCCACGTTTTGTTCACTTTTCAGTCCGTAACACCTAACACCCAACACCTACATTTCCCAGCCTCCCTCACAGTTGCTGTGACTGTATAACTGTGTTCTAACCACAGGAACCTGAGTAGACGTGACGTGTCATCACTTCCAGGTCTGGCCCATAAAGATCTTCCAAGTTCTTACTATTCTCTAAGCTCTTTCTGTTTCTATAGCTTGGTGCAGATGAACATGGTGACCATGGAAGTCACGAGTTGAAGCCAGCAGCGTCTGGCGCCTCAGTGTGGAATGAATCTGGGTCTCCACATCATTCCTGGAGAAACCCACACACCTCCCGACCCCAATCAGGAGCTTCCATTTTGAACTTCACATGAGTGAGACCTAAACTTCTGTCATGTTAGAGTCTGTATTCACTTTTTAGTGTCTTTGTTATAGCAGCTAGTGTTACCTTTACAAATATAATTTACAACAAGGTAAATAGATCATGTGCTTTTCAAAACCAGTTAGGTGTAGTTTTACAAATTTGGGGAAATGATTTAAAAAGATATCTTGATCCAACTGTTTACTTCTAAACATGTATATCATTCACTCTACTGGATTCATAAAGTTTCACATCAGCCAATGAAAATATTCCAAGAATAACCGAAAATCAAATGAAAGCTGACTAAATGATTTTCAAGCATCTTCTGTAGTCATCCTGAAAGGATAGATTCCATAATTTAAGGAAGGTATTTCTCTTTACACGACACACTTTTGAGCTCCCATATTGTAACTTATTCTCCCAAGCCTCATTAAAATAAAACAAAACATACCAAAACAGATCTCTCTCCATTGCTTCTGCAGTCTCCCTTAAACACACATCTGGAGCTTTGATTCCTTTCTCACAATTAAAACACTGGTGTAAGCCTACAGAGGATCTTGGAAGCATAAAAGATGTATGTATTCACTATAGAATTTTTGGTAACTTTGCAATTCTGGTCTCCCTGACCACATATTGATACTTCTGGAAACACATCTGTTGTATAAAACTTTGTTCTGTCCACAAGCCTTAGAATAAGCATGTGGGCACCTGCCAGGACATTATAAAGAGGGACATGTAAAAGATGGCAGACCTTGAGCATCTTCACCCTGCAGAAAGAGGGCTCCTGGTTGCTTTCCCTAGAGCCCTTACCAGTTTATGAAAACAAGCACTCACCGATTCATGCAAGAACCTCAACCCACAGTCCTTCCACGCCTTCTTGCTGAGCACATGGCAGTCGGTCTCTAACACATCCAGTGTGAGATAGAACAGAGATCCCAGGCCATCCTGTGGAAAGGGATAGAAAAATGCACCACATCCCACAGGAAGCACAAACCCATAAAGACTGCACAAAGAAGTCTCTGCTTTATGGGAGACCCAGGGGGTGGGGATTATGCACATGGCCTATAAATCACTGAAGTCTAGACAAGAGTCAGAGTGGGCTCACAGTTAGCACTTGTTCCTAATAGCAATAAGAGCATTGCAGCACAGCCTGGCCGAGGAGAGCAGAGTGTTCTCAGAAAACTTTCCAATTTGGAAAGCACCTGCCAACATGTGTCTCTGAGTTTCCTGCTCACCCTGACCAGTCTCTGCAGCTTGTCCAAATGCTTGCCCCAGAGGGGACCATCACTTGCCTGTCTGTGTTCCCAGGCATTGCTCACGCGGTTGAGGCTCAGCACGTAGCCATCCTTTCTGTCTCTGTTGATGTCCTGCAGGGCAAAGCCCGCGACTGCCAGCACATCTGAGTCATTGCAGCCCCGGGAGAGCAGAGGCGAGGGGCCCAGGGCCTGCTGGAGCAGAGACACAGCCCCACAGCACAGGGCCAGGGTGCAGAGCGCCAAGGGTAGGAGCAGGCCCATTCTGTGGGGAACAAGGCACAGGATGGGTCAGTGTGTGGAGCTGCAGGGACTGCCCAGCTGGTGGGGCTCTTTAAGGCACTCTTGAGGTGAGTTTTGCAATTGCAGTCTGAGTGGCTGACCAGGGTATCCAGAGTTGAAACTCTGTCCCATCTTATCGTGTTGAATTCCAAACGTCGATTTCCCTGAATCAGTACTTTGGGTAGGATTTGCCAGTGTTTGTAACCTTAGATCCCTGAGCAATGTTATATTCATGTGTGCATGTAAACAAGTTTGTTTCCCAAACTTTTCCCAAGAAATCATAACAAACATTTGGTCAAGGCTCTGATGATTGGATTCTGGTTTGTGTCCAGGTCCCCTCCTGAATCAGAATATGGAAGACTGTCACCTCCCCATCTCCACTAGCAGATTCCCTGCAGAGATCTCCTTGGCCACACTAATACAGTAGTTACCTCAGACAAGAGCACGAGGTCCCGGGTCCCAGTGGCGCTTGGTGGGTTCACACTTCCAGTTGGACCTTGTGTGTTCCATGTTCTTGTTAGATCAGGAAGGTGGTTTCTCAGTCACCTCACAGAAGCACAGGTATGACTCCTTCAGCACTTCGGCCATCTGGGTAGAAAGTGTTCTATTTAACCTCAGTTAGGTTATTTTTAAAACAAATGTATTTTTAAAGAAATATTTAATGAGACATAAAAGTTCTGTAATCAAGCTGCAAATCTACTTTCCTGTGTGGAAGCAAACTGTTTAAGAGACTCTATCTTAAGAAGACCCAACCTTCTGTTTTTTGGAAGAGAATAATTATGGGCGGATGGGCTGGAGCACCAGAGGCACACTGGTTAGGACTCCTGCCTTTCACTTTCAGCTTGTTTGGATCAAAGAAAGTTCTACTGGTTGGGGCTGCACAAACAAGGTAACACTCATGGCATTTCTCAGATGCAGTTTCTCATGAGAGAGGACCATGACTGGAGTGAAACCTCTAGTCCAATACGTCACATAAGATATTCCATGGAACACTAATCTCAGGAGACACTCTCCACTCTCCCTACCCTCCCACCCATCCCCAAGTCTTCTGGTATCAAAGCTGTGTAGGAACTGCTCTGTTTATACCCTGCTTGCAGAGTCTCTGTACACCAACATATTAAAGGTTCTCAGGAGCTCTGAAAAAACTTGCATTCCCCTCCATCTCCCATATCTATTTGACCACAAGAATGACTTTTTTCTTACTAATACATACTAATGACGCATGAAATGCAGTTGAAATGTGTTTAAATATAATTTTTAAAAGCTGTGCTAATAAAGTTATCTGGGAAATTGTTCAGAGGTACTGAAGATTTTGACTCACTGTGGAGCTATTCAAAAGAGATTGAAAGACATTTTCATTCAGTCCAAACAGAAATCCAGGTGCAAGTTGTGGCTTAACACAGTGAGGCATTGCTTAGTGTTTCTAAAATGCCACATGTGCTCCAATTTTCAATTCAACTTAAATATGATGAGTGGAATAGTACAAAATCTGGCCAAAATGTTGATAAGGGATTTGCACCAAATGGGAATGGGGGAAAGCTATTGGCACAAAACACAAACCGTTCCTTGTTTCAATGAGTTGTGATCGTCAATTAAGCCTTTAAATTCCTGCTATATGCTGGGCTAGAGTGCCATGGCGTCAGCCTAGCTCACAGCAACCTCAAACTCCTGGGCTCAAGCGATCCTCCTGCCTCAGCCTCCCGGGTAGCTGGGACTACAGGCATGCGCCACCATGCCCGGCTAATTTCTTTCTATTTTTAGTAGAGAAAGGGTCTTGGTCTTGCTCTTGCTCAGGCTGATCTCGAACTCCTGAGCTCAAGCAATCCTCCCCCCTTGGCCTCCCAGAGTGCTAGGATTACAGGCGTGAGCCATCACGCCTGGCCTCATATGTGGCTACTGAGTACTTGAAACTTGGCTAGTGCTACTAAAGAAATGAGTTTTAAATTAATTAAGTTTAAATTTAAAAGCCACATGTGCTTAGTGGCTACCATATTGGACAGCAAAGCCTAAACAAAGAAAAAGAGTTTATTTGAAAAATAAAAATTAATAGGTAAAATCAAAATGGGACCTTACCAAATTTAAATCAGGTATTAGCAATAGGGCCTCTTCCCTCCACCATCCTGACAAATGTGTTGTTTCAAAACACGAAACAGTGGTGCTATAGCACCTCTTGTATTTTCCTGGATAGAGCTGGAGCCCATTCTACTAAGTGAAGTATCCCAAGAATGGAAAAATAAACACCACATATACTCACCATCAAATTGGTTTCACTGATCAGCACCTAAGAGCACATTTAGGAATAACATTAATTGGGTGTCGGGCAGATGTGGCCAGGGGAGGGGATGGGAGTAAACACACATAATGAGTAAGATGCGCACTGTCTAGGGGATGGACACACTTGAAGCTCTGATTTGGGGCAGGGGAAAGGGCAATATACCTAACCTAAACTTTTGTACCCCCATAATATGCTGAAATAAAAAAAAAACATGATGCTAAAAAAAATAAACCATAAAAAGAATAAATAAATTCCTGCTATATGGACTGTGAACCACTTGGCAGGTCCAAGCTGTTCACAGGGTGCCATGGGTCCCTCTTGGGCAGCCAGGGCTAGGAGCTGAGCCCAAGCTGACATGAGGGAAATGCTGAGGCCGTGGGAAGGGGCACCAGCATGAGCACAGGCTTTTCCTACAGTGCTGCTATGTGGATACCCACTGAGGTCATGTGTCCTCTTCCTCTTGTTTTATGCAATCTTAGAGACAGATTCAGTGTTTGTGATGTCCTTTCAGTGAGATGGCTCAGCGGCAAGGGCTGGGATGGTGAGGGGCTTGGAGAGGCAGAATGATGGTGAGCTGGCATCCTGCCTTTGGAACTTGTTTAGTGTTCTAAGAAGCTTACTTTCGTAGCTTGCTTTAAGGATACTTACTTATTAAATATTAATGCTTAAAATCACAGCTGTGGCACTAATATAATTCCAGCTGTTACAGCTAGTTCCTAATAATGGAATTGGAGGATCCATCAACTTACAGTTGGCCTGAGGCCAAGGGACTGGATTTGGGCTTCCCACATCCCTGCTGCCTCTGGCCTGTGGGTCCTCAGCCTTGGGGCTCCTTGTGTGGGGTCCAGACATTTGATGCCACAGAGACTGTGGTGGTGAGAGGCTTCCTAAAGGCATGAAGCCTGGGCTGGTACTTGGATGGCATGTGGGAACCTGGGAGTGAACATTTATTGAGTTCCTGCTGTGGCCATTCTATCAATAGCTTTTGCATGTCTTGATAGTTTATACCTTTGCATTGCTTAGTGGTATTGTATGGCAATAATGCACCACAGTTTGTTTAACCACGAACCTGTTGAAGGGTATCTGTGTTGTTTCCAGTTGTAGAGTATTATGAATAAAGCTGCCATGAACATTTGTTTACATGTTTTTGTTTAAACATAAGTTTTCATTTGTCTGGGATAAATGTCCAAGAATACTATTGCTGGGTCATGTGGTAAGTGCATGTTTCTTTTTATAAGAAACTGTCAAGCTATTTTCCAGAGCGGCTGCGCCATCTAGCTTCTCAGCATCCTTGTCAGCATTTGGTATTAACACTATTTTTTATTTTAGCAATTCTAATAGTAGAGTGATAGCTCATTGTGATTTTAATTTTCATTTCCTTGATGGCTACTGAAGAAGAGAAAACGGAGAAGAGATCTGAAGGGGGATGGGCTGAGAGGTAGCCGGAGAACCTAGAGTGTGTGGCAGAAACCACTGGAGGAAAAGTGTCAAGGAAGGGAAGCTCAGCATTGCCAGATGCTTCAAAGAGGGTAAGTGTGGACAGGAATGCTTCCTTTGAATTTAGAACAAGAAGGTCCTTAGGGAATGCCAAACCAGTAAGTTATGGGAAAAGAGTTAAACACCCACTACAGTGGGTTGAGGAATGAAAAGCTGGTGAGGAGATGACACGCATGGGGACAAACCACTTTTCAAGAATTTCACCATGAAAGGACAGAGGTAACCTAAGACTGTTTCTGACTGCCTAAATCACAGCAAGTGACCAGACTCTTGCATGCTCCATGCCCTCTTCTGATAACCCTTCTGCTGTCGTAGTCCTAGATACCAAGTCCCAGCCCAGATTTCTCTCTTCTTAGTAACATGCATGTGCACAACCATCTCCACCAGGAGGTCCAAAGACCCTTCAAGTTCCCCACTCCCAAAAGTAAACTCAGCAACTGTTCAGTTAAACCCTCTTCTCCTCCTGCATGTTCTATCTCTGTGGATGGTGCCCTTGTCCATCCAACAGGGGACACACAGAGAGGGACACAAAGTTAAGGTCCTTCCCTACCATTTTTCAGTACAGAGGGTGGCGTAGACCTCCCTTGGGGAAATCCCACTTGGGGCTTGTGATGGTTTTTCTCTTTGCCCCAGGTCCATCCTTGGGTCTTCTCTGCCAGGCCCTGTCTCCCAGGCTGACTCCAGGGGTTGAACAATCCAGGCTGCCCTGCTGCCTAGTTTACTGTGGGGTTCAAAGAGCCAATGGGAAGAGGAGAATAGAAGGAGGCAGGAGGGGAGGAGAGGGCAGGGTGCTCCCCTCCCTCAGGGCAGTCCTCCCCTGGAGCAGCCCCTCAGGGGCAGCTCACTCTGGGCTGGGGAGCCTACCCCCTCCTCCTGCTCAGCCTGGCTGGTGAAGGCTGCCTACTGTCACTATTGTCCAGGTGCCTCAGCATCCCTTGTCATTCCCTTGGCCTGGCCCACAAGGCTTCAGGAAAGGTCCCTTCTCCAAAGTCTTTTCAGTGGAGCCATCTGAGTATGATTGTGCTTCTTTCCAGACCCCGACTGAAACAGGGGTAAAACCCCACATTACCCTCCCACATAATCATTTTCCCTTCCCATGGGAAGCAGATAAGAGTGGTGGAATGTGAGTACTGTTTACTTCTCTTATGCAAGGTACGCCAAGGCCTCTTCTAGGAACAAGTGCCAGGATAGAGGACAACAGCTATATTTGCAAATTCTCTGTCCAAATGTCAAAAGTACTATCTGGGGTGTGCATGAGTGTGTGTGTGTGTGTGTGTGTGTATATGTAAACACATGTATATTTCTAATTGAGGGGAAATTTGTCCTACAGAGAAGACTATGATTGACTCTGATAATGGGACCTCTGCTGTCTGTCCTGAGAGAAATTGTGACAATGATCAGTGTAGCACTGAGAACTGCTGTGGTCTGGTGCCCCCACAGTGCCCAGCACCGGCCACAGGCACATGACTCTGCCCTGTGCCCCACCTCTCAGTGAGTTGCCCCCTGCTGAGACCCAGAGCCCTTCAGACAGATGCAAAGGGGTGGTGGGCTGGAGATGGTGTGGGCAGCCCCCAGCGAATACCTGACATGTAACTGAAGGGGATGCAGACAGTGACCCCTGCTGGGTCTCAGGTTCTCTTATCTCTTGGTATTAGGGAAAGTATCTTTCCTCATGGAATGCCTAGTCCTGGGATTTGAGCTGCTGAAAGATAAAAGTCTTTGTAAGTGAGTGGTTGGCGACACAAGAGGTGCATCTCTCCATGGCATGAGACATGAGACGGGGGTCAGTTTAGAGGGGACGCAGCCCCGGGTACAGCCCTGTGCACAGTGTAGAGTGCAGCCCACGTGGAGGGTTGAGGCTCTTTATTTCCATTCCCAGACAACATGTTGGAACCCAGAAGAGTGAAAAAGATGTCCTTCATTAGCCACTCTCTACATTTGGACTCCCTGTCTCTGTCCCCACCACCTGTCATCTCATGCAGGGCACCACACTCCCATGGAACCCTCTGTGTGACTCTCATGGTGGGAGGACAAGAGCGCTGGCCTCCTGGGCTGGTCCTGGGCACTCGGCAGAGCGTTGTTCTTCTCTGGGGAAAGGCAGGACAACCAGCTTCTCCTCCATAGGCCCCAGGAAGAGGAAGGAGACATCCAGGGTTTCTCCCTGGGGGTCTGTGGTTAGATCCAGCTGCACAGGGAAGGCCTCCTGAGGGCCCTTTTCCTGGGAATTCTTGGGCTTTTCACTGTCCAGGTCAGGAAGGTATTGGACAGATCCTCTTGGCCCAGATTTGTAGGGGGAGACAGTGAGAGATGTGTGTTCCCCCTGGGCTTCTTGAACCTCAGGGATGTTAACACGTCCTTTGTTAACAGCAGATTTTTCACCTCCAGGGGCTGGAGCCTGTAATGAGAACATTATCAAGTGCAGAGTTTCATAGGGAGAGCCCTGCCATGCCTGGTACCAGGCTAAGCTAATCTGTGCCTTTTCGTTAGAGATTTCAAAGGGAGACTAGGTAGAACGATCAGACTTCTGGTGAAAGGGATATAAAGCAAAACAGATAACGGCCAGGGGGAACCAAGAGCTGTGCAATCTTGACTGCAAGTCTCCCAATGTCAGAGCTGAACAATGGCCCAAAGTGATCCAATGACTTGCTCAATGTCCCCAGTGAGCTATCTTTCTGTTCCCAGCAGTGGTAGCAGCAGGTGCCTTTCACTGGTTGTTTTTTCTGTACCAGGCCCTGTGTGTTGCTCTTCATTCAGATCCTTTCACTTGCTTCTCACAGGGCTCTGAATTAAGCAGACGTGGCAACCCCACTTTAAAGATGAGTCAACAAAAACTCAGGTAGGTACTTGCCTATTGTCACACAGCTCATAGGTGGCAGAGCCAGACTGGATCCCAGGTGGCCTGTCTCAACTGCCCTGCCAACTATACCGGGCAACTCCATAGTAAGTGCTCAATAAGTGCTTCTGGAAAGGGAGTGAATGTTTTTAGGAAATGACTTCTCCCAGTGGTTTGGGATAAGATTTCTTTGGGACACTGAATTTAATGCCTCAGAGGCTTGGGCCATCCAAGCTAGTCATTCCCTGTCTCTAAACGTGTCTTCCCTGTTCTGCAGGACCACACTGTGACTAAAACAAAGCCGGACAGGTCTTTGACCAGATACCTTGTGGGTGCAGGCTTAGGGCAGCCTGAGTAAAGTGGGGATTATGGATCTCAGGAAAACCAAAGGAGGGGCTGGGGTCATGGCAGCTAAATATAGACATTCTGCTCTTCTTTACAATTAGATTGAAAAATACCTGTGTTTCAAAGAAGTCACAAGTCACAGAGACAAACTTTTCTAGGTCTCTTTGAACCAGAGAACCTGTGCAAAGACCAATGGGCTAAAAGAAAGAGAAAATACAGTGTCATGTGAATATTATCAATGATCATAAAGGGAAATCAACTTGCTTTCTGCTTGGGTAGACACACAGCCAATCAACATTTTTATGCTCCTGCCATGGAATAGGTGGGCTCTAAGCCAATTCTCTCTGGATCATCCCTACCAAAAAAATCACCCAAACTAGGCTAAATTGCCTCCAATCATGAGCAACTCAGTATTTCTTGAGGAACAAAACACTGATTATTGGAAAATTCTTTGCATTGAGCGAGAAGCTGTGCCTATACAACTTCTACCTCTTGGTCTTAGTTCTATCCTGGGGTCAACTAGAAAACTTGTTGTCATCTTTCATGTAGCAGCACTTTATGTATGTTTCACCTGAGTTTTCTCTTCTCAGACAACCACTCTCAGCTCCTTCAACTTCTCTTTATTTGAAAATAAAGTAACTTTGGTTTCTTACTGAAAATATAATAAATAGTTATTTAGAATATAGATAAATAAAAAGAAAATAAAAAGACCTGTAATTGCCTGAAAGGTACTTGTTGCCTGCAATCATTTGATTTCTTTCTTCCAATCTTTTTTCCTATGCATATATAATTTTTATTCTACAAAAATAGAATTGTATCACATATATTATTTTGTAAGTCTGTTTTGTCACTTAACAATATATTGTGTAAATCCTTTTATGGCATCAATAGTCTTCTATGATTTTCTTTATAATAGCTATCCAATAGTCCTCTGCATTATTTAATAAGCTCTCTTTCGTTGGACAACTAGATTGACTAAATTTTTTAGTTTGAATATTAAAGCTATATCTTTTCATGTCTCCCTAATTACTTCCTTAGGGTAAATTCCTAGGAGAGGAACTTTGATGTCATAGAGCATACATGTTTTCAAGTATAAATAGAATATTATAATAAAATGTTGCCTCAATTTCTAAAGAAGAGCTTTTAAGTATATCCATGTAAAATTTATTGAAATGTATCTAAACAGATTGCCTAAATGTGACTCTATCAACCATCTCCAGACCATATGAAGAGAAGACTAGAAATTCCTTAAAATGGGAAAATCCACTCAAGTGTGAAGTGCTTGGGGAATGGTGCTTCAACCTTTTCCTTCTCCTCTTCATCACCAAGTCACAAAAGGGAGAGGCCCTAAGAGAACCTCCTGGACAGACTGCAGGTACCAGCACCAAATAGAGCCTGGCCACTCCCACCCTGGCTAGTATTTACGGAGATACCAAAATTCATAGGCCTACCTGGTGCTGACACTAGAGTGGAACACAAAGAAGGAGTTTGTTGGTGTTGCTTAACACATGAACCCTAGAGTCTGGGAACATATGTGGCATCCAGATTGGAAAGGAAGAAGTAAAACTATCTCTATTTTCAGATGACATGATGTCGTATGTAGAAAATCCTAAGGACTCCATGAGCAAACTATTAGAACTAATAGATGAGTTCATCAAGGTTACAAGATAAAAAAATATAATTTTCTGGTTAATATAAAAAAATTGGATTTCTATACACTTGCAATAAATAACTCCAAAGATGAAATTAAAAAGACAATTTCATTACATTAGCATCAAAGATAATAAAATATTCAAGAAATAAATTTATCAAAATAACAAAGGCTTGTACACTGAAAACTACAAAATATTGACAAAAACTAAGTTCTAAACAGATGGAAAGACATCATATTCATGGATTTGAAGACTTAATGTTTTTAAAATGACGAAACTTCCCATATTGATCTATAGATTCAATGGAATCAAATATATCCAATTTCCAACTGCCTTCTTAAAAATAGAAATTTACAAGCTGGTCCTAAAATCATTATGAAAATTCAAAAGATCCTGAATACTCAAAACAATCTTGAACGAGAAGAACAAAATAGGAGTACTCATACTTCCCAATCTCAAAACTTACCACAAAGCTATAGCATTCAAGACAGTGTGGTACTGGTATAAGGTTAAAAATATAGATCAATGGAATGAAATTGAGAGTAAAAAGATAAACACATATATGGTATATTGATCTTTGAGATGTGTGCTAAGAAAATTAAATGGGGAAAGAACAGTCTTCTAAACAAATAATGCTGGGACAATTGGATATTCACATACAAATGAATGAAGTCAAATCTCTACCTCACACCGCATATAAAAATTAACTCAAAAGGAGTCAAAGATCTATTGGTAAGGATCTATTTCTTTATTTTCAATTTTATTCTATTGACCTATATATTTATCCTTCTATTAGTACCACACTTTCTTGAATATTGTAGCCTCATAATAAATTTTGAGATTGGAAAGAGTGAGTCTTCCTATTTTGTTCTTATTCAAGATTGTTTTGGCATTCTGGATTCCCTGTATTTTCATACATGTAAATCTTAGTGACCTTGGATTAGGTAATGGTTTATCAGAAAAGCACATTCAAAATAAGAAAAAAAAATACATAAATAGAATGCCATCAAAATTTAAAACTTTTGTACTTCAAAGAAAATCATCAAGAAAGTGAACATACAACCCAGAGAATGGGAGAAAATATTTTAAAATTACATATCTGATAACAGCATTGTATCAAGAATATGTAAAGAACTCTTAAAATTCAACAATAAAAAGATAAGTAACCCAATTTTAAGATAGGCAAAGATATTTCTCCAAAGAAAATACTCCAATGGCTAATAAGCACATTAAAAGATGCTCAATATCATTAACCACCAGGGAAATGCAAATAAAAATCATGACGAGATACCTATTCATACCCAGTAGATGTCTATAACCAAAAAGAAAGATAATAATAGATGTTGGCAAAGATGTGGAGAAACTGAAACCCTCATACATTGCTGATGGGATTGTGAAACTGATAGTCACTTTGGAAAATAATACGGCAGTTAGTCAAAGGATTAAACATAGAGTTTTCACATGACCCACCAATTCCACTTGGAGATGTATACTAAAGAGAAATAAAAACATATGTGTACACAAAAACTTGTATACTTGTTCATAGCCAGAAACAACCCAAATGTCTATCAACTGATGGATGGATAAAAAATAAACAATATCCATACAATAAAATATTATTTGCTAAGGAAGAGGTAAACCTATCTCGATTTGCAGACAGCCTTGGAAACATGCCAAGTGAAGGAAACCAGACGCAAAAGGCCACACAGTGTATAATTCCATTTATATGAAATGTCCAGAATAGGCAAAGCCATAGAGACAGAAAGTAGGGCCGGGCGCGGTGGCTCACGCCTGTAATCCTAGCACTCTGGGAGGCCGAGGTGGGCGGATCATTTGAGCTCAGGAGTTCGAGACCAGCCTGAGCAAGAGCGAGACCCCATCTCTACTAAAAATAGAAAGAAATTATATGGACAGCTAAAAATATATATAGAAAAAAATTAGCCGGGCATGGTGGCGCATGCCTGTAGTCCCAGCTACTTGGGAGGCTGAGACAGGAGGATCGCTTGAGTTCAGGAGTTTGAGGTTGCTGTGAGCTAGGCTGACGCCACGGCACTCACTGTAGCCTGGGCAACAGAGTGAGACTCTGTCTCAAAAAAAAAAACAAAAAAAAAAACAAAAAAAAAAACAAAAAAAAAACAAAAAAAACAGAAAGTAGATTAGTGGATTCCAGGGGCTTGGGTGAGGTGGCAATGGGAATGACTGTTAATGGGTCTGTGGTTTCTTTTAGGGTTGACGAAAATATTCTAAAATAAGAAAATGATGATCGTGGCACAACTCTGTGAATATACTATT
This sequence comes from Eulemur rufifrons, assembly GCF_041146395.1. Lineage (NCBI taxonomy): Eukaryota > Metazoa > Chordata > Mammalia > Primates > Lemuridae > Eulemur > Eulemur rufifrons. The sequence goes on from NC_090989.1 coordinate 77,011,968, forward strand.
AAAAACCACTGTATTTTATCCCTTAAAAGGATGACTTTTATGGTGTGTGAATGATATCTTAATAAAGCTGTTACTGTAAATACATAACTAAGATGAAAAAGATTTTTGGTGCATTTTGCCCAATTGTGCTCTGACACATTGTGCCCAGTTAAATTCCCACCAAGTATGTTTCAGATGGTTTCAAGGCACCTTCCCCATCTTTGACGCATTCTTTCAATGGTCTATTTGACTTTGTTCTTCTTAAAGAGTGGTCCAAGGAATAGAACAACATCCTGTATTCCAAATATAACCAAGTTTTTTCAGATCAAAGTAGGACCATCACCACCCTCTGAGGAGACTCGTCCATATTTTATAGTCCCTATAATCACTTTTTGTAATTGCTGATGAAAATTGCACTTACAATGGAATGAAGTCCCTTATTATAGCATCTGGGCACACCTACTCTCTAACTCGTCAGTTGCTCCTTGGTGGGAGAAAAGTTTCTCATGCTTTACAACACCTCTATATGATTTATTCTCCACAAATACTTAGAGATGATCTGTGAATACTCATCTGAAATTATGCAGACATTCAGGAAACTTACCTCAGAATCAGAGGATCGAAGTGAGCAGCTGCCAGCCTGGGATTTGGTACACGGTGACTCTTTGACTAAGTATTCCACAAAGTAAGAAGGGCCAACCACCCACTATTATGAGACAAAAGTCAAGACATAAAAAGTCAAACCTTCCTCCCTGGGGAAAATATTCAGGTTTGCCAGAATTATATTTACAGAAGCGATACATCACCAGAGGCACTGTCAACACATACATCTGTTGTCCCTGCAAGCCCCCACCCTCATCAACCCATGTGCCATGATTTAGTTATTGAGAAAGCATAATCACTATACCTTTCTTCCCTTCTGATTTAAAGATTTGAATGGGCCCTAAACACCTTTCCTTGGTAAGCTTAATTTTTCTCACATAGAATTATCTTTCAGATATTTTTCCATATGAAAGAGATAGCAACATGATCCAATTCCAAATGAGCTCCCATCTTCCCTTATCCATAAAACAACATCCACTCCAGGCCTTCACATGGAGTAAAAGTTTTCCTGCTGAGTGGTCTATGACAATGGAGCAGAAACAGTGAATTTGCGAAGAATCCCCCAAGGAGACTGGGAGTCCATTTCTCTTCCTGCCCTAAGGTTGAGGAAGTAAAATGGAGTCACCTCACTCTCATAGAAATGTCACAGAATAACTCAGAAGCTGAAACATGATTGAATGTGCATCAGGTCTACCAAAGTAGGGAAAGTAGAGAAAGGCTCTTGGGTTCTAAGCAGAAGGAGTGCCTTGACATTCTCTCAGCTTAGGAATCTACAGCAATGGTTATGAGACACACTGTCTAACTGGCTTGTGCATTTTAGTCTTACCTGGCTAGAAGCCCTTGTGATTTTGAGGAGAGAATACTGCTTCGAGGTGCTCTCGCTGTTGTATTTTGCAAGAGACTCGGTAGCAGCTTCCAAAACACGGGGATCTGAAGAATCAGTGGGTCTGGGGCCTGGGCAGTCCGGGCACATATCAACAATCTTTCTATGAGAAACTGTTGATGCCAATGAGACCAGTTTCAAAATTATTGATTTTCAATCCTATAAATTATATGACCGTAACAGAGGCAAAGATGAAACAAAAAGATAATACTCAGTGTTGGCAAGGATGAAGTAAGGAAGACATTTTCTAGAAAGGAAGTGAACTGTTGGCAGGTAGATTTCTATAACGGGCATGTGTTATTTTCATAATTAAAAGCAAAGTAAGATAGTTTTTACCCCCCACACACTTATTTACTTGGAGAATTTTGTTCCAAGACACATAATACAGTTCATTGAATAGGATCTTCCACCCCACGTATTTCAATATCTCATCATTGCCTCTGCAAAGTAGACTGAGTGTCTTAAAAGGTTGGGATTTCATTACTGTCATGTCTTATTCACCTTTCAGAAACATCATACCTAACATCTAATACACAGTAAGTGCTAAGTAAATACTTGTAGAGAGAGTGAATACATGAGTGATACAGTGGAAGGAAACTCTTTGGTTAGAAAATGTAAGAGAGATTTGTTAAAGGACACAAAATTACAACTAAATAGGAGGAATAATTTCTAGTCTTCTATACCACTATAGGATGACTATAGTTAACAATAATTTCTTATAGTTTCCAATAGTTAGAAGGATGATATTGAATGTTTTCAACACAAAGAAAAGATAAATGTTTGCAGTGATGGATATACTAATTACCCTGATCTGATCACTATACACTATATATATGAAACATCACATCACTATGTACTCCATGAAAATGCTCAATTATTATTTGTCAATTAAAAGAAATTTTGAAATGTTAAAAAAAAAAAAAAAAGAGGCTGGGCGCGGTGGCTCACAGCACGGTGGCTCGTGCTGTAATCCTAGTACTCTGGAGGCCGGGGTGGGAGGATCGCTCAATGTCAGGAATTCAAGACCAGCCTGAGCAAGAGTGAGACCCCGCCTCTACTAAAAATAGAAAGAAATTATCTGGACAACTAAAAATATATATAGAAAAAATTAGCCGGCGCATGCCTATAGTCCCAGTTACTCGGGAGGCTGAGGCAGAAGGATTGCTTGAGCCCAGAAGTCTGAGGTTGCTGTGAGCTAGGCTGATGCCACGGCACTCACTCTAGCCTGGGCAACAGAGCAAGACTCTGTCTCAAAAAAAATAAAAATAAAAATAAAAAAATAAAAATAAAATGCAAGTGAACCAGAACAGAAAATTGGCCAAATGCCTGTGTGACCGGATAGAATGATCACACTAACAACACAACCAGAATTTCTGTTTAGAAGGAGTTGGGGGTGGTAAACCTAGAGCGAAAGTAAGGCTAGGGAACTTACCTTGAGGTTGTTTTTGCAGAGTAAACACATAATTTACCGGGGTGTATTTGGGGGCTGGAGGAGAGTATGGCGAGTTACATCCACAGCTTGTCACCCTGCATCCTCACCACCTGTCACTTACTGACCTCCCATCGCTCTGATGCCTATGACTGGCATTTAAGTCCTGAGATGATTTATTCGTTGCTGTGCTCTAATTTATTTCAGGTAAGTCTTGTCCTCCCAACCCAGAACCTCCAGCTGTGCTTAATAAAAGGTTTGCTCTCTTGCCTTGTTCCTCAGAGGAACCAGCAGCATTGTTACCACCTGGGCCTTGTTAGCAATGCAGGGCCTCAGGCCCTGTGGAATCAGAATCTGCACCTTAACAAGACCCCCCAGGGGAGCCACATGCACATAGCAGTTTGACAAGTAGCCATATTGTACTGCCCATGCCACGGATGCTCTCTTTCCAAAGACTTCCCCTTTAAAACAGGAGGGCCCTGAGTGAATGCATGTTCATTTTGCAAATGTCATTCTTTCAGCCTCATTTTTAGTCTATTTATTTATTTATTGAACAACATTATTGACACCTTCCACTTGATAGGAACTGGGGAGGGTGTAGCAAGGAAGAAGGACAAAATATTCTATCTGATATAACATATGAGGCCCCAAATGAAAGCAGCACATCATCTGTGTTCCCTGAGTGGTTTGGCCAAAGTCAGAAGGTCTGTTTGCTAAGTATCCAGCCATCGTTAATATATTTTTCATATTACATGGCTGGAGACTTTCCAGACAGACCTCATATATAGGAATGTAGAACAGGAGAGCACTATTCCCTCCTGGAATAGAGGTCCCTGCAGAAGCAGCAGCATCGGTGGTGATGCTTAAAGGATATCATGAGTTCCAAGGTCAGAGGGCATCAGGGCAGGGCGTGCTCAGCAGAGGGAGAGGCACAGCGAGATGCAGACACTGGAAAGGGCAATGTGTGTGTCAGGAAATAGTGAGGCACCCAGCGGGGTGGAATGCAGAGCTGCTGTGGTCAGGGAAATAACCTCTGGCAGAGGGAGCTAGAAAGGGAGCTGGGGACCAACCACAGAAAGCATGCCATTTACATCAGGGTGAAAACTTAGGATCTGATCCAAGACACAGAGGATAGCTACTGAAGGTGATTTAGGAAGAAGAATTGTGGGAAGAGGAGCAGTCTGGGATGAATTTCAGTGGGGAAGCAAGTACTGAAAATATTAAGCAACTGGTGTTAGAATGAATCCAAAGTAAAGATGGGAAAACACCCTGTACACTCTTTGCAGAGCCCTGGTTAAATGATCTTTTGCATATTTTATTAAAATTAACAAAATCATAGTGATTTCTTACCTGGGCGAAGAGTACAGTTATAAGCAGGTGAATAGAGCACTCTATGTGGCATGTTAGTATAAACCATCACTTTACATTGACCATAAACCTGAAACCAACAAATACATTTTATGACATGGTGGACAAAACTGAGTTTTAAAAATACCTCAGTAATAAAAATCAGACATTTTATTTTTGAGTAATGAGGAACTTAAGGTCAAATTCTGTGGTTTTGGTTGGGAGAAACTGCAGTTGATTATCAAACTGTTGAACTTTTTCCTGGTACACAACTAGACTACATTTCCCAGCCTCCTTCACAGTTGCTGTGACTGTGTTTAGCTGCGTTCTAACCACAGGAACGTGAGCAGACGTGACTTGTCGCTACTTCCAGGTCTGGCCCATAAAGATCTTCCAAGTTCTCACTATCCTCTGTGCTCTTTGTTTCCATAGCTTGATGCAGGTGAGCATGGTGACCATGGAAGTGACGAGTTGAAGCCGGCGGAGTCTGGAACCGGCAGAGTGTGGAATGAATCTGGGTCTCCACATCATTCCTGGAGAAAAGCCCCCTCCTGATCCGGAACTTGTATTTTGAAGTTCACATAAGTGAGAAATAAACTTATATCATGTTAGCATCAGTGTACATTTTTTAGTGTATGTGTTTTAGTAGCTAGTGTCACCATAACAAATGTAATTTATAACAAGGTAAATAGAGTATTTGCTTTTCAAAATCAGTTAGGTGCAGTTTGACAAATTAGTTACATGATTAGAAAAAAACATCAATATCAAACTGTTTAGTTCTAAACACATATCACTTTTTACTTTCATGTTGTAAAGTTTCATATCAATTAATAGACATAATCCCAGGATAATTAAGAATAAAATGAAATTGACTATCCCAGGTCCCTTTTCTTGTCATCTTTAAAAGGATTAATTCTGGCAGGATGTGGTAGCTCATGACTGTAATCCCAGCACTTTGGGAGGCTGAGGCAGGAGGATCACTTGAGGCCAGGAGTTCAAGACCAGCCTCGGCAACATAGTGAGACCCCGTCTCTACAAAAAATAGAAAAATTAGCCCAGCGTGATGGTATGCACCTGTAGTCTCAGCTACTCTGGGGGCTAGGGCCGGAGGATCACTTGAGCCTAGGAGTTTGAGGCCGCAGTGATCTCACTATTGTGCTCCAGCCAGGGCAACAGAGCGAGACCTGGTCTCAAAATAAATAAATTAATTAATTCTGAGGCCCTCTGGGTTCTATGATTTCAGAAAATCCTTCCATGGCACCTTTGAGAGCTTTCATACTGTGAGCCATCCATTTTCCTACCTTCAATCCTATCAGTGCTTACTGAAACAAGACAAAGAAAAATAAATTTCAAAAGCTCTACCTTCATGCTTCTGCAGTCTATATTACCCCATATCCAGAATATTCACCTCAGGTCTTCTCACAATTCAAACACTGGTTCAGAGCCTAAAGGAGGGTCTTAGAGGTAGAACCAATTCTGGGACAACTTTTCCATTCTGGCCCACATGACTCCAGTGAACTTCTCAGAAGCCCCTCTGGTTAGTTAAACTGTGCTCTGACTACAGCCTTAGAATAAGCACGTGGGCACCTGCCAGGACATTATAAAGAGGGACATGTAAAAGATGGCAGACCTTGAGCATCTTCACCCTGCAGAAAGAGGGCTCCTGGTTGCTTTCCCTAGAGCCCTTACCAGTTTATGAAAACAAGCACTCACCGATTCATGCAAGAACCTCAACCCACAGTCCTTCCACGCCTTCTTGCTGAGCACATGGCAGTCGGTCTCTAACACATCCAGTGTGAGATAGAACAGAGATCCCAGGCCATCCTGTGGAAAGGGATAGAAAAATGCACCACATCCCACAGGAAGCACAAACCCATAAAGACAAAGAAGTCTCTGCTTTATGGGAGACCCAGGGGGTGGGGATTATGCACATGGCCTATAAATCACTGAAGTCTAGACAAGAGTCAGAGTGGGCTCACAGTTAGCACTTGTTCCTAATAGCAATAAGAGCATTGCAGCACAGCCTGGCAGAGGAGAACAGAGTGTTCTCAGCAAACTTTCCAATTTGGAAAGCACCTGCCAACATGTGTCTCTGAGTTTCCTGCTCACCCTGACCAGTCTCTGCAGCTTGTCCAAATGCTTGCCCCAGAGGGGACCATCACTTGCCTGTCTGTGTTCCCAGGCATTGCTCACGCGGTTGAGGCTCAGCACGTAGCCATCCTTTCTGTCTCTGTTGATGTCCTGCAAGGCAAAGCCCGAGACTGCCAGCACATCTGAGTCATTGCAGCCCCGGGAGAGCAGAGGCGAGGGGCCCAGGGCCTGCTGGGGCAGAGACACAGCCCCCCAGCACAGGGCCAGGGTGCAGAGCGCCAGGGGTAGGAGCAGGCCCATTCTGTGGGGAACAAGGCACAGGATGGGTCAGTGTGTGGAGCTGCAGGGACTGCCCAGCTGGTGGGGCTCTTTAAGGCACTCTTGAGGTGAGTTTTGCAATTGCAGTCTGAGTGGCTGACCAGAGTTGAAACTCTGTCCCATCTTATCGTGTTGAATTCCAAACGTCGATTTCCCTGAGTCAGTACTTTGGGTAAGATTTGCCAGTGTTTGTAACCTTAGATCCCTGAGCAATGTCATATTCATGAGTGCATGTAAACAAATTTGTTTCCCAACCTTTTCCCAAGAAATCATAACAAACATTTGGTCAAGGCTCTGATAATTGGATTCTGGTTTGTGTCCAGGTTCCCTCTTGAATCAGAATATTGAGGACTGTTACTGATAAGATGGACTGGCTAACAAACAGAGAAAAATAAGCTAAGGGAAAGAAAAAGTAATAAACTGGTAGCAAAGAATTGCTCCCTTGAAAGGAAAGACCACAACACAATAGTTCCTTGTTCAATCAACCACCTGGGGCTTCACCCATTTTTCTCTAAGAGTTTTGTTTTCGGGGCTTAACTTGTTATCTCTAAGAGTTTTGTTTTCATCTCCTTGAAGAGCCCTAAGCAGATAGCAGGGGTGCAAGCTCCCTCCCAGCGCTCCAGAACCACATTTTAAGCACTTTGATAAGCCGACCTTACAGAGAAGAAAAAAAAAGGAAAGAAAGAAAGAACAGATGCAGCAGCTTCACAGCCATTTTCCTGATATCAGTCTGCCACAATAAATTTTTTTACCCTTTATAACCCCTGATAAAAAGCCCAAGTCACTTGTCCCCTGGGATGACACTTCTCCTTTCTTTCTTTCGTGTAGTGCCCTTTCCCAGCTTTGGGAAGTAAAATAAACTTTCTTTCTTTACAACTATTCAAATCTTTGTATCAAGTATTCTTTCTCAGCCTGCGTACAAGTTCCCACCCTGTCAGTCACCTCCCCATCTCCAGGAGCAGATTCCCTGCAGAGATCTTCCTGGCCACACTAATACAGCAGTTATCTCAGACAGGAGAACGAGGTCCCGGGCCCCAGTAGTGCCTGGTGAGTTCACATTTCCAGGTCAACCTCCCGTGTTTCATGCTCTTGTTAGATCAGGAAGGTGGCTTAACTCCCAGACACCTAGCAGAAGCACAGGTGAGACACCTTAAGTACTTTGGACATCTTGACATCAAGCATTTTATTTAGGATCATTTAGGTTATTCTAAAACAAAGACTTCAAAGGAAAAACATGTAAATGGGCTATCAAATTTCTCACATCCCATTCCTGGTCTATTCTTCCTTCTACAGATATGTATGGAAGCAAACTCATTAAGAAACTAAAACCCAATTGTACTGTTAAGAGAAAAATAATGCTGGGCAGGTGGGCTGGAACACCAGCAACACACTGGTTGAGACTCTTGCCTTCCTTATTTAGCTTTTTGTAAGTAATACCTATTAGTAACCCATAAATATTCTTTTGAAATTGCTGGGCTAGTAGATAAGAATAGTTATCTGAGATTTTTTGATGAGGAACTGGCCAGAGGGACCAAAGATTTTGACTGGAAGTGGAGATCTTTTTTTTTTTTTTTTTTTTTTTTTTGAGACAGAGTCTCACTCTGTTGCCCAGGCTAGAGTGAGTGCCGTGGTGTCAGCCTAGCTCACAGCAACCTCAAACTCCTGAGCTCAAGCAATCCTCCTGTCTCAACCTCCCGAGTAGCTGGGACTACAGGCATGCACCACCATGCCCGGCTAATTTTTTCTATATATATATTTTTAGCTGTCTATATAATTTCTTTCTATTTTTAGTAGAGGTGGGGTCTCGCTCTTGCTCAGGCTGGTCTCGAACTCCTGAGCTCGAACGATCCGCCCACCTCGGCCTCCCAGAGTGCTAGGATTACAGGCGTGAGCCACCGCGCCCGGCCTGGAAGTGGAGATCTTACATGAAAGAAATGTCCCACTGGCAAGAACAAAAATCTAGGGTGCAGTAAGCCATGGCTTGTAACGGAGAACTGAACATAAGCAAGATGTTTAATATTTCTGAAGTCTCTATGTTTTTTAAAACTTTATGATTTCACACTAAACTTAAATGTAATGATTTGTGTTGCTGGTTAATATTACTGTGATTAGCTACTGTGATAAAATTTAAATTTGTTTTAAGAAATTGAGTGGAAAATAGTTGTTTTTTTTTTCTCATTTGCTAACCATGCTCACAGAGAGCTAAGTCATGGCATTATGGGTCACTGTGGTAGCACAGAGACTCACTGAAACATACTCTTAAAGATAATTTAGTAAATATAACCAGCACATTTCCCAGGTAAGAATACTGAGAATTAGGAGTTGGAATGCCTAAACAAATCATAAATTATCTAGTTTAGGCAGAACCACTACAGGAATCTTCTAGTTTAGATTTCTTCCCATCAGACCAAACATTATAGCAATAACCTAACTGTAGTTCTTTTAATTACCAACCAATGAACTTGGGAAGTCAATTAAGTACCATAAGCCTCAGTAGCTATTGCTGTAAGATGGGTTAATGATAGCACTGCCTCAGAGATTGTCCATACGGAGGGCTAAATGAGCATTTGGTACACGGTGGTAGCTATGGTGTCATCATGGTAGCAACTTGTATTTCGATAAGCACTTACTGAGCAACGCCACAATGCCAGGGGTTGACTCTGGAGAATCAACGGTCAGTAAGGATTAAAAGATTAAGATGCAGCCTGCTACAGCCTGCCAAACATCATGTTTTAGGAACTTAATCCCCAGTGCAATAGTGTTGAGAGATGGGACCTTTAAGAGTTTGGGAAGGATGTGAGGCCTGAGCACACAGGAGCAGAGAAGAACCAAAACAGGAGGAAAATGGTCTGGGGCCTCGGGACGTGTGTCAGACTTGCATAGGTGAAAGCCATTAGTGCAACTAAAATGAGAGGCAGGTCTCAAACAGACAGATTAAAAGATCTGATTAAAAGATCAGATTAAAAGATGGAACTTGTGCCCCCCTGCCCAAGGGCCTCAAAGAACCTGAGCCCAGCCTCTTTCTGGGATGTGGAGTATGGGAGGCCTGGGAGAGGCAGCAGGGGAAGAGGCCAGACTTTGGAGTCAGACAGTCCTGAGTTTAAATGCCACCTTGGCCGCTGCATGGTAGAGAGCCTGAGACACTGTGGGTGTGCCACAGAATTTAGCTTCCTTATCCATAAATCAACAGCACTCCCAGCCTGTGCATACACAAGCACAATTGTACCCACTTGTACAAAGAGGGGAACACAGTTCCTCTTTCCCCAGAAGCCCAACCCAGATATACTTATGTTTGGTCCCATAATGTGTGGGGACTTGAGTATCAGCACAGAAGTCTAGTTTCAGCATTGAGTGAAGAGCAAGGCTTTGGAGACAGATCAATCTGGGTCTGAAGCTCAGCTCTGGTGTAGGGTAATTGTCTACTCCAGTGCTGTCCAGTAGAAATACATGCAAGTCACATATTTCATCTAAGTTTTCTAGTAGATGCATTAAAAAAGTAAAAAAGAAAAAGAGGAATGCAAATTAAAACAACAATGAGATATCACCTAACCCCAGTGAGGATGGCTTTTGTTGAAGTCCAAAAACGAAAGATGCTGGTGTGGATGTAGAGAGAAAGGAACACTTATACACTGCTGGTAGGACTGCAAATTACTACAACCCCTATGGAAAACAGTATTGAGATTTCCCAAAGAACTTAAAGTAGACCTACCATTCGATCCAGCAATCCCACTACTGGGTATCTACCCAAAGGAAAAGAAGTCTTGTTCTCAAAAAGACCTGCACTTAAATGTTTATTGAAGCACAATTTACAATCGCAAAGATGTGGAATCAATCCAAGTGCCCATCAATTCATGAGTGGATTAACAAAATGTGGCATATGTATACCATGGGGTACTACTCAGCCACAAAAAAGATGAATTAATGCCTTTTGCAGAAATTTGGGAGGAACTGGAGAACATTATTCTAAGCGAAGTATCTCAAGAATGGATAAACAAACACCACATGTACTCACTATTAAACTGGAACTAACCAATGGGCACACAGTAAAAGTCATAGGAAATCAAGCAAGGGGGCGTGGGGCAAAAACCCATCTAACAGGCGCAATGAACACTATTCAGGCAATGGGCACATTTATAGCCCTGACTCAAGCCATGTATCAAAAACATCTGTACCCCCTTAATATTTTGAAACTTAGAAAAGAAACAGGAAATTAATTTTAACAATATTTTGTGATTATTATAAAAGATTATGAATGGGTCAGTTTAGTTTACATTCTTTGTTTCACACTACAGCAAGCCTCAATTCAGACTAGCCATATTTCAGGTGCTCAAGAGTTGGATGTGGCCACCTTATTAGACAGCCCAGGTCTAGCCCCTGGGAGCCTCAGACTCCCCCAGTATAAAGAGGAAGGTAGCAGGAGTCTCTATCTCCTGAGATTGCAGTAAGGATTGATCACAAGGAAAGCATGTGTAAGGTGCTTAGCACAGCCCTGGCACACAGGACATGTGGGGACAATGTCTGCTGTCAGTGTTGTGATTGTACTTGTGGTTCTCACCTTGTCTCACACAGTACAGACTCTGCCAGTGGCTTTGCCCAGTCCAGCAACGGGGAAGTGGTCACACTTGGATGGATTCACCTCCAGGTGAACCAGGTTGGGAGAAACAGGGCCAATTTTCCTTGAGCCAGGAGGGGGTTGTAGGAGGCCTCCCAGCTGCCTCCCAGCCCACCCCTCTCCTGACACCGGTGTGATTCAGGGCAGCGACTTAGGTTGCTGATTTCAGAAGTGGGAGAGGTCAGACAGGCGAGGTATAGGCATCGTTTGCTGCGGAGTGGGGAGTGGCGCGGCCCACGGGATTAGGTCTCTGGGGAGTTAGAAATATAGGCACCGAGTCTTGGCCTGAGAGGGCGGGGTGTGTACTTAGAAAAACTATGCAACGGGGCCGGGTGCGGTGGCTCATGCCTGTAATCCTAGCACTCTGGGAGGCTGAGGCTGCATGATCACTTGAGGTCAAGAGTTCGAGACTATACAGCAGCCACAGCTCTAAAATATCAGGTTGGTGCTGCCCTGGTCAAAGATGGTCCCTGCAGCTGGTTGATGTGTTTCTTTCTTTCCTTTCCTCCCTTTATCTTTTCTTCCTTCCACAAACACTGAACGAACACCTGTCTACTCCATACACTGCCAAGGCCCAGCGTATGTATAACATTGATGAGTTCTCAACATATGCACACCCTGTGCTAAACACTCTGTGTTTCTTCTCTCATTTAAGCCAAGACCCACCCAGGACTGCAGATACCACTATTATTCCCGTTGTGCAGATGAAGAAACCGAGGAACAAAGAGGTTAAATAGTTTGCCCAAGGTCTCACAGCCAGGATTGGCATCAAACCCATGTGGCTTCAGAGAAGAAGGTAGGCACAGTTCTTGCCCTCAAGGAGTGGATACTAGGAAAGCACCATGGGAAAAACTATTAATAGTTCTTCTGGGGAAGCGAAGAAAGGCTTCCTGGAAGAGGTAACATTCAGTCTGGGGCGTGAAGGATGAACAGGAGTATGCCTGATGGGCAAGGCAGGGGGAGTGTCCGTGGGAAGGAGCAGGAGCAGCAAAAGAGAAAAATGTGACCTACGTAGTTCACTTTCCATGTCCTTCCGACACTTCCAGCTGTTCCCTCCATAATCCAGATGGCATTTGCTGTTCCCGACCCACCCAGCAGCCTCAGGGCTCCCTTTTGGCAGTTTGTCCTCAACTCCTTCCTGAAGTACCCTAAGTTTGGAATCTCCCTCTCTCTCTTACTTGTATCAAACATATTTAGGCACTGCACGAAAAAATTTAAAATTTTTAGAGCACACTTTTCAGTATCAAAAGTATTCTTAGGGTTAATCTTCCTTATAGCATCAACAGCAGGATTTCTCCAAGAATCCCTATGGCGGCGTGGCTGAGAGCACAGGCTCTGGGTTCAAATTCTAGCTCTCACCACTCATCAGCTGTGACCAAGGACGAGTTTCTCACTCTCTCCTAGGGCCACAGGGCATTCATTGGATGGATGTGGCGATCAGGTGGAATCCTACACTCAAAGTGCTTGGCACACAGTTTGTCCTCAGTATCTCACCAAAGAAATTCTAAAAGAAAAGAAAGGGGCAGGTAGGGTCTCCAACGAACATCTCACACTCACAGTTGTGCTGGTTTAAGAAAAGAGATGTCAAGGATATCTTAGACCCAGTCCTGTCAGGAATCTGCACCCAAGGCGAGGCCTCAGCTTTGCCACACAGTCGGGCTTTCCCGAGGACCCAGAGTCGCTCAGGCCTGGGGCTGACTGACACTGACCCTATGCACAAGTGACTGATGTATAAACCAGAAGCCTGTTTGTTAATTTCCACTGGAGAGGGTTGCCTGTCTTAGCATCTCCCCAGCAGGGCTGGACAAATGCTGACAAGTTCTTCCTCTTTGATTGCCCTTTTGTTAATATATCCTGCAAACAGACTGCACTGTCACTACAGAACACCAGGTAACAATACAGGTGCTTAGCTGGGTTAGTGCCAGGCATACACCCTGAATCCTGAATCAAAGGTGGGGTATTTAGGCAGAAAGTTAAACTTTAATTAGGTAGAATCTTTTTTTTAGGAGCCGCCCTGTGCCTGGACACTGCTTAAGTTACCTCGCAAACACCTTTACAAGCCAACTCAGGGCGCAGCCACCTTGCAGATGGTTCCTTTATTGAGTGGTGCTGGTTCTCATGGATTTCACTCCCAATGGGTAGCTTTATTGCCAAATTCCATTATAATCAGTACTGCCCACACACTGACCAAAGGAGGGAAGGGGAATTAACGCTACTGCACTCCAGGCAAGGTGCTTACACTTAATCCTCACGAGGTTTTTTTGGTGAGTATCTTCATCCCGTTAGACAATTGTGTCACCCCAAAGCAAAGTATGTGTCCTTTCCAATATCCCACATGTGGTGACATCTGCCAAATTAACAGAACTAGGATCGTATTGCAACACATGTTCTCATGGACTTATCAGCAACTTATATCTCAGAATGACAAAGTGTTAGAGATTGAAGGGTTCTGAAAGGGTCAGTAGACCAAACCCCACTTTCTTGAAACAATGGAACCAAACTCCTAAGAAATCAGATGTCTTGCCTGAGATCACATACCCAGCTAGGAATTGAACCCAAGACTCTCCAACCTGGAGCTTTTCTCAGAGAGTGCATGGTGTTTGTTGTTCTTGTTTGTCATGAGTCGATTACTCACATTAAATACATTATTATTCATTAACTACAAACCAATATACACCCCCACATATTTGATCTAGCTTCTGCTAATGCAAGGGTCCCTGGCCTCTGGTGGGCTTACATCAGAGGACAATGACCTCAGGAACTGATATTTTCACCTTTCTCATTGCTGAGCCTGGCCCCAGAGGTGGGCACTCTCAGGTGAGGCCTCTGCTGTAGTGGCCATGGAGAGCTTGATTACAAAAGGGCTAGAAATATAGACACTAGATTCAGCACCAGGTGGTCCCTGGTGACCTTTGTTGGCAGCCTTTTCAGAGGAGTCAGGCAGAAACCAGATTGCAGTGGAAAAATGAATCGGAGTCCAGGAAGTGGAGATCAGCAAGTACAGAGCACTGTTTTTACAAGCATGATTAGAAATAGAAGGAAAACAACATGAAAGAGAGGAATACAGGGTTGAGGAAGGGGCTTGAAAAAAATGAATGGAAGAAATTTAAGCACATTTATATGCTGAGGGTATAGGGCCATTACAGGGGAGACTAGAAACACAGCAGGAAGAGGAAAATTAAATTGAAGTTACAGGCGTGGATAAGATTACCAATGGGAGAATAGAAAGTAAGAAGAGTAAAGGAAAATCTCAGGGACTCGGGGTGATTGGAGGAGATAGAGATACAGAAAGAGTTCTAAGTAGGAGGTAGACAATTACTGTTAGGGTGGGGACTCATAGCACAGGATGAGAAAGAATTCTCTATACAAAGATTAGGATAGAAAGAAGTAAAAAGTTTATTTTACTTCCCAAAGGTGGGAAGAGCTTGACTCAAGAGAAAGAAAGAAGTGATGGCAGGGAGGGTAAGGGGTTTGGAGTTTTTATGGGGGTAAAGGGGAAGAAAAAAGAGTGATTGCTGCCAATTGATAGCAAAAGGGCTGTGAAGCAGCTGTGTCTGTTTTTCCCTTCTCTCTCTCTCTTTCTTCTGTGAGGCTGGCTTATCAGTTTCCTTGGAATCTGGTCTGGCAGGGAGCTCTCACACCCCTGCTGTGTTCTTGGGAACTCTTCAAGTGCTGTTAAAAACAAAACTCTTGAAACAATATAAGCCATAAGTGGTTAATCTTAAAGATAATGAGTTGAGCCCCAGGTGGTTAATCAAACAAAAGGCTATTGTACTGTGATCTTTCCCTTCAAAGGGACAATTATATGCTGTGAGTTTATTTCTCGTTTTTTAGTTCAGGTTAGATAGTTTATTTTTATTTGTTAGATTGTTTATTAACAAGGCTGCCCTATCAATTACATCAAACATTGCCCAGAGATTAAATAGCATACTAGCATAAGAAGGAAGAACTAATCCTTGGGTCAATGGTTTTGACAAAAAGAAGATCAATAGTGACCTTTCCAGAGTAATTTTATTACATTGGTGTGAATATGAGCCAAAAGTATAGTGGATTGAGATGTGATGGGGATATAATAGATTATCTCTTAATAACTAAGAGAGGCTTGTTCAAGAGACTTTTTAAACAAGTTATAAGTTAGCACTTTTTGGGTGGGGAGAATGATAATGCCAAGTGATGGCAAAGGTTCAATGAAATGGGCACACATATTTTGGCAGTGTCGACTGGCAAAATCTGTTTGGAAAGCCATTGGACAATAAAAGCCAGGAGCTGTAAAATATTCGGATTATTTTGGATCATTTTTTCTATTTTTGAGACTACCTTGGAGAGTATTCATTATTAGGGTGGAGTGCTAGTGCAGAGCTGGTGCACGTGGGTTTGAGAAACATTTCTCCAGACAAAGATTAGGATAGAAGGAAGAAGTTTATTTTACTTTCCCAAGCGGGAAAGGGCCAAACACAAGAGAGGAAGGGGAAGAGTGTGTTGGCAGAGAGAATCAGTATTTAGGCTTTTTGTTTAGGCAGTGTAAAAAGGGGTTGAAGATGATGTATGGCTGTAGCCAAATTAACAGGCTACTGTGAATGCTGCATTGGCTCCTCTTTCTTCTCGGAGACAGATAACAACAGTACTGGCTATGGGATGTCAAAGATCTTGTCTGCAATTTAGCCCTTAAAGTATGATTTTGGGCAGGATCTGAAGCCTGGTATTTGCTCCCCTGCTGTCGTTTCCTGGGGGTGCTGGGGTGGGAATGGGCTCCTCAGGAACTTCTAGAGGCTACAAACAGATTCTGAAAGTGGTGAGCTGGTGAATGTAAAGAGACAGATTAACATTTCCTTTCTGTCTTTTGGCTCTTTTCAGATGTTATGAAAACAGAACCATGCAGGGTGCCTGCCAGCTAGGCAGAGCAAGATGGGGAGAGCTCATGATTGATCTTTAGCTGTTATTAGAAAATTGCAGTGTTATATATTTTCCTGTTATTTCAGTAAGGCTGCCCCTTTCATTCAAAAATGTAGGAAAACTTTTATGCATAATAATATTTATTGTCATGCCACTTACAGTTGTGAAAAAAAGTAGTAACCACCTAAATGTCCAACAATAGGAGAATGGTAAAGTAAACCATAATCTATTTACTGGAATACCAACTAGTGATCACAAATGATATTCATGAGGTCTATGTAGTAACACAGAAAATGTTTGTGTTATAATGCTAAGTTGCAAAGCAGGACAGACAATTGAAGCTACAGTGCCATTGTACAGCACTGTGCTTTATAAAGCACCCCTATGCAGTGGAGTTGGGAGGCAGAATGAAGATAATACAATACAGGAAAATGTTAATGGTGTTTATATTTGAGATATGGGACTGTGGGAGGCATTTATTTTTATTCTTTCAGCTTCTCTGTGTTTTCCACAATTTTTTTAGTAAGCATGTAGCATTTAGAAATTTCTAAAAATAAATACTTTTTAAAAGGAGGTTTGGTGGTAAAGGAAGAAGGATACGGAAGTGGCTTGAGAGGGATGCAGGATCAAGGGAGGGTGATCCTTTTAGGATGGGTGCCCTCTGCCCTCTGAAAGTGTTTGTGGTGGGTGGAAAGGGTGAGGCTGATGTAGACAGAAGGGGTGCTGGGATGGGCAGAGTAATTAGAGAAGGTGAGGGTCAGGGGAGTAGCACAAGGGATGAGAAGGACACTTCCTCGGAGCCAGAGAGGAAGTAAGAATGGGTGGCTTTGGAGATACATTGGAGGGAATTCTTACCTGATAGCATTTATTTTATTTGGAATCTGGGAAATTCAATCTGTTCAGGACTGAGATGTGAGAGTGTGATTAGGGACTTGAGAGGGGCAAATGTGTAGATGAGCCACTGTGGGGGATGGGAAATGGAGGCATAAAGAGAAGAGGAGAGTGACGGTGGGCAGCCAGGTGGTCCCCTCTGAGGATGGAGAATAACCTTGGTCAGGGCATCAGGAGCTGAGCGAGGGGAAGCCCTTCAGCCAGACCTGCAGGCTGGGCACAGGAACCCAGAGAAAGTCCAGCTGGAGTTGGGCCCTGGAAAGCACGTGGTCCCGAGAACAGAAGGCCAGGCCCTACAGAGGGTGCTCATGTAAGTATCATTGAAACAACTGATGTGGGTTTGGGGCCCAAAGACAAGGAAGTGAAACCAGGAGGAGTCCGATAGCTTGAACAATGCATAGAGACAGAGGGACTGACACTCTCAGTGAAGCTGATCAAAAAAGAATGGAGGTGGCTGAGGGCAGAGTGAGGGTGGGGCGAGGTCTGCCATCCGGGATAAGAACAACTGCTCCGGAGAGTGTGCTGTGGGAACCAGAGGGTGGCAGAAACAGTGCGGAGGTGGAGGAGGCCAGATGGGAAGAGACTCAGATGCTGAATGGAGGGCCATCAGCAGGGGTGCTGAAGGTGGCTGGAGCAGGGGAGGAGAGAATGAAAATGGACCAGACAGGCTGCTACATATATATAAAGAAACACAGAACAGATCAGAAAGTGCTCTGTGCCATAAAATAGGTCCAGAAAAAGGTAAGGTTTCCCCAATTGGGGCTTAGAGAAGGCTTTCTGAGGTGAGAGGGTATTTAAGGTGGGTCTAGGAATGGCATTTAGACATACGGTGTTGGGGAGGGAGAGGCAGTACACAGAGGGACTAGTATGAGATTGCACAGGGACAAAAAATTCCCGTCTGCTCAGGTAAGATCTGAATTTGGTTAAAACATAGTAGGTACAGGAAACAGTATAGAGAAGGTGAGAGAGCAGATTTTGTAAAGACTCAAATGCCAAGATAGGGAAGCTAGACTTTATTCCATACATTACTGGTTTCTAAATTTTTCAATCATGTACCCCGTTAGTAACAAAATGTTTTACTATGCACCCCAATATATGTATATTAATTTTCTATGTTTATATCAATAATTGACATGTTAAATATTGTCAAAGCTTAATTTCTTTCTTTGTAGATAAAAAGAAAAAAATACTATAGATATCTGCTATTTTACCCCCCAAAAGCCAGTCATTTATCTGGTACGTTCCCTGGGGTTTGTACTGCCTGCTTTGGAGACCTGTGAATCTGCAGGGAGGCAGCCCTGTACGGGACAGATGGAAGAGGGAGGGCCTGGAGCTGGCAAAGTCAGTTAGGGTGTGATTCCTTCCTTCCTTGTTGAGTTCTTCCTCCAGACAGTGCACGGAGAGGTAGTGGAGTGAATAAGAAAGTCAAGACTAGGCGCGATGGGGAGTGCAATGGAGGATGTGATAGAGATGTGAAAAGCATTGGGCCCCAATCCAGCTACATCCATGGCTTGTCTCAATGGGGATCTAAGACAACATAGCCATGTATGCGCTTTGAGTGCGTTGGAATTAGGGAAAGAGGGGCTGGCAGCTATCTAGTTAGGAAAAGGCCTCCCATCTTCCAAAGATTGATGTGGTTTCCTGCATTGAGGGCCGGAGAATTCATTGATCCCATTGCCTGCTCTTAACCTGAATCACCAAACTACAATTAACACAGGCTGCTGCTTACTTATTCTGGATACTAATTCCCAAAAGCCTGACATGCCCCAAAACAGAACCCCTTTTGTCATCTGCCCTCTCTTGGCAATATCATCTCTTTGTGCTCTCTGCTTCGTTTCTCTCAACTAGATGTACCATCAAGGATCCCTCCTTTGCCAAATCTTCCTGCTGTGCCTTCTCAAAGTTTCATTCCTTAGTAAGTAAGCCTACCTGCCTTATTAACCTAGTCATTTCCTGGACTCAACACTTTCCCCCAAGACACGTCTCCACAAGAACTCTGGAAGGGATGTCTATGCTATATAACATCAGACTTCTCCCCATTCCCCATTGCTATCTCTGAGACATTAGTCCTCTGTGCTAGCGTAAAACCCACTCCTTTGAGGCCATGCTGCATGGGGGTATCAGCGTCCGCTTCCTGTTCCTGCCATCTTCTGACCTCTAGCCACCTACTCTCTGTTGTGAAGGTCTTCAGCTCCTGGCTCGTGCTCCTGCCCTCCACTCTCACCCTGCCACCATTCAGATGGATCCATCCCCATGGACAACATCCTACCTAGTTTCCTTCTTGCAAAAGCACCTTGACTCCAGGGACCAGCACCCAACTCCACATGGAACTGCCCTACTCTTTGACCCCCATTTTTCTCTGAACTCTACTTCTCCATATTACCACTACTCTAGGCCATTTTGGCAAACTACAACCCAAAGGCCAAATTCAGCTGACTGCTAATGTTGTAATAAAAGTTTTATTGGAACACAGCCATGCCCATTCATTTACATATCGTCTATGATTGCTTTTGAAGGAGCTCGGGAAATTTCACCCTAAAATATGACATCTTGGTATTTTGAATTAAGGGCCTTTAGAGATTAACAAGCCCTTGGAAGAGGCTGTTTTTGTATCTGCATAACCAGACGGACCCATCAAAAGAACAATGGACTTCCCTTCCCTGTTTATCTCACTGTATTGCAGGAAAGAAAATCAAGAATGCAACCAGACCTGGCAAATCACTTTAAACATAATACTTGTCTCTCAGGTTAATTTACAATCAGTTTCCCCCCATCCATTCATTCTCCCAGATGTATTCATCCTCCCTAGCAACCATTTATTGCCCCTAAACAGAATTACCTATACTCCTTATCTGCCCTCCCCCGCCCCTTTAAAAGGCCTGTATAAAAATATCTGGATCTCATTGGGACATTGGGTAATCACTCTGTGATTCTCCCCTTCATGGTAAACAAACCTCTGCCTCTCTTAGCGAGCCTTAATTGTGAGTTGATCTTTCAGTGAACTTTTGGGGCAAAGGGCAAGTTTCCCCTCACCCCCACACTTTCTTCCCACAATGGCAGAGCTGAGTAGTCGCTACGGAGACTATATGGCCCATAAAGCCAAAAATATTTACTGTCTGGCCTTTTACACACGCACACACACACACACACACACACACAAAGAGGGTTTCTGAACCCTGTTATAGGCAAACAAAATAAAATAAAAATATTTTTCTACAAAAGTAATACATGAGTGTCATGAAAAGTTGGGGAAATATAAGAAGGTATTCATACAATGGAGAAAAACAGCTCTTATTACACAATTCATATATAATCACTTAACATTTTAGTGTTTTCCTTTCTGTTATTGGTAATTTTTATTGTCTGTGTGTATGTATACATTAGTACGCTCATATATGTAAATTATTTTTAGACAATCAGGATCATACCACTTTAAAGCTTGCTTTTTCATTTCAAAATATGTTATAAATGTTTTCCTACAAGAATTATTACTTTTTTTATAAAATGATTTTAAATTTATGCAAAGTAGTCTATGGAATGGATATAACATAATTTAGTTAACCTGTCTTCTAGTGCAGAAAATTTATATTGATTACAGTTTTCTTCTTTATTTCAAATAATGCTGTGGTGAACATTATGAATATTCTTAGCCTTGGCAGACCATATGAGAAGAGGGTTGTAGTCACCAACTGCCGCATGAATGTTGTAAACACACACACATACATACAGTGATAAGAATGTCGATCAGCTAGCATTGAATTTCATACATTCCTCCTGGTCCTTGGTGGCTTGGGGTCTAGGTGGGGGTGGGGGAAGGGCTAGAGGTGGTAACAGAGTATATGCTAGCACTAGCAATATTTTATAAAAATGATTATCTGAGAAATTGATGTTAAGAGTGCTATATCACATAGGTTATGTATTCTTGTTTTAAATCTTAAAGATTAAAAATATATAATTTACCTTGTGACGACTGAAATTCTAATCCCTAGTGACTGAGTGTTATGAGCCAAAATGGGAAAGATGCAAGAATGAGAACATTTGGAGGAGCTGTGGACCAGTTGAGTTTTGGACATACAAAATAGTTACATTTTATGAGATTTTTGAATCACACAAATTTTGAATAGTGAGATATTAAAATAGCAATAAAGTCTCACTTTATATACAAAATTTGAAAGAATTTAAATCCCCCCTCTCATTTAAAAAATTAGCCAAAGATTGTGTATTTTTAAAGTGAATGTATTGTGGACCTTGTTTACAACATTGCAATATGACTATGCCACGGAAGAGAAATACCCATCACCTTTGGTCTATATTGTGGGAACTACACTTTTTTCATGTGCAGCAAAATTTTGATGAGTGGTTTCGATGATTGCTATTTTATTATTCTAATGTTTGATTTTATTATAGTTGTAAATCCTTGTATTATCTTAACATCCACCAAATATTTTTAATTGGTTATGGTGGTACAAGCGCTAAAAAATGCACCTGAAATCCAATAACTTTGAAACATGACCTTGATGTGATTAAAAAGCCACTAAGAAGGCAAATAAATGAGGCATATGCAATGCTATTAATTTAGTAGAGAGTAGTCTGCAAAATTAATATTAAAGATAATGTTAAGAAAACACAGAGCAGCATTAATGCAAAAATGTGTTATAAGGCCAGTAGATTTAACAACTCTGTAACTTATCCTCTCTAATTTATGTTTATTATTGGGAAGAAGTAATTCTAAAATAATGCACACTTTGGATAATACTAAGTCTTCAGGTATGCATTATTGGGAGGAAATAAGTCACATAGAAAACTGTTTTATGTAAATTAAGGTGAGAATATATAACAGAAGTATGGGTCTAAAAAAGGGCAAAATGTTTTATAAGCTGTCCCTCACTCTTTTTGAGGAATTAAAACCTGAACTCCTGCCTGAGGCCAGTAATCAAAGGGGCAGAAAAATGTTCTTTGTTCTCCGTTTTCTAGTATCTTAAACCATAGGAGATGGCTCAACAGAATTACTTGGACAAAGGTCATGAGATCATTTTCACCAGAGATCAGGTCAACCACAACCACCAACTAACTATAGTTAAACAACAGCAGCCTGAAGCTGAAAAACCCCCTTAAAAGCCCTGTATTTCTGCTTGAAGTTGGGATGATGGTTCCTTAAGATTAGAGTCTGCCATCCTCATTTGCTGACAAATTAATAAACTTCTTCCTTTTCCTCAAACCACTTGTCCTTCTTCTTCGTTTGGCCTCGGGGACAAGTACAAAATTTTCGGTAACAGAACTTGGCATCCTTGGGTGGGCCTACCGATGTCCCAGTGGAACGGCACCCCATGACTGCTACCATAGCTGGAAGAGCGGGGGAACAGCCCTGGGTAAAGCCATGGGTCTTCACCTGTAGGAGCATTATCTTTTCAGGGCAAGAGAGTGAGGGACCACCCCAGCAGCTGCCAGAGCCTATTTAGCTCTGGGGAACTCCTGTCTCTCCCTCTCCAAATTAGACACAACTCCTCACAACTTGAACCTCGTTCAGGAAAAGGAAATGGATTTGGGAAGAGTCAAAATGCCTTGGCCCTTTTGGTAAGTTCTCCAGTGTGCATGCTGAGACCCTTGATTCCACCCATTTGGGGAAGGTTGTAAACCTTTCAGCCTGTAGAAGGGCATTTGTAGGTGCCAGGGTGTGGAAGTCACAGTTGAGTAGAACTAGGGCACCTGGGGGAGTCATCTTCTTTTGGGTTAGGAGAATTTGGTTCTCTTTTGTGTATTTCCCATTTCTTTGGTGGGCCTTGGCATTGAGATTGTTTGCATTGGGAATTCTCTGTATTGTCTTCTTGTCAGTTAGTGTTTGTTGTTGTTGTTTGTGAGTTTTATTTTAACATGGGAGACTCTGTTTCTATTCCACCTGAAAGTCCCTTGGGGAGAATCTTGGCCGAATGGTCAACTTATAGTTATAAGCCTATGTCTAAAGAGAAAATGGTGTTTTATTGTGATACTTTTTGGCCAATGTACATGCTGGAGTGTGAGGAGACATGGCCGTTGAATGGAACATTAAATTATTATACCATCTTACAACTGGAATTATTTCATCAAAGGTCAGGTAAATGAGACAAGATCCCGTATGTACAATCTTTCATGAAATGGCATAATAAAGAGGCTGAACAGCCTGGGACAAAGTTAATGGTACAATGGAAACCTCTACTGGCAGTGAGTGAGGATAGTCAGATCCTGGATGATAAAATTGAAGAGGAATTAGTCAGGTGGGACTTCATGAACCCTTTCAATCCAAACTTCACAGAATCTGCTCCCCCACCATCGGCTCCCCCATACCCACCACTGCTGATGGAGGGACCCATGGTTGGGGAGGGTACAACTGGGACTGATTTTTCAGCCCTACACCCACCAGGTTATGACTTGGGAGTGGGAATGGTCTCTCCTTCCAAGACCTGGCAGGGAACTTAATTTGGACAGAGGGCACTCGTAGCTGGGGCAGGACAATTTCCATTGTGGCAATATCCAGTAGGGGCTTGAATGCACAAGGACAGCCAGCAGGGTATTATTGCATTTACACCCCATTTTCCACCTCTGACTTATTGAATTGGAAAAACTCAAACCCAACCTATAGAGAGGACCCTCAGAGAACGACAGAATTGTTCACAACCATCTATGCGATGCACCACCTGACTTGGGTGAATGTACAGACCCTACTGAGTATATTACTTACTTCAGATGAGCATAGACTGGTGGTGGACAAGGCCAATGAGGAGTCACAGCACCTCCATGGTAAGGATTCTAAGTAGACCCCAGACCCTAATGCTACCATTCCAATGGCAGACCTGGGATCCTAATGTGGATCCAGACAGTATGAGAATAAATAATTACTGAAAGTGTGTTCTGGCAGGCCTCTGGAGGGGAGTTCCTAGACAGAAGAGTTTAAACAAGGTCCAAGAGTTACAACAAAAAGCTAATGAAAATCCCTCTGAATTTTTGGAATGCATCTATCGGGCATATTGGAAGTATACAGATGCTGGTCCAGAGGCCCCTGAAAACATGTGCATGGTTAATATGACTTTTATAGAGCAGAGCACTCCAGATATAAGGAGAAAGCTATAGCAGGTGGAAGGGGCAATTGGCATGAATCTCTCACACCTTGTTGCTATCACCTTTAAAGTATATAACACCGGGGAAGAATGGAAACTGAAACCTAAGCAGGTTCTGTTAGCTGCACCAACCAAGGGTCCTTTGAGACAGTCAAAGGAGGGGTGGGAAAGTCCACCCTAAGGTGAGGTACAGTCAGTATGCTTTTGTAAAGAGGAAGGACATTGGAAAGAACACTGCCCAAAGTTGCAAAGGGCTCCAGGTAACAAGAAACCCCCAGGAGAGAGAAAATGGTTTTTCAACTCCAGGACTCATATGATGAATGAGGTGGCCTGGGGTTCCATGCCTCACTAGTGGCTCCAACCCAAATATCCACACAAGAGCCCTGGATACAATTGACAGTGGAGACTCAATTAGTGGACTTTTTAATTGACACAGGAGTTAGCTTTTCTGTCCTAAACTCTAAACTAACTTCCCTTAGTGAGGATATGGTGGCAGTGGTCAAAGTAACTGGTCAGACCCAACAACCCATGCTCCAACCTCTTTAGTGCTAAAAGTTGAGACACAGTTTCTTATATATACCAGACTATCCACTACCTCTCCTAGGCTGTGATTTGTTATGCAAATTGAATGCCCAATAACTTTTTCTCCAGAGAAGCAACAGTTCCACCTGCAGGTCTTGCCTGAAAGCGCTCTCTGTTTTCAATTTCTACTCACAGACGAAGAAGCAAATTCTGTTCCTCCTGAGGTCTACCAAAAAGTAAGGCCACATGGGCCTACAGGACCCCAGGATGTGCCTAACCAACACACCAATTATCGTTTTGTTAAAAGAAGGAGCCTCACACCCCCATAAGAAACAATAATCCCTTAAAAAGGAAGTGTTGGAAGGAATTCAACCTATATTGAACAGATATCTAGAGCATGGACTAATTTGTCCCTGTCAGTCCCCTTATACACTGATTTCACCATCAAGAAGCCCCATACTAATGAGTATAGATTTGTACAGGATCTATGTGCCATTAATGATATTGCACAAGACATATACCCTATGGTGCCAAACCCATATGCTCTTTGGACAGCAATACCAGGTGACTATGAATGGTACTCATAAAAGATGTTTTCTTTTGCATTCCTTTGGAAAAAGAAATCCACTTCCTTTTCTCATTTGAATAGCAGGATCCTGAGGCTATGATGACCTCACAGTACTGTTGGACTGTTGCCCCAGGGGTTTAAAAACTCCCCTACCCTGTTTAGTGAGAGCTTAGCAAGGGACTTGCAGAACCTGCAATTGGACCAAGAGATTCTGTAACAATATGTGAATGATTTACTTATAGCCAGCCCTGATTATGATCATTGTCTCACAACTACAGTGATTGTGCTAAATCATCTGGCTTCATGTGGCTATAAAGTATCACCTAAAAAGGCACAGATTTGCAAACAGCAGGTTACTTGTTTCGGATTCCAAATTAGCACAGGAACCCACAGCCTAATGTCAGAGCAGAAGCAAGTCATCTTGAATCTTGCTGCCCCCAAATAAAAGACAATTGTGTGGGTTCCTAGGAATGGCAGGGTTCTGTCACATCTGGATCTCAAACTTTGGACTAATAGCAAAGCCCTTGTATGAAACCCTTAAAGGGACAGATGTGGAGCCCCTGATCTGGACCACAGACTATTAAGATGCCTTTGAAAAACTAAGGCAGAGTCTTATGACCCCCCCCTGCTTTGGGGTTGCCTGACTTGCAGAATTTAAATTATACATTCATGAAAAACAAGGAATAAGCCTTGGAGTATTAGTACAGATGTCGGGAGACATCCTACAGCCAGTGTCATACTTGTCAAAGCAACTGGACAATGCTGCAAGAGGATGGCCTCCCTGCCTCTGGCAGTAGCAGCTACTTGTGACTTGTTACAAGGGGCCACAAAAAATCACCTTAGGACCACCTGTTGTAGTATATGCCCCCCACTAGGTTCTGACTTTATTAGAATAGAAAGGGGGTTATTGGCTGACTGCAGGAAGGCTAGGAAAATACCAGGTCATCCTTTTGGATAATCCAAATATTAAATTAAAGACTGTGTCTACTCTCAATCCTGCTACCCTGTTACCAGCTAAAGAGAATGAGTCTTTAGAGCATGACTCTTTAGAGATTCTGGAGGCTGTCTATTCCAGCAGGATGGATCTGTCATGTAAGCTGATGCCAGAGCCAGATTGGGATCTTTTCACCAATGGGAGCAGCTTTATGGACAATGGACAGCTAAGGGCTGGATATGTAGCAGTCATGGAACAACAGGTACTGGAAGCAATGGCACTGCCACCTGGGACTGCAGCCCAGAAAGCTGAGCTGATTGCTTTAATTAGAGCCTTTCAGTTATCCAGAGGAAAAAAGGTAAACATTTATACAGACTCTAAATATGCTTTTATGGTTGTGCATGCTCATGGTGCCATTTGGAAGTAAAGGGGGCCCCTGACAGCAGGAAATAAGGATATTAAGTATGACACTGAAATAATGGCCCTGGTACAGGCTGTGGCTGAGCCCAAGCAGGTGGCCAAAAAAAGGAGACACTCATGCTGCAAAAAGAAATCAGGCCACTGAGAGGGCTGCTAAGAAGGCCGCTAAAGGTGATCTGTTCCTTGGAGCTTTGATACCCCAGCTAGATTTAGATTAATATAAGCCCCACTACAATAATGAGGATGAAAAAAGGGTTAAAGACTGGGGCTTTGACACTTGGGATGACACAGCTAAGTGGAGACAGAATTCTCATGGCCTCATTCTTCTACCTGAAGACTTGGTTTAGCCCCTTATGAGGCACCTACAAGAATGCACACATTATGGGCATGATGCCTTAATGGACTGGATGGGACCTCATTTAAGAGGACCTCTTTTGTAACAAACTATCCAACAAATAACTCAGAGCTGTTCTTTATGTGCTTGAAACAATCCAAAATCAGAAAAGCCTCCTGCTGCAAAGGGAACCCAATATGGGGACCCACTCTTTCAATGATCGGCAAATTTATTTCACTCAGATGCCTAAAATGACTGGAAACTTCAAATACTTGCTTGCATTAGTAGATACCTTTTCAGGCTCAGTAGAGGCTTATCCTACCCGAATGGAGAGAGCATCTAAAGTTGCTAGAATCCTTCTAAAGGAACTCATTCCAAGGTCTGAGCATCCTTCCTCCATACAGAGTGACAATGGACCCTCCTTTATATCAGAGGTAACTCAGCAAGTAAGTAAAGCCCTATATCTAGAATGGAAATTTCATGCATCCTGGAGACCTCAATCTAGAGAGAAAACAGAGAAAATGAATCACACTTTAAAGAAAACTGTAGCAAAATTAATGCAGGAAACCCGTCTAAAGTGGGATAAGGTGTTGCCATTTGCCCTCCTCTGGATAAGGGTAGTCCCTAGAAGCAGGCTTAAGTTAAGCCCCTACGAAATAGTTTATGGGAGACCCTTCCTAGCAACCTGAGGTAATTACGGCAACATAACCATAAGTTAAGAAAACAGAGTAAAGCAATGTATCAAACAAATAAATACTAACCACTATGCATGAGTTTGTCTCTTTCAGGTCCCCACCCCAGTTGAAAGCACCCCCTACACCCGTTTAAACAAGGAGGCCAAGTGTTGCTTAAAGCCTGGAAAGAACAAGGACCTGGACAACAACTGGCAGGAAAGTGGAAGAGACCCTATGGAGTACCACTAACAACTCACACCTTGTTGAGATTGTCAGGAGTAAAACCTTGGGTCCATCATACCAGGGTAAAGAGGTGACCCATGGAAGAAGAGGACACACGCCCCCCAGTGGACAGGCCAGCCTTCAGGCAATCTAAAGTGTCTGTTTAAGAAGAAGGAAAGATGAAAACATTGATATTTTTGCTAACCTTTCTTTGGTTATTTGTTCTGTCTATAGAATGGAGGGAAAATTCCTTAGTGAGGATTTCCCAAACTATCATCTCTTCTGCTAGTCTGTCTTGCTGCTGGGTTTGTCATCCTAAACCTTGTTTGGTGCAAGTATTCCTGTATATAATTTCACTAGTACACCTTCATACATTCTGAATTTGCAGAAGCCAGTCTCTCAGGTCACCTAAAGGGTACGACTAATCATTCCATACTCAGAGGTCCCATGTTTCTTTCTTACCCAGCCCCATATCAGACATTATGTACAAGGTGACAGTAAGGACCCACAGTTCCTACTGGTATCTTAGATACTGTGTGGAGTCCTCCAATTCGCTCTGTCAGTCCTCATGGTTGTAACTGTTGTTTATGTCCTTTTTCACCTGGAAATCTGCTGCATTCTTTATTTTTTTGTAATCTACTGCCAAAGAAAGATTTGAAAAACCAAAAAGACCAATGGCATCAATAAGCACAAACCTTCCATCTAAAACATTGCCCCAATTCAGCAGGAAGTAGTTCGGTAACTACATCACCCCTCCTCCCATAGATACGGAACAGTAAAATTGGCAGTGGAGAATATGTAACAGAAGTAAGGATCTACAAAAGGGCAAAATGTTTTATAAGTTGTCTCTTTAAAGCCCCTCATGCTTTTTGAGGAATTAAAACCTGTATTCCTGCCTGAGGCTAGTAATCAAAGGGGCAGAAAAAATGTTCTTTGTTCTCTGTTTTCTCGTATCTTAAACCACAGGTGAAGGCTCAACAGAATTATTGGGACAAAAGTCACAAGATTGTCTTCACTGAAGATCAGATCAATCAAAACCACCAACTATAGTTAAATGACAATATCCTGAAGATGAAACCCCCCCTTAAAAGCCCTGTATTTCTGCTTGAAGGGGGGATGATGATTCTTTAATACAAGAGTCTGACATCCTCCTCATTTGTCAGCAAATTAATAAAACTCTCTTTCCTTTTCGTCAAACCACTTGTCCTCATTTTTTGTTTGGCCTCAGGGGCAAGTATTGAACTTTCAGTAACAAGAAATCCTGGAGATATTTGGAAATGAGGTGTTGTTGGGAGCCATTAAGTTGGAAGTTATCTGGGTAAGATTGATAGTTTAAATCATTCATGAGAGAGAACAAACTTGCCAAGGAGAGCACAGATTTAAGAGAAGGTCAAGAACATAATCTTCTGAAGCCACCAAATTCAGAGGATGGGCAGAAGAAGCAGAGAGGGAGGGCATTCCTGAGGACCCTGAATATGTCAAGCAGCTTCCATGCATATGCTTGTAGTATCTCACTTAATCCTTCTGACATCCCTATGTTAGGCTGTTGCATACCCCTGGTTGTATAAGGAGGGCAGGAAGAAGTGAAAGGTGAAGGAGCTAGCCCAGGTTTTGCAGATCTGTCTGACTTCACTGCTTCCTTTAGAGACATGAAATCAAGGCACGGATTAGCTAGACATAAAAAAAAAAAAAAACTCAACTGCACAAATTTTAAGTTGGAGAGGAGGGAAATTGAGGTAACTCAAATGAAATAAACCATTACTCGCTGCCTCAGTAAATGGCCTCCCCGTCTACCCAGTTGACAAAGCCATGGATCCAGGAGTCATCATCCTTCATCTCTTTCCCACTCCCACATCAAATCCATCAGTAGGTCCTGGAAGTTCTACCTCCAAATTATATCCTCTTTTTCTCATGTCCACTGCCCATCACCCTACACCAAGGCACATTAATCTTTTCTGTAGAAAGCTCAAACCACTCCCTATCCTGTGGCTATTCTTGCCCAGCTATAATCCATTCTCCTTACGGCAACAACATCAGTGCTACTGGCACTTGACTAATTATTAAACACTGATTAATCATTGTTCATTGTTGTGACTTCATTGTTCAGCTGTTCTGTTCATTTCAGAATGTTTTCCATCCCTAGCCTCTGTCCACTAAATGCCAGTGGCATCCCAAGTAAATGCCTCCCCTTACTTGGAAGGGGGGATGGTGGTTCTGCTCCATCACACCTCATCCTATCTCTTCGGTTGAGAACCAGAGAGCCTGAGTGATCTTTCAGTGTAAATCAGACCATGTCACTGCCCTGCTTAAAACCTTCAGCGGCCTCCCATTGCACCCCAGGACCATTCATGATCCAGCCTGTCTACTACAGCCTGACCTTCTCCAACTCTCCTCCTTCTCCTTTTTTACTCTCTTCAGGGCAATTTCCTTTCTCATCCTTGGCCTCATCAACCTATTTCCTTCTGCAGGGCCTTTGTGCCTGCTATTCTCCTGGCCTGGATTGCTCCTCCCTTGGCTCTACTTGGCTGGCCTTCCTCTCTTCCTTCAGATGTGGGCACTAATGCTGATGTAGGCATGAGGCTGCTGTGGGCCATTCTGGCCAGAAATAAAGTCAGAGGCAGGCACTGCAGAGGGATAGAGAGGGAGAGAGAGTGGGACAGGGAAGGTGACACCTGATGACATCTTTTGAACCCCCAGATCCAGCTGTGCCCTAGGTAAGACTCATCCATTTGAATTTTCAGTACACAAGATAATAACATTTCCCTTTTCTCTTAAGCTAATTTGGGTTGGGTGTCTGCCACATGCCACGGCAAACAGTGTGATATTTGAAAATACTAATATTCCATGTGCTCCCTCACATGTAGCAAGGCTGGAAAATGGATGGATCTCTTTCAGTCCTGGGGTAAAGAGGCCTTTTCAGGGTCCTCTTCCAAGGTGCCTCAAGGAAGGACTAGAATCCCATTTCTAGCTATCCACTAAATATCTCCCTTAGCGGCCTGCCCATCATCTTTCTCCCTAAAAAAGAAAATTTCCCTCCACCTAGTTATCCTTTCTGATTCCATCCCATCTCTTCTATCCATCACCATCGAACTACTTGAAAGAGGGAAATACATGTGCCCTTCCATTTCCTTCTCATGCACCACCTGTCAACCCTCAACAGCCAGGATGTCCCTTCCAGTGCAACCACATCTGCCAGTGGTCACCGCCACCTCCAAGTCTGTCAGCTAGAACAACGATCTCTTTTCATTCTTTACCCTCATTGCTCTTTCCGCAGCATTGAACACTGGGTATCGGGGAAAAGCAATTGTTCATTTGTCTGTACAATGTTTATGCTCTTGGCCCTCCTTTAGCAATATTTTCTTTCTCTTATAAAGTGAAAAGAATTATTTTATCAAAAGGAAATGGTCATATCTTATGGGTTGTGAGCAGATCCTAGTCTCACTTTTTCTGTGTACAGCAATAGAGCAGATTTTTGTTCTCTTTTGTTTCTGTTTTCACTTTAATTTTGATTATGTAAGGACAATGGACTATTCATGTCAGTAGAATTTGGATGAGGTGGGCAATAATCATGACCAGATTTCAGCTTAGAACCTCCTTTGTTAAGGAAGGTCCTTCAGGCATTTTTATTAACAGGCAGATACAAGCTTAACAAGAGCACCTCTAAAAGTCACAGTTTCAGTTGTTTTTGTGAGGTCATCCAGAAGACAGAGAACACGATGACGGCAGCTTATCAAAACCTTGACAATCAAGTTGTTGGCCTTACGCCTTCCACCAGACACAACCATCACCCCCTCTGCTTCTGTCCTCTGAGGAATGAAGAGAAGCTGGGATTCGAGACTTGCTATTTATCGAGGCCACATGTGGCACTTGCTTGACAGCAGACAAGGCCCCCCACCCATGCCCAGGCTTGCATAAAATGGTGGCTACATTCTCTGTGCCAAACCTTCTCATCTCAGCTGTGTATAGTCTAGACCTTGAAGTATCTGATCCTCCCTGGGCATGGGGGGGCCACTGGACCAGCAGCACCAGCAACACCAGGCTGTACCACTGGGGGTGATTTGCCCGGGTGGAACATTTCTCCCGAGGCTGACTCCACCGAAGCTACACCTGAGAAGGCATGACGCAGGTCATAGT
Organism: Eulemur rufifrons; assembly: GCF_041146395.1. Lineage (NCBI taxonomy): Eukaryota > Metazoa > Chordata > Mammalia > Primates > Lemuridae > Eulemur > Eulemur rufifrons. Next base: position 77,043,913 of record NC_090989.1, read on the forward strand.
GAGCCCGGTGCATTGGGGGTCTTGAGTGAGCAGCCACTACCATGGGTCCTACCACCAGGGAAGCTGCAGGCGGACTGGCTGGAGGGGACACAGATGCAGCTGGGTCCACTGGAGCAGAGGTAGGAACAACGGCGTCGGTGCCATCTGGCTGGGGCTGCGGGACCACAGGCTGGAGAGAGTACCATTTCTGTAGGTTAGTTTGCTTCCTCCTCCCAGCCAAGGCCACCCACAGGTCTGGGTGGCAATCCCACCCAATATCCTCACATTACTAATTTTTTTTTTTTGCAAAGAATCTGGCAAAAAAAAAAAGAACTACCTAGGTACAAAGGATTGTCATCAGGGTTATGGAGAAGGATGACTGGCTTGTGGTGGCCCCCATCTCACCAGGATTATCTTGGTGATGGTGGACTTACACACGCATGTCCCATGAGTGAAAGTACCCCCGCTGTGGTGAACCTTCCCAGCAGTGCCACCCTCTTCATCATCTTCAGCTGCAGCCACTGAGAACTGCCGGGCAGATCTGGCCACCTAGTCTCTGCAACTCAGAAAACTACTCTCACCTCCCACAAATAAAAAGGTGGCCTTCTCAACAACACAGTAGGATGGTTCTGGCCTATAGTCACCAGTTCATGGGAGGGGAAGGTGTGGCTGAAATAGCCTTCCATTAGTTGATGATTCCACATACACCAGTGTTATTTTACATTGTGAGGTTCAGAAGGACAGGACAGCAAATGTCCTGTAATTACTAATTCACTGCATGGATGTTAAGGTGTCATTGTATTCTGAAGGTGCAGGCAAGAATATCCACAAAGCTCTTACCTGTGTTTGGAACAGTGTGCAGGTCACCGCAACATCTTCCTGACCAACCTTCTCCGTGACTGTTGCCTTACAGAAGCCGTATTGCTGCCCACAGAAAGAGAGGAGCTATTTTAATTGATTTTTAAAATGGATTTCTCCCCCAGTTTCACTGGTATTCTAATACCACAAGGAAAAAAAAAACTCACTTAAATTCTTAATTCCTTTAAAAAAAACTCTCTTAAACGTTATAGTTTCTGCTTATAGAAGATATATGTAATTGTACAGATAATATAGAAAACACAGAAATACTTTGAGAATGAGATAGATCACCCACTATCCGAGAAATTATGGTGATTTAAGGAGAACTATTTTTAACATTGATGCACTTCTTTCTTATTTTTCAGTACTATTAAATATAATTTTAAAATTGAGATAATTGTGATTATATCATGTTGTATCCTGTGTTTTTCACTTACTATGATATAATAGCATTTTCTTTGAAAACATAATTTTTAGTGTCTGCATAATTTTCTATTTACTGATGTACTGATGTATTATTTGATGAGCCCTCCTATTGGACACTCAGATTTTTTTTTTTTTGGTCACTTTATATATATGGTAAATCATCTTTATCAGATATATTTCAGTCAAACATCTCTGACGATTTCTTTAAGCTAAATTCCTAGAAATGGACATTACTCAAGGACTTGAAAGTTTTCATAACAGAGGTGTATCTAGAAAATCTACACTTCACACTCCCAGTGGCTGGGCATGACTTGGTTTCATGAGGAGATGGCCTCTGTCTTTCTCCTAACTCCATGTGCTTCCAGTAGGTGAGATGATTTGGTGACAGCTCTGAAGAGGGGAGGTGACACCCCAAAGGAAGGCCTGGCATGACATAGCCCCACAGGGAATGGGCATTTTGCGCTATTACTCTCTTTCCTCAGCCCTAAGGTACAAACTACACAAGGATATTCTGTTCAACCCCCAGCTTTGCCTGGGTAGCAACAACCTGAGTTCCTGGCCCACTCACCTTTTCTGCCAGCGGGTTGCATTTGGCTGGATCTGTGACCTCTTTAGCAACACAGTCAGTGGCAGCCACTGCAAACTCCACACGGGTAGAAACCGGGAGAGGCTGATAAGAATAAATGAAAATGCTCTTGAGGCAACACAATTTAGAATGAAAAGGGCAGAAAAAGAGATGCTGGCAGGAAGTAGCAAGGGCCATGGCATGACACAACTTCAATGAGCACCAGTCACATAGACCACATTGTGGGGCCCAGGACACATGCCCCGGAACGGCCTACACAGGGCAGTTATTGTAGGATTATGGTCTGAAATACTTGTGCTACAGAGGTAGGAGTTGGATCTTCCCTGAAGGAAGAGGAGATATCCATTGCCCATCCATCACTCAGGGTGGAGGTGAGTTTTCATATAGGAAATAGGAAACCAGAAGGCCAGCCTTAGACTGGCATGCGTGGGAACACTGCCTCCCCCTAAGTCTTGGGGCTGCACTTTGAGACCCAAAGTTCTGGTTACTCCAAGACAGAGTGGAAAAGTGAAGAGATTAACAAATACCTTTCCTGTCTATTTCATGGAGCAGGATCAAATAAAAACATTTAGATGGAAAGTATGGAATATATTGCTAGTGCTTTTCTTTCTTATGGTGCTTGGAACATATGGACACTTAAAATAATAAAATATCTGTTACTTGGTGTAGTCTGGGATGGGGATGTCCTAAGAATCATATATTCTGATGAACAGAATTACCATATATACTAATGTATTTCCAAGTATGCCATAGCTGGTATCCAGAATAGCGTTGTTTTTTTTTTTAAACATTAGAATTCTGTCGCTTTCAAATGTGCTAAAGCACCCACAGTACATTAGATGTTTTCTCCAGTGACTCAAAAGGCATTTTAGGATCCTGCCACTATCAGTCCGTCGTATGAATAGGCTTATGCCCTTATTAACTATGGGACTGATGCAGACGTCCGGCGGTGGCGGGTGAGAATGTGTAGAGACCAGTGGATTTACAGCGAGTGCTTCTGGGTAACGTGGGAACCTCCCCTCTCTGGCCCTGGCGCTCTGGTTTTAACCAGAACTAAGGGAGTGGGGCTGTGCCTACCTGCAGCGTCTGGCTGCCACAAGTTAGAGTGGCTCAGCAGGAGGGAGATGCTGAGGGCTTTGGGGTCCTCACGACACTCAGGGTCCTCATACCTCCAGGATGCTTTTGTCCTCCTTCCAACCAACACCCTCCTTGCCTGCTCGTTGCTGACACCGCACCTGGTTTTCCCTCACTCCTGCTGCACCACAGACGCTACGGTACATTCCCGAAGTGCATGCAAAGTGTCCAAAGCAAGAGCGAGAATCTCAGTCTTTACCACGAATTGAGCCCGGGAAATCTCCACCAGCTGGAAATAGGTGCCGTTGCTCTGCGCGTTGAAGGCGGCCAGGGCAGCCTCCACGGCGTGCACCACGCGGCTGTCGTTGAGCGGGGCCAGCAGGGGGCAGTCGGGGCACACCTTGCGCACGTCCTCCGCTGAGTCTGCACAGGGGGCAGAAACCGAATCCGGCAGTGATGTCTGCTTATTTAGAAAGGCCTAGAGCGTGCTCCAGGTGGCTGCGGGCATTTTCTCTGGCCCCTACTAAGCCTTAAGTAGCTCGCGTCATGCTGATATTTCTGCAGGAGCCCCTGTCATCGAGGGGCAATTTTCACCTCCAATAAACAGCTCCTTTTAAAAAGTTTTAAAATCCCAGAACCTTAGGACATGTGGCTTCTCCTTTTTCTCACAAAGTGGCCAGAACTATTTAGGTTGAAAGTTATTCAGATTCCATTTATTTATTTATTTGTTTGTTTGTTTCAGGATCCTTCCCTCACCGCCCCCCCCCCACCACCACCCACAATGCAACAGTGATAAGAAAAGTAATCATCTCTACCTGGACTGGAATCACATTTTGCAAACGTCACGGAAAACTGGCCATCTTGTTTCAGTACCCGCAAATCACAGTCTCCTTCCACAGCCTGGAGAAATAAATCCACGTGAGTGTCCAGGAAGACGGCTGGCCTTCCGCTGTTCACCCGGGAAGGGGTCCCTTCCAGGCATGTTTGTCGAAGGTGACCCTCACAAAATCACTTTCACTGGGTAATATTGAAATATTACACCCTCTGCTTTCAGGGAAGGCTACTACAAGAAAGTTAAGCGTTTATAAAAATCAGCCCCAGGGAAGGTGGCATCAAATGGCAATTTTAGAAACTCCGCACCGGATAAAACCGCCTACTGTTCTTTGCTGAAACACCCGCAACTGGCCCCCAACAGCCACCGTAAGAAGGGCACTCACATGCTCCACCAGCTGCCTCACGGTGCAGTTTGCCAGTGGGGTGGGGTCCAGCACATGGCAGGTGGTCTCCAGCGTGTCTATTTCAAGCTCAAATATCTCTCCAAAGGGCCGCTGTGGAGACACAGAACGAGGAGGTGAGCAGTCCATTCCCCTGATCCTATTGTGTGGGCCAAAGTGTGAGTCCCCCGTGAGCGTGAACCCACCCCTGTTTTGGAGAGGTGAGGGGAAAGTCATTCTGTCAGTCTGCACCTCTGTGTAACTCTGAACTGGCCCGTGGACAGGCAGCCCCCAGGGCGTCTCTGTCCTTCCTCTGTGGACTAGGCGAGCGCCAAATGGTGCTTGCAAGGAAAAAGGGGGCATGGGCTTGGACAAGTTGATGAGGCTGCAGTCCTCACTCTGAGCTCTATTTGGAAACTAAGAGTGAGTGTTGGTGCTTATTTTTTAATTTCTAAAATTTCACCCTTCAACCAGTGATTTAGAAAATTCAGCTTTGGATTTTTCTCAGTCAAGCTGCAAAAGTAGGGTGGTATAGGGTAATGTCTTACCAGCATTTTTTAATCTTCCCTACCCCTCCCTCTACTTCTTTCTTCCTTCCCTCTCATTATTTACTTTCCTTCCTTCCCCCATTTTCTCTTTCTTCCTAAAGGTTTTTGTTGCTTTTGTCTTTGGCTTTTTCTGTCTTTTGGCTTGTACAGTAGATGCCTGGATGCAAAGACGCTGCTCTCTACTTCCCCCTGCTGGTTATGATGGGGAAGAGCACGCCTCCCTCTGACAATGAGGAAACCGTGTATGTCAGTAGTGTAAATGTGAAGGAGTTACCGGGAAGCCTGTGTAAATCCTTGCATTTGTTCTTGTTCACCTATTTCCATATCCTTTCTTCAAATATTGGAAAATCCAGAATGCACAAATACGCCTTTTTGTCTGTCAGCCCATCTGCTTGCCTCTCAATTTGCCTGACTCAGTAGTACCTGAAGCCTCAGAACTCCCTCCCCTGGAGGAAGCACTGCATTTTAGGATGTACAGGCATGCCCAAAGTAACTTCCCGAAAACGCCCCGCGCTGCAGTGAATAGGAGCCAGGTACACCTTGGCTTCTCAAGGAAAGTACCTCTCAGGCTCCACCTTTTGTGAAAATCACGATGCCCATTCATTACCTTTTCCCTCGGAGGTGCATGTTGTGTGTTTATTTCCCCTGCATTTCTCAGTGTTTCCTCTGAACCACCATTACACTTTAATGTGGCTACAGTACTCTTAAAATCCATCTGGGGCAATGCTGACTTCAAATGTTTTGTCCCTTTGTGAGATCAGTGTCAGTTGTCAGTCCACCCAGACTTCCTGATGTTTACTTTTACTTTATCTTCCTTCCCAGAGTGTAAACTCTTGTGCTCACAAACTGTGTCTTTTTCACCTTTCTATTAAGTTGAACCATTAAAATTGCCAATATTTGGTTGCTTTTGATATACAAAAATGGCAATTTTATATGGCTCATCTTAATATCTCCCATAGCACCTGACGCTGGTTTTTGCCCAAGGAAGGCTTGTAATAAATGTTTGCTGAACAAATTACCCTTAATCAGACACACATTCTAATTTTAAAACAGGCAGTAGACCGATGGCTTTTTCCCACCTCTCCAAATCTCTCCACTGATCCCCAAGGCATATTTTCCAGCTTGTTCCTTATCATCACTGGCTTTAGGCTGCACTGGTTTCCTGTCTAGCATGTAAGGAAGTGGATCCTGTTTATGCCAAGACTTCTCTTGGGTATGTGGGAAACTCTCTTTGGGCGGCAGCTTGTATAGAGGAAGGAGCACGGGTCTATAATCAAATCCCAGCCTGAATGTTTACTAATCATATGACCTTGGGCAAAAAATGACAACACATCAGAGCCTTGGTTTCCTCTTGTGTAAGACAAGGACAACATACCTACCACATAGGACTGGGGGCAAGGAAAGGGAAGGGGAGAATGAGATAACATGTGAAAGGGGCTGGCACAAAGTAGGCACCTTCCAAATGCTAGTTTCATTCACTCTCAGTCTTTTTCAGGGAGAAACAGAAGCAAAGACAGATAAGTGATTTTCAGCCAGTGGTAACTTGGCAACTAACTAGAAGCTGGTCTCTTGGACCTTAGTTTTTGCAGCCAGCCATACTTTCCATCTGTGATCTGCAAACTATCATTTGAAGCCCTTTCTTCTCCTGCATACCACCCACACCTCACCCGGCACCCTCCTGTGACCCACAACCTCAGTATAGAATGTCTTCATCTTGCCCTCCACCTGCCTCATCCTTCACTCCTGGTGAGAAGTCAGAGTTACCCCTTTGCAGTTTCATTTGTGCTGGAAGATGCTCATCTTTTGAGGCACCGGTTGAACTCCATGCCCAGGTTCTTTCAGCTCATGCACAGCAGGGTCACTTACCCGAGGCCACACCTTGACTTTGTCAATCTGGTTCAAGGTGTGCTTGTATCCCTGAAGAAGGTGGCTATTGATGTAGTCCACAGCCACCTGGGCTGCTTGCTCTGTTTCTGGGTCATCGCAGTTCAGTTGTCTAAAAGTCAGCTCTGGGCCATGTGGGGCAGAGTGGCAGCCCCAGAGCTGAGCAAGACAAAGGAGCAGGATGAGGGACTTCATGGCTGCCCCCAGAGAGACCTTGGCAGGTGGGCAGGTGGCTGGAGAATGCAGGACCAACCCAAGTGCTCTTCTGAGAAAGGCCTAACCGTGGAGGGGTGGAAGGCTTTTTTATCTGTTGGAGCCTGCCAGAAGAATTGCATAAGGACATGGGATGATTTCTGTTTTGGTTCCAAGAAAACCCCTGCAAACATCAGCTCTGGAAAAGCAAATAGGTTAGGACATCACTAGTCCCCAAGAAATCGGCCAAAGTCCATGCTGCTGCAGGCGAGATGCTCCAAAGCCTGCTTGGAACATAGTAACAGCAGCAAAGAGAAAAGATAGCTGGGAGAACAAGATGGACACAGCCAGGCCCAGAGTGCAGTGGGTTTGGTAGCAGAGGGAGCATCCTCTACTGTGATTTGAGCATGCCATGGGGCGTATGAGGGGAAAGGGGGGCTATTCAGCAATTTGATAAAATATTCTAATATTGGGGGGGAATTAGCTTTTCCAAGAGAAGTCCTGAGGGGAAAACAAGGCCCACAGATATAGCAAAGGTAGAGATGCACTATGGGAGACGCCAAAATCTTGGGTAAGATTCTTGGCAAAAAGAAGGAAGGAAGGGGAAATTGTTTCTGCCTAGAGTGGGGAATGGAGGTGAAAGGAGGGGTTTCCTGTGGCAGGGCCAGGAGGGGATATGGTCAGCAGAGCAGCACGAGGTTCCCCGCCCCCTCCTCCTCCTTTCTCCAGACCTCACTGCCAGGGCCCGGCAGGTGACAGCACAGACGGGCACTGACCTGGGTCTCCTGGGTGGCTGAGCATGATTGGCACCAGAAGCCCCGTGTCCCCAGCCAGCACACAAGTGCAGCAGAGGGGAGTCCTGGTCTACCAGGCACTCATTAGACAAAGCTCTGGCTTAGAGTCCAACACCGCAGGCTGAGACCCTGCAGGGGCAGCTAAGAATGTAAATGCTCCTTTACACTCTTTGTTAGCAGAACTACCACATGTCTTTCTGGCCAGAACACAGGGCCACCATGTTGACTTCAGGCACTATCTTTTAAGTGACCCTCGACAATCCCAGGTGTGACCTCCAAGGAGGTTAGGCAGGATAGTGGGAGGCTTGGGAAATATCATACAAGGACCTGGTTTGGTTTAGCCTGGAGCAAGAAAGCCCGAACATGGAGACCAACATGTTCTTCAAACATTTAGAGGTCATCTTTGTGTGTGGGTGGATTTGTTCTGTTGTTTGACATTGCTTCAGAGGGAAAAACTTGGTTTAAAGAAAAAAGAAGGGGCCCTCCAAAGAGAAGCTTAGTATCGATTCGCTGGGGTGGGGGTCGGAGGGGGAGGTGGGTGGTGACGGGGCAGAGAAGGAGCCCTCAGGGCTGTTTGCACGTCCGCTCCTGGCTGCTCATCCCTCACACGGAATCGCCGTGACAGAAGCACAGAAGGTGTGGTCAGGACCCCAGGTTCTCTCCCAGAGGGGGCTCGTGACTCCTACAGGCGCAACACAAGCTCTGGTCATCTAGCAAGATGACCCTCACAGCCACAGGCAACCTCCCATCAGCCTTGTACCCCATTTTACTCAGGCCCTGACTCCTGAAGTTTCTGTGGAGGCTACACTCTTCTTTAACATAAGCTTTAAAAATTAAATATGGTCATTACTGAATATTTGAAAACTATGAAACACATTCAGTGAGTACACATTTCATAAGACATAAGCTCAGGTGTACAAAATGTAACTTTATTTTTCCACAACCCAATTCAATTTCTGACTCTGAGACCTCTTTCGTGAAAATTTATTCTAGTCACTTTTAGGTAGCCTGATTTTTCAGCCATCTGCATTGAAATGTAGTCCTACTTAGGATTGTTTGCCCTTCCTGCTTCTTCCCTGGGGTTAAAAATAAGCCTGGGGTGAAAAATAAGGGATAATTTGTGCAAATGCCCCTTTAGTCAAGGGCACAAAGGGGTATCCACCTTTGCCTTGTGCTGCAGGGGCCTGTGCTGGCGTCTTCTGCCAGGTAACCTGTCCCATCTGGTCCTCAGGCAGATCCACCTGTGAGCTAACATCCTGCTTGTCCCCATCTAACCCACAGCAAGATGGTCCTCCCTGCATCCCCGGATCAGGGGTCCCCTTACTCCAGCTGTGAGACCTTTCCTAGACCACAGGCCTCCTCTCAGCTAAGTGCCACCCCCTTCTTTAAGCATGGGAAAATCCGGCTGCTGTGCCCACATAAGGTATGGGGGCTTCATGAAGTGTCTGCAAGCCCTGGACACCTGCTGCAGTCACGGCCCCTCCACTGCTCTGGTGCCTGCTACTCGGGGGGCTTTTCTCCGCAACGTGCTGTCGGCCTGGGCTCCCCCCACACCAGACGTAGGCTTGGGAATCCCACATTGATCTGGGGTGCTCTATTGCTACACCAACCAATCTGAGGGTGTGGGGAAAGAAGTTCTGTCTGATCATACATACTCTCTGGTCATTTCTGTCTTATATGTGGAATATTTCTTGTGGTACCTTTGTTCTTAGATCTTCCACTGGTGACAATTTCTAAAGCCTTAGGTGTTTCGCTGATTAGACATTTGGCTGATGCTAGAAAAACAAGGCACGTAGTAGAGAGCAATTGATATCTCACCTTTCATGCTGCCCCGTACGAACAGGAATACAAAACCATCCACAATCTCACCATCCAGGGAGACACAGTGTTAGCGTTTTGGTGCTTTTGCATCTTGTCTTTTTTCTATGCAAAACATTATTTCAATATGATTTAGATCATACTGCATATACAACTTTTTAATTTTTTTCGTTTAACATTACAATTTGGATATTCTCTTATGTCATTAAGTAGACCTTAAAACATGCTTATAATGACTACCTGTGATTGTGTTGTGTATCTGTCTCATAATTTATTTAAGCATTCTCTTATTATTGGGCATTTGGTTTGTTCTCAATTGATCACTATCAGATAAAAAGCCACAATGAAATTTTAAATTTAGGAATCTTTGGTTTTCTAGGTTTTTTTTTATTTTCAGGATAGATTCTTATAAGTAAAATTATTGATTATAATGACTTGGACATTTTTTTTGTTGTTGTTGTTGAGACAGAGTCTCACTTTGTTGCCCAGGCTAGAGTGAGTGCCGTGGCGTCAGCTTAGCTCACAGCAACCTCAAACTCCTGGGCTTAAGCTATCCTACTGCCTCAGCCTCCAGAGTAGCTGGGACTACAGGCATGCGCCACTATGCCCGGCTAATTTTTTCTGTATAGATTTTTAGTTGTCCATATAATGTCTTTCTATTTTTAGTAGAGACAGGGTCTCGCTCTTGCTCAGGCTGGTCTCGAACTCCTGACCTCGAGCGATCCACCCGCCTCGGCCTCCCAGAGTGCTAGGATTACAGGCGTGAGCCACCGCGCCCGGCCATGACTTGGACATTTTTAAAGGTCTTAATTTCTAAGGTCAAACTGCCTATTTTGCTATGCCAATTCGTACCTTGCCTTTAACTGTTGCGTCATGTCAGCTCAGCTGTGTTCTCTGTTCCTCTGCTGCTGCTTCCATGCTGACTTTTATGAGAATTTAGATATGTGAAAACTATCAGAACTCCTTTTGTTAATGTATTTTATGAATATCTTTGTTTTATCTCAACTACTCCATATGTCTAATACTTACAAACTAAAATAACTTTGGTATCAAGCTGAATAAAATGATTTTTCAGCTTCCTTAGAAAGAAAAGTCATGGTTTACTTAATGACAATGAAGAAAATAGATAATATTTTATTATGTTTTCCAAGATAACTGTAGCATTGGTGCCAAAGGGAAGCTATGGGTATTTCACTGTGCCTGATGACACCAATTTTAAACTTTGAAAGATTTTCACATGCTAAATATATGTGAAATATTCTTGAGTGACCTTCACAAGCCAAATGCCTAATACTGATGAGTGACCTTGGGTCGGTTTCATCCAACTGGCTCCAGCTTCTTTGTATGCCAACAGAAGACAGGCATTTACTTCCTTTTCTGGTCATTTGCTTCATTATTTTAATTACTTATCTGTACATTTTTCTATGAGGCCCACATCACTGCAATCAAACGATATTCTTTCCATTCACACTGTGATATCTGATAGTGTGTTGAAGATGTCAAGGTCTTATTAGAGCTGGTGGAGGAAAGCAGGCCCAAAGGTCTAGGCGCAAAAGAGGATTGACTATCCCCAGGAGATGGCAGCAGGGCGCTGGGCAGTGCTTGCTGGGTGGAGCCCCTGTGTGGCTGATGGCAGAGATCTCAAGGTGGCAGCTGTCTTAGTCCCTTTGTGTTGCTATAAAGGAATACCTGGGGATGGGTAATTTATAAAGAAAAGGGGTTTATTTGGCTCACAGTTCTGCAGGCTGTACAGGAAGCATGGCGCCAGCATCTGCTCTGCTTGAGGGCTTCAGGCTGCTTCCACTCATGGCAGAAGGTGAAGCAGAGTTGGTGTGTACAAAGATCACATGGCAAGAGAGGAAGCAAGAGAGAGAGGGGAGGGAGGTGCCAGGCTCTTTTTAACAATCCGTTCTCGCGGGAATTAATAAAACGGGAACTCAGTCATTATCACAAGGATGACACCAAGCAATTCAAGAGGGATCCACCCACATGACCCAAACGCCTACCATTAGGCCCCACCTCCAACACTGTGGATCAAATTTCAACATGAGGTTTGGAGGGGACACACATCCAAACTATAGCAGCAGCCACGGATGGCATGAGGGCTCCTGAATTTGTCAAAAGGATCCTTCACCAGGGAGTCACTAGGGCAGATGGATACATTTGAACTATTCCAAGGCAGAATTCAGTATTTATAGTTGCAGGTCGGGAGCCAGAACAAGAAAGATCACTGTAAGCTCAGAGTCAGAGTTTCTGGGAGATTGGTTCTGTGAGTGGACCTGCCAGCAGAGGATAGAGCTAGAAGAATGTGAAATATCAAGTCAAGCAGTGAGAGCTAAGGTGAGAGGTAGAAACCCAGCCTCTCACAAAGCAAAACATGAACAAGTGCACATCAGCAAAAGCCAGAGGAATGATTGGCTTCTCCAGGGAGGAAGTAGCAGTGGTTGGTATTTAGATCATTGGGCCAGATTACTGGCTCTGCCTTGTCTGGTACTTAAGGGCCCAGGCCTTATGAGGCTGGGTATTAATTTCTGATAAGCCTTGTGTTTCTTCATTCATATGTTCAGTAAACAAACATTTATTGAGCACCTGCTATCTGTAATGTTGGGTGCCTGGACACAGATACAGAGTGATGAGAAGACACCATCTCTCCTAAAGGAGCTCATCTTGACTCATTTGGTCCAGCAACATCTGATCAGAAAAGAACTTTATGCTATTATATAAAATTATCATTATGTTATTATACAAATCATCATAATGTCCTGTGGAGACAGATTAGGATTTATTTCTCCAATGTAAAAACACAGACTGGGTGCAGCGGCTCATGCCTGTAATCCTAGCATTCAGGAGGCCGAGGCGGGAGAATCGCTTAAGGCCTGTAGTTCAAGACCAGCCTGAGCAAGAGTAAGACCCCATCTCCACAAAAAATAGAAAAAATTAGCTAGGTATGGTGGCACATGCTTGTAGTCCCAGCTATTCAGAAGGCTGAGGCAGGCGGATGGCTTCAGCCCAGGAGTTTGAGGCTGCAGTGAGTTATGATACTACTGTACTCTAGCCCAGGTGACAGAGCAAGACTCTGTCTCAAAAAAAAAAAAACCACCAAAAAACACATCTACCAGTGGAATGCAAATTACCTTTGTCCAAGGATCCATCAGATTTCTTGTGAAGGTAACTTAGTACCAGTGGCTTAGAAGTCATCACCCAGTAATTAGCAAGAGCCCTTTGTACTCAGTGCCAATGCACCAAAGTTGGGAGATGTGGGCCTGACCACAGCATAACAAAAATGCTTTAACCACAGTGACCAGATGTGATTTCTTCCTTTCTGGGGGTGGAGAAAGGGCTCTGCAAGCCTTTCCCTAACCCTGTTCTCATAACCATGACTTGGCTCTGCAAATCCAAACCCATGAAAGGAAACTGCATTTGAGAGCATGCAAGGGGAAGAGTCAGGCCTGCACTGGAGTATGGTAAAGGAGTGGGTGATGGTGCAAAATTGAAGGAGGCACTCTCCCTTGGGGTCGCTCCTTCCTAAATTTTGTGTGCTAGGCTTTTCTGTTGCTGCAGCCTAGACCTGCCCTGGGGAAGAGGCACAATCTAAACCCAGGACAGAAAAAAAGTCTGTGCTTCATCTAATCTTTTTCCTCTCTCAAGGAAAGTTCTTTTACCATTTGGGAGGGGGATCCTATGTGTGAAAGGGGCCCCAAGAACACAGTAATCCTTACTGTAAGCTTTTCATTATCACATAAGAAAATGGGAAAACTTTTATTCCCTTTTGTTTGGAGGAAGACTTCCTACTTTATACTGTTGAGTATAAACCCACTCAAATGTTCGGCCTCCTAAAATAATCGCTTTAAGGTTAAAGCAATGGGGAGATTTGGGCTTTCCTGTACTGGAACAGCACCTCCTCAAGAAAACAGTGTCATCCTAGCTAATGTTATTGACTGCTTATTCTGTAAAAGGCATGAGAGCTGTGCTGTTCTCATGCTCCCTCCTATACAGAGGTTTGGAGAGTTTCTGGAACTTGACCATGCCACACACCAAGAAAGTCGTGGAGCCTGGATTTAGCCTAATCACTTTCTTTCTCTATCAACCCCAAACCAAAAGAATATGGGGCCCAACGAAAGCTGGGGAGCTTGGCTGTTGGACAGTGCCTAAAAGTGAGCAAGTCATTATTCTTAACAATATAAAACATGGCTGTATGTTGTTGTATTTAAAAATAACTAAAGGAATAGAGCAATATATTGAGTTTGGTTACCAAATAAAAGAATTTAAAAATTAAGTTGCCCACGTAATTTCAATCAGTAGAAAATACCTGGAACTCAATTAAAAAAAAAAAAAAAACTCCAAAAAACCAAAAAACAAACCTTTGATCTGTTGACTTTAGTGATGACTCAGCCAGTATTGAAGTTATCTCTATCTCAAGTTTAAAAGGTAAATAAGAGGTAAATGATTACACTATTTCTAGTTAGATATTTTTTCCAGAGAAATGCCAGTCAATGCAGAGAATCACATGCATCTTTCCTGCTGATTTCTGCCGTCAACTTTTGCTATCCTCAAAGCAAGGTGAGTGAGTGGCATTCTACGGACAAGAAGGAAGATGAGAGGTGGAATCATCGTCGTCTAGTGAGCCCCATGTGTGCTTGCTGGGGCCCTTGGATGTGGGGATTTTCAGAAGAGCTGTGTCCTTGCCATGGAAAGTTATACTGAGTCCCTGGAGTCAAGTAACTCATTGCACCTTTTTAAATTTGGGGACTTCTTTACCCGTCATGTGGATTATTGGGACTGGAATTCGTCCTTTTGACAGTGAGTCAATATTGAAGATTCTGTGGGTCCATTTATTGACATGTATTGAGTATTCCCTAAACACATACGTATTAACTTCCAAACTATTTCTTGGACACTACACCGTGCTAGGTGCTAAGGAAACACAGATGAATGGTATAATTCTTGTCTTCCAGATGCCCACTGTTGGGGCTGATTCCTTAAAACTATGGCAGCTATTGTGAACACACAAGAGAAGTATAAGCTGTGGTTCCTGCCTTCAGCCTGCACTAAATCCAGAGGAACATGGTCCCTGAGTTGGAAGGGTTCTCTGAGGACAATAGTGTCTATTTCTTATTCAATTTTGTATCCTCAGCTCCTGCCTCCTGTCCTGTACATGATCCCTGACTGAGGGTCTCCAGACCAGCCTATCACTCTACATAGGGTCTCCCTCCAATGTCTGGCATCTTCTTGGGGTGCTCAGATACAAGACCCTCTCTACCACTTTGGCAGCCCATTCCATTGTTGAATCATTCGAGTTACTAGGACGTTTTTCCTGCCAACTTTATAACCTCACCAGTGGGCCCAGATTCTGCTCTCAGAATACACACAGACTAAAACAACTGCACAGACTAAATCCTCGGTCTCTATGTTGGGTTTTAGGTATTTAGAGACATCCGTGCTGTACTCCGCTTCCCTTTCCTGACCTCCAATACCCCTGTTCCTTCAGTTACTTCTCAGATGAATTAGTTTTGAGACTATATCATGATCCTGTTGAATAGGCAGGACTGGCACCAATGATTCAATAGTAGGATGAAGCATCTTGTGATTAGGAGTCAAATTAATTATGTAACTATCTGAGTGAGTGAGGATTTGTGCACACTCAATAATTATGGCATTGAGCTTAGCCAGCTGCCACTGGTAGGGAATGAGAATTTCTCCCAATTTCTCACAGGCTTATCTCAACCCTCAAAAGGATTAACAATGAAACCAACAAACAGGCCATTCTTCTCCATAGATTGCCTTGATTAGACTTCTTCAGTGTGAGAGGGAAAAAATAGGAGGCGAATGGAAGACATGTAAGAGGGGTCTAAGTCTCCTGCTTGGCTTGGATCTGGTAAGGCTCTCAGCTGTAGCATTTCTTCACAATTTGTTGTCTGATCTCTTGAATACACTTAAGGACATGGGAAGTCTTTGCTTCTGGTGTTCTCGTTAGAACAGTAGAAGGCAATGATTTGAAATTGAGAGGGTGCAGATCACAGAGCCAGGGCAGGTAATGTGGGCAATTTTCTCTGTGTGCTGGGATTGTGCAACAGGCAGCCAAATCATTTGGTGAGTTAAGCAACGGATTGAGCCTCCAGAACTCAGATTCTAATGGCGACTGAGGCAGTGGGAAGATGGATACTAGCAGGAAGTAAGGGTAAGTTCTATGGAGAGGGGCTGGATGGTGGGAGAGGGGCATGGGAGCAGCTTAGCTTGATTAGGAGCCCTACATTTAAGGATCCTACAGACTCAAATCCAAACCCTCGTGCCACTATTTATTAGCTATGTGACCTAACTAGATAGTAAATCTCACTAAGACTTTGTTTCTCCATCTGTTAACTATGGGCAATAAAACTTGGCTAGTAGAGATGTGCTGAGAATTTAACGAGATAACATTTGCAAAATGCTCAGTGTAGGGCCTGGCATACCCACAGTAAGCTATCAATAAATAGAAGTTCTTAGTAGCACTGATAACACACCAGTACTGACAGCACAAGGAGGTGACATAGGGAATACTAAAGACTAAGATAAGGCCTTGCCTTCAAATAGCCTATGTGTAGAAGCAATATGGCCTAGTGGCTAAAAGTAAGGGGTCCTTAGTTTTATCACCCTGGGCAAGTTACTTATCCTCTCTGAGTCTCATTTTACTCATCTGGAAAAAAAAAATATAGCAGTGCATACTTCAAAGGATTTTTGAGAGCATTAAATAAGATAGTACACTTAATTAACATCCCTGGCATCAGGTTAGCAGCCATGTTACCACTTACTCAGACAGAAGAAATGTAACAGGTGAAAGAGTGTTGGGGACCACATCTTTTTGCATCACCATGCTGGCAAAGAGAGGGTCTCATGTCAGCGATTCCTGGTAACAGGAGGGACCAGAAAGAAAGGGAGCTAATGGTATGGCAGGAAAAGAAATAATTTCCTTGGCTGCCCCAAGGGAATTAATGTGGCAGGACTCAAGGGTAAGAGGGCAGTAGGCACAGGTCAAAGTGGCTGGTGGGGGCTCAGGGTGCAGAGCACTCAGCTAAGTCACTGGTGAACAAGGCACATAGATGCTGAGCCCTGAAACAGGGCTCAGGAAGGGGAGGGGCGCAGTTCAGGAGCTTCCCTGGGAGGGGATTCCAATGGACATTTAAAAGATTGCACTTGCCCAGTGGGACTCTTAGGTTCCCATTGGAGTCTACAAATATAATCATCAGGGCCAGCTTCCCACGTGTGTGTCCTGTGCAGGGGTACAGGGCCCTGCACTAAGAAGGACCCTGTGTTTGGTGGAATGCTCTTCTGCCTTGAAATTCTTAATAATTTTTTAACAAGGAGCCCTGGGTTTCCATTTTGCATTGGGCTACATATATCATGTAGCCAGTCCCGGCTTACATCATAAGTAGTGTGTTAGAGGAGCCAAGTACCGTAGGCATTCACGGGAGACAGGGAATCATTTCCAGCTGAGGGTGGGCAAGGAGAGAGGAAAGAAGGTGTTGTTGACAGAGGACATTTCGAATTTGACCCTGAAGGATGGGCAAGATTTGGATAGGTGGAAATGGGAATATGGCTATCTGGCTGGAGGAAATATGTTGACAAAGTCAAGAGGTGGAGAAGTTTGGACTCTGCTAAGGGAATGGTAAGAAATCCTTCTGAACGTGGAGTCCCAGCTCTTGAGCTGCTCACACCTGTGCTCTTCCAGGACGATGCCATGCCCCGCTGGCCTTTCCACAGGGACCCTTTTCCCAGGCCTTTCTTCCAAGTGCCATTCTGCTAGGCATCTGCCCAGTAAATTAAATCTAGCCATGTTATTCATAGAGATCTCAAAGCAAGGGTGGGGGAAAGCAGATTTGAAAAAGAATAAAATAAAATATTCTTAATTAAAAATAAAGTTTTTATTTTAATGAAATTAAAAATACCTAAAATAGATCAAATAATAGAACAAATACAAATGAAGAGAAAATTCGATTAAGAATCCCCAATGTCTAACTTGCTCTCTCTCCATTTTTCATATCACAACTTCTGTGTAGGGATTTGCACAGCAGGCAAGTGGTGGAGGTGGAATTCTGACCAGGGTCCAAATCCTGTCCTCTGTCCTCTACCCCATACTGCCACGACCCCACTTTACTCCACTGGGGTGGGTTTCCCCAAACAGAACCTGGAGTGGTGCAGAAAACAGTGTAAGTGTTGGCACTTATAAAATTAACTAGGGTCATACCAAGTGACACAGTTGAGAGTCAGCATATAAGGAAAAAGGCATTTTTCTTATAAAAATCTCACAATCTCTACCCTTACTATCCTAACATTTGCATTTGAAATTTTATTTCTGTTGACATGATATGACTGTCTTTATTTCTGTTAACACCGTTATCACGAATGACATGCCAATATACATTTTGTTGTGTTTCCACTTAATTTGAATAGATATCGAACTTCACCACTTGATCAGCAGGCTTTGATTTTTCTTTTCCAATGTAAGTGTCCCACTCCTAAATTTAATAGGACAGAGTTGCATAGATAACTAGTATGTTTTGTGTAGTCCCAGAAGCTCAGATGCGTTTTAGGCTGTGTTGCTGCTTGTCTGAGGACTGGTGGGACAGACCACCTGTAGGAGAGGTGGGGAGTCGGGACCCATAGGCTGTAATAGAGCCTCCATGGTCAATGGGAACAACAATGTTGACAGGTTGGAACACAGAAGAGCAAAGAGCCCTTCTCCTATAGTTTGTGCAGAACTCTGTGTGTCCCTGTGTTCTCCATGGCTTCAGCTGGGGCACAAAAAGACAGTGTCAAGCAGTCAATGCAGTGCCCAGGTGCAGGTAGCAGTGCTTAGCTGTGAGCAGTGATGTCCAGGGCCAGACAGTGATGCCCAGGGCCAGGCAATGATGCCCAGGGCCAGGCAGTGATGTCCAGGGACAGGCAGTGGTACCCTGAAGAAGGGAGTGGTGCTCTCATAGTCTCTATGTCATTTGATCATTGTTAGAAAATAATTAATGTTCTCTCATTTATACTAATACACAGCATATTTTCAGAAGTGAACAAAGCATATGACATTTAACCAAAAGAAATTTGGGGGCTGGGTGTGGTGAATCACGCCTGTAATCCTAGTGCTCTGGGAGGCCCAGGCAAGAGGATCACTTGAGCTCAGGAGTTCAAGACCAGCCTGAGCAAGAGCAAGACCCCATCTCTACCAAAAATAGAAAAAATTAGCCTGGTGTAGTGTAGTCCCAGCTACTCAGGAGGCTGAAGCAGGGGGATCGCTTGATCCCAGGAGTTTGTGGTTGCAGTGAGCTATGATGATGCCACTGCACTCTACCCAGGGTGACAGAGCAAGAAAAAAAAGAAGAAAGAAAGAAAGAAAGAGAGAGAGAGAGAGAGAGAAGGAAAGCAAGAAAGAAGGAAAGAGAGAAAGAGAAAGAAAGAAGAAAGAAAGAGAGAGAGAGAGAGGGAGGGAGGGAGGAAGGAAGAAAGGAAAGAAGGAAAGAAAGAGAGAAAGAGCAGGGGGAGGGAGGAAGAAATTTGGGAACATCATGCTTAAGACAGGATGGAAAATGGTTACCAGGGACAGTTTAAACCAACAGAGACTACAAGTAATGAGATTGTAGAGTGGGTGGCAGCATTATCTCCTTGTAGGAAATCCAAAACTAACAGTTCAAGGTTGATTTACTTTCTGATGTAAAGAAATGTAAGTTCAAAGTCAGTTTGTTATTCATGTGTCCTTTGTTCACGAGTTCAAAGACAAGTCCAGGGAAAAGTTATTGGCCAGAGAACCTTATCAGGGAATGGGGACGTACAGGGTGACCTGGAGTGGATGGGAGTGGGGCTTGGGCCCCCTAATTTCCACCAGCACCTCCCTTTCTTTGCTATGAATGGTGGATGTTTTCTCAGTGGAACAGAAAATGCTATGTGAGTGTTGCTCTGTGACATGGCGGCTGCCCTCTCCACCCCTCCGTCCCAGGGAGGTTACCCCGAGCCTCACCCCTGAATAGAAATTCTAATCCACCAGCTCTGCTCTGCCACTCTCTGCTGGCGTCCCTAACACACACACACACACACACACACACACACACACACGTTCTTCCCCACTTACAGGCTAGATTGTTTTGGGGTGCAGAAGGCTAGAGCTGCTCCAGAAATGGGACCGTAACCATGGTGGCTGTTAGACCTTGATTTTTTTGCAGTTACCTCTATTGCTTAGTTTTCTCCTTAGTTAAATATTTACATTTTGTTAAATATTTACATAAGTGTGATTTAAAGTTCATACCATTCTAACACCATTCTTTCCATTCAGATAACATTATACACCAGGAAAAAAAAAAAAGCCATCTTTCAGAGCACACGTATCGAGTTTGCAGCAGCCACAACTGACCTGCTGCCCCTGATGGCACAGGGCCTGCGTTCGGCAGCTCTTCTGCCATGGCCTGCTTTTTCTGTTGTGAATGGCAGTGGCCAAGGTCTAGCTCTGTGTCATGCATAAGAGAGGTGATGATGACATTTTCAAAGAAGAATATGTGTGAAGGAGGAGGAAGGGGAGGAGAGAGAGAGTGATGGAAGCCATGCTGCAGGAGTGGAGAAAAATGGTCTTCCCGTGAACCAGACCCATCTTTAGCAAACAGTAGGTCAGGGATGGCCTCATCCATTGGAAAGCCCCTAGTAAGCTGTGTGCTAGGAAGGAGTTAGAGCTCGGAAATCAGTTGCAAGGGCTGGGGTGGACACAGCCTGCACCCCCACCCTCACCAGCTGGGCTCCCCTATGCACGGGCTGGGCTCTGAGCATCCTTGGTCCCCTGTTCCTCCTCAACTTCATGCATATAGTAGCTGCTTAATAAATGTTTGATGATTCAATCAAGAATATTGTTTCCATCTATATTTCCCATTGAAAAACTCCTACAATTGCTCTTATTTGGTTTGTTAATACCAAATTAAAGCTGTAAAGCCTTCCACAATTGAGCTGTCTCTTTCTCTTTTGTTGTAATTTTGTCCACTTCCTCTCTATACCAGAGACCATGGGCTTTTCCCGGCTGACAAGAGTATAAATACAAAGAGCCCCTGCTTGACTCATATGGGGAGGGGTAGCATGCATAGGCCTGGGCACCAATCAGAAGGGGGAGCTAAAATGACGCTAGAATAAACTGGAGGCTGCGCAGCAATCATTCGGTTTCCACCCGTAACTCTCTAGTGGACAGAATGTACACTAGCCCTACACCCGCCACAGTAGACAGCGCCCTCTCTTGGAAATACACGTTTTAGAAAATGTTCCCTGAGGGACTCTCAAACCTGCCACCTGTCAGTAGAGTTGGCTGAAATTCCGAAATACCACTGTGCATGACGAACAATGAATACATTTTATTACTAAATTGTAAAAACCTCTTCATCTGTATCTTAAGGAGATGCCTGCTTCAAGACTCATAAAATTAATAATTACACAACAACAAAAAAAAACAGACAAATAGAAATTTTAAAAAGGATAAAGCAAACAAGAGTGGGAGAATTTTGCCAACATAAAACCAGAAAAAATAGTTTTAAAGATATTTTCAGAGGACTTTAAGCCCACAAACATTAAGTATTCTTAGTATATATGAGTGGTTAATGTTATTCATTAAAATAAATGGAAAACTGTGAAATGAAAGACAAATCCAATAAAGCTTATATTTTTATTAATATCATATAGTCAATACGTGCAGTAATTCCTTTCTTCTTGTCCCCCTTCATAAATGTGTAATTCTATCCTGGGACCGGTGGTGCAGGCAACACAGGACATGGCCTCCTTTTTTTCTTGGATAAACTGTTGAAAGATGTATTTCTGTCATCATTTAATTGTAAGTGTTCTTTCTGTGATAACTAACTCAGTTTTCCATATTTAACTAAAACATTTAAAAGTTTTTACTGGCCAATGACTAAGACTTTATTAGTCTTGTGAGGTGGTTAATTAGTTTTTTGTTGTAGTTTTATGTGTGTGTGTTTTATGTTTAAAATGTTTCTTATATACCCCGGCACCTTGCACTGTACCTGGCATTCAGTAAAAACAGATTTAGTGATTGTACTGTGTTGAGTCCTGTGGAGTGTAGAAGATACAATTGACTTTAAGAGACTTTTCAGGTATTATTAGGTTTAAAAACAATTATCCTCTTTTCCTGGAGTTGGGGTCTGACAGGTTTCGGCAGCTGTAGTGAGGAACCAGACCTGTCATTTGATATCCCTCTAGGTTTTGAGTGTCCACAGTTTAATCGGTATCTCTCATGTTCTCATGAAGATCACTGACGTGTAGCCCACATTTCCTAGGCCCCCCAGCAGAGAAAGGAATAACCTTAGGGACCAGAATGGTGTGACATTTGCTCAGGTCTTATTCCTGAAACTCCAGCTGTCAGAATCGTTTCCTTCCTGGATGACAGGGATGGGGGTTGCTACTCATGGACTTGCAGATAGTAACTTCATTCTTCCCAAATTCCACTGTCCTCTTTCACGTTCTATGAGCCATTTGGCTCCTCCATTGCTGTTCTGATATTCCACAGGCTCAGCTGCTACTTGTATGGTCACCTCATGTGATCAGTTGGGATAAATCATATTTTCTAAAAATGACCATATCAATATTTGTAGATTTACATAATCCTTCAGAACCTGGGAGATTCTTTTGTCAAAAGATCCAGTCTAATTCCCCTCCCCTGGAATATGGATGAGGCTTTGTGGCTGCCTCCATGAATAGGAATGTGAAGGAAAGGATACTGCATGACACATGAGGCTAAGTCACAAAAAGAAATTATGCTTCTAGCTTGTTCCCTCTCCCTTTTGGGACATGTGTGTTGGAAGCCTTGAGCCAATGTGTAAGAAGTCCAGCTGTACTGAAGCCACCAAGCTGCAGAGACCACACAGAGACAAAGATTCCCTAGTTCCAGTTCCCAGTTGCTTGAGTCCTTCCAGAATCCCAGACATATGAGTAGAAATGATTTCAGTCTCCAGCCTTTGTGCTGTCCCAGCTGACTCCAAATGGAGCAATGGTGCTCTCTCCATCAAGCCCAGACCATATTGCAGATTTGTGAGAAAACATAAATATTGCTTCCTTAAGCCAGGAGGTGTAGGGTAATTTTTTACATGGCAATGGCAACTGAGACATCACCCTTATGGTATCATCACCTTGCTTCTTGTGAGACCCTTGCTTTTCTTCTATAACAGTTGCTGAACAGAATTAAGGAACGGTCCCTGCTCTGACCAGTGTCAAAATTCTTCTACCAAACCACAAAACACAAACAGAGGCATTTAACTCTTACAATCTGAAATCTTTTAGCTTCTTATAATGTCCCTGACGGTTATACTTTTTAGTCAATTGACAGCAGTTTGTTACGGTTACTCTGCCCACAAAATTTAGTGCAAGTGCCCTTGTGATTATGTTAGGAGACATCAATTCAAGGGACACCTTGATAGCATTGCTGTCAAATCATGCTTCCCCACCAATGCTGTGGATGAAGTTGGTGCACCGCAACCCTATAGTTCCAGGTTAAGTTGCTTCTCCCACCTGAAACGTTGCACAAGAGTCAAAAGCTTGTCTGGTCAGGTTTGATGTGTCCTGCCCCTCTCCTAGGACTTTTTGAACTGCCAAACATATAGGAGCTATGAAAACTCTTGTGACTTACACACAGTAGGCACCTGGTATTTTAAGCTCTCCTCCTGGGATGTTCATCATCAATAAGGGTATTGAATAGATCAGGACTGAGAACATAGCTCTGTTTTGTGCCAGCACAGACATCTCCCTTCCAGGTTGACATTGATCCATTAATCAACAGCGTGTTCAACCATAATTAGTGACTTACGAATCCAACTATATGCTTCATTTTGTCCCCAGGGATATCACGAGATGAATCATCAAACATTTTGCTGAAAACCTTTTCTATCACATTTCCTATTCTCCCAGTTTAATGACCTAATTGATAGAAAAGACAGAAGGTTTAATTACATGACTTGTTCCTAATCACCTAGTTTGGCTCCTTGCAATGGTTTCCACAGCTGTTATTAATTCTTAGGAGCCATCCTTTATTTTTAATTTGATTTTATTATTACTGGCAGAATCAAGTTCCAAATAAAAAATCCAGCCCATGTGGAATCCACCTTCTCTACATTAGAATTAAGGGAGGATAAGGGAAGAAGGCTGATAGTTAAGATGCATTAGTATGTGAGTTTGCATTGAAAATTATCAACATTTTTGTTTACTTAATATCTTGATTTTTAGTAGCAATAACCACAAAATGACTTAAAAAAAAAAAAAGTTTGGAGCCCCAGAGCTGATTTTACAGTTCTCACAGCATTATTTTAGTGCCATCTGGAGACAAACATCATGCATTGCAGAGGGTAGGAAAATAGGAGGAAAAAAAATCATAAACTTCTCAAACCTCAATTAAGCAACATAGATTATAACTTGCTCTTTTTGCCAGTCTGTACCCAGAAAGGCATTACATTTGTAAATGTCCAATCATCCAACAACCTTATAAAATATGTACTGTTATAATCACCACTTCACAGATGGAGAAACTGAGCCACAGCAAGTAAGTGGTAGAACTGGAATTCGAATCTAATCAGTCTGATTCTAGAGCATATACATTTTAACCACAATGGCATATAAAACTTCCCATTTTACTTCTATATTCTGTCAAAAACTGACATTTGCAATATCAAGGGTAGAATGAACATTAGTAAGAGGAAATAGAAGCCCAAGAGGGAAGAGGTGATTGATTGTAGGAAACCCTTGAACACTCTGAAGGAAACCATGTCTTTGGGACTGGACACAATCCAAGAATACTGAGAGAATATAGAGGTTGCTAAGCATGTCTGTGGTTTTAAGGCACTGTGGAGGAGAGAGAGGCTGAAAGCCTGGGGATGGGTAGTGTTTCTGGCAGGTAAGACTATGACAGCCAATGCAAGCATCATTTCTAAGCACGTAGATATGGAAGTGCTGATTCCTAGGCCCTAGTATGGGTTCGCTAAGAATAAGTCATGTCAGACACACCTCATTTTCTAACGGGATTTCATCAAGGCCCCTCTGCACATCCTCGTGGAAAAGATGAAGAAATATGGCTACATGCAAAACTGGTTATTTTCATGGAGGTTGACATGACTGTACCCTGATGTTCTGATGGTTGTCAACCTGGAGGAAGCTTTTAGTGGCAAAACCCAAGAGTTGGCTTCAATTCTTTGGTCAGCAATTTTATTCACTGTTGGGATGAAAATCTTACGTCTCAGTCACTACCCTGTGGAGATAATATCAAGTGGAGAGGCACAGACAACTGGAGGATCCCAAAACATCGTAATAGCCTGGGCCACTGGGCTGACTGAATAAGAGGTAACTGA
This sequence comes from Eulemur rufifrons, assembly GCF_041146395.1. Lineage (NCBI taxonomy): Eukaryota > Metazoa > Chordata > Mammalia > Primates > Lemuridae > Eulemur > Eulemur rufifrons. The sequence goes on from NC_090989.1 coordinate 77,068,621, forward strand.
ATAGAAATGAATATGAGGCCCTTCATCCCAAAGTCCTAGTCAACTGCTGTGTTGAGGAGTGACCTGGTGCAGCCTGGGTGAGACCCTTTAGAGTAGTGCAATCAACAAAAATATAACGTGAACTACATATGTAATTAATTTAAAATTTTCTAGTAGCCACATTCTAAAAAGTAAAAAGCAAAAAAAACCCTCAGGTGAATTTTAATAATATATTTTATTTATTTTTAATGGTATATTTTATTTTACCAAATATACTCAAAATTCTATCATTTAAACATGTAATCAATAGAAAACTCATTGAGATATTTTACATTCTTCTTTATATTAAGTCTTCAAACTCGTGTGTATTTTATACTTCATAGTACCTCTCAATTTGTATGAACCACATTTCAAGTGTTCAATAGCCACATGTGTCTACTGAACTGAACAGGTGTTAGAGGGTTTTCATTGACACTCAGCTGTGATGAGACAAATCCTCAATTAAGTTGTTCCCAGACTGGGTGCATAAATAGAGGCACTGTGCCTAAAGTTATACCACTCAGGAGGATTTAATTCTTTTAATGGAAAAAGCAAGGATCTGGGCTCTTTGACATATAAAATCATTACTGGCGCTGCCTAGGACCTGTGTCCAATCATTGATTGTGAGTGCTGGGGCAATTTCAGTGACTAAAATACTAAAATTTTAAATAAGTGAACATTTACCAAATGGTTTTTTCTTCTCTTGCTTATCTCCCAGTGTATTTGGATAAGTCTTTTTGTTCATGGTACAAGTCATTACTAGAGCTAGTAGTAGCTTATCTTTTTTCAAGGAATAGAATAAAATTCTCTATTTCCATTTCTAATAACATTCAATGCAACTTTTCAAATAAGTTTTAAGTTTCCACATCCTGTTCCCTTTTCAGTGATTTCTGGGCACTAATATCCATTCAGGAATCTAGCAACCTAACCAATAGTGAATGCAGCTGAGAAGTAGGAAGTAAACATAAGTGAATGAAAAATAAAATGAATATCCAAAAAAGACGTTAAAAATGCACAAAAGCTCAAGCTCAGAAATATCACCCTTCATTATCTCCATTTTGCAGATCAGAAAACTGAGGTTCAGAAAGGTTAACTGGCTTCCAGTGTCCCAGAGATTAAGTCTGTTGTCAGGCCAAGCATCCTTTCTGCCTTATTACATAGCTCCCTGGAATAACACTTTCCTTGCAGAGCTGAAGACACTACTATCTGTTCCCCCAACATCATTACTTAACATCCTTCTTCCACTGTGTTTATTCTCTCTGCTTGTGAATTCACAGTAGTTGAGTACATTCTCTGGAGCAGGTTGCTTTGGTTCTAATGCCGCGCCCACCACTTGTAAGATATGGGATGTAGCTTGATTTCCTTATCTGTAAACTGGGGGATAACAAGAGTCCCTTATCCATGTCAATGAATTTATCCATGTAAAGCACTTAGGACAGAACCTGGCTCATAGTAGGCACTAATTAAGTATTTCTTTTACTCAGTGGATAAGAGACCAAGTTTTCACTGTTCTTCACTTGCACTTTTCTAACACATGAAAGCTTCTCACTTGAAGGGAACTTACATACTGCCTACTATAACCTCCCAGCCTAAGAACCTCCTCTGCAATACTCCTGGACAGATGGACATCTTTGGTTTACTTGGTGAGAGCTCCCTGCTACTCCACTTTTGGATAGTACTAACTTCTGGGAAAGAAGTTGTACCATAGTGCAAAAAACTTGGGATTCAGAGCCTGGTTTTATGATCCTCCCATCATCCTCCCTACCCCTCCCACCCATTACTATACTTTATTGTGAGAAAAATCCATGGAACTTTGATATAAATCTGTCCAAATTATAATGTGCCTCAGATAAAGTACTTAAAGCTAACTAAAGCTCATAGAGTCCAATGATAAGAAGATATTCCTTTTCAACTCATTAAAGTATGGCAGTTGACCATGGATAAAAAGGAGTGACAAAGCCCCATTAATGTTCTTCTTTGTAGGCAGAGCATTATCTCTATGGGGTCTTTCTAGCCAAGACTAGTAACTCTAGCTCTTAGTATCATCACTGACTTTTGCAGACATCTTGGAAAAGTATTTGCAAGTGCAAATAATGATCAAGCATTCTCCTGGGCTCAGATATGTAAGGGAAATGATCATTTTTAAGAAATGTTCAACTACAGGCAATTCAGTACATAATGAAACTCAAATGTACAAAAAGTCTACTAAACTTATGTATTTATGTGATTTCATTTGTTTTCTAAGATAGTTTCAAATAGTAGCACTGGCTGCTGCTGGAACTATACTAATGGTTGGAAGGCAGATCCACCACACTGCAACAGAAATTGTTGAACAGCACTACACATTCACTAGCAGAGGTGAACATACATGAAAAGTAGAGTGTGATGTGACCGTATAATGTAAAAAAAGTGAAGAAAAGTGAAGGAGGTTCAAAAGTCAAATGTACTCAAGTCACATACTATTTGAATCAGGTGCGTTCAGAAGAGGCAAATGAAATTTGCAATTCTACTTAAAATTCATTTTCTAGAGCCACTGGTAATTCTTGTTCCTAAACAAACCAAAGGCTTTCCAATCATGAGGTCAACAGAGACTATACACATGAAAGGTACCTTCTAAACAGTAAAGCATCCATATCGTGTTTTTATAATTCCCAAATTAAATGGGAGGAAATATACTTTCTTAAGGACAATTAGATCTTTGTGTAACCTTAATTCATGTGTCCCAATCTCTAATCTATTCAGGTTCTTCAAGCTTCTTTCTATAAGATGCCATTGCCGTGTGTGTTTAATTGGGTATGAGGGCTGGATCTTTCTACTCTTTTGCATGCTTGTGCATCCAACTCGCTTGATGGGAGAAGGACAACCCAACTATCTCACAGGAGAAAAGAAACAGGAGTCACGAAAAAAATAACAACAAAATGTATTTAAAAACAGACTTCTCCAGTTGGCATTTTGAATGAGATAGTTAACAATTAACTCCAACCCTCTGTGTTGTGTTTCTTTTGCTCCTGGAGTCCTCTTGCAGCTTTAATTCTTGAAACTCAGGTGGCAGCACCAGACATTAAATCCCCAAAGGGAGAGGTATTAGTAAACCTTTTGCTTGCTGGTCATTCTTTTCTGAATGCAATGGGCAAATTCTTAAGCCCTCTTATTCATTTCATGACGATCATTAGAAAAAAAATTAAACCAAACTTGCATATTGAAAATAAAAACAAAAACACAAAAAGCCCTGCAGATAATAAATATCGCTGATTCACTCATTTTAAACAAAGTCTAATTTTATTCACTCTTAATATCCTTGCAGTCCATTGTATACCTTCTGCATTGATCCTTGTTTCAGTAGCTGTTTGATACCTGAAGAAAGGATGAACAAATCACTCTATTAACAGAAAAGTAACTTCCCTAGAGTTTAAAGAGCATGTTTCATGGAAGGCTCATAAAAGGCCTTATGACAACCATAGATTGAATTAAACAAGTAACTACCAATCTCCAACTGGATTGCATGTAGATAACCAGCCCCCCACACACGTGCATCCAAGATGATCCCTTGTCTCTTTCTCTCAGGCCCACATTCCACATACATAACCCCACAAAACCCTATGAAATGAGGAATGAGAAGAAGCAATAAAAAAGGAAAGAAAACTCTTCAGCTAAGTCTTCCATTCCTCCTTCTTTATCCTCTTTTCATCTCTCTCCTTTCTTTTCTCATTTAGGAGCCTCAGCTGGGCCCTCTTCCAAATCAGTCATCATAGATACCCACCCCTAAGCTTCCAGTCCTTCTATTATACCTCATCTTCCCTTTTGGAGTTTAGTCCAGCTCGTTTGTTTTAAGTCCAGCTCATCTGTTTCACTCCCATACAACCTGTCACTCCCTAGGTTTCAAAGCCCAACTTACACAACCTTTTGTTAACAGTGACACAAGGATTTTTTTTTTAACATTGCCTTTACAGAGAAAGACAAGTTCACTCCTATCCTTGTGTTCTACTAGTATTAATTGTTGATGTCTCATATCACTGGAGGGTTTTGCATCTATTGCCACCCTCCTAACACACATAGAACAACAGCCCCCCCCCACCCCCCCCCCCCCCCCCCACACACACACACACACACTCATTATAGTCCATACCTTCTCTTGCTTCCTCTGTTAACTGTTCTTTTGGAAAATCCACATCAAAAGTGATTATCAAAGAGCCCTTGATGTTGTTGTTGTCAAAGCTGGGGAGCCCTTCCCCCTTCTTCCATAGCTTTGCTCCCGGCCTGGTGATCTTATCCCGGGAAATATGTACCTGGAAAGCAAAAGAGAATGGACTGGAATAGATCTGGCACACCCAAAGTACACTAGTGAGCACTGGTGCACAAAACTAATGTCACAGCTCAGCAAAAGGAAAGGATGAAGAGGCAAAGGAAATGTATTAGGACAATGCAAGTCACAGAAAAAAGGTTTTTTAAAAAAGAAAAATCAAACACAAAAACAAGTTAAAAAAGTAAGGTTTTTGTCAGTAGAATCTATAAGAACGGGCCTGTCAAGGGCTGTGCAGTCAACTCTGAGTAGCTGAAAGGTCTGTGGCACTGTTACTGCTGGACGTTCAGCAGCAGAGTGATGAGAGGAGGCAGAACAAGGTCGAGAAAGGAGTCCCTGTGGTTCTAAATGATTGAGGCAGCTGATATAATCTCAAAACTACCCATATGAAGGCTTTAAAAGGACAGAAAACAAGAAAATTGGTCTGTTTACCTTGTGACCATCCAAGTGAGTAATGTCCATCTCAAAGCCAACCAGAGACTCAACTAGTGAGATTGTCACATTTGTGTACAAATCATCTCCTCTCCTTTCAAATATTGGGTGCCTAAAAACAGAACAAGGTAAAAATTGTTAATTTCCATCTTTCTTTGAGTTCAAAAAGTTGTTAGAAAAATCTTAGATAAAGATGAACACTACTCTTTCAAACAATTAGCATTTATCAGACATGCTTTTGTGTATAGTATTATACACAAAAGACTATAAAGTTGAGACTATAAAGTTGTATAAGTCTTATTAAATGCTACTCTTTTTTTTTTTTTTTTGAGACAGAGTCTCACTTTGTTGCCCAGGCTAGCGTGAGTGCCGTGGCGTCAGCCTAGCTCACAGCAACCTCAAACTCCTGGGCTTAAGCAATCCTACTGCCTCAGCCTCCCAAGAAGCTGGGACTACAGGCATGCGCCACCATGCCCGGCTAATTTTTTCTATATATATATTTAGCTGTCCATATAATTTCTTTCTATTTTTAGTAGAGATGGGGTCTCGCTCTTGCTCAGGCTGGTCTCGAACTCCTGAGCTCAAACGATCCGCCCACCTCGGCCTCCCAGAGTGCTAGGATTACAGGCGTGAGCCACCGCGCCCCGCCAAATGCTACTCTTAAGGAGCTTACAATCAGCAAAAGCCAAAATACGTAAGTAAAACTATCAGTCATCAGATTATGGAAAAGAGAGAAAGACAACTTCTAGCAGAAGTTGGGGAGATAAGCAACTGAAACAGATCTGTGGAGATTTCCCGTGCTGTTCTTGAAGGCCAGGTCAGCTCTGGAGATGCAGATAAGGTAGGTGTGAGGAAGGGGGAATAGGGTGAAAGAATTCTGGCAAAGGCAACAACTTGAGAAGGTACCAGGTTTATTCAGGGAATAGCACATATTCCATTTTCTCTGGGAAGTGATGAGAAAGACAAGGTAGGTAAGGAAAGCTGGGGAAAAAATCATTGAGATTAAAGAGTGAGGTGAGTGAAAAGTCCTAGGCAGTGGTGGGGCATTTTTCCATACTTCAATAGGAACCTGTTTCAACGAATCCTTAGGTATCACTGGTTTCCAAAGTGGTAACAGGAGAGAAATAATAAACAAGAAAGCCCGAGCCTCAGGTAAAATTGTCTAAGCAGCACTTGATGCTGAAAAGCTCACAAAAGCTCTGATCATAGAAGCTGCATAGTATGTAATAGAAGGTCCTTTCTATGGAAAAGTTGCTCATTCTTATATGGTGCCACAGTTTCTCAGCTAAAATCTTTGCTCTTCTTGACTCCCTATCTTGTTTGCTTCTCGTTTATAACTTCTTACTTGTCTTATCCAATCTTTCTTTTTAACATCTTTTGGATTTGTGAGTCTTAAGTAAATAACTGGGGCTCAATCCTAGGGCCCAACCCCAAATTTTCAGTGGTATTATTAAAAAGTTACAAATAATTGTTTAGGGTATGAAGGGCATGAAACAGAAAAATGTCTGCAAGTGCTCTGGTGGCTACCCACATCTCTATGATCTGACTCATCTGAAAAGCTGGGGCTAAAGAGAAGGCCTCTAAAATTAGAGTACTTACTTGACAACTTTGATTCGGAACCGTAAATCTCCAGGCTCCCCATCCACGTGAGGCTCACCTAGTCAGGGCAGATTACAGCATACTGTAAGTCACACAAGTCGAACATCACAAATCTACTTAGCAATTGAGACAATTTTTTAAAGCCACTGCCTGAGGCATTGACTCTGTCAAGTCTACCTGTGAGGGCAGTGTCTATGCCTGGTTATATCAAGTTTCAGGTTACTAGTGAAGATCACCTGTGCCTTGGGTACAGCAATAAATAACATGACCTATTTCCTAAACAAAAGAATGATTCAATGGTTTCCTGAACCTGAAGTTTTAAAGCTTTTTCTTTTCTTTTAGAATTTTAAATTTAAGTCCATAGGTAAGGTCTGAGAGCATTTTATTAATGCCAACGCTAGAGCTACATTATCTTCTTTCATCACTTAAAATTAATCCATTAAGGTCAGAACACCCTAAATTTTGATAAAATTTAAAACTTAGGCTACCTGATAACTTTTGGCCATGATATTCGAAGGATAAGCAGTAATGCCACTGCTTCAAGTGACTAACCATGATAGTCATAAAAAACATTTCTGTATCTTAAAACTGGGTGAAGAGTGTTAGAAATTATATATGCATTTACTATGTGGCCATTAAGATCTGGTAAAGTGGAGTGAGAGGTATTCATAAGCAAGCAGAGAGCAGAAAGTTATAACAATAAAACATCAAATATCAGTATTTCACCTTCTCCAATAAACGGGTACTCCATGCCGTCTCTCACCCCAGGTTCTATTTCTACCTCTAGCGTTCGTTCTTCATTCACTAGTCTGAGAAAAAGAGAATTAAAAAAAGAAAAAAAAAAAAAAATGAAAACACAAACAAAACCCCAGATACAGATAGTAGTTCCAGTTTTGTGTATTTTATCAGAACTTGTGTCTCTACTTGACAAAGCCATCTGATATCCATTTACATCTTCTACATGCTAAAATTCAGGGCGAAACTACTATATATTACATATACACATAAGAATGATCTAACATTCCAATTAGGAAGAAAATGAAGCATTAACACTTGTTAAATACATTCAGAAATAAAGGGTGCTGTTTATTAGTTCAGAAACATAAAAGTATTTAGAATACTTAAGGAAAAAATAAAAAATTCCTTTTTTTTTTTTTTGCTCTTTTGATAGAACATGGTGGGGGAGGGAGAGAGAGCGAGAGAGCAGGGAGGGCGACCTAGGTATGGACCCCTAGCATTTTATTAGACAAATGAAATTACATAGTGTTTCTTGATAGAACAAAGAAGAAGCTTTCACTTACTTGACATTAGGGCACTCATCGCAGACCACCTCCTGGGTCATTTGGAAGCGCCCAGGGCCCAGCTGGGTGGTCCGCATCTCTTGCCGACAATTGCATTTCCGTTTGCCTGGAGCCTGCCTTGCCACAGGTTTGTTTCTAACTACCTAAGAAGTGCATAAACAATATCAGCTTCTCTCTCATGCAAAACAGCCATTAGTTTCCTCTACCACTCAGGGCTCTGCATGCATGGGTAAACTGAAACTTCCCCTTCTCTGGCAAGCTATCCCTCAAGGAGACCTAAAGCTGATAGAACTCTTTGAGGAGGACAGATCAGCCTAAAAATAGGAATGAAGCAAACACATACTTAAATGACTCAAATTCTAAAGTTGGAAAAGAGAGAGGAGAGTAAGAAAGAGAACCAAAAAATAAGATGTATGATGTAAGCATTTCTAAGCCACAACTAAATGGTACTGAGTTAAAGTAGTTCATAGAATCATTATCTTTTAAGAAATCTGAGCTGTGTAAAGCATACTGCGGAACAATCACAGCCCTCAAAAACTGGTATGTGGCTACCATCTAATCCTGTGATTAACCTAATGAAAATGCCTCCTTGCTTCAGGCAACTCGATCTAGGACTATTTTCCTTTAACAGGCAAGAACAGACACAACAACCATCTCTTTATAGCTGACTGCAAACAAACCTTCTGATCCCTCTAAGTATATGAAATTAATATATAGGAAGAAATGTATTCCTATTTTTATCGGTTTAATTAGTCAAACACCAATCACAAGGTATGTGCTCATGCCACAGAATGACAGGAAGGCTTGAAGAAAAATCCCTTAAAGTTTACTAACATATGAAAGCCCAGGACAACAGAAGAAATTATAACAACAATAACAGTAATTAGAGCAAACACTTTTATAGTAATTATTATAATACATGCCAAGCAATGCTCTAAACACTTTTGTGTATTCTTTTAATCCTCATAACAACCTTATGAGGTAGGTACTGTTATGATCTCAATTTTACAGATGAGGTAATGAAAGCATAGGAAGGTTAAGTAACACAACTAAGGCCATGTAACTAATATATGACAGAGCCAGGATTCTAAACTAGGCAGTCTAGCTGCAAAGTTCATGCTTCTAACTATTGTACTATCCTATCTATCCCTCAATGTAATTTTTTCTTAATCAAAGAATTTACCGTGCGGTCATTAAAATAGCAAAGCCATTGCGTCCTTTACAATGATTAGATTAAAAGAGAATTTGTATAGGGGCACACTAACAGCAAAATTGATGTATACTGTGTATTAGTTATGACTGCAGAACAACAGGTTTGGAAGGGATTGTGGGAGTGAATAAGGCTCACCTCTTTTCTCTAAACAACCTCTCCTGTTTTTGAAGAAGAGATGGCTCAAATATTTTTAATGCCCTTTTCTTCTATCCTGCAGCCTGAACAACAGTATTACAAGCCAGTAGCATCTTCCCTGATTGTTTAGTCCTCTTCTTTCAACTATTCAGTGCAAAAGCTACAACTAAGAAGAAAATGCTTCTCATCAAGATGGCACATATGCATAGGTTACTGGCTATCCCCTCCAAAATCCTGGAAAAACTACAAGAAAACATGGATTCCAGGAAATCATAACTGTAAGACAGAATATATGGGAAAATCCCAGAGATAGAAAGCTGTTTTGAACTGATATGTGTGTAGGGTGATGGCTATAACCTGAGCAACAGCAGCTAGTGAGGGCTGTGAGAAGACATGAGGAAAAAGTAGCTGAAGTTCTGCTCTTGCCTCTCTCCTGAACTGCCTTGGAACAAGCACTGTTTGCCAACCCCCCCCCCCCCCAGAAGGAGAAAACAAAAGACCCAGACACCAAACAAAACCCAAAACACCCCCAACAAACAAACAAAACACAGCTAAAAACCACTGGGGAAGGGCTCACCCCAAGATGCTCTACTGGGAAAGGTAGTTGCCAATACCCATAAGGTAATTAATATGTGTTCACAGGCCAAAATAGCTACACACCCCAAGAGTCCAACTATCTGCCCCCTAAAAGACAACAGACTGGATGACATATATTCCAAGCAAATATGCTAGAGAAGACAGACCAGGAATTTAAAATAAGCATGATAATATTTCAGGAGGTATGGAAGACATTATTAGCAAAATGAAAGAGTAAGAAATAATATAAGAATTAAAAATATTTTGTATAAAAATATGAATTGAAATTAAAACACCGCAGATGGGAAATTATTAGAATGGATATAGCTAAAGATTGAACTAGTGAGCTGGAAGATCAGAATGAGGTATTCTCCCAGTAGGAAGGAGTAAAGGAAAAATAGAAATTATTTTTCATACTTAAAAGAAAGTTAAGAGTAGACAGACATGACAAAGGAGAGAATTAAATATTTGAAAAAATACGGAGATATATTTTCCAGAATTTTAAAAACAATGAGTAAACTAAAAAAATGACAAAGTTTTAGTAGAAAATATAGGTGAATAACTTTCTTATTTTATTTTTAAAACTTTTCTAGAGACAGTGTCTCACTATGTTGTCCAGGCTGGAGTGCAGTGGCTGGACCTATTCACAGGTGCAATCATGGCACACTGCAGTCTCAAACTCCTGGCCTCAAGTGATCCTCCCACCTCAGCCTCCCAAGTAGCTGGGACTATAGGTGCCCAGCATTGTGCCCAGGTGCTTTCTTATCTTAGAGCAGAAAAGAATTTCTTAAACAAAACATAAAAACTAACCATAAAAGACTGATAGATTTGAACTAATTCTATTCATTAAAATAAATCTTATTTATAATGAAAAGACAAGTTACAAATCGATAGGATGTATTTGTATTACATACAGCCGACAACAGATTTGCAGCAAGAGTGAAGTACTCTTAGAAATCAGTAAGAAAAGGGCAAAAGAAAAATGGGCAAAAGACATGAACAAGTATTTCACGAGAGAGGAAACAAATATGGGCAATAAACACAGGCAGAGATTCTTATTCTAACTGGTAATCAAGAAAATGCAAAATAAGACCACAATGAGAGAACATTTTATGCCCATTTGATGGTCAAAAATTAAGAAGTCTGATAATTCCAAGTATTAGAGAGATAGCAAATCTATAGATTCTCTTAGTAAATTGCTGGTAGAAGTGTTGATACAATCAATTTCAAAAATAATATGGTATTATCTTGTAAAAATGAACATTAGTTCACATTACTCAGAAATTCTACTCTTAAGTAAATCCACCCAAGAGATATTCTTGCTTATGTGAATGTGGCTATATATGCATAAGAATGTTCATAAAAGCACTGAATGGAATTGAAAAAAACTGGAAAAAAACCTAAATGCCTATTCATAACATGTGGCCACAATAAAATTTATCTGAAATTATAGCTATAAGCAACAAGGATAAATCCTAGTAACATAACAGTAGGTGAAAGAAGCCAGTCCCACAAGATAATGAATAACATACCATTTTTACAAAGTCAAAAGCAATGAAAACAATACATTATTCAGCTGTTTGTATATACATGATAAAACAAACAAGAATGGCAAAGGAATAAAGACAAAATTCAGGATAGGCGTTACTTCTGGAGGGAGGCAGGGAATGGAAGAGAGAAGTAGTGTGAAAGTAAAGTAAGTTATGGTATTGTTTCACTTAGCTCTTGAGCCGGGTGGTAAGTTCATGAAACAATGACAATAGTGTATCATAAATCAAGGATTATGATTCATTCAATTCTGTGCATCTGATTATTCTCCCTTGCCCTCTAAAAGACAGAGAAGGTACACAGAAACCTCTCATTTTAGTAAGAAGTATAAGTTCTGAGAGTCAATACGAGCGGCTATATTGTTTGAACTTACTTCCACAAAATTTCCTGCATACACTTCTTCCAAAGTGACTTCTAGATCTACAATAATATCACTTCCTCTCGGAATATTTCTGTCTTGCTGACGAGGGGTCCCTCCAAACATGAAACCAAAATCTCCAAAGAAGCTGTATATAAGTGTAAAATCATCAGGAAAAGAAATCAGAGTTCATGTTTTATAATTATTTAGTTTTCTTCACAATGATAAAATACTGTTTCCTACCCACACATTGTGCAAAACTGAAAGATATTTTTAATACACTGGAGTCATATACAATACACAATTTTTAATTTATACTATCAACTATATTACTCCTTACCACCAAAAAATTTACTTTTTAATACAATATGGCTCATACATATAGCACAGTATATACACATATAGTATTCCAATGAATTCAACACTAGATTCAACCAATGAAATAACCTGTTTCAATATTGGGAAAAATCCAGTGATGGTGGACATACTGAGAAAGGGTATAGTATATAAACTTACATAATGCTGAACTTCCTGGTTAATTTAAGGAATTTTTAAGGGTAATGTTAACATATGTAGTGTTCGCTTTACATGATGAAAGAAGCTACTGCTGTGTACAAAAATCTTGGGTATGCAATTAAATAAGCTAAAAATGCACTAGCCTTAGTAAAATTCTAGTTCTTAAAGAGAAAGAAGTTCTAGTCTCTACAAGACAAAAATTAGTATTTCTAAGTAACAAAAGAATCACTTTGAGATTAATAAAAACAATGACCTTTAATTATGCAGGTGTTCTAATCTTAATTTTTGGAAGAAGCCTCAGAGATTAGCACAGTGAGGATGACAATTATATATAATAACTTCTCCTCCACCAACCAGCCCTGGTGAGTGAATTCCCTAAATCTCAAATAAAAGCAAAAAGGGAGAATGAAATGGGGGTTATGGGAAGCTTTTTCTCTTTCTGATATCCCTAGGTATCACTTTGGACAGCCAAGGGGAACAGGACACTTTCCTAGCAGGATAAAAAGCCAAATTAATCCTGGGGAAGATAAAGATGTCCTAATCATATTACTCACACATCTTTACAAATCCTAAAAATCCATTGTCACTCCCAAGCACTAAATGGAGAAATCTATTGTATGCAACAGTGATTCTTACTTCTTTTGGGGAAGGGTTCACAGAACCCTTTAAAAATCTGAAGAAAACAATGAACTCATTCCCCATAAAAATACAGTTTTAAATATTTTTTTATTTATAACTTCAGATTAAGATCTCCTAGTATATGGCATCATCAGGGTATATGGAAATACAAATGCTGAACAAAGAGGAGTTTTAAGAGGGAGAGGGAAAGGTGTTTATGATTCCAGACACCCAGCACTCCCAGAAGGCAGGAGATAAAAAGCCTCTACCTTAATCCCTTCCCTCAATGCTGGTTATCATAATCATCCCTCACTTGTTGACAGGATGAAACAGAAGCAGTTCTGGGTATGGGAATAGGAATTTTTCTCTCTCTGCTTACAGTACTTTTGCTCACTAAATGGTTTGCAGATTCCAAGACAGCAAGTAGGCAAGGACAATCTGGTTTCCAATATATATCCTCCATAATTGTCAGGGTTGATTTAACTAATATGGTTGGCTAGAAGGACAGCCCTTTCAATGCTATCTGTCTTTCCTGAAGCTTCCACAGGGAAGACAGTAATTGATTATTGGATCAGCTGACTTGCACTCTTCATCAAAAGCTTCTGAAATAGGGAATGAGGATAATTTTTTAATAATCACTAAGTGTCCTATTCTCAGTCACTAATACTTTGTAGATGGGTAAATCACTTACTGTGAAAAAATGTCTCCATGGGAGCTCTGATGACCATCTTTTAATCCTTCCTCACCATAAGTATCATACTGTTTCCGTTTCTCATTATCTGACAGAACCTAGGGATAAAAACCAGTAAAGGAAAAGATCACGAGCTGGTAATATTCAGTTAAGGCACATTCATGTTTGTGTGTGTGTGTGTTTTTTTTTTCCAACTGTGATAACTGGGTCTAAGATTTCAGTGGGATGTAGTTTTCATTATGTATTCTGTTAAGGCATGTTTATAAAGCTATTTTCTCTAACAGACTAAATTCTTTGATGCACTGTTAATTTCACATTGCTCAATTCATGTTTTTAAAGTTATCAAATCTCACCCAGTCACTTAAATATCATATCTGAGATTAGTGATGTACCTGTGAAGGTCAGGCTGGTAACAGGAAAGAAGTGAGATGGATTCCTCAGGTTTACTTCCCATGCGGCTTGACTCTAGGGCTTATGCTGTTAGCCACCATACTAAATTATCTCTCTAAACTATAAATTAACATATGACTATGAAGATAGAAGCAGTTAATTAGGACAGCCTTACAAATAGCTGGGCCCCACATGTCTACAATCCCCTGACGCCCAAACACACACACACACACACACACACACACACACACGTAAATATTAAGAGATTGGCAAATGAAGGGAATCAGATGATTGGTCCTCCAGAGGTCTACACTGTTATATTTTCATATTCTTTTTTAAAAGACACACTTTTGGCTTAGGGTCTGAATAATATGTAAGGAGTCAGAGTAAAAATTTACTAACATTTAAGATATACTTAAAAGGATTAATAGAAATTGATGCACGAAAGAGCAAGCCTTCTTAAAAACAAAGACAAATGGGTTAGTCCAGAAGTGACCACAGTACTTCTGGACTGTGACAGTCCAGAAGAGAGAAAGGAATGTTTGGACAAAGATCTTTAGAAAATAGGTACTAGGGGAAGCAGAAATAGGCAAGATTAACTTAAAAAAAACACAAAAACAAACTCTTATTACTACATGATTTGAATTTCCAATATTTCTACTGTCGAGTCTACTTCTCTGATCTTGTCTCAGCAAAGAAATAAACCTTGCATTTGGGTCTATAAAAAACACCATTTCAAAACCTCAAAATAATAACTGTTTTAAGTCAGTTTCTTCCTGGACATCAGAGGCTTCTATAATAAGCCCCCCAAAACAACCCCTGAAGTCATTTATTTATCATTTACTTTCTCCTCACTTTTCTTCTAAGGAATGCAATTTTATTCCATGGTCTTGGAAACAATTTTATTTTAAAAGAAAAAAAGGTTCTCAGTTGATTGGCCAACCAACACACTGATTTTCAACAATTAAAATGCCAGCAGTAATCCTAGCTCTGTAGAGAAAACAAATTTCTCTTCACAAAAGATTCTTCATACTGTACTGGGATTCTGATTTGTGAAACCTAATTTACCTAAGACTAAACACAATCAAGTTTGTGACCTGAAGGAAGGTTTCTCTGTGTTATATGGTTTTTTCTATAGCCATAGCTTTTATTCATACTTTATCCTTTTTCCTGATTCACCTCATATGCAGCACCTAGATCCTGGAATTTCTCCTGGGCTTGTGGATCATCAGGATTCCGGTCGGGATGAAGCTGCAGGGCTAGTTTTCTATAGGCCTTTTTAATATCCTTTATAGAGGCACTGCGAGGCACCCCCAAGATCTTATAGAAATCTCGCCTGGGAAGTGGGAAGAGAGAATACTTCATTAAAGAGTTATACATTACATTTTAAAAGTAAAAGTGGATTTTCCCCCCTTTATATTTAGGTTTGTGTCTGAGCCAAGTGGTACAAAAATGGAGATATACGTCACATTCACATATACACAGAATGACTAAAAAGAGAGCACATCAGAAATTGTAATGAGTCTTATATATTGAAGAAATCACAATGAGAGGCTATGTTTTGGGGGCATTGCTAGATTATTCAAAACACCTGTGGCACTCTTCTTTTAGAACTACCTTCAGTTAAGAAAACCATTTTTATCATTTTATGGTCCCATGTTATTATTTTCAGGCAATAACTGTATAATCAAATTAACTCTCCACCCTTTTCCCTATATTGGCTCCAAATGAATGCTGCTTACTTCCAAAAGTCAAATAACAACCTCAAAGGATGAATTCCTTTATTCAAAAAGATTATGTTACATAAATATCCTGACTAACAGTAACACTGTTGGAATGTTAAAGATGAAATAACTGAAATAAACTTCAGAGGTTAAAATAGAGGTAAGCCAAAGCCCAGATAATTCTGAAGAAAGAATAACACCCATCAGGATGCATGAGTTGTGTTTTTTGCTTAAAGAGAAAATATCAATCTTGTATTCATTTCTAGTAATCATACTAGTTTGTCTAGATCAAACCTTTATTACAGACAGCTGCTAAAGCCCACACGCAAGAGCCTCTATGTCTCAGCAGCTGTGAATATGTATGGCATGAACTGGGTAGAGATCCACCGACTTTCTTGCCAGGGACTATGCTGGAATCAAATTAATTGTAAAGCAATCTTCGCAAAAAGGGGTAGTGGGAAGATAGAATAGGACTATAATAAATTCTCAAGGCAGGGATCTTATTCAGCCCATTGAAGAGACCAATAGAAATACACTGAATAAAATGAATAAATAAGAACACTCATAAAAATCTATTTCTTTTGCCAGAATCATTTTAGCCACCAAACTTTATTCTGAAAATGCATTCTCTCAACAGTGGGAATGGGGAAGCTATTCACAATAGAGACAGTAACTTAGTAGTGATGGTAATTTAAAAATGCACTGGAGGGCCGGGCACAGTGGCTCACACCTATAATCCTAGCACTCTGGGAGGCCGAGGCGGGAGAATCACTTGAGCTCAGGAGATGAGCCTGAGCAAGAGCAAGACCCCTCTAACTAAAAATTGATGGCTAAAGCTTGAGGCTATGGTAAACTATTATGATGCCACTGCACTCTAGCCTGGGCGACAGAGCAAAACTCTGTCTTAAAAAAAAATGCATTGGGCTACCAAGACCAGTTGATATATGACAGAATATTAAAAGCTCTTAGTCACACTTTAGGAAAAGTCACTTAATTATTTCATATGTCTGTTTTTAAAATCATCACTCACAAGGGGCTCCATGAAGATTGATTAGGGGCTTTTTCCTCCCCCCCAAATCTGTTAAATTTTTACATCTTTTGAGATAAGAACAAAATAATCAAAAGGATTGCTAACATTAGTAACAAAAGGGCTAACGGTATAAAGAGTGAGGCTTACTTAGAATATGCTTCATATAAAAATGGTTAAGTAACAGCATAGTAAAATGCAGGGAAAAGATGGCTAGCACAGCTCAGCATCAACATTACAGTTCCTAAGAGACTCCTTTATGAATGACTGAAGTCTAAAACAATAGTGTTAATATTTATGTTGATGTTTTCTTAAACACCTAAGGATGTTGCTATAAGTGTAAAAAATACTAACAAAAACAGTATACCAAGAAAAAACAATAAAGCATTTTCTAGGAGTCATCTTTTGAGAAATTTAAGATGTTTCACAAAAAAATGACAACAAAGTTAAAGCATACATGCACAGAGAAAAACCTTTTAAGAGAACCAGTACTTAAAATTTAAAGCTCTCCTAGGTAGTACCTTCCCTGCTTAGAACCTATAAACTGTCAGAAGCTGAGACCTACTATTCCTTGCATTCTAAAATATGAGGCTGGCATACCATATTCTGGGTCACAAGGTTTATAGGATTATGGATGTTAAAGGAAGAAAGAATCCTCAAGGGTTCATCTGCTCCTATTCCCTGCATAAGGGTGGCACATTATTGTCCCAATGTTAGAGAATTTAGATGGTTCCTTCAAGGTTACATAATTCATAAGTGAGGTGGGGGCACCTGGGTAGAATCCCAGTTTACTACCTGTTGGTGAACTGCTCTTCCCGCTCAGATTATTCAGCTTCTCAAGGATGTACCACAGAGAGAGAGGCATGATGACAGTTTAGGCTCACTAAATAGCTCAAGAAGCTGGGAAGTACAAGGGCTCTCCAAAGGGTCTTCTTGCTCTCTCAATCCAATTTCTTTCAGTCCCTGCATGGCTTCCCTCTCCGCCCTCCTCACTCGACCTGACATAACCCACCCACTTTAATGTCAAAGCCCACCTCCCACCCTCCCAGTGGTTCGTCCAGGCTAGGTGTAGCATCGTCCGCTCCTCCAGCTCAGCAGGGCACAGCAACCCATCTCCCGGACCAAGGAAATATCCATTCCCTCAACCTTGGCCTGGCACTGTCACTGCCTTCGTGACCGTCAGGCACCCCTCTTTCTTCCTCAGCTCTGCGTGACACTGCTTCTGCTCACAATCACCTCCTTTCCCTCAAACTGCCTTCATCCCCCAGATGCTGTGTTCAGCAAGGCATCCGACTCCCACTCCTCCGGGCAAACCTAGTTCTAAGGGCCTCTGGATCTAAGGCCATCTCACTGGTGTCACCCACGGTTCTCCTCTCACCCCACTAGCCTGGCCCATAACATTCACTCCTCCGCCCCACAGCGAAGCCCCTCTCCACTCCTCAGTCTGGCACTGCCGCTCCCCCCACAGCCCCCTCCTCAATCCCCCCTCCCCCTCACACACACCCACTTCCCCAGCAAAGGCTGACCCACGGGCCCCGCGCCTGGCGGTGCCTGTTCCTCACCCGGCGATCACCGCCCCGATGAGGTACAACAGCAACAGGCAAAAGGTGCTCAGGTTCTGCGGGGCCATGGCTCTTCTGTCCCGGGCCCGGGCCCACGCACTCCTCACAGCCTCCGCCGCCGCGTCGGCTCGCCAGCCCACCGGGCCCAGAGAGGCAGCCTCACGCCGGGGGTCTCCTACTTGGTCCGCAGAGACAGCTAGCTTACCCCCTCCCCTGTTGGTCCACTTCCCGGGAGTCCCGAGTCCCGGCGAGAGAAGCCCCCGGCAGGAGAGGACCAATCGCGATCCGGGGCATCACACGCGGCCGGCGCCTGGGAACCAATCGGCGCAGTACACTTCACCTCCGAGGCGGCGCAAGCAGCCAGTCAGGCTTCGGAACAGCAGCTGCAGCTCCGGGCCAACTAGAAGAGGAAACGTCAGAGGATCGCGCCGACGCGGGAGTCCGCTCGGCCCAGCTCCGGGGAGTCGAAGAAAATTACGTGAAAGGTAGGGGTGGTGCCACGTGAGGGCACCCGAGGTACCGGTCTCCCCTCGCCCGCCTCCCCGGACTTTCCGCCAATCACGAGGCTCCTCCCCGGCACTGACCAATTGCGGGAGGGAGGTTTTATCTTGGTTACAAGTCTTGGAATTTCATTCAGTTTGAGCTCCAAGCGGGAGGAGGTAGCGGACGCACGAAGGCGGAATGGGCGGGGAAAGTGACTCCACGCCTACTGCGCCTCGGACACTTAGCCTAGGATATCTTATTCCCCTTAACTACCCCGTAAGAAAATTGTATCGGTTTTATGGAAAAGAGGTCTTGTACCTTACAGAGAAGCAACCCTGGAGACAGACCGATTTAAGTTCAGATTCGATCGCTTCTGGGCCTTTTGGTTAAGATCAAGTGTACTGTCTGTTCTTATCAGTTTAATATATGAAACGTCCAAAAATTCTTTTTTTTTAAAAACGATTCGGCTTCTACCACTACTAAGCGGTGAAAGCCCCCACACCCACCCCCAGTCAGAGTCTTAAGTTTATTAACAAAACTGAGGCAGCGTTGTGATTTGTGATTTTTTTAACAGGAAAAAATATCTGTAAATCGTCTAGCACAGCATCTGGCACATAGTTAGCACTCGATGAATAAAAACTTATTAGAGTTTCGAGCAGAACTCTTTGATTCCCCCTCTGCCCCCAGTGTTGCTCATCACAGTAAACACACCACCTAGTTGTTCAGAACAAAACTCCAGATGCCTTCCTTGATTCCTGCATAACCTATCCAATTCTTACCTCTAAGCTTATCTTGAGCTTAGATATAACTCGAGATATAGCTTAGAGCACTGTGCCAGACAAACGGTGCTCAACAAATAATTGCTGTTGCAGAAAACTACTCTACATCTCTATTACTAGGTCTCTGGGCCAAGTCACATCATTGTTCACCTGGCAAGGCCTCCTAACTCGTCTCCTTATCACCCACTCTTAATATCTTACTTAATATCTTAATATCTGTTCCTTACTCTTGTCTCCCACCCCACGATTTTTTAAAAACATGTCAAATCATGTCATTCCCTGCTTAAAAGCCTTGAATGACTTTCCAATTGCAATTAGAATAAAATCCCAACTCTATGCTAGTTTACAAAACCTTGTAAGCTTTGTACCCTCACCTATTATACTCCTCACCATGTTCCAGCAAAACTGGCTTCCTTTCTCTTTCTTGAATACACCAAGCTCATTCCTACCTAGGGCCTTTGTACTAGCTGTTCCATTTATGTGAACAGCTCTTCCCTCCCTCAGATCCTAACATGGGTGATTCCTTTTTTTTTTTTTTTTTAACTCAGATATCAGCTTACATATCACCACCTTAGAGAAGACCTCCCTGACCAACCAATCAAAATTATCCCCTACTGAATCCCTTATTCTTACACTGCCCTATTTCATTTTTTCCATCCCCAGCTCTTCTGGACTCACACATTGAAATGCCAGTTTCGTGAAAGCATGGATCTCTAGACTGTGTTCAAAGATGTATAAAACAGTACCTTAGAACAGTGCCTGGCATGGATCTCAAATATTTCCGAATAGAAGTTGCTTTGACTGTGATCTTCGAATGGCTGGATTCTTATTCTTCAGGCCTCAGCTCAACTTCAGCACTACAAAGTGGCCTTCTCTGACGTCCAACCCCAATCTTCATAGCATTTACTGCTATCTGAAATTATTCCATTTTATTCCTTAATATGTATTGTCTGTTCTCCCTATTAAATTATACACCCCAAGAAAGCAAGGACCTTGTCTGTTTTGTTCCATTGTAACTTTAGTGCCTAGCACTGTGCCAGACACACAGTGATGCTCGACAAATAATAATTGCTGTTGCGGAAAACTAAGGCACAGAGAGGTGATGAAATCTGCTGGGGGTGGGGGGGGCGACAAAAAAAAAAAAAGAAATTTGGTCAAGGTCACTGAGCTATTAAGTGGTGTAGTCTGGATCCGAACCCAGGTCTATTTAAATCTGAAGCCCCTGCTTTCAGGAAGATGCCTAGTAGGGGAGAGAGGCCACTGTAAGAGAAACTAAATTGCATTTTATGATCTGATTTACCTTTGTATCTTTTACACCTAGAGACGCCATAAACGAACTAAGAAAGCAGGAAATGTCCAGAAATCATGAAATGGAGGTTTAAAGGAAGGAGTGAGATTTTCTGCTGGGTGGAATCCAAAAAAATCTTCATGAAGGCAGAAACTAGGAGGTAAAGCTAAGTTAAGGAGCGAACGCTAGGTGGGGTGGGGGTGGGGAGAAGGAGAGAGGGCGGCGCAGGGAGTGGCGGTCTTGCTTCAGACGGCCTGGATTTGAATCTTGGCTGTCTTGTATCACCACCTTAGGGGTGTGTTACTTTCACCTTTCTACGCCCTAGTTTCCTCATCAGTAAAATAAATGCACCTAAAGGGTTCTTGGGAAGACTGAAATAATACACATAAAGTTGCTTTATACAGTGCTCAGGTCATAGTAAACGCTCTATAAATGTAAACTGCCATCATCATCGTTATTATTACTGAGGAAAGCGTGCTGACCTTAACAGCAGCTATTGGCTGACCACAGTTATGTGAAGCAATAGAAAACTTCCTACTCCCCTAGGCTGAAAGGCGCAACACCAGAAAGCCATGGTCTGGCTCCAGGCCCCACCATCGAGATCTCTTGGCCTCAACTAAGTTTCTCCGAGCCGCAGAAGCGGCAACTTGCCGCTCTAGCAACGGGGTCCGCCGGCTCTCGGTGGTGCGAAGCCTCGCGCTTGCGCTGTGGGCCCGGCGGAGGCCGAGGGGCGGGCCAGGGGAGCCGGTAGCGGGCTGCGGTGGCGCGCGGAGGGTTGCAGTGGAGCGACGCCTGCCTTCGCAGGTAACTGCGCCCGGGCTGGCACCAGGGAGGGCGTTGTGGGCCGGTCAAGCTTCAGGCTCGGGCTGGGGAGACTGCCTTCGCGTTTGCCCAATCTCGGGTCGGCGGCGGACCCTGCCAGCTTGGGTGTCTGTGTTCCTGAAGCTTGGTCAGGCGCCTGGGCGGCCCACGCCCCAATCACGTCCGAGGTGGCGGGCCAGCCTCTGGAGGACCGCCATGGGCCCACGCCCATCTCTCGTCCTGAAAAACCCTAACTCCCGCGCACCTCGAGGGCAAGAACCCCAGTGTATGTTTGTTTATGAATTTAGCCCTGCCCAATCTCGGAGTTAGAATAGAGGGTTCATCCTCAGGGTCTGCACACATCAGGACAGGAGCTCAGTCCTCACAGAGCAGCCTGTTACATTTTGCAGAGAACTAAGGTCTTCCTCACCTAATTTTCATCGTCTGGTTTTACTCAGAACGACACCAGGCCAGCCCCATATTCGAAGAGGGCTGTCATTTTACCCTCCCACGCCCTTCTTTTGGGTTCATGCTCCCATGTTGTTTCACCTGGCCCTTAGATGGCCTCATGTCTAAGGCCCTTTATGCTGGTAATTCTCTTCTGGATTCGTTCCCCTTTTTCAGACTCTCCCAAAACTGGGTTCCCAAAGTACATTTGTACCAATGCAGTTCCCAAGTCAGACCTGAATCCTAGTCTAGGGCTGTGCCAACAGAGTATGTGTCCTTGGGTAAGTCCCTTAACTTCTCTAAGCTTCAATTTTCTTACCAGAAAATGAGGACGATCATATGTACTATATCTCCAGGTGGTTGTGAGAATGGAAGAGGTGAAAGATACTGATTATGCTACCTAGCACGTGGTAAGCACGTGATTGATGTCAGTTATTTTTTGAACAGATCATTCTGAAGAGAAGCACAGCTTTCTTAGAATCAATGCAGAACATAACATTTTTCATCTGTCACATAATTAATTTTTATATGATCTTTTTGGATTTTTTAAATGATGCTACTAATGCTAAGGAGTGCCTGCTGGAAGTGGGTACCATGTGAAATGATGGTACAATTTGATAAAATCATATGGAAAGCAGTGGGAATGTATGTCAGGAGTTTCAGAAATGTCTGTTACTTCATTTCACAAATGCACATCAGAAAATTTTCTCTAGGAAATAATTCATAATGCAAAAAATATGAAGAAAGATGGTAGTCATAGCGTTATTTAAAATAGTGACAATATTAGAACTTTTTATAATGAAAATTTTTGACAGACACAAAAGTAAAATAATGAGCCCCCTCATGCCTGTTATCCAGCTTCAACAATGATCAATATTTTGCCTATCTTGTTTTCGTGAAAAATCTTAAACCTACTAAGTGTCTAAAAATGGGAGAACAGTTGATTAAATCAGGGTATGTTTATTTAGAATGCATTGAAGCTTTTATTTGTTTTTGTTTTTATTTTGAGACAGATCTTGCTCTGTCACCAGGCTGGAGTGCAGTGGCGCAATCATAGCTCCCTGTAACCTCAAACTCCAGGGCCAAATGATTCTTCTGCCTCAGCCTCCCCAGTAGCTGGGAATACTGGCACTGCCACCACACCGAGCTAATTTTTCTATTTTTTGTAGAGAACGGGGTCTCACTTTGTTGTTCAGGCTGATCTCCAACTTCTGGTCTCAAACAATCCTTCTACATCATAATCCCAAAGTGCTAGATTTACAGATATGAGCCACCATGCCTGGCCAGAATGCTCTGAAGCTTTTTAAATAATACAGAATTGTATGTGTGATATTATCACAACTATGAAAATTCAAAAACAAACTAACATCTAATCTAAGTAGAAAAAAGACAAGAAATATTAACTAGCTGTCTTTTAGTAACGGAGACCATAGATGATTCCCCCCTTCAATTTTTAGGTATTTTATAAATGTTCCATAAAAATCATGTGTCATTGTTATAACAAAGAAACAACAAACAAAATCCAAAAATACTACACCTGAACTGAGCGTGATAGAGTACGTCAGAGTGGGTTCACTGTTAAAGAGAATAAATATGCTTTAACTTTCCTTGATCTGTATTTGCAGTCTATGTTTACATTAGCATTCTTGTCTGCTACCTCATATTGAACTTAAATGGTCAGCCGACACATGCAAATCTTTAACCAACTGTCCTCCATGTGCAAGTGATTTAACTCTGAAATTTTATTCCCCTTATTTTGACCAGTGTTCCTTCTCAGTGACAAAGTTTCCTGTGATAGGATTACTTCCTCCCCACCTCCCAATTCCTTTTCTTCCTGCACTATGCAGGGATCCTACTCAGACTGCATGCATTTACACACTCTTCCTAAAACAACCATTTCTAACAATTCAAGTAGGATAATTTTATCACAATTTTTTTTTTGCTCAAATGGACTGTAATGAGATCTGACCAAAAATTTATTCTGCTCTTGTTTGATGAACTAGAGCTGCTTTTTAAGCTCATGATATAGTACATTTAACACAGTTAAGGGAAGGGTCACCTTCCAAGAAAATGTATAAATGAGATTTGTTTCAAATCAGTTTATGAAGAAACTTTTTTTCCTAGGTATGCAAAGAAGCCTTTTCACCCAGATGTCCTTAGAGATAATATGGATCAGTCCGGAGTTCTCCTCTGGGTGAAAGCAGAACCCTTTATAGTGGGTACCTTGCAGGTCCCCCCTCCATCCAAGTTTAGTCTTCACTATCTCAGGAAGATATCCACCTACGTGCGAACCCGGGCCACAGAGGGAGCCTATCCACGCCTCTACTGGTCTACATGGAGGCACATTGCATGTGGGAAGCTGCAGTTGGCTAAGGACCTGGCATGGCTTTACTTCGAAGTATTTGATAGTCTTTCAGTGAGGACACCTGAGGAGCGGCTGGAATGGTCTGAAGTTCTGTCCAGCTGCATGTCTGAGGATGAAGTGGAAAAACAAAGAAATCAGGTATGGATTGATTGTGTGTATGTATGTTTAATTACTTTGCGACATAAACCATTCTTAATTTTGGTACTAGCTGTATAGTTTGAAGTTTTAGGTTAATAACCATTTGTGATCTCAGAATACCACTTGAATTTTAGCAGTTCCAGTTTGACAGTATTTAATGTATTCAATAAGTTAGTCCTTACTTACCAATCTTTATTCATCTACTCCCAAAGCACAGGAACACTGTAATTGAAAGAGGGAAATATTTTCATTGACTTTGAAAGTATTTTGATGAGTGTTATGAACCATTGATACATTACCATGAGAGCCCCTGTTTTAAAATGAACATCTGCTATGTGCTGGGATTCAAAGATAATTAGGATAGCATCTCAGCCCTTATGGAGCTTATAGACTAGTAGGGGAAGCTGCTGTGTAAAAAAGTGCTATCCAATAGTGTGATTTGTACAATAATAAAAGGCAGAAAATTGAGTAAAGAATGATTTATTCTGGTGATCAGGAAAGACTTCACAAAGAAAGTATATTAATCAGAGTGACACACAATCCCAGAATTTGAGTGGCTTAGAACAATAACAGTTTATTTCTCACTCATGCAGCAGCCCAACACAGGTACCCCCTGGTTAGACGAATCTCTGAGCTGCTGTTGTCCAAGCAGTGACCCATGATCCATTATTCTATCATTTGGAGTCACAATTATATTAATCAGCTTTGCTGCCATTAAAAACAAACAAAATGAAATTCTAGTGGTTTACTGTAACAAAGGTTTATTTCTTACTCATTTTACCTGTAGGCTACACTTTAGCTGTGGCTCTCTTCCAGGCTGTGTGTTGGCTCTGTATGTCTTCTCATTTGGGGCCCCAGGCTGAAGAAATAGCTTCTGTGTAGGCCATCCCTATTCTTGTAACAGAAGGAAAGAGTAACAAAGGCAGGAGGAAACTCATGATGCCTCTTTATTTTCTTATTTAATGTATGCAACTTGAGTTTGAGGATAGTATATACCACAAAACCATCACCACCATCAAGGCCATAGACATACCCATCATCTCCCAAAGTTGCCCCTCCCTCCTTTATTATTATTATTTTGTGTGTGCATGTGTTAAGAACACTAACATGAGATCTACTGTATACAATATAGTATTATTAGCTACAGACACTATGCTATATAGTAGATCTCCAAAACTTAATTTTCTTGTATCACTGAAACTTGGTATCCTTTGATCATCACCTTTCCATTTTCCCCTCCTCCCAGCCCTTGCAAACACCATTCTCCCTGTTTCTATGAATTTGACTGTTTTAGATTCCACATGTAAGTGCAATTATGCAGTAGTTGTCTTTCTATGTGTGGCTTATTTCACTTAGCATAATATCTTCCAGGTTCACTCATGTTGTTGAAAATGGCAAGATTTTCTTCTTTTTAAGGTTGAATAATATTCAATTTTGTATGTGTGTGTATATCATAGTGTGTGTGTATATACACACTGTATATATAGTGTGTATACACCGCCCCCCACATTTTCATTATCCATTCTTCTATTGATGGATATTTAGGTTGTTTCCATGCTTTGGCTATTGTCAGTAATGCTGCAGTGAACACGGTAATGCAGTTATCTCTTCAAAATCCTGATGTCAATTCCTTTGGATAAATACCCAGAAATGGGATTGCTGGATCATATGGTAGTTCCATTTTTAATTTTTTGAGGAGCCGCCATACTGTTTTCCATAATGGCTGTACTAATTTTACATTCTACCAACAGTGAACCAGGGTTACTTTTTCTCCACATCCTTGCCAACACTTATTAATCTTTTGTTAACAAGTGTGAGGTGATAAATCATTGTGGTTTTGATTTACATTTCCCTAATGCCTTGTGATGTTGAGTACCTTTTCATATACCTATTGGCCATTTGTATATCTTCTTTGGAGAAATGCCTATTCAGGTCCTTTGCCCATTTTTTAATTGAGTTATTTTTTCTTGCTGTTGAGCCATAGGAGTTCATTATATATATTTTGGATATTAATCCCTTATCTCATATATATATATATACACACACACACACACACACACACACACGTATATATATGTAGTTTGCAAATATTTTTCCCCATTCTGTAGATTGACTTTTCATTTTGTTGATTGTTTCCTTTGCTGTGCAGAAGATAATCCCACTTGTTTATTTTTCCATTTGTTGCCTGTACTTTTGGTATCATATCCAAAAAATCAATACCAAGACCAATGTCAAGGAGCTTTTTCCTTATTTTTCTTCTAGGAGTTTCACCATTTCAGGTCTTTAATCCATTTTGAGTTGATTTTATATGATTTAAGCTATGGGCCCAATTTCATTCTTTTGCATGTGGATATCCAGTTTTCTTAGCACCATTTATTGATGCTTTCTTCATTTTGTATTTTTGGCACGATTATGGAAAATTAGTTGACTGTATATGTGTGGGTTTATTTTGGGGCTCTCGTGATGCCTCTTAAAACTTTTGCTCAGATATGACGTACACTATGACTACTTTCAATTCCCTTGGCTGATGCTTTGTCACATAGCCAAGGCTAAAGTCAATAAGATAGAAAGGTAAACTACCATACAGGAGATAAGAAAAATCCCATGGCTATAGGTAGGGCTGTATAAGCCACTTGGAGGATGGGTAAGTGAACAATTGAAAATAATGATGCAATTTGCCACAGCCATGCCCATTAGGGCCTCAGAGTCCTTTGCTTCCATTTCTTTTGGGAGAGTTTTATGGGTCAGGCTTGAAAGTGGTAAATATAAATTAATCCACATTCCATTGACCATAACTCTGTTATACCATATCTAACTGCAAGGAGTGGGGAGTGGGAAATGCCATCTAATTTTGTGGCCAGGAAGAAGAGAAAAGGTATTCAGTTAGCATCTAGCCAGTCTCTGCTTTATGGGGTAATATCTAAACAGAGTTTTGGAAATTGAAAAGAAGTTTATCAAGCAACCAAGAGGGGAAGGGTATTACATTTATTCATTAATCAAATATTTATTGAGTGCCTACTGTGTGCTATGTGTAGTATAGATACTGTGGATACAGAAATGAATAAAATGTTTAGGGATTTCCAAATTTTTTGAGTGCTTATTGTGTACCAGATTCTATGCTAGTTACTAGGGATATAAAAATGGAAAAGGCAAGGATCATACAGTCTCATGGGGAGACTGTATGAAAAAATAATGATAACATAAGAAATAATTGTTAAAAATGTATATAATCAAGGACTTATGCTGAGTGAAAAAAGCTAATCCCAAAAGGTTACATATTATATTATACCATTTATATAACATTGTTGAAATGACAAAATCCTAGAGGTGGCAAACAAATAAGTGATCGCTAGGGGTTAAGGAAAAGGTGTGATTATAAAAGGACAACATGAGAGACTCTTATGTTGATGGAAAATTTCTGTATCTTGACTGTATCAATGTCAGTATCTTGATTGTGATATTGTACTATAGTTTTGTAGGATGGGTAAAGGGTACATGGGATCTCTCTGCATCAGTTTTTACAACTGCATGTGAATCTAGTTATTTCAAAAGTTTAATTAAGAAATAAAAAATTTATAAAATATATAAATTCATGGGGCTTGACATTGAGAGTAGATTGAATAGATTTGGGTAATCTTGAGAATCTGTACTTTTAAGTTCTTCAGATGGTAGTGATTTTTAGCCAGATTGGGAATCAGGGAGAATATAGCTGTACACCCAGATGTATTACTTCATTTTTTTGCCTCTCCTGTTTGTGCATTGGAATGGATATATGAGGATAATCAAGGGCTTCAAATTGTGAGTTTCAAACCAAAACCTTCCTTGAATAAGAAATGACTTTATGCATCTATCAGACTAGTAGTATTTTTCTCTTTAAGTCAAACACCCCTTTAAGAATTTGGCGAAAACCAGCTGGGTATGGAGGCACGTGCCTGTAATCCCAGCTACTCAGGAGGCTGAGGCAAGAGGATTGCTTGAGCCCAGGAATTTTGAGACCAGCCAGAGCAACACAGTGAGACCCCATCTCAAAAAAAAAAAATTTTGGTGAAAACCTGAAGTCTACTTCTCCACAAAATGCGCATACAGAAAAAAATATATACAATTTTGGACGTTGCACTGATACCCTAAACTTTCTTGATGAGTCTGTGGGCCTTAGGTTAAACCTCTGTGTCTTCACTAAATTTCCTTCTTCCTTTCTTCCATTTATTCATTTATTTATTCAAATTACTAAGGTGGTTTTTTAACTGTAACTTTAAATTTCTGAAATAATGTACTTTAAAAAAGTGTATACTTAATCCTTTCCCCTTCATCAGTTTTGGGAGAGAATTTCTATGGCCATAGATGCTATCCAGCTTTCTGCAAAGGTAAATGACTCCACTTTTATTAGGCTTAGAAACTGCATCTCCATATCAGAGACATACATATCAAATGCTAGCAGTGTTTCTAAATTGTTTTCTTAGAATCAGCAAACTGTTGTGAATTTATTATGTTTACTTAGTTGTAGATTAGTGATATTGTTTTAAGATGTGTTTTACTTTTCTGCTGACATTGGGTGAGAAAAACGTTTTTTTAAATAAATATGGCATGTACTCATCATTTATTTTCTTCTTGGATAGATTTCAGTGGACACCCTACAGTTTCTGCTCTTCTTATACATACAGCAGTTAAATAAGGTCTCCTTGAGGACATCTTTGATTGGAGAAGAGTGGCCTAGTCCCAGAAATAGATCTCAGTCTCCTGACCTGACTGAAAAATCCAGTTGTCATAATAAGGTACTGTTTATATCTTGGTCTCTTTCTCTAAAATGGGCAATTTGTGAGGGAGATGGTTCACCTTCATTAAAAATTATGTTGAGATTTTTTACATAAGCTAGTGATTTGATGGCTTGTTTTGTTTCTTTTTACTTTCTCTTAAATTATAAAACAAAATCAATGTGTACAGAGAAGGGTGTATAGAGAAGTGATTTTGATACACTACTTTCACTGATATAAAAGACACTAGCATGATTTTTGGGCAAATCGTTCACTATATTCTGTTAGCATTCCCATTTTTGCAAATGTTAATGAATTTGAGTCTACTCGTTTGACTAAAATAGGATAAACAAAAAGATATGTTTGCAAAGCCTCTTGAAATCTGAAAAATTTTCTATAAAAATATCTTCTCATATTGCTTAATCATGCTTAAGTACTTATATATGATGTGACAACCTAGAAGTTAAATTTAACTGCCTCGCATTGTGAGTTTTAGAAAATGTCTTATTGCTTTTTCTTTCTGTTTTTGTAAAAAAAAAAAAACAACAACAAATGTTTTTACCTGTTTTTGCGGAAGTATTCTGAAAAACTTTAAAATGTAGAACTCAGTATTAATGCCATATGCAGGCTGTTTTACAATGTTCTGAGGCAAAAAAAAAAAAAACCAAAACTCTCTGTTATTTGGCACTTTTATAATCTCTTTTTAATAAATCTGTCCTCCCTTATATTCCATGATGCTATACCCCCTTGATTTGGCTTCTGATTCTTCCTTCTTACCTTTTTTCATAAATTTCTCTCCCCCTGATCCTTACATGCAGCTATTCTGCCTGTGGCAGTTTCCTCACTCAACATATTCATTCAAGGTAATTCTTTCTATTCCCATGACCTCATATATCTCAATGACTCCCAACTTTGTCTTCATCCCAGAATTCTTGCCTCATATTTATCCCATCACGTAGTTGCCCTAGCTATACCTGAAATTCAGAATGTTCAAGTCCAGATGTATCAGTGATCCCAGTCATTGCCTGCTCTCTCAACATGTAGTTCCTGCTGAATGGGCACTAGTAGGAGATGGTGTTTTGAGCCAAGGCAGTCTGCAGTCTTATCTGGCTCTATCACTTAATAGTCACATGACTTTAGGCAAGTCAATTAACTTCTCTAGGCCTTGGCTTCTCCTCTCTAGATGGGGATAATAATGCCTATTTCCCAATGGCTGTGAGAGTTAAGTAATATTACCATGCGACTTGTTGCATACTAAGCACCAGTAAATGGTGACTCTGGTTTTGTGTTATAGCATGACCTTTCCAAGCAACTGATAGGACCAGGGATAGACACGTGTTGCTATGTATTTGAAATTGCTCTGATTTGAAGTGATGACCTGGGGCAGTCAGTCCCCCCAGGTAGAAATTATGATTTGGTGATGAGTGCTTGAACCAAAAACCCAAGTGGCATTGGGACCAGAATAGCCACCATACTTGGAGGTGACCTGGAGTTATGAGGGACTAGAAACTCTGAGGTAATCAGAGAAGCACAGGATGCTTGTCGTCAGAGAAAAAGAAGAGAATGGAAGAGACATGCAGAGAGACACTGGCCCCTGAAAGAGAATCAGATTCTGGTGGCTTCCCATTTCCAGTTCTAACTTCATTTGGGAGATGACTGAGTGTCCCTACAGTAAAATCTCCCTTTCCTGGAGTTAACTTGTACTCCCTATGCCAGTGAAAGTTGCCACCAGCCCACCCATGCTCCTTTCTCGCCACCCATACCCAGTTAGTTGTAAAGTCTTACTGATTCTGCCTCACTATGACATTTTAAATTTTTCCCTTTTCTTCTTCTTACCTAAGCTTTTTTATCTAATGACTTTTTTTTGCGTTGATTTCTTTAATTAGGTTCTAGCTGGTCACCCTGCTTTAGTCTATAGTCCACCTACCACACTGGAATTTATAAAATACAGTTGGATTATATCTATCTCCTGTCTAAACTCTGTCAGTGAATCCTCCTTGTCATTGTTGGGTTCATACTGAATTCTGTGGAGCCACCATATGGCCTACTTTGAGGAGGAGGAATGCAGTGAGAGGGAGGAAGAGCAGATTGAGGCTGAGGACAGCTTACTTTGATCTGTTTTCTTTGGCATCCAGAGGAGAACTTACTAAAAAGAAAAATAAAAGATATAGCTATTTAGAAAATAGTTTGGAAGTCCCTGGCATACAAAATAAAATCCAAATGTTTTAGTATTTCATACAAGCTCTTTCATGATTGGTCCCTGCCTACTCTTTTAACTTCAGCTGTCACTTCCCAGCATGCTTCCTATACCCTACCCAGAATTTTCAGTTCTCTGAACATAGCAGGTATTTCTACTCCATTGGGCCTTTGCATATGATGTTCCCTATGCCTACAATGCCTTTTTTTTTTTTTTTTTTTTTAGACAGAGTCTCACTCTGTTGCCCGGGCTAGAGTGAGTGCCGTGGCATCAGCCTAGCTCACAGCAACCTCAAACTCCTGGGCTCAAGCGATCCTCCTGCCTCAGCCTCCCGAGTAGCTGGGACTACAGGCATGAGCCACCATGCCCGGCTAATTTTTTTGTATATATATATTTTAGTTGTCCATATAATTTCTTTCTATTTTTTAGTAGAGACGGGGTCTCACTCTTGCTCAGGCTGGTCTCGAACTCCTGACCTCGAGCGATCCACCCGCCTCGGCCTCCCAGAGTGCTAGGATTACAGGCGTGAGCCACCGCGCCCGGCCTACAATGCCTTTTTTCTTACCTGTTTGCTTAACTACCAGCATCAATCAAGAATCTATTCAAACAGCAATCCAGTGTGATTTTTTTCTCCCAGGTGGAGTTGTTCCTCTCATGCTCATAGAACATCTTTATTGATCTCTGCTGTAGGTCTTATCTCACTGTGTTGTGGTTATTTGTTTATACTGTCTTCTCATGAGTTCTTTGAGGACTGGAACTATGTCTTAATCAATTTGCACGTTTGTCACTTAACATTTTTCATGTCAATAAGAGGTGCTTAGAAAATTTCTATCAAATGAATGGGTCAAATCACTAGAACATCTGCCAACTCAAAGCTTATTCCCAAAGCTATAATTTCTCTTAAGTCAAGTCACTGTAAGATCAATTGCCTCATTTCACCTAGTAGAATTTGAAA
The DNA here is from genome assembly GCF_041146395.1 of Eulemur rufifrons. Lineage (NCBI taxonomy): Eukaryota > Metazoa > Chordata > Mammalia > Primates > Lemuridae > Eulemur > Eulemur rufifrons. Next base: position 77,100,833 of record NC_090989.1, read on the forward strand.
TTCCTTCTGTAATTGGAGAAGGTAAATTAAGAAACCTAGTGTTTCATTGAATGAATGTCTATGATGGTTACTTTTATGTTTGATCTGAAACTTTTAGAGTATGTACTAGCTCTGTGATCTTTATCAAGTTCTTTTTACCTTTCTGTAAATCCATTTCCTCATCTGTAAAATAGATATGATAATGGTGTCTATTCTAGAATTACTGTTAGGATTAAATATGTTAAAGTATGCATAGCACTTAAGGTGGAAAGAGAATCTATTTATACCTATCACATACACAAAAAACTTTGTTTGCTTTTTCAGTTTTCTTGAGAGAGAGTTTTGCTCTGTTGCCCAGGCTGGAATGCAGTGGCATGATTATATAATAGTTCATTGCAGCCTCAACCTCTTGGACTTAGTGATCCTCTTACCTCAGCCTCCCAAGTAGCTGGGACTACAGACTTGCACCACCATGCCCAGCTAATTTTTTAATTTTTTGTAGACACAGCGTCTCTCTATGTTGCCCAGGCTGGTCTTGATCTCCTGGCCTCAAGAAACCCTCCTGCCTTGGCCTCCCAAAGCGCCAGGAATACAGGCTTGAGCCACCATGCCTGGCTAAACTGTGTGAGATTTATAAGCCACCTAAATCCTTTTTGGGGATGAGGCAGAGAATAAATACAAAATAATTAAAAAATAGAAGTTTTAGATCTTGTGGAATGTCTTTGTTCTGTTAAGAGTGCTTTCTTTTGATTTTTTTAGAACTGGAATGATTACAGTCACCAGGCCTTTGTCTGGGATCATCTATCAGATCTTCTTGAGCTGCTTTTAGATCCAGAACAACTCACTGCATCATTTCATTCGACCCATAGTAGTCTAGTATCTCAAGAAGCTGTTGTGGCACTCAGCTTTCTTATTGAAGGTACAGTAAGTAGAGCCAGGAAGATCTATCCACTTCATGAACTTGCACTGTGGCAACCACTGCATGCAGAAAGTGGCTTTTCAAAGATCTCTAAGACTTTCTCCTTCTACAAGCTGGAAGCCTGGTTGAGATCCTGTTTGACTGGGAATCCATTTGGTACATCTGCTTGCCTCAAGTCTGGAAAGAAATTGGCTTGGGCTCACCAAGGTATTTTTTAATATTTTAATCTATATTAAATTGAATGACTAGTTAAGGAACCGAATGTTTTCTAGTGTATTAATGATCACACATCTTCTGTGGAGGACCTAAAAAATAGTACTACTATAAAAGAGAAAAAGAGAACATCTGTCTTCTGTATATGACTTTTTCTCTCAAGGCAGCAACAATCTCAGAGAGTTAATTTATTCGTCAAGGTTCTCTTGGTCGCAGTTAACAGAAACACCGACTGTAGTTAGTCCTCTCTTTGCTCTGCTTTTCTCTTCTCTGACTCGCCTTCACGCTGTCACACTCACTTGCTTGAGGCTTTCCTATCTTGTATACAACACAGCAGAATTTGGCCATCTCACGGTAAGAGAGTTCGTAGAGAGATATTGTCTTTTTAGCTGCATAGGCATAAGCAGAGTAGATGTTTCTAAATTGGAAATCTAAATTTTTAGTAGAGAGAATATTGGGTTACATCAGGTATCCCTGAGGATTCAGCAGTGGCTAAATGGATAGGTTCAGGTGCCATATAACTCCTGGGCCTAGGTACAAGTTTAAGAGACACCAGTAGGTGTCTATACTACTGAGGCAAGTACTGGGCAAAATGAATGGGAAAAAAATGCACTAGAATATACTTCTGCAATCTCTGAATTGGAAGATAGAGAAAATATTAGGTTTCATACAAATGTGAAAAAAAAAGTTTTGTATTAAATTTTTATAATTAAAAAAAAACAGAAAATGGTTGAACAACATCTATAGAATCTTGAGCAAAAAGATTGTAATCCAAGAATTCTGTATCCAACTAAGCCCTAACATGAGGTGTAAGACTCTCAGATATGTAAGGCTCCCGTAAATATATAAGAGAATACTACATAATGCTTGATGTTCATAAAAGAATATAGGTTCAAGAGAGTTTTTGAATGTTAAGATAGGCACTAGTAGGAAAAAAGAATGTCCAGCCTCGTAAGGATTGTACTAAAATGTTAACAGTGATGGAGAGTAGGATTACAAAACTTACATAATAAAAATAAACAATAAGAGTTATTTTAAAAGAACGATAGCATACTTATGTGACTGTTCCACATTTGGCCAATATTGTTTACAAGGGTGTCCCAGTGGCTTGCAGGGAATTTCAGCCTGAGAAGCCAGAAGCCAGTCACATAATGGTGAGACTATGTTAGGATGGCAACTTATACATATTTTTTGAGTGTTAGTGTGTGCAAGACACTGTATTTGATAGGAAGGTGTGCTCTTAGGTAGTAATGATCTTAGGAATAAAGACATGAACTCAAACAGTATTCACAGAATAACATGGTAAGTAAATTAGGGGTGCAGTATTAATATTATGGCAATTTAGAGAGGTGAATTATGGTTGGGATGATAAAGTAAAGCATCATGAAGGAGAAGATACTGGAGTTAGGCCAGCTCTGCCACTTACTAGCCATATGATCTTGGGCACATTACTTAGCTTGAAGAGTAGACGAGAAAGAAATCTTTGATCTATAAGCAATCTTAAATGGCTTAGAGGTTTTAAATGTTTTTCATAAAAATTATGAAATAGTACAAATACAGAAAAGAACAGAGAATGGTATAGAAAACACCTCTTTTCCCAATTCCCAGATCTAACATTTTTCCCCTCACATGTAGTATCTAATTTTAGACATGTATACACATAAACATGTGTAACCTCATACGGTTGTTTGTTTTCTTTGATTTGAAACTATCTCATTTATTTATATGTTTTCTTAAATAGTGGAAGGAACAACCAAAAGAGCTAAGATTGCTTGTAATACTCATGTGGCCCCTAGGATGCATGGCATGGTGGTGATGAGCCAGGTTTACAAGCAGACGTTGGCCAAGAGCTCAGATACTCTGGTGGGGGCACACATAAAGATTCATCGGTGCAATGAGTCTTTTATATATCTGCTCTCCCCCTTACGGTAAGCACAGTCTTCATAGCGTTCTGGCATTTTGACATTTTCTTTGGACTATGGCCCTTTTTTTTCCATCAGAGAATAATATTTTAGTCAAATAGTTTTTATCTTATTCAGAGGAATTTATCTCATTTTCTTTTTTCAGATCTGTGACAATTGAGAAATGCAGGAATAGCACCTTTGTCTTGGGCCCTGTAGAGACTACTCTTCACCTACACAATTGTGACAATGTTAAAGTCATTGCTGTTTGCCATCGTTTGTCCATCTCTTCTACCACAGGGTGCATCTTTCACGTTCTGACGCCTACGCGCCCACTTATTCTCTCTGGGAACCAGACAGTAACTTTTGCCCCTTTTCATACCCATTACCCAATGCTAGAGGACCATATGGCCAGGACGGGCCTTGCTACAGTGCCTAACTATTGGGATAATCCAATGATTGTGTGCAGAGAAAACAGTGACGCTAGTGTCTTCCGGCTCTTGCCACCTTGTGAATTCTATGTATTTATTATTCCCTTTGAAATGGAAGGGGACACAACAGAGATACCTGGGGGTCTTCCATCTGCATATCAGAAAGCACTTGGTCAAAGAGAACAGAAGATACAAATCTGGCAGAAAACTGTGAAGGAGGCTCGTTTGACAAAGTGAGTGTTTTTTAGAAGTAATAGTTTATGTGAAACTCCATGGAAAAACAAATTAATCTGTACATTTTTATAGCTGTGCAAAAGTAATGAAAGATATATTGTATCTTTTATGAAGGCTTAGATTTCAGATCAGTATTCTAGGCACTGTTGGGTTGAGGGATGGGAGTGAGTGGATACTCAAGTATTGGACTCCCTTGTTTTAAGAAGCTTAAGTTTAGTTGGCAGATTTAAGAGTTATGTGAATCAAAGAAAACATATATATAATATGCCACATAATTTAAGACTATTCTAAGTACCTTCTAGGTACTAACTCATTTATTCTTAATAATAATTCACTATTAAAGATGAGAAAACTGAAGAACTGAGAGATTAGGTACTTTACCCAAAGTCACACAGGAGCCAGGATTCACACCTAGTCGGCATGGTTCCCGAGGTTCTTAAACGCCTCTGATGTCTTTATCATTTTCTTTCAACTATAGTCACACCATATCATGTCATAGTATATCATACAATACAATAATAACATTATAATAAAGTGATATAAAAATGGATGACCATTGAAAAAACATCCTTTTAAAGAAATTCTGTTGTTCGAATAAGCTTCTGATATTTAGGTGCTTAGATTTTATTACACATGTGAAAAACTTATACACGTATGCAGAGTATGGGATATGGTAAGCACTTGATAAATGTTAACTCTGAACCATAGTGTTTTCAAGTGGTGAGATCCATGGTGACGCTAGAAACAATAAAAATAGTCAATTTGACTTTGGGAATATAGGCAGACAGAAATCAGTTTGAAAACGGACTGCCAATAAGATCCATTTAAAAGTGCTTAGATTTTGTCATTTTCCTGCTCTGACCCCTCTAATGGCTTTTAATCATATTTGGAATACAATCTAAAATCTTTACCATACCTATCAGGCTCTCTTTTCCTCATTTGCTGCCATTCTCTTCCTCATTTACTCCCTCCCAGCATACAACAGTCTTCTTGCAATTACTTAGTCATTGCCATCTAGCCAAAGACTGCTGGGAACATATGTAGAACAAACGTGGATTGTAATGACTCATTGCAAGGAACAAGAGAACTGTGTTTTATCTCAGTGAAAGTTTGGGGATTTTGTCTCGTGTTAGGGGATTTGGGGGAGGGTTCTAGGAAGCAGGGCTATCTGGGACTGAGAGTAATTCTACGATTTGGTAGCTTCATAATTTTTATATCTAAGGCAGGAGGAAAGAAATGGAGCTAAAACTGTAATTGTAAGGAAGCAGCAGTCACTCAACCAGGAAAGGGAGATGTTTGGTCATTTTTGTGGTTTAGACCACAAATTTTTTTTTTTTCTGACGGGGGGCAGAGGGTGTCTGGAATGAGATATGATTATGGAGTGGTCTTGTTCTTGTTATGGACTGTCATAATCCTGGAGCGGCTTTGTCTTATGTTGGTATTCTGTGGAATTGCTTGCATTCAACAGAAGACCACCACAGCCAGGCCAGGTCCAGCTACACCAGGGCCTAGGATAGTGCTAAGCTAGCTCCTGGCTGTCAGGAGCTACCCTTTTCTGTCTTATTGTGCACATGTTAAATATGCTCCAACTTTAGAATCTTTGTCCTTTTTGTTTCTTCTGCTTGATATGTTCTTCCAGATCTTCATTTTGCTTACTCCTTCACTTCATTCAGACCTCTGCACAAATGTCATTTTAGAAAGTTCATCTCTGTCCATTCTTTTTCTAAAATAGCATTTCCAATATTCTCTATTCCTTTATACTGCTCTATTTTTCTCCAAGGCACTTATAACTGTTTAACTGTATGTCATATATTTATTTTATTTGTCTTTCCTGCTAGAATATATGGTCCACAGGGGCATGGACTACATAGATCCCAACATGAGTGGTCCCTCGGGTCGAGTAGTACCATCCAGCCTGAACAGAAGCTTTGTCTCTTCTCCTTTCTTTATACATTTATCCCCATCAATCAGAACACTACCCAGCATTCACTTGCTCCTCAGTAAATACTGACAATGAATAAGTCTTTACAAAGAGAGCATTGTATCTGACCAATCCTTTTTGGGTGGTGGAGGGTGGTCTAGTGTACTCTAAACAGAGAGAGAACAAAAGGATAACTAGAAATAATGAATGATTTAATTGTTATCCCATTAAAGTGTTATGTAATCACTTGGAATTAAATATAGATGAATTAGTGTTCTTATGTTCTTTCTGCTTTCACTTGTGATTTTAGGGACCAAAGGAAGCAGTTCCAGGTACTTGTGGAGAACAAGTTTTATGAATGGTTGATTAATACAGGACATCGCCAGCAGCTGGACAGCCTTGTCCCTCCTGCAGCAGGCTCCAAACAAGCAGCAGGATAGGGATCCTACATCAAAACACTGGTAGGCATTTATAATGTACACCACTTAAAACATTCTTTTGGGGAAATCTTCCAAGTGTAAAAAAAAAGCACAGAATATTATATTATTAAACATTGCCAAATGTTTTCTACCAGTATACACAGACCTTTACATACCCATATTTTTATTACCATATTTTATAGTGAAAAGACTAACCAAAATGGAACCTGTAGAATTTTGGGCAAATATAATAGCCAAGTTTTAACTTTTTTGCCTTTTGCCTGGTACAAGTTGTACTGTCCAAAGATAGTATAACTTTTCCCCACACATGGCTTAAAGTTTAATTTCCTCTTTCTAACACATCTTCGCTCTTTCCCATCCCTCCAAACCAGTTCATAAATTAGCTGATCTTTGTTGATTACACATAGGAGCAGTAATAACCAGAATTAATCCAAATGAAAATTTGATTACTAAACACTAGAGGATCATAGATTAAATAAAAGAGAATTAGGATACAAATAAATTTACTGGAAGTTATTTAATCCAAATATATGCTATTCTTTTCTTAATAGAAATTAGTTTACTTTGGTATTTTAAAACATGAACAATAGAAAAATGGACAAAGGTCATGATTAGATAGTTCACAGAAAAATATTTACAGACACAAAGATGATCACTTAAAGAAATGTAAGATGTTGCTTTTTATTTATCAGATTGGCAAGGATCAAAAACTGGTTGTACACAATACTAGCAAGACATTTCATTTGCCACTGTGAAAAGTATAAATGTATGCAACCCCTATGCAGGATATTTTGACAAAATTAAAAATACAAATATTATTTGATGTAGCAGCAATTTCACTTATTAGAATTTATCTTACAGATATACTTGTGTATGTAGAGATCTATTTAATTTTTAATTTTATTTTTTTAAATTGACAGGTAAAATTGTATGTATTTATTATGTACAACATGATGTTTTGTTTTTTAAGAGATGAGGTCATGCTATGTTTCCCAGACTGGCCTTGAACTCCTGGGCTCAAGTGATTGTCTCGCCTCAGCCTCCTGAGTAGCTGGGACTACAGGCCCATGCCACCAGGCCCAGCTGATGTTTTAAAATATATACATATTGTGGAATGGTTAAATCAAGCTAATTAACATATGTATTACCTCACATAGTTCTCATTTTTGTTGTGACAACATTTAAAATCTACTCTCAGCATTTTTCAAGAATACACTATATTATTGTTAATTATGTCACCATGTTGCACATTAAATCTCTTGAACTTATTCCTCCTATCTAATTGAAATTTTGTAACTTGTAAAGATCTGTTATAAAAAGATGTTTGTTGCAACATTGTTTGAAATAGGTGTAGACTGGAAACAACCCAAATACTTCTCAGTACAGACTGATGCCTAATGAACTGATTCATCCATACCATGGAATGCATCTTCAAAAATAATGAAGTTTATCTGTGTGTGCTGATACTGAGTGATCTCTAAGCTCAGGGGGAAAAGTAAAATGTTGCTTTGTGTGTGTGAAAATAGAGAGGGATTATCAGACATATTTATATACTAATTATATGCCTAAAATTTTTGAAAGGATATAAAGAAATTGTAAACAGTGTTTGTCTTTGAGGAATGAGATCGGGTATCTATCTAGGGTGGGAGAAAACTTACTCTTTGTTTTAAGATACAATCACATAATATGTGAATTAAAATTCACCTTTTTAAAGTGAAGAATTTAGTGGCTTTTAAATATATGCAAAGTTTGGGCAACCATAACCATTGATAAATCCAGAACATTTTTATCACCCCCAAACTAAAGTCCATTGGCAGTCACTCCCCATTCCTCCAGCCTTCTATATCTCCTCTTCCCCTCAGCCCCTGGCAACCACTAATCTACTGTATCTATTCTGGACATTTCATATAAATGGAATCATACAACATGCGGCCTTCTGTGTCTGGCTTCTTTCACTTTGCATGTTTTCAAGGTTCATCTATGTTATAGCATGTATCAGTACTTCATTCTTTTTCATGGCCAGATAATATTCTGTTGTGTGGATCTGCCACTTTGTTTATCTGTTCATCTGTTGATGGACATTTGGGTTGTTTCCACGTTTCAGCTATTCTGAGTAATGCTGCTGTGTACATTTGTGTACAAGTTTTTGTGTAGACATATGTTTTTATTTCTCATAGATATATATCAAATAGTGGAATTGCAAGGACCTATGTCTCACTTTTTAAGGAACTGGTTTTCCAAAGTTGTGAAAATGTGTTCTTTATTATTTATTTTACATACTGTTTACATTTTTAAAGTATGTATTATTTTTTTAAAAAAAAATTTTTACAACATTTAGTTAATACATGGTGAGATTGAGAATTAGAAATCTCATGGGGATTATACAAAGGAAATGGTAAAAATTTTACTTTAAGCCTGCCAATATTTTAAGTCTATGTATGAATTTCTTCTATTATGAACTTATGTGACACCTAGAGAAAAGGAATATAATTAACTTAAACTATCATCTGACCTTGATAATTTATGTGATTTTGTAAATGCATGGTTCTTTTTCTTATTATTTTCTTGAAGGCAATAGAAAATTGTTACTAATTTTTCTCTTATTGTCTTCAGGGCACTGTGGAAGCACGAGGATGAATAGAGGATGGTGCTCATCTTGAAACTAAATTGGGAAGGCACTCTTGCTGCTTCAGAGATGTTGGGGCTTTTTCTTCCTATTTAAGACTTTTTGATTTTCCTTCCATTCATTTATTACTGTTTAGGTTGAATTTTAGCTAAACTTCTGACTTTCATATAAGCATATTGTTTATAGAATATCAGAAGACTCATGTTTATGCCAAAATGAAAAAGTTGATGAAAGCAGTCTTGTATATATGTTAATATTAAAGTGATTGAATATAGATTTGCAAGTCTACTGCCTATTTTAATTTGTATGATGAAAGGATTTCACCCTTTCTAGAGTTAAATAAGAGTTTTATAGTTATTTGTAACTATTTAAAAGGAAATTGCTACTTCTTTTAAAAAATAGAATGAAAGTATGATTTATTGGTATATAAATATGGTAGAAAGTTTTATATGAAGATATTTTAGTCCTTAAAGTATGAAACTTAATGAAATTGTGTAAAAATCTTTATTTTTCATTTTATGTTTTAAATTTTCAATAAACTAAAGAATAATTTTTTCCTTTTGAAAAAAGATAAAGTTTTAATTTTAGAAAAGGTTTCCAGTGTCATTGTGTGACATATCAAAGTAAAATTTACATTTGATTGGGAAAGCCCTGTTCTTGAAGATAAAGGAAAACAATGATCAAATTAGTGAATGAATCAGATCACTGATAAACATTGTTTCATATGCTCACTGGCCATTTAATTAGTAATTATATCAAAAAGGGCTTGTTTTCATATTTCTAAAGTAAAAATTTCCAGAATGTTAATTCTAATTGAAGTTTTCATAGTTTTTATTTTAAGGTGAAATTCAAGCAAGTAGAGCATTACCAAATAAACACTGGTATAACAGAAGTGTATTTTGGAAATTGCTATTTGTTAATGAAATTAATGGTATTAATCAGATACTTTCTTTAAATTTTATAAAATTCAGAAAACTAAGCCTATAGTTTAATACTCTGTTTCTCATTAATCATCTTATCAAGGCAAATTTGCCATTTTCTGAATTGACCATAATACATCTGGGAGGCATCCCATTTATAAAAATATTTGTGGAATAGCTTTGTTAATAGAAAGATGAGGAAGTCAGACTTTTGAGAAGAATACACTTGACCAGGAAAATTAAAATGGAGAAGAGTTGACTTGTTGTTTCTTTGAGTTTACATAGGATGTAATCTCTTTCCTAAAGTCAGAGGTGTATTAATGACCAAAAAACACTCTCCGAACATGTCCCAATATAATATGGGCAGAGAAACACCTAGTGGGTGGCAAGTTGGACTTAGCTAAACCTTTGCAAATTCAGGAGTCCCATGGTAGTTTTCTGGCTCTCTCTTGTGGTTAGAACTCTTTCTTTTTAAATTTGTGTTTGAAAGAATTTCAAACTTAAGGAACAGTTGCAAGAATTGGTCAGTGGACTCCCACATATCCTTTGTCTACATTCACCAGTTGTTAACATTTTGCCATATTGACTTTACCACTCTTTATATAATAGTGTTGTTTTATTTTTGCTCAACAATTTAAGTGTAGGTTGCAGACACCTTCACTCCTAAGTATGTTACCATGTATCTCCTAAAAACAAAGACATTCTCTTACCTAGTCGTACTGAAGGATCAAATTCAAGAAGCTAACCTTTGGCAAAATACTATATACAGTCCACATTAAGATTTTTTTTTCTAGTTGTCCCAACAATGTCCTTTGTAGCGACTTTTCCCCACAAACACAAGATCATGCATTGTCTTTAGTTGTCATGTAAGTTCTTTTGCCTTTGGAACATGTCACTTCTGTTCAGAAACAGAGGATGGTCTTTGGACTTTTATTTCCTATAGGCTTTGTTGAAGGAAAAAAGACATTAGGAATTTCAAAGAGGCTGCTTGCTAAGAAAAAAAAAAAAAGCCCAAATTGCCCAGGGAAGAAGGACTTTTTGTTTTTAATTTTTAAAACTTTGGCTGGGTTTTGGTGTCTTGACTCAGCAAAGTCTATAATGCAGCAGGGCTTGGTAAGCATTAAAGGGGATACTGAAGCTTTCTTTTATTTCATAATCCCAATCGGTTTTTTCTAGAAACCATCAATAGCCTCTAAATGACTGACTCAATTTTTGGATTCTATTCTCATGACTAAGCAACTGTTTGATTTGAAACCAGCCCAGTATAAATGTCACTGTGCCTCTAACTCTCTGTAGCTATTCCTGAATTTCTTTCAGCACTGGGGAAACCAACCTATGCACCAAATATGTCTAAAACTGGAACCAAGGTAAGTAAATGGTCATACTGATTTTTAGCCTACCCACTTTTCACCTAATGATACACTGAAAGGAACACAGGAAAAAGTTTTGGCTTCTTTGCCTGGAGGTGAGTATCATAATTGGGATTGGCTGAGAAGATTAAGAAATGTTTGTTATATTTTCAACGCTAACAGAATTACCAAACATTTTATTAAGGATTATCTTTCTGCATTCTAGCAACTAATATTCTATGAATCACCACAGGAGTAAGACATGCTGATGAAGATTATATGGAGTAGAAAACTTTTAGTAGTAAATTAAAAATATGTTTTGTGAAATTTAGCCTCAACCATTAATGTTCTAAATGGCCAAGGTGGATGGGCCAATCAAGTGAATAAAATCCTACATACCTCCTTCATTCAAGCAGTTATTCTTACCCTTTCCCTAAATAAAGTGCTCCTTTACATTAGGAAAATTGCCTCTAAAATATTTGACTGGGCTGGAAATTGATCTCTCAGAGCTTTGGGATTGAGGGAACATGCCTTCTTTTTAGCTCTTCCACTGACCAGATGTAAGGCACAGCTGGTGCCTGGTTTTTCCTCCAATTTTTTACTCTGAAAATTTTCAAACCCATGGAATCCTGAAAGAATAAGAAATACTGAATGAATACTTGTATATCCTTCACTCCGGTCATTAACATTTTGCCATATTTGGTCTCTCTGTGCCTCTGTCTCCTTTTTACTAAACCATTTGAAAATAAGTAGCAGACTTTCCTATACTTTTGCCTTAAATATTTAGGCATGTACCTCCTAAAAAAACAAGGATATTCCCCTGTATAAACATTGTATCATTATCATGTCCTCAAGATTTATAACTACAATACCTAATATTGAAACCATATTTAAATCTCCCCCAATTGCCCCCAGAAATGTGCTTTGTGGCTGGTTTTTCCCTTAATGTAGGTCCAATCAAATATCGTGTATTGCATCTGGCTGTCGTGTCTCCTTAGCCTCTTTATTTTTTCAGCCTGTGTAATCTAGAACAGTCCCCCTACCTTTTTGTTGTTGTTATTGTTTATTATATTGACATTTTAAAAAATCTAGGCCAGGTATCTTTTAGAAAGTCTTGCAATATAGATTTCTCCAATTATTTCTTCATGTTTGGATTCAGACTAAACATCTTTGGCAAGAAAGCTACTTAGGCAATGTTGTGTACTTCCCATTGTTTCATATCAGAAGGTACCTATTAACTTGTTCCATAATTGATTAGTGCCTGATTTTTTTCCCACTGGAAAATAGAACTAATAATCATGCTTGTCATCCAGAAAGTTTGGGGAGATAACTAAGTATTGTTAGTGCTCTGAGGTTCTTGAAAATATGCCATGCAAATCCCACTAAAAAAGAATTTCAGGTCCTTAGAGGGATATCCACGTGCCTTGAGGGAAGACTGTTACATAACTGTCTTAGACAGATGAAAATATCTCTCGATGTTATTAAAGATTTCCAGAGTAGCAATAGTGTACTATCTTATTTATAGCTGAGTTGTTCATTTAGTTAAATAACTTTTGCTTGCTAGGCCAAAGGATACAGTAAATTATTTTTTACTCTTTCTCATTGCTTAGCTCTTTCCCACTATCTTGCTAGCAGATTAATCAGAGGAGTTATGGGCTTGGTAGCAGGAATGGAGTTTTACTAAGTATGTTTTTGTTATCTCTGGGATACTTAAGACGTTTTTCTTTCTGCTGCATTGGATTAGTAGGCTATTTTTCAAAAATACAAACTTGAAAATGATAGAAATTTTGTAATAATTTCTAGGAAAACCTTCTGTACATTTCTAAGCCTTTTCTACAAATTTTTTTGCCCAAGGGCCAAAACCTCTTAGCTGACAATAGTGTGGATTTCATGGTTCTTCTACAAATAGAAATTGAGCATAGCTAGGTGCAACATTCTCTGGCTCTGAGACTTGGAAAGTCTCCCACTGAAAGGAGACCACGGTCCTGGAGCTCAGTAATGATTCCATGGCAACAGGACAAGTGCTTTGTTTCAACCTTGGGATGGTTGGCTCATCTGCTGGGAGGGTGAACATCCGATGAGCTCATTGAGCGTGGTGTATATTTCCACTTCTCAGACATTGATACCAGTCAAAAAATGTGCAGAGGAAAGTAAGCGTGAGAAACCATGAAGTAAAATAGATAATATTAACCTCACTTCCCATAGCATATCTCTTGCAATGCCTCCTTTTTGGTGAATTGCCAAAAAAACAAACGCGGATTGAGCATATGAATTAAGGAGTTTAGAATCTAGCCATTCTTAGAGAAGTTACTTGATTTTCCTAAAGATCTCTCCACAGGTCATGGGAAAAGCCCCTGGGGCTCAGGATCAGTCTTGTTCAGTGTCTAAGAGAGCAAGTGCTGCCATGTTAAACAGAGCTAGCTGTGCAGGTAGGAAGACAGCAAAAGAGAATGAAGTAACCACAGATTACTAACCAGGAGTTTTGCTCTGCAGTCACCGGCTTGCTTGCAACTAACTGGTAACTAGCTAGTGACATTAGGCAAGTCAATTCTTAATCTGTAACAACTGTCGCAAAAGCTTATTGGCAATTATGAGTCAGGTATTAAACTAAGTACTTTATCAATATTATGCCATTGGACCCTCAGAACATCCCTCTACAATAGATACTATTATACCATTTTGCAAATGAAGAGCTTTAGAGAAAGGTTCAATGCCCTGTCCAAGGTCACATAGCTAGTAAGCAGTAGTGCTGGGATTTTTTTTTTCTTCATCTGTAAACTGAGGTGCCAGGTATCTAAATCTGTGCTATGTCCTTTCCTTCATTCCCTACGTGTAATTAGTCACCAAATTCTAAATTCACATGGCAGTTGTCCTTCAATGGCCCTCATCATCTCACGCCTGGCCCATAGCAGCTATCTATTTCCAGGCACAGATTGCTATGTACAGCTCTCAAATAATCACCAGAGGGATTCTAGCATGGCTCCTGTTGTCATTTTTTCTGGGTTTATTTTCTAATACTTCACATATTCAAAATGTATTAGGCTTAACAAACTATTGTCCCTGTAACGGACCATGTTCTTTCACTTCTTTAATCTTTTGAACAGACTTGTCTTTTTCTTTGCTTCTGGAAAATACCCACTTATCCTTCAATCCTTAGCTCAAGATCATCTCAAGATTCTACCTGGCTCTACTTTCGTCTGAAATGACTCACATGATTTTCTACTTTTAAATCCATGAAGCAAATTAGCCACAAGGGGGCAGCATAATGCTAGGGAATTAACTGCTCAAAGCATGCCATCGGTAGTTTCAGTTTAAATTATAACCTAACATTGATCTTAGATTGTGGAATTATTGAGCAACAAGGAATAAACTCTGCAGTCCATTTGTGGTTTTTATAGTGCTTTTCAGAAAATGCTTTGTGAATCCTTAGGAGTTCCTGGGGAACTCAATTCCCTATTTCAACCTATTGAGTTGTTTTACAGCCAGGGGTTCCCATCTACTCTAGTCCTTGCATTTGACAAAATGGGAAGCTGAAGCCCAGAGAGGCGACTTGACTAAGGTTGTAAGGCTGATTGTGGAGAGGTAGCTCTAGAGCCCAGGCTTCTTATCACTGGTTTCCCATGGCTGCCGTCAGAGACTTAACCCAGGCATTGTGGTAGAAACTTGGCGAGAGTGTGAAGCAAAGGGCATTCCTGACTGGGCACTATGGCTCACACCTGTAATCCCAGCACTTTGGAAGGCAGAGGCAAGAGGATCGCTTGAGGCCAGGAGTTTGAGACCAGCCTGGGCAACATAGCGAGACCTCGTCTCTACAAAAAACTTTAAAAATTAGCTGGACATGGTGGTACACACCTGTAGTTCCAGGTACTCAGAAGGGTAAGGCAGGAGGCCCACTTGAGCCCAGGAGTTCAAGGTTGCCGTGAGCTATGATGATGCCGCTGCATTCCAGCCTGGGCGACAGAGCAAGACCCTGTATCGAAAAACAAAACAAAAAGAGCATTCTTGCCTTTGTTACTTTGCAACTACTCTGTTGGCAATAAGCTGATAATACAGAACATAGTATGTACATTTGCATGTGTATATGCTCTATATCCATCCAAAATATTCTTTCCAAAGCTAAGGTTTATGTTGTATTTTTCACTATATATCACCTATCATGAATTTCTGCATTTGGAACTCACTCATCTTCATCAAACATTTATTGAGGGCTTGTCAAGTGCTGGGCACAGGGGATCATAGCTGAAGAAAGGCTTGGTCCTTGCCCTTGGAAGAAATCTAGCAGGAGTCTAGTGGGAGGGATAGCCATACAAATGGGTAATTTATAATACAAGTACAGAGAGCTGTGGGGACATAAAGAAAGACTTGAGCCTGAAACTGTTGGCTTATATTAGAGCACTCTTCTGTTTTGCTTCATAGTAAGCCTTCAGAAAATACTCATTCCTAATGTTGACAACTACAGTTGTCTGCCAGAAAGCATTTTTTGTGAGGTGAGGTAGAACTACATGTTTTCTTCTCAAAATTGAGGAGAAAGGAATTTCTAAAGGAGGGCAATATGTTCTTAATTTTTATTTCATCTGTGAATAAAGCTACCTAATGCCTCAGTTTTCTTTGTTTGCCTGTACTTCAGATCACTTTCTATGAAGACAAAAATTTTCAGGGCCGCCGCTATGACTGTGATTGCGACTGTGCAGATTTCCACACTTACCTGAGTCGCTGCAACTCCATTAGAGTGGAAGGAGGCACCTGGGCTGTGTACGAAAGGCCCAACTTTGCTGGATACATGTACATCTTACCTCAGGGAGAGTACCCTGAATACCAGCGCTGGATGGGCCTCAACGACCGCCTCAGCTCCTGCAGGGCTGTTCATCTGGTGCGTCTGCCGCCTTGCTCCTGGTCTCTCTCTCCCGCCCTCCCTCCCTGGCTCCCTTTCTTTCTCTCTCTCCCTCTCTCTCTGTCTCTTTCTTGCTTTTATGTGAAAGTTTTCTGGAGGTTTTTCTACGTCTTAATGTGTGGCTGTCTTTTGTTGGCTGCTGACACTTAAACAACATCTTAGATCAGTTCATCACAGGACTGAATACACTAATTATTTTCATGGCACTTCCTCTGCCTCTTGAGTATTTTGAGGAGATAATTTTTTCTTATTAAAAGTCAGCTGTTTAGCACTATTCACAAGAGCAAAGATTTGGAATCAGCCTAAGTGTCCATCAATGGATGAGTGGATAAAAAAAATTGTGGTACATATACGCAATGGAAAATTATATAACCGTAAAAATGAAATCCTGCCATTTGCAACAACATGGATGGAACTGGAGAACATTATGTTAAGTGCAATAAGCCAAGCACAGAAAGACAAATCTCATATGTTCTCACTTATATGTGGGAGCTAAATATTAAAACAATTGATCTCATGGAGACAATAGAATGACAGTTACCAGAGGCTGGGAAGGATAGTGGGGATAGGGCGAGTAAGTGGGGATGGTCAGTGGGTGCAAAAATATAGTTAGATAGAATGAACAATATTTGATAGCACAACGTGACTATAATCAACAATAAGTTAGGGTCTACTTAAAATAGCTAAAAGAGGGGATTGGAATGTTCCTAACATAAAGAAATGATAAATGCTCAAGGAGATGTATATCCCAATTCCCCTGATTTGATTAATACACATTGTATGCCTGTATCAAAACAGCACATGTACCCTATAAAGGTATACAACTATTTTGTTCCCATAATAATTAAAAATAAAAAGAAAGCTATTTCAGTCAGTACACAGTGGAAATGGAAGTTTAAATCATCTAGCTTTCAAGGTAGTAGATTTGGAACGGTACTGTTCTCTAAGTTCTTAACCTGCTGGTGATTTCCGTAATGGTTGCTGTTTGTGTGTTTTTCAGCCCAGCGGAGGCCAGTATAAGATTCAAATCTTTGAGAAAGCGGATTTTAGCGGTCAGATGTATGAAACCACTGAAGATTGCCCATCCATCATGGAGCAATTTCACATGCGAGAGATCCACTCCTGTAAGGTGCTGGAGGGTGTCTGGATTTTCTATGAGCTACCCAACTACCGTGGCAGGCAGTACCTCCTGGAGAAGAAGGAGTACAGGAAGCCCATCGATTGGAGTGCAGCTTCCCCAGCTGTCCAGTCTTTCCGCCGCGTTGTGGAGTAATGATGTGAATGAGGCCATAGGCTTCTTCCTGGGGCCCAAATGCTGGCTGGCCTTTTGGTCCAAATAGGCATCATAAATAAAACAGTTGGCATGCATCCCACTGCTGACTATAACGCCTCTCCTTAAATGCTTTTAGGGACCAGCAATGTAGTGCCCGCCACTGTGGGCAGTCACACAAAGCAACTCATCCATCAGATTACCAGTCTAGATCTTTGTGCCAAACAAAGTGAGATCACATTAAAAGGTTAGAAAATCATACTGCCATGTGGTGGTTCTTTTTGCTTATGTTTTGCATTAATTCAACAGGCACAGTAATAATTGTTGTCATTTATTGAGTGCCTACATTATTCCATTTTCTCTTCACAACACTGTGAGAGGTAGTTTACCTGCATTTTACAAATAAAGAAACTGAGGCAGTGAAATTAAAAACTTGCCCAAATTTACCAGCTGGTGAATGGAGGAGCCAGGATTTGGTCTAGGATATTTCTGTTCCCAAAGCCATTGTTCTTGTCTCCTTATTTCCAGCATATTCATTCAACACATATTGGCTGGAGTTCTCTGCACGTAATGTAAGTACAAGACCCAGAAAAAATGTAAAAGGTGGGAAGGCCGTGTCCCCCCGAAGGTCTGATTGAGGAGACAGAATTCCTATCAAGAATGATCTGTGAAAACAGGGTTACTATTTGAAAATAGCAATGCCATAAGTCACCTGAAGTCCCTTGTTTAAGATCCAGAGACTCTCTGGAAGGAAGAAATGGAAAGCCATTTGCAGAGCTGCAGAGAGAGCTCTGGATATTGCCACCCTACCGTGTTCCTCTTATCTCCAAAATGAGAGAGTTGAACCAAATTCTTTCTGGAGTCCCATCAAGCACAAACGTTCTAATTCCCCAGAGACTAGTAGGAAGACACTGAAAGACTAGCAGATTACCCAAGACTATTGACACTTAGTTTTAGAGGCACAGTTTCTGGAAGTGACCTCAGAGATCTGCCACTCGTTTTCCACTGAAGAAACTGAAGCTGTGGGAACAGAGTGAGTTTGTATCAGTCTCTTCTCTCATATCAACTGCTTGCCACGTTCCTTGGTGAGTCGGTCACAATCTGTTCAAAACAACCAGAAAAGCAGTTCTGGCAGTAGGATGGGAAAACAAGAAGTGTTAGGATGACTAACCACAGTTTCAGAGAAGTAGAAAATGGCTTTAGACAGATAAAAGCAGAATTATCATTTTGGGGTGTAACATGCCTAATCCAGGAAGACATCGCCACCATTCTCCCCAGCTACAGACACACCAATCAACTTTTTGCTTAAAAGGAATTTTACTAGCAATTGATATTAGAAATCAAAACCACTTTATGTCCTTATCTATCAATCAATCTCAGCTCTTTTGGTAGAACATTCTGCTATCAGAACAAGAAGCTGGTGTCCCACCCATCAACCACACCCAGATCACCACCTGATAATTCAGAGTCATCTCCCTCTACCTTTTGTTTTTTTTGTTATTCTGAAATAGGGGATCTCAAGAAAAAAAGGCAAGGATATCCTTAAACCGTTTTATCCCTGTTTCCATCTCAAGCATTCCTCTGAGAGAAGTCTGAATATTTCCCAAATATAGAGCCCACTGTCTCAAAACGCAACATGAAGGGCTTCCATTTAAAGCCTCCAGGGTAGGGTTGCCAGATTAAGTACAGGACAGTATTAGTAAATCCCAAATATTGGGATATAAATACAAATACGGTATAAGTATATTCCAAGTCTTGCATGGGACATACTTATACTAAGAAATTATCATTTGTCTGAAATTAAAATTTAACTGTATCTTGTATTTTTATTTGCTAAATCTGGCAACCTTACTTCAAGGTCAAAGCAACACAGGAGTGACATGGAGCTAAGAGCGCAGGGAGTGGTGCAGGAAACAAGGGCACATGCCCCACAGAAGGCATTTAAATACATTTTCTGAAAATCACTGCAAGCCAACAAAATATGTCTGCATCTGAATCTGGCCCGTGGACCACCAGTTTCCAATCTTGGCTTGTAGGGCAGTTCTGAATATCATAAATTGTTCTTTGCATTGAGCCAAAATCTGTCCCCTGAACCTTTCAACCTGCAGTCCTCATTCTGCTTTCCATCTAGTTCTTCATCCACAAGATAGCTCTTCTGACATTTACAGATCACCCTGTTTGCCTCCATGCTGGCATTTTTCTTTCTTTCTCTCTCTCTCTTTCTTTCTTTCTTTTTTTTTTTTTTGAGACAGAGTCTCACTCTGTTGCCCAGGCTAGAGTGCTGTGGCATCAACCTAGCTCACAGCAACCTCAAACTCCTGGACTCAAGCAATCCTCCTGCCTCAGCCTCCCGAGTAGCTGGGACCACAGGCAGGTGCCACCATGCCCGGCTAATTTTTTCTATATATATTTTTAGTTGGCCAGATAATTTCTTTCTATTTTTAGTAAAGACGGGGTCTCGCTCTTGCTCAGGCTGGTCCCGAACTCCTGAGCTCAAACGATCCTCCCCCCTCAGCCTCCAGAGTGCTAGGATTACCACGCTGGCATTTCTACACTGAACGACTCCTGTTCCTTCCATCATTTCTGTCTTGACGTGTTGGCTCCCAGAATCCTCACCATGCTGGTGCGCGTCTCCTGTGCTGATTGCAGTTTATCTCTTCCCCACCAACGTAGCTAGAATCTGACCAGTGCAGACTACATCTGGAGGATGATGTGCAGTCCTTTCATCTTCCTTTCTCTGATTTAGACTGTTCTTGACTAAGCCCAGCTTGCCTTGTGTTCTTCTACCATCCTTGGTGTGGATCGACTGGCCGCCTTTTCCTAAGAACCGGCACTGCAGCTGAAGGGCTAGAGAGTTCCCTGCCTCTCCGGGGAATTAGACAGAAGTGGATTCAAATGCTGCCACTTTCACATGTCAGCTCCACATCACATAGTCCTACATGTATAACCTCAATTTCCTTATCTGTAAAACTAAGCACATATTTTGCGGGCATTAAAATAAGATAATGTATGAAAAATACATAGCATCTACAGTCAATTCTCATTATTTTCCATAGTTATATTCTATAAGGACACCACAAACACTGAATAGCAAATATTCAACTATTGCTCGTAGAGAAAATATAGAGTTAGGTTTCTGTGAGCCTCTGGTCACAACATTTTTGTCTACTGATCAATACATAACCTTTTTTCATGTATTTTTCTGTTTAAAGACATTTTAATATATATTGTTGATTCATTAACATGGAACTCATGGCCAACATCACTGTAACACATGTCTGAAGAAAGATTATCCAGCACATTTTCTCAGTAAGGCACATCACTGCCTTCTTACGCTTAGGAATACTAGACAGCCCTACAGCACTATCTTTAGGGGCTGTTTTAAACAGTGAAATTACCTACCAAAAGTGCAACAATACAGAAAACATGGCACTAAATAAACTGCGAAAAAGACACTTGTTTACAATACGAGAGCTGAAACAAGAAAGCAAAACATTTGTTTGATCTCGTCTGGGAACATACATTAGACAACTCGAGTTTTTTACTGCTCTGCTTATATCCATGAATGACCATAAAAGCACCACCAGTAGTGATTTTGGGATTACAAATAAATTGTAGTGAGTGAATGAATTCACACATATGGAATCTATGAAATAATGTGAATCAGCTGTACCTTACCACCATGGTTAGCATATTAGTACCATTTCCTTGTATTAAGTACTTCTATTACCAAATTGTTTGACTTTTTTGGTTTTATTTTTTTACTTGCTTAATGTTTTTATACCTCTTTCTGTCCCCCAGTTGTTTTCAGTAAAGCATCTCTCCATTTTTGGCAGATGCTTCACAGTTGGGAAAAAATACATCAGAATGATCCAAGCCTTCCTACTACCTTAAAAAAGAGCTGTATTTTTATTGTCTTAGGACTTTGGCTTTCTCTTAGTTCTCCTGTGAGCCTCTCCCCCAGTTCTAACTCCCAGCAGTTTCCAAGGCCAGGAGGGTTGTCCCCAGAGTTCACACTAATCTCCCTTGTTTTCTAATTTCTACCTCGTCCCTTTTATCTGGGGTGTCTCAGGGGACAGAGGGCAGCTAATCACCAAGCTCTTCTTCCAGCTCTTTGGTTGACCAGCTTCCGGCACACACAGGAGAGAAGGGTCCCTCGTGGATGGGACTTCATTGCCAGAGAAACCTCTCCGCCCACAGACACCTCCCATGGTTACCTCTTTACTCAAGCCTCAAACTTCAAAGTCAGGCAATTTCAGAACCAGAGGGGCTGGGGGCTTTTCCATAGGCCATAATCATGACTTAGTGAGAGGGGGCTTACTGGCCCCAGGAACTGGGGCTCAGAGAGGTTGACCAACTTGACTAAGGTCACTGGTCCCAAAGCTCTTATTCTGTCCACTGTACCATGCAGCTTCTGCGTCTCAGCCTTTGAGGGACAGAACGACAGTAACTTGTCAGTTATAGCATGAGCTATTTCTTTTTAAATAGCTTTATTGAGATTTTATCCACATGTCATACTGTCCACCTGTTTGTAGTGTACAACTCAATGGTTTTTAGTATATTCACAGTTATGTGCAACCATTACCACACGTGATGTTAGAACATTTTTATCACCTCAAAAAGAAACCCAGTACCCTGTAGGGATCACTGCCTTATCTATCTCCCCATCACCCGAGTCCTGAGCAGCCACTAGTCTACTTTCTGTATGTCTATATTTGCCTATTCTGGAAGTTTCGTGTAAATGAAATCATAAAATATGTGATCTTTTTGTGACTGGCTTCTTTCATGTAGCAAAATGTTTTCAAGGTTCATGCATGTTGTAGCATGTGTTGTTACTTCATTCCTTTTTATGACCAAATGGTATTCCATTATATGGAAATTGCACATTTCTATAAAATATTTACCCATTCTTCAGATGATGGACATTTGAGTTATTTCTACCTTTTGGCTATTCTGAATAACACTGCAATAAACATTTGTGTGTACATTTTTATGTGGACATACATTTTCATTTTTCTTGGATGTACACCTAGAAGTACAATTGCTGGGTACACAAGTTATTTCTTTTTAAATGCTGGTGGCATGTGGGGTCTTGAAGCCACACAGACCTAGGCTGAATTCTCGCTCTCCTACTTTCTAGTTGTAGGATTTGGGGCAAACACACCTCCCTCGGTCTTAGCTTTCTCATATGTAAAATAGAGGTAGTTATACCTACTTCCCAGCATCAGATGAAGTAATAAGGGAAACATTCTTAGTCCAGCGAATGACCCACAGGAGCAGGTACTGAACAGAGGCAGTTATTCTAAAATCCTCCAAATATGGACTTCCTGAAGGAGGAGGCATATGAGGAGTTCTTAATGGTAAACAGATTGGGAACCAGTGGGCTGGTGGTCTCTTTAGCCCCTCCCTGCCTTAATGATCAATGACTGACTTTATGAGATCCTTTCTGAGAGCAGGTGGAGGGGAGGAGGCTGGGGAGGGGTGGCAGTGGTGGGGACAGGACAGCAGTGAGCTCCGTGCAGCTGAGCAGGTAGCTGCAGGCACAGAAAGGGGAAGTTAGGCCGCCCCCTCTGCTTCTGCCAGACCTGCGCTGCCCCCTTGCTTTTCTCTTATCTCAACTAAATGATCTCATTTCCTTTCACTCTGGTCTCCTTTCCCCAGCACCAGTGTGTCCCTTTGTGAGTCAGCAACCATGGGTCTCAGCACCCTGGTTGGGTGGTTCTGGAATTGATTAGCTTTCAGGAGAGATCCCGCCAGCATTTTGCCTCTTGGGAGCACAACAGGCAGAGATTTGTTCCTTTTGTTCACGCTCTACCCTCCTGAATAGGCCGCATTAGCCTGTGCATTGAACTGTGGGGCCGGAACAATGGCGGGGCCTGGCTGCAGTGCTGACCTCCGTGATTTCTCAGTACACACTGGACGGTTGGCCTGAGCTCACAGGAAGCCTGCTGACCCCGGCCAGGCTAATACTCCAAGACCCAGCAGTCAGGACAGAAAGACAAGCCTTGTGACTGCATTTCTGTGAGCAGCAGAAGGGGGAAGGAAGAAGGAGAGTGGAACACAGCTGCCTACAAGTTGGTTGTAAAGTGGAACCACTAACAAGCCTCTGGGGACTCCCTAAAGGCCAGGGGTCCTGGCAGTCGTGAGTGAGCCACATTTTCCTGCCAGCTCCTGGTGTCTTCCAACCACCTAGCAGCAGCCCCCATGTGCACATGCTATTCCAGAGTTTCTAAAGCTCCTCGCCATGTAATACCTCATTCGACCCTCACCGTAGTTGTGGGAGAGAGGGAAGATGGTTATCATTATTCCCGTTTTACATACGAATAGACAGAATCACAGAAAGGCTCTGTGACTTTAGGGTGGATTTCAGAAATTCTAGGCTCTCATAGTCAAGAGCAGCCCTTTGGTGTGACAGGTGTTCATGCCAAAAGTCTTCCCCGTGACATGACAGTTTTAAGAAAGCCATTTCCCTCATTTTTGTCACAAGTCTAAGGCACACTTTCAGTGAGAGTGGCCCCTGTGATTTCAAGTAATGTTAGTGAAACACAAGCGGGAACTGGAGTGCTGGGGCGGGGGCGTGTGTGAGCGTCTGTGAAGACATTTCCGAAAGACAAACGAAACTCGTTTACCATCGCTCTGTTGATCGCCGACCCCTCTGCCCTCTGTTTCTCTGGTGTCCGGAGGGCCCTGCCGGAATGAAAAGACACACGGCCGGTGTGTCGAGCAAGGTGGAGGCCTGACCCTTCAGGTGTGTTCCTTTTAAGCAAACTGAATCCTTGGAAAACTTCAAATTTGCGAAACAAGTAAATTGCGGAAGAAATATTCTCTTTAATATGACTATGGGACTCTTAAAATTTTCAAACAAAAATTCAGTTTTCACAGAATGTTTGTTGTCAAAGAGTTGTGTGTTAAATGAGAGAAAAATCTATAGGATGTTAAAAGTTGACATAGGCCCGGACTTGTCCAGGCAGACTCTCCCAGTCTGTGACTTTCTCATACTGTCCTCGAGGCCTGGAAAGAGGAGCCCTTCCCCGCCTGGGGGCCCATACTTGCAAGGATCCCACACATCACAAACTCCACGGTACGCAACAGATCCCATATTCTGTCTTTCCTGTGTAAATCTCTCTCTCCGTCTCTCTGGTTAGGTAACCAGCTGAATGAAGGGAAATTATAGGAAAGGGCAAGGGCTGAATGGCCCCCTAGACTAAGGGATGTGGATCTGAATGCTCAAGTCGGGAGGTGGGGGGAGGGAGAAAAATCACAGCCTCTGCCCTGGGAAACCAGAGAAAGGGGGTCTGACTGGTTTACTTACTGGGTTAGCTTTCCTAAGGTATCATATATTATATAAACTATACAATTCACCCTTTTTTAAATGTTTGGTTTGATGACTTTTGACAAATGTATACAGTTGGGTGACCACTGACACAATCAAAATATAGAACATCTTCATCACCAAAGTTCTTCATGTCCCTTTGTAGTTCGTCTGCCCCTGCCCCCTGCCCCATTTCCTGCTCTGGGACCACTGATCTGTCTCCTCTCCCTAAAGCTTGCCTTTTCCAGAACGTCATGTAGGTGGGGTCACGCCGTATGTAGCCCTCTGTGCCGGGCTTCTTTCACTTAGGGGGACGCTCTTGAGAGACATCTATGTTGTTGCATATATAGTCGTTTGTTACACTGAGGATTATCCTATTGTATGGATGCGCCCTATTATGTTTTACTATTTACCAGTTGGACCACATTGGGTTGTTTCCAGAAAGCCTGCTTTTGTTTATAGCTACTTCAAATCACCCAAAGTGGGTGTCTTACCAGCCAGCTTCCCCAAGATGACTGTGCTCTTTCCCATCTCTCTACGAGGGTGATGTAGTTTGGGGACGTACCTAGAACTGCCTGGAAATCCTGAGTTGGCAAAATGACCTGTGGAGAGTGAAACCTGCCTGCCTTTGCTCCCTGAGGATCTTGAGTATGTCATCCCTGTCCTGGGTTCAGAGGGTCATCAGCCGGGAGTCCTGGGCCCAGGTCCAGCTTCTGTCCCATCCTGCTCCAGCACATCTGAGCTAGCCCCCACCCCCAGGTTCACAGGTGGCGGGGCTGGCCTCAGGAGAGCTTGGGTGCTTTATCCTCTGGGTGGCAAGGCTGATCCTGGGAATGGGTGATGCAGGCTGGCAGTGGGAATTTATAGTTTAATTCATAGTTTCCAAATATTTAGACATGTGGTATGTGGGCCTCCGTTTGCACCCTTGTTCCAGGCCTGCAAATGGTGACGAAGGCCTGCTCCTAGTGTAACTGGGGACAGCATCTGAGAGTTCTCTCCTGCACTCCCGTGAGCAAGTTACTCCTTCAGGCATCAGTGGCCCTCCGGTGGTTCAGAGGAATAAATTCTGTATCTAGAAGTACCTGCTTTGCTCCAAGGATCTAGCTTCTGTGCTGGGAACATCTTACCTCATTATTCCATCTGGTCCCCTGACTGACAGCAGCTGTCAGGACAGGAGAAAACAATCCATGCTTGGCAGTCCTTCTCTGTGTCCCCGTCAACTCCCTCACCCACTCTCAACAGCAGCTGTTTCCTCCTCACTCTCCCCAACCGCCCCAGCACATGGCCTGGTCTCTACGATACCTCCAGCTCCTGAAAGAAAAAGATAATGGGCTGGAGTTCGCTGGGCTCCCTCCCCACTCCTGCACCTGTCTCCCTGTCTCGAGAGTGTCAGTATTTGACACTTTGTTCTTGGTCCTCTTCACACCCGACTCTCCCACAGATTCAACTTCCCTCTCTCCACGTGTGTGGCTCCCAAATCTGTTTCAGAGTCACTCTCTCCCTGCTTCAGAACCCAGCCCTCATCCTGTTCCCATCCTCCCTTCTCCCACACCCAGCTGGTTACAAACTCCCGTCCAGTCTACACTCCAGGGATTTCTCAAAGCCCCACCCTCCTGCACCTCTCTGCCTCGTCCCTCTGCTTGTGTCCTGGTGTGTGCCCCGCAGGCCTGCGGCCTCTGTCACTCCTCAGCAATCCCTCGGCCTCGCTGCTTTTAGAGCGCTCTTTCAAAAACACAGACTATGTCACCTCCTGTATTTAAACCCTGCTAGTCTTTCAGGTTCCAAATGTTTGCTGAACAAAATCCCAACTTGCTGGTCCATGACACACGACCTTCACGAGGCAGCGCACAGAGGGTGACAGAGGGTGCGGCTGAGCGGAGAGGCTGGAGAAAGGGCCAGGAAGGCCCCGCCCGCAGCGGGCCACCCTCATTCTGCTGGCACAGAGGTTCTGTCTGCCCACTCCCCCCACCGCCCACAGCCCCACCTCCAATCTACTACCACTCAGAGGCGATCGCTGGGATTTGTTAAGGGTGTTATGCTGTTTTCTGTCCCAAATAACCCTTCCTATGTTTTTGCCCGTGAGCCTTTTCCTTATCCTTTGTAACAGGTCAGATGTCCCCTCGGGGGCTTCTCTGACAATGACACCTTGCTTCCATGCTACTGTGACACTGCTCCTTCACCCCTATCTCAGTTCCTAGTTTCCTGAGCCATAGTTATTTATCCATGTTTCTCATCGCTTTAGGCCATGACACCTCGAGGTCCAGGACTGTGTCTTTTGTCCATTTATCATCCAGGGTAGATGTTTGTTGCTAAAGGAACATTTATCATGCACCTACTATGTGTCAGGTACTTTGTGTACTTTTGCCAGTACTGATGGGCTAGGAATTAAGAGAAGGAAGAGTTCTCCTGAAGACCTAAACTTATCAAGGATACAGCAGAGATCCTCAAAGTCATCTTAGGGAAACAGACTCCTCATCTTCCCAGTTTCACTATACCGTGATTGAAAGCTAAAAGTTTCTTATGTGAAGAAATAAGTCAATAAACAGGAAAGACTTGGTCAGCCGTGGAATCCAAGAAAAGTGAAGTCCCAGGGACAATTGTTGAGTGAGTAGGTGAGTTTGTCTAAACTTTGCCCCTGGAAAAGGAAGCTTTGGCCAGTACTTTCAGATTTCACTGTCCCATGGGCAGGAGCAAGCAGGAGTCATACTTACTGTAGGGGGATTTAGGCCTCTAGCTGTCAGACACTTGAGTCCTCTAAACTCCCCTCCTTCTGGTCCCTGTTTCTCAGATAAACCTGATTCTGAATTGGCTTCCAAGTAACGTGACTGCTCTTGGTCAGGGGCACTCAAGAGTTCTGTTTCCTATGGTAGTTATGACTCGTTGTAAATTGCCTTAGACAGGCCCAGCTTTATTGGAATAAGCTGGTTTCTGGGCCCATCAGGCTGAAGGCCAGTCTTGGATTCATACCAAAGCAATGAAAGATATTCCCTGAGAAATCCTGGGACACAAATTGCATCTCCAGTAGGTGACATGTCAATAGAGCTATGTAGCCATGGATGACAGCTCTTTAGAATGTAGACAGGCAGTCTAGTGCAATGGTTGACCATGTAGACGCTGGTGCCAGACAGCCTAAGCTCAAATCTTGGCTTTCCCACTTACCGGCTGTGTAACTTTATGCAAGTTACTTGATCTTTCAGTGTCTTAATTTCCTCATTTTAAATAAGAATAGTAAAACTACCTACCTACCTACATAGCTACCATCATTTTCTCCATGCCCATAGGCCCATTTAATTTTTGCGTCAATTCTGAGCCAGTGCCCGGGGAAGGCCAGAAATGCTGGGAGGTCAATGTTCCTGGGAGCATCCCCAGCCGATGATGAATGTAAGTTGGAGGATGTGCACCCATTTCTTCACCCCTCCGGGGGGACAACCCTGAGGCATGTTCTACACTGTCCCCCAGAGAGCCCCAAGAGAATCGAGCTCGTGATGCAGTGGTAACCTGCTTGATGACAAGCTCTCATTGGCTTCCTTCCGTCCCTGTCTCACTTCCCCACTCTCCTACCAGGGCTTCCTGGGGTCACCACCCACATACCTTACCTACACCCAGATCCTTGTCTTTGCATCTGCTTTTAGGGGAACGCACAACCTAACACATCCCTCTTATAGGTAAGGAAACTGAGCTCAGAGAGATGAAGTAACAGGCCCAAGATCAGAAGAGTCCACAAGTGATTCAAACTGGGCTTGTCCATTCCCCGCCCACTGCCTTACCCTGCTAGACTCCACTACTTCCCTTTTCAGCTTTGTGCGGCAGACGGGGTCGCGGCTTCCACCTACGCCCGGTTCCAGCTGCTGCTTTCATTCAGCAGTAGCCTGCCACTGCCGCTGGCAACGCCCACCAGCAAAGGGGCCCCCACGGGCAGCCAGGCAGGTCTGGGGTCTTCAGGTATTTCCATCAGCTCGGCAGAGTTGGTACACTTGTGGGCTGCCTTGTTTCTGGTGGACAGAGTTTCATTTTCTGCATTTGTATAGACACTGCCACAGAGCCTCTGTTTCTAAACAAAAAAGGTTGCTATTTTTAATAAGTTTAATATAATTTTTAAAATTCATCAAAGGCGGCTGATAGCAAAAGTTGCAAAACCCCCAGGGTGCTATTAGCAATTTGGCATTTCTATTTCCGATGGGAATGTTAATGGCGCTCTAGAAGCAGTGTCATGATTAAGGCATTGTAACTGTCAAAACTTAGAAGTGTGAACTTCAGCATAGGAACAAATGCAAATATTC
The DNA here is from genome assembly GCF_041146395.1 of Eulemur rufifrons. NCBI lineage: Eukaryota > Metazoa > Chordata > Mammalia > Primates > Lemuridae > Eulemur > Eulemur rufifrons. The sequence continues at coordinate 77,129,519 of NC_090989.1, forward strand.
CACTAGAGCTGGTTGTGTGCATGAGTTTCTGTTGGCTCCTCCTTGCAACTAAAGTTCTAATCTTGTTCCAAGAACACCAAGAGGTCTGCTGGGACCATGGACTATTTGAGCTGCTGAGCATGTGAGGAAACCGTGGGCTAGAGAGGATGTATGATTGCTCACAAAGTCACAAAGTCCATCAGGGACAAAGCCAGAGTAGGTTCCAGGTCTTTCCACTACCAGAGCAGTGCTCTTTCTCTCTTTCTCTCTTTCATTATGCTGATTCTGTGCTCCTGTCTCTGAGCCTCAGTTTTCCCCTCTGTAAAATGGGAATTAAAAATAATTCCTAGATTTCAGAGTTGTGATGATTAAATTAGATATTTATGTGAGTTGCTTTGTAAACTGCAAGTGTCATGCAAAGGTATAGGGAGTCAGTAGGGTACAGTGGAAAGGACATACTTTTCAGAGACAGACCCGGTAGGAATCCTTGCTTCCTGCCCGCCAGCTTGTCTGAGCTCCAGCTTCTATAAAATAAGGTGATCCTATTTTCTGCATGACATCGTTATGAGATTTAAATGAGATATTTTATGTAAAATTCCTGGCAAAAGTTCTAATTTTCTCTTTTTCATATGTTCCCTGTTTTTTGAAGGGGGCACTAAAATTGGACATTTGGGAATATTGCTAGAAATAGAAGAATGTTTGTTGTAACAGGAATTGGCCCAAATTAAACACGTAAGGCCTTTCCTGTTCTAAGAGTGCCTATCATCTCCAAAGATGCCAGTGAAGTCAGCGTAGAGAATGGGCAGAAATGACTTTCCATGAGGTTGACAGGGTGTCAGGAGGCTGTCAGAAGGAAAGCCTATTTCTCCAGTGTTCAAGACAAGTGGGCTGTGCTATTTGTGGAAGCCTTGTTTATTTACGTGGAGAAAACACTCCAGGTTTGCCATATTTACAAGCAGGAGCAGATTAGCGCGGTGGGGATGCTGTGTAAAGGGGATGCTTCCTCCGAGCCTCAGAAAAGGAGGGAGCAGGTGCTGCTAATCCTCTCGCCAGCCCCGTTCCCGTCTGTTGTACGAGTGAGACACCAGTAAGAGACTCTGGATCAAATTTCTCATTTTTTTCCAACCTGTTTTTTTAGGCTCAAGGTGTCCTGCTTTCCTGCTCTTACTCCTTTTTAGTTTCTTTTTTTAAGGTAGTACCCATGTGTGGAAAATGTCCACAATACAGAATGGTCCTCAGTCTCTTTCTCATCCCTCTCCTACCTCTGATCCCACCTCCCCCCAAATAGGTGACCATGAATGCCATTTTCTCATTCTGTTCTGATTCCTCATTTCATACATACTTATTGAGTGGCTGTTCCAGGAACTGGGACCAGAGCAGTAAATGAGGGAGTTGAGAGTCCCTGCCCTCCTGGAGCTTCCATTCAAGTGGTGCTGCCACTTCTATCTGCTCCTAAATGGTCATATGCATTTTATATCATCTACCCTGTTCTAGCACATCAGTCATTACTTATCATACACACTGCTTGTGCCTTGCTTTTTTCATTTCATCGTGCATCTAGGATATGTTTAAACCTAGCCCACAGGCTTTTTGGATTGGGTCACCTGGGCCCACAGACATCAGTTGCAGCCCAAAGGAAGGCAAAGTCTGACTGACTCCTGACCAGACAGAGGTGGGAACAAAGGGCTAGCATGACAAAGCTGTCTTTTTTGGGACAGCTTTGCTAATCAGGTCCAGATTCCTGCAGGAGGTTTAATACTGAATTAGGACTCCTTTTTTTTTTTTTTTTTTTTTTTTTGAGACAGAGCCTCACTCTGTTGCCCAGGCTAGAGTGTCGTGGCATCAGCCTAGTTCACAGCAACCTCAAACGCCTGGGCTCAAGCAATCCTCCTACCTCAGCCTCCCAAGTAGCTGGGACTACGGGTGCACGCCATTACCCTGGCAAATTTTTTTTATTTTTGGTAGAGATGGGGTCTCACTCTTGCTCAGGCTGGTCTCGAACTCCTGACCTCAAGTGATGCTCCTGCCTCAGCCTCCCAAAGTGCTAGGATTACAGGCGTGAGCCACCATGCCCAGCCCAGTCAGGTTTCTTTATGTTCTTAGCATCAGAAACTCAACTCAAACTGGCTTAAGCAAGAAAAAAGATATATATATCCTGGCTCTCCAAGCCAGGAAGTACACAAGGGCAGCTCCTGGGGCAGACAGGGAAGCCAAAGGAACCAGCTTGCTGGCGCAAGATTACTTCCAACTCTCCATCTGTCTCTCCACTCTGCTTGTCTCTGCTTCAGTGGGCATGTTGGCCTCCATCTGTCCCCCAGCAAGCAGACCCTTTCTGTGTCGTGGGGAACTGGTGCTACAGATCAGGCAGCGACTCCTATTGGCCAGGACAAGGTCATGTGCTCACCCTTGTGTCCAGCAGGATAGAGTCTCTCACCAGGAGAAAGGAGATAGGAAAGTTCTTTCAATAGACAGCAACAATTACTAAAATGTTGTTTAATGAATTTCTACAATCACTTTTCAGGGCCGTGTCCCTATCAGTCTAATGTTTCTTGGACAAAATAGCATGCTTAAAACTTATGTTAGAATTAAAATTTCCAGAAGTATTTTAGACAACTTGTTTGCATTTTGCTGTACTGACACTTTATTCTTTCATTGGTTCATTGATTCATTGATTCATCCAAAATTAAGCACTTGCCCTGTGCCAGGGACTGGGCTGGTCTGCTGAAGATACCTGGTTCCTAGTCTGGAAAGAGACTCAATCCTTGCCACAAAAGCATGGGGAAAAGAAATGGACAAATGGCTCTTTCAATCATAACTACACATGGGATTGTGTACAGCAGAACTGTGTACAAAATGTGGTAGGAAGAGAGGCAGGAACAGCTAGCTCTGCCTAGAGAAGACTTCAGAGAGGGGAGGCACACACAGCAGAGTCTTAGAGAGGTTGAAGGGGCTTGAGGTATCTATTACGACTGTTTACGGGACAATAAATAGGAAGCAAATTTAGCTAACTTAAGTTAAAAAGTATCATAAGATTGCAGCTGGATTCTGGAAATCCCAGACTCAGGCCCTGGAGGACAAAAAGTAACCCAGGCAGCAGTCTTCTCTCTTCATCTCTTGTCTTTACTTCTCTGTCTCTGTCTCTGTTTCTCTCTCTCTCTCCCTAACCTCCTCCCCACCTCCCCAGACCACCTCTCTCTCCTCTTCAGTCCACAGCAGGAGCATGGTGTGGTGGAGGGTCAGGGGGAGAAAGAGACACTGAATGGGAGAATAGAATGAGAGCTAGGCAAAGGCTAGATGGAAAAGTCCAGAGTTGCAAGCCAAGGACTCCTAGTGTCCTCATGGAGTCCCCACCACGCGAGTCTTCCCAGAAAGCAGAATGGGGTTGACTGGCCACACAGTGCAATCTGTCATGGCAGAACGACGGCCAGTTATTTCCAAAGAACCAGGAAGGGAAAAGATGCCTGACCTCAAAGAGGGAGGAGCCTTCCAGCTGGAGGGGCCGCCTGACGAAGAAACGTCCCAGAGAACTAAGGGAGGGAGTCTGACCTTCCACCAGAAGGACAAAAAAAGAGAGAAGGTATGTACCTCTTTGCAGAGCATACGCTTGTCACAAGCCAGTGAATTTTGCTCAAAATGAAATGCAACAGAAGAAAGAAGGAAGTACTTTCAGTGGGAGTTTTACTCTCACACAGCCTTGTTTTCCCAGAAGCCCAGGCCCCTCGGGCCCTGGAGTCAGGAGTGACTGGGAAGAGCTTCCTCAGCAGTCCCTGCAGCTGCCCACAGGAGACTGAGCTCGCCAGTCACGGTCCCCTCTCCCAAGAGGTCACAAACTGTGGGCGCAGCAGTGCTGAGTGACAAATAAGTGAACTCACTTTTTCTCTGGACTCCCCAAGCAGGTGCCTGGAGAAGAAAATGACGGAAGAGTGTCCCTTCCACAACATGTCATCCATCCCTCAATTTGTTTACTTGTGGCCTGGATTCTGAAATCACTAACATCACACACACACACACACACACCAGCCCTTACTAGGTGATTCTCCATAACTGGGCTGAGCAAAGCTACGTATTGTTCACTATCTATTTCTGCCTGAATGCTGGGACAAGGAAAATGCTTATCCACCCTCTAGACTATTCCAATGTCAAGGGCAGAGGGGTCAACTGTGTGTTCAGACTTTAATTTATTTATGTACTGAGTGGCTTTGTATTTGCTGTGCAAAAATTCTTCCCATCTCTATTTGGAGCAAAGGATTGGGTAGCCTGGGGCCAGGGAGGTGTCAGAGGGATGTAAGACTGCCTGTTGCAGGAAGCTCTGTTACTTCTCACTCTCCTTTGGGGTGTGCCTCTGGGTAGGTGGTCTCATTTATTTTCTCCCAAATATTCCATTTGCTTCCTCCATCCCACCTCTTCCCTCTTATATGGGGCAGCCAAGTTCCTGATAATATAAAAGAATAAAATGCATCTGGAAGTAGAAGACCATGAGCTGGTGGGTTTTCAAATGGGACGCAGCTGGTGCACGTGCTCAGTCATTCCCTTTCTGCAAGCCTGGGCTTTTGAAGACACATGGTGACATCTGGAGCCAAGCATTCCGGAGACCCACATGAAGGGGCACACCCAGATAAACTCAACACTTACAGGAAGTCATTTTTGAACACCTGGAAGAGGGATCTGGGTTCAGATCCTGCTAAAACAGTAGTTTGCATTTGTTGAGCGCACATTCTGTATCAGACATTGTGCTAAGCATTTCACATGGATTATGTCATTTAATCCTTACACATCCACTCCAATAAATAGGAATTGTTACCCCCATTTAATAAAAGAGCAAGCTGATATTCAGAGAGATTAATAATTCACCCCCAAATCTCACTGTTTGTAAGTGGCAGAGCCAGAACTCAAATCCAGTCAGGTTGAATTCAGAACTGATACTTCACACTGTCTTACTACTTAGCTATGTGTTTGGGAGAAATTACTCAACTTGTCTAAGCTTCAATTTCTTTATCTACAAACATGGTTATGATAATAATACTTTATTTAGGGTTATTGAGGACATTAGATGGGATAGTGAGTCTGAAGCAGCTCCCAGCACACAGGGAACAATGGGTGGTAGCAATTATTTTGCAATTCTTTGCGAAAGACAAGTATTCCCCCCAGACCCACAGTGAATGAAGTTTTCTCAACCCCTGTGCTGGTATCCAGGGTTCTGTGGTCCTCGATGCTCAGATCGCTCCAGGGGAGGGTGGCTCAGGATGGGCCTTGACTCAGAAAGGCTCCAACAGAGAGGTGGAGGTTCTTATTAGGTACAATGTGGGGCTCTCGGTCCAGCTGAGTGACTGCTGCTCCTGCCTCTTGCTCCCCCAAGCCAAGCCCCTTGGGGTTCAGAGTCAGGAGCCTCCTCTGCCTGGCACTCAGGGGAGGACCGTGTTGGGATAGCCTGTGTGCTGCTGGCGGCCGTGGGTGGTGGGTGGTCGCTCTAGCTGGAATGCTTCTGAGAACAGATGGGGCTTTCTGAGCTGTTTGAAGGTGGCAGCTTGATGTATATTAACTGGCAAACTGCTCATTGTGTAGGGGCGGTCCGGAAGGAGGCCTGCGGTTGTAAGTGGGCGAAGGGGACCACAGAGGGAAGTTGGCAAGCGGGAAGGCACGATGTGGGCGGAGGCAAGGGCACAGCTGTGGGCGGGGTGTGTTCGGGAGGTGAGGAGGTGAGACAGTTTGTCTCAGAGCATGCTTGGCCTGGACTCGTCACCAAGAGAAGCATATTGGGTAACATTTGCTTAACTTGTCTCATAGAAGCAGCATGATGGGAGCCTGGAATCAGTGTGGTGGCTTCTCGCAGCTCTTCTGCAAGAAAAAGGTTTGCTACACAGTAACCTGTCTTCCTCCTGGTCAACATTAAAGTCAGTTTCTCTGGAAATCCAAGTATTCAGACAATTTTACCTTTTTTTTTTTTTTTGAGTTTTAAAAGTATGATGATCAACACAAAAGAAGTTTTAAAAGAAAAGAAAAAAAATCATCTAATACTCATTAGGATCATTTTGTTCTTTCCTTTTCAGGCTTTAAAAATGTATATTTTTATGCAGCTGCAATCAGAGAGGAGAGAAAATTCTGCTGTCTCATTTAATAGCTTGATAATTTCTCATGCTACAGACTTCAGAGTTGTCACAGAACGCTACATCTCATTGTTTTACAATAAATCAAGGTTCAATGAAACAGAATTGAACTCATGTAATATGACTGGGTCTGAATTAAGACTTTCTTGGCAATAGCTTCATGTCTGTCTGGTGACCCTCCTGTCCTATCAGGCCAGATCATATGTTACAAAAAGATAATTTGTAGCTAAAATAAGAAACAGAACAAGGCAGGAAACTGCTTGAGTCTGCCTGTAACTCCAGACACCACCAGTGTTCATGTTCTGCAGTACAAGGGTTCTCATCACTGGCACACATTAGAATCACCTTGGGAGCTTTTAAAAAATATTGATGTCTAGACCCTATGCCCGGAGATTCTGATTTAATTATGTGGGGATGAGACCCAGACATAGGTATTTTTTTCAGAGCTTTCCAGGATCCTGCTATGCATCCAGAACAGAGAACTACTGGTCTAAATAGGTTAACTTCTTAGAAAGATCCTCACTGCATGTCACACAAAGGATAAAGGCGGGTTCATTAGAACCCTGTCCTATAACAGAGTAGAGACTTGTCATCAGTATTGCATGACAGCTACTTAACGCATTTAAAATTATTTGGCAGGATATGGCTAAGAATAATGGGAGGGTTGTTTAATGGGAAAGAAATGGAGGTGATCAGAGGGAAGTCTGGGAGTGCGTTTTGAAAGTGGGGATGGTGACATGGAAGATTTATTCCTGGCCCATAAAAGGGACTTGTGGCTTTCTGATTCTGAGGCTCAACAATAATTCAAAGACCTAGGTTGGTATTGTCTGGTGAACTAAGTGTTTGCAGCATCCACCTCAGCCAGGCTGTGATGGACACCCCTCGCCACCCTCATGGACTAGAGTCCTCCCCCTAGAACCTGCAGGAGCCGTCCAGGAGGTGGGGAAGTGTGGTCTTGGCACAGGAGGCACCAGGCCCGCAAATACCAGTCTGTTGTCCGTGAGCAAAGAGTGATGATCACCTCTAGCCTCTTCCATCTCTTTTTAGTTCAGCTTTTTAAAGTTGGCTCAAAACTTTTCCTTTCCTCCGGTTTGGAAAGCTTTGCCAAGACTGACTTGGCACATTCAACTTCACTAGTCAATACTATGTGCTCTGGGATTTCCTTAATTCTCTCTGTCTGGGTCTTCTTCAGGCTGCCTGTCTGCCTTGAGGGACTGTAGAAGGGAGAGGAAATGAGTTCAGTGTAGCAGACATTATCTGAGCATCTTCTCTGGGCCAGGAACAGTGATTGGCACCAGAGCTACATAGACGAGCAAGACAAAAATCCTGCCCTTCTGAACTGTGTTGTGAGTCAGACTGGTAAGTCTCTTTCACAGGCACCAAGAACTGTGGAAGTACATGGAAGAGAGAAATTCATTCCACTCGAGGGCTCAGGGATCTCTTCACTGTGAAGGGAGTATTTGACCTGTACTTAGAAAGCAGTTGTTCCAAAAATCTATTATTGTATAACAAACCACTTCAAAACTTGGCGGCTTAGCACAGCAATGTGTCATACGCTCTCATAGTTCTGTGGGATAATTGGTGGTTCTCACCTGGGGTTTCCCTTGGAGTTGCAGTCAAGTTTCAGCTGGGGCTGGAATTATTGAAAGCTCAGATGGGCTGGGCATCCAAATGGCTTTGTCACCCATATGTCTGGCACCTCATCTGGGACGGCTGAAACAGTTTGGGCTGGCAGAATGGCTCTCTCTACATGGCCTTTCCACTTGGCCCACTGGGCATCCTCACAGCATGGCAAAGTCAGGGTAGCTGAACCTCTTGCATGGTACCTGACATCTCAGAGCATGCATTCTAAGAAGCTAAGGGGAAAGCTGAGAGATTTTTAATGATCCACCCTGGGGAGTCATACAATGTCACTTCCACTGCATTCTATTGGTCAAGCCAGTCTCAAATGGAAGGGGATTCCATGAAGGCGTAATGACCAGGAAACGTGGGTCTCTGGGGAGGCTCTTTGGAGCCTAGCTGCCCCCAGATGAACAGGATTTCCACATCCAAGAGGGGAGGAAGACAGCATCCTCAGCAGAAGAGACACCACGAACAAAGCGCTGGCATGTATGGAGCAGTTTTAGTTTTGAGCACTTTAAATCCAAGTGGAAGATAAGACCGGCCAGGTAGGTGGAGGTCAGTCCATAAAAGAATATGAGTTTTCTTCTATCAGCAATCGGGAAGCACTGCATGTTGCAGGGTTGGGAAATCCACATAATTATTACTAGATCAGTGCTTTGCTTGGAGCACTCTTACAGCAGTGTGGAAAAGGATTTGGTAGATGGAGGAGTCTGCGGGCAAAGAGACCTCTCAGAAAACTCATACAATCAGCCAGGTAAGAGAAGGTGAGAAGTCCACTGAGGTCAGGGCAGTGGGGCCGACTGGGACGAGGGGAGAAGATGGGTGCAAGGAATTGTTCAGAAATGAAACCAACAGGATGGAGCAATCGATCACACACACGATCACACATGAGGAAGAGGCTGGAGGAGAACATGAGACTGGGGCTTCAGGACTTGGTGACTGGCAGGAGGGAAAGGTCTTCAGGAGAGAAGCCTAAAGGCTGTCGTGAATCGGCAGTATTCAGAGTCACCAGCCTGCAGGTGGCAGGTGAGGACCTTGGAAAGCATTGTGATCCAGGGACATACAAATCTCCGGAAGAACTCATTAACAACTCAGATCCCTGGTTTTGAGAGTCGGAATCAGCAGGTCTGGGATGGGTCCTGGGATCTGTACTTTTAACGCATACCCCAGGCGATTGTGATGCAGGCCCGAGGGCCCCAGTTTGAGAAGTGTTTATGTAGATAATGAAGATAATACTAGTTACTATGCTGGGAAAGTTAGTACATAAAGTTTGTAGAAGGAGAGGCAGAGACAAATAAGGGGTCTGAGTAGTTATCCAGAGAATCCTGCCTTTGAAGAAGGAAGAGTAAGCAAGCGGGGCGCATGCTGCAGGGGGTGAAATGAGGCTCAGAACATTCTCCATATTTCATGAGGTCTTTTGTGACCTTGGGGTAGTAGAAGCCAGAGTACAGGAGACTAAGAATGGATGGATGGTGTGAGGATGGGTACTCAGGAAAGTGTAGATGCCTCTTCCCAGAAGTGTAGGGGGTGGAAGCGAAGAGGAAAGAAATGATTGTGCTACAGAGGTGTTGAAGGGGACTGTCCTTTCAGGGTGAAGGGGACCTGAAGAGGAAGGAGTTGGTGGAGAAGGAAAGAGAGAAAACAAGGGATGGGGAGAGAAGGAGACAATAGCAGAGCATAGTGATTAAGACCACAGGCTTTTATGTCTGTCTTCTAATGCTGATTGTTCCTTCCTGGCTATGAGACCTTGAGCAAGTGACTTAATCTCTCTGAACTTCAGTTTTCTCATCTGTACAGTGAGGCTGACACTACCCTCCTGGGCGGCCGTGGGCACCACAGCACTCAGAACAGCTCTGATCCCATTCGGCTGCTGCTGCTGCTGCTGCTGTTGCTGGAACAGGGGACAGATGTAATAATGCAAAGAATAATATCTGATGCCAGAAACGCGAAGAGGTTCATTTTCTTACTTTATTATAAACTTCTCAAACATATACAAAAGTAGAGAGACTTATACAATGAACACCCATATACCCATCACTCAGATTTGATAATTCCTAAAATTTTACACACTTGCTTCATCTATTCTTTTTTGTCATTGCTGAAGTGCTTTAAAACAAATGCTAGCCCTCCTATCATTTTTCCCTTTTACGTCTAAAAATCATGGTTTTTGAAAAACATTTCTTACATAAGCACAATGCCATTACACACCCAATAAATAATCATCAACTCTTTGGTAGCACCTAATATCCAGTTCGTAATCAAGTCTCCCCACTTGCGTAAAAAATGATTTGTTCGGCCGGGCGTGGTGGCTCACGCCTGTAATCCTAGCACTCTGGGAGGCCGAGGCGGGTGGATCGCTCAAGGTCAGGAGTTTGAGACCAGCCTGAGCAAGAGCGAGACCCCGTCTCTACTAAAAATAGAAAGAAATTATATGGACAACTAAAATATATATATAGAAAAAATTAGCCGGGTATGGTGGCGCATGCCTGTAGTCCCAGCTACTTGGGAGGCTGAGGCAGTAGGATTGCTTGAGCCCAGGAGTTTGAGGTTGCTGTGAGCTAGGCTGACGCCATGGCACTCACTCTAGCCAGGGCAACAAAGCGACACTCTGTCTCAAAAAAAAAAAAATGATTTGTTCAATTGAAAATCCAAAGTACTGCATTCAGTTCTTATGTCTTTAAATCTCTTAATCTGGAATAGTCTCTCCTTCCCTTTTTAAAGCCACTGGAGTATTAAAAAAGTCAAATGAGTCGGTTGCCAGGCAGAATAGATCACGTTCTGGATTTGTCCACTTGCCTCCTCGCAGTGTCACTTCACTTGTTTCTCTATCCCTGGAAATGTTTTTAGCTAAAGATTAACTTGAAAGACTTGACTAGAATGAGCTTCTGTGGGGGCTGGTGTGCTCATGCTGGTGTCTTGTGCTTCGTGTGGCACTCTTCTCAAACTCGGTCTCTCCAATGAGCTGGGGGCACTTTTTAAACAGCTCGGTACCCAGGCTACAGCCCACACCTTTTAAATCGTAATCACTGGAGGTGGATCCCAGACACCAGTAGCTGCCCAGGCTCCCCAGGCAATTCCAGTGCAGACGCAGTGCCACCCACCGAATATTTCATCTCATCAGGAGGTCCGTAACCGGTTGTCCCATTCTTAGTGATCATGATAAAACTGAGTGGCGGGTTCAGGCGGTGGCAGCCTTATCTGTCCACGTGAGGTTCCCCATTAGTGTACTGTCTGAGGGTCTCCTCTGCGGATGACTTCTGTCCGCCTGCACCAAAAGATGGTTTTCTAATTCCTCATTACATTCACATTTTTTAGCTGGAATTCTTCTATAAAAAAGAACTTTCCCTTTTCAACCTGTGCTATCTGGTTACCCTGCAATACAATCCAGGCAAGGCAAGATAAATGCTGAATTTTTTTCCGAGGGGTTAATCTTAATCAAGAGAATAATCCCATCTTTTTCTGCCACTATTTGGAAGAATGTTGGGGCTGAAGATGCGAACATTCTTTGAGGTGGAGATCAGAGGAGGAGGAGGTGGGAGCTCTCATTATACTATGAGGTCAGGTCACCTTCAGTGAGGGAGGTAGGCAGGAAGGAAGTAGAAGTCTAGAATATGTGCTGTCAGGAATGTGGCAGGCAGTTAATTATCAAGGAAAGAAAGAGTACTGAGCCGCCAAAGGTCCAGCTGGGATTAGAGTGTGAATTTGTGTTGGAACCAGTGGTGGCAAATTTCTGCAGCAATGTTTAGCAGCAGAAGAGGATTTGCCCAGTCTGGCTAGCACTGGGGTTGGCACAGTGAGTGTTGAAGGAAAAGTGGGTAAAGAAATCAAGGGCACAGGCAAGGCCATCGCCACAGTAGCCTCATGGTTTCTCTTTCACGTGCATGGCTTCCCCTACCTGGAACACCTGTCTCCCGGCTGGCCTTATCCTCCAGGACCACGTGGAGGCTGTGTCCTCCGGAAGCCATCCCTCAGTGCTCCACAGCCCCCTTCACAGCTCATATCCCCAGCACTGAAATCTTTAGTTGTGTCTCAATAAAAGTTGTGTCTCAACTTTTATTGTTGAGAAGTGGCAGTGCCAACAGAAAGGGCTACTTGTGAAACATCACCAAAAACATCACTATTGATCTCAGGAACTGAAGGGGACATCACACACATGAACTCACCTTTTCAGTTTTTAAAATATGGCTCAGACTGTGCCAGCCTCTTCAGGTATTTCTAACAAAACTGGCATTAAACCCCAAATCCCCACCGTGCCCATGAGGATCTGCAGGATCTGCTGCCACCGTCACCCTCACTCTGCTTCTGCGTCGCTGTCTCCTTGCTTGCCTCTGTCTGTCCACACGGGAGCCCACTGCAGAGCCTCGGCACTTGCTGCTCCCTCTGCCTAGAAGGCTCTTCCCCCAGATGTCAGCCTCCTTCTCCCTCACTTCAAACACTCACGTCTGCCGCAGTGTCATTTTCACAGAGAAATGCTCCCTGCCCACCCCTGTCACTCTCTACCTTTGCCCTGCTTTCTTCCCCATGGTGCTGAGCACCACACATGCCTCTACTACATACTCAGGTGTTCTCCGTTTACTGTCTGTCTGCCCCACCAGAATGTAGCTGCCATGATGGTGGGGACTTGTTTTTGTCCACCACTGGGTTTTCACCACCTAGAATAGTGCCCAATTTGCAGTAGATGTCCATGCCCAAACATTATTTGTTGCATGTATGAATACACACCGAGTGCTTTTGAAAGGCAAAGCAAAATTGTACTAGGAACAGGTGCATGCTTGTCTATACCCATGGCACCCCTGGAGCCCCACAAGATGAAGCACTAAGCCCCAGACAGAGGCAGGGCAGCACTGATGGGGTTCCACCCTCAGCACTGAGAACAGGGCCACACATGACATGGGGAAATGGAAAAGGCAAGAGTCATGAAGATGCATGTGAGTCACGTGAAGTGAGCTGTTGCACACATGGTCATCAGACACGGATGCATTCATTCAGCAAGCATGTTATGAGCTCCTGCTGTGGTCTAGGGCACTAGCACAGTGATACCTGGAGGAATAAGACACAAGCCCTTCCCCAAGTAGCCTGCAGAGTAGACGGGCAAGCTGAGAAGTCAACAAGCAAAATGTGACATGCCTGGTGCTGGAATGGCCATATGGCATGGCGGTTAGGAGGAGGGATTTGGCCCAGAGAGAACTCAGATTCTGGCTCTACCACTTACCAGTGTAGTGGTCGCAATCAAATTACTTAACCTCTCTCTGTTTTGGTTTCCCCATCTGTAAAATGGAGCGAGTAATAATACCTATCTCATAGGATTGTGCAGATTAAATGAATGTGTGCATGTGTCTGTGTGTGTGTGTGTGTTTGTGCACACATACATATATATTTCTTAGAACACTGCCTGGTATGATAGGCAGTAATATATACATTCTGGCTGGTATTTATTGTTGTGAGAGATGTATATATATGTGGGGCTAGTGAGGGCACAAAGTGAGGAGGGGGCACAGTCCAGGAAGGGGCAGAGAAGGCTCACGGGGTGGCAGGGATCCCCTGGAACTGAAGGGGGAGAGGCATGGAAATTGGCCACCTATAGGGGAGAGGGGCCCCGTGAGGGGAATGGAAATGGAAGCTTCCGGAGCAGCACTTGGAACATCAGTTCAGAGGAGACAAGGGTGTGACAAAATGTTACTGGCAGGAGCAGAGGGTCTGGCCATGGCCGAGCACAGACTTAGAGAGAGCCTCAGGGAGGCGTCCCATTCTTGGGGGCCTGATTGCAGCTTCCAGCTTGTCCAGTGGAAGTGGCCACAGGATGGCTCTATGTCCCCAGAATAAAACAGGGCCCTTTGCAGGCTGATTGTGATTTTTTAAAGAAAGAAATGCAATTTGCTGGTGCTGGAGAAGACATTAATTTTGTTCTGTGGGTTGCATGAGTCATCTAGGAACAAAACAAGAAATGTAAGTACACTTTCCACAGCCCTCTGTGTGTCACTTCATGCCTGCCCGGGGCTGGTCATTACTTCAGGCAGCACACATCTCTCTCCATGAAAAAGGCCAGTGTCGGGCCCCTCTGAGCTGGAGAAACTGGGTCCTAGACCTCCTGAGCCCATACTAAACCCAGCTCCATTTTGCAGGCCCAAAAGGGGTGGGGATGCCTGCCTTTTCCCATTCTCTGAAGGGACCTTGGAGACAGCAGGTGTGTGCTCCCACCTTGGCTACACGTCTTCCCATGTGACCTCGGGCACCTCCCATGACTCCTCAGCTCATCGGCCTTCTCATCTGAAAATGGGGTGTGGAGCCCTCTAATCGGGATGAAATGAGGCTGTGGTGAGGATGAAGTAAGACAGCACAATGCCTGGGACAGATACCTGCAGATGTGCTCAGTAAATCTTCGTTCTGCTCCTGCCAACAGGTGTGGAGCATGGAGAAGACGTCTCTTCTGACGTCCTTCCTTGAAGCGCCCAGGCCAGCCCCTTCCCTTCTCTGAACCTCAGTGTGGGTTCTGTAAGAAGAGGTGCTTGAACTCAGTTATCTTTAAGTGCTCAACTTTCTTCCAGCACTGACAGTATAAATTCTGTAACTGAGAACAAACTTGCCCCAAGGTGACATAGAGAATGTGTTTGTGCTTGGCTACTTAGAGGGTTGAATGGGTTATTAATGGTGTGTAACCAGTATTGGCTCCCAGCAGGTGCTAAATCAATCTGGGTTTTGGTTCTGGGAGAAGGTGGTACCATTTGGACTGACAGTGTGGCTATTCATTTAGGGCTGAATCACAGGTGGAGGCTGGAGCGAGGAGCGAGAATGAATGGCCCCTCCCAGGCTGCTATCAGGTCCCTGTGGGAAGAAGACAGGAGAACATTCGTTGTGTGTTAGAGCAAGTGGTTTGTACCTGTCCAGAAGCAGAAGCAGAAGAATGCCTTTTCCCAGAGCTGTGGGACAAAAGATCAGCCTCATTTCAGGCCCAGGACAAATCCAGCCTTCTCTAAGAAGTAGGCAGCCTGGCCTCCCGGAAAAAAGACATGTTTTGGAATGAGAATTTTGTCCTGGTTCTACCTCTTACTGGCTATGTAACTTTGGGCAAGTTATTTAACCTTTCAGAACCTCGTTTTCATTACCTGTAAAATAGGGGTGATATTAATAATCCCATTCCTCACAAAGTTATGTAGATTCAATGAGATAAGTACCCTCCACGCAGTAGGTGCTCAACACATGGCAGCTGTCTTAAGCCTTTCTAGGACCCCCTCGGTTGGAAAGTCTCTTCCCTCTCTGTATGTCTACAGTGACTGCTCAGCGCCATAGCAGAGGCTCAGGACTAGTTGTGGATCTGCTTTCATCTCCTGTTGAATCCTAAGCATCTAGAGAGTGGGGATTGCTTTAATTCACATCCGATCCCCTAGTGTGCCTGGCAAAGAGTAGGTGTTCAATTAAAACACCCCAAATTAAGTGGAAGACAAGCTCCAAGAGAAGAAACGCCTTTCTCTCCTTGCCATCCCCCTCACCAGCCTAGCTTCCTGGCTCCTGCTGGCCAGCCAGGTGCCCATGAGTGCGTCAGAGTGCAGGCCTGGCCCTCTGGACTGATTGTGCCTGGGGACCCAGGCCAGGGGACAAAACTGGGCAAGGGGGAGGGAAGCATTGCGGCCAGGACCTGCCCAGGGGTCCATCGTCTGTCTCTGTAGCAGTAAATTGTGAGGTGAAACAAGCCAGCCTGCCAGACCCTGTTTGGGCCAAAGTGGCTGTTCTCGTCATTTATAATGGAAGCCTCCAGCAGAACATCACAGTTAATTGCAAAGAAGGGTGAGTCAGACAAAGCAGCCTGAAAGGACAGGGCGCTCATTGTAAAAGGACAAAGAGACCAACCAGAAGGCTGCTGGGGACAAGCTCTGGTGTCCGGGGAGCCACAGGGCACTCGGGTAGGAGGGCAGAGAGTGATCATCACACCCACACTGCCCCACTCTGTGTCAGGGGACCATGCACAGGTGGGTGATCCTTCTGTAAGTGCCTTTTATTATTATGATATTTTGCAATTTTAAAAATACAAAACAAGTGCAAATACTGTAACAGACACCTGGACATGCAATTATTTCATCCTTGTGACAGGGTTGTGGAGTACAAGAGATCAGCCTCATTTACAGATGTGAAAACTGAGACCTGGAGATTTTGTGGTTTGCCCAAAGTCACAGGGGCAGCTGTGTGATGTGAAACCAGAGATGTCTGCCACCAAAGCCTGTGCTCTGTTCTCTGTACCATGGTCTGGTCCCATCTTCCACCCAGGGCAGGAATGGCCTCTAGCATCTCTGGCACTTGTCTTGCAGCCCAGGTTCGACCCCTTCCAGCCAGGGGTGCTCACAAACATCATCCTAGTTAAAACCTAGCACTTACGTAGTGAGTGTGTGTATATACCAAGCACTACTGAATGCCCTTTAGAGATATTAACTCATTAACCCTCACAAATACCCTGAGAAGTAGGTACTATAGATACTATTTCCTTCTCTGTAGAAATGAGGACAGAGAGGCTCAGGTCACGTAGCTGTTAAGTGACAGAGCTGGGACTTCACCTTGGTAGCTGCCACTGGAGGCCAGGCTCTTGTCCACTATCCGGTCAGCCTCTCACAGATAGCCCACTACACTGCTGCCCTGCTTTGTTTAAAAGATTTTCCTTATTCTGATCCAAATCTGCTGCCCTAGAACTTCTAACCATCAGTTTTAGTTTTGTCCTCTGATGTAGGAAGATTCCAGTCCCTCTTGATGTGGCAGTGCTTCGGCGAGCTGCCCACTTGACTCTTCCGCTCTACTCGAATCTTCTCTTCTTCTGGTTTTTATTTTCCTTTATCTTCTGGTGTTGATGTGCCCCAGTCGTGGGGCAGGGGGGAGTACAGAGTTGGCCCCAATATTCCAGGAATCGTTGGAATGAATTTCCAAACTGAATTAGCTTATTGGGAGTCACATCACCCCGTTGACTCTTGAGTCATTTAACCTGAGGTTACTTTCTGGTGAACATGGTGAGTCACATGGCCCCCAACCTGTGCTTGTGTCTCAGCTATGAGTCAGGGACTGTAAGTCCCACTGGCTCAGCTCTGGCTTCTCCAGAGGGCTCAGTTCAGCTCCTGAGCCAGGGCACAAGAGCCTCTATACCATCCTTGAGGTCCATGCCATTTCTGGTCTTTCTATTGAGCTGGGGGCCCTATAAGGCTGTCCTCATAGTAAGGCTGAATGAGCAGAGCACTGCATGGCCCAGGGTTGTGGTTCATTGAGATCTGGAGTAAAGATCCTCCTCACCTCGAGGCTGCACAGGGGATGCGCTTAGGCTCATTGCAAGCCATATGAAGGTGCCACTCATGGGAACAATGGGGATGGATTGCAAGCCACCTGCTCCTTAACACTTACTCGAATGTGGTGCATTGAAGCAGTTCTTCTCTCAGCCCATCACTAAGCAGCAATGCACTGAAGGAGAATAAAGAAGGTAGCATAAAAGTCCTTTGACTTTTTTATTTCTTGGTGACTTGATTCTTCCATCTTGTTGCTTATATATAAAGGATCAAAATAATGCCAGGGAAGGTTATCCTTGGTTTTGGCCAAATCCTAAAACATGATCCATATAAAAAAAGGAATTTTACTTGGACATTATCAGAGAACTTGTGGATGTGACGGGAAGTCTAGAAGACAGCTTGGAAGCAGGACAGGAGTCAGGACAAGAAGTCCTTGACATTCAGGATGTTGCTGCTCCCATTTTGCATCTTTGTGTTACTCTGCCCAACATTCAAAATCCCATGGGAGAGTCTTAGTGGTTGGGCTTAGGTCACATGACCACTTGGCTGTACTGGGGTGACAGAGGAAGAACCTGCTGGAGGTGGTCTCCAGTAACTTCTCAGCTTCTATATTTGGGGGCAAGAGGCACCGATATGCTATACACCAGTTGCAAATAGTAGGAGAGAGGTAGAGCTCCTCTACTCTACTCTAGAGGAAACTAGGGTGTTTTTAGATAAGAGAAGAATGCTGGATAGCCAAAGTGAACATACTCCATCCATAAAAACTGGTGCTCAAATAATTAGTAATTAAATAGTAAGAGAAGGAAAAACCAAAATCCTCCATCCTTGAAGGCACAAAGAGTTGGTGAGTGGGGAGCCCCGGCCTTGGGGCCACATGTGGTCTTCTGGATCCTTGAATGCAGCCTTCTGACTGAATCCAAATTTTACAGAACCAATCCTCTTAACAAAGGGATTTGTTCCGTGAAGTTGGGATTTGGTTAAGGGGTCACAAGGGATCTGGAGGGCCACATGTGGCCTTAAGGCCTCAGGTTCCTCACCCCTCAGAAGATATTTCATCCCATCCTAGGGAAAGCTAGGTGATAACTTCCAAAGCAGCAAAGAGAGAGTGCAAACAAATTGAGGTGTCTTACCAAAACAAATAGAAGGTTCCTATCCTGTTTGCGTGATACAAAGTGCCAAGGAGAAGTATCCCATAAAAGCATTGTTATGAAGGATAAATGAGGCAAGCATAAAGAGCTCTGAGTGCAAAAAATATTTAGTTTTCCCTATTAATTATTGTTTCCAATATAGGAAAAGCTTCTTTCTCCCTATGTCTGTTCTAAAATATAACCTGATAGGAGATGTTCTTGTTTGAGATTGTGGACAGATATGAAAGTTCTAGAGGGTTGAGTTCAGGGCCAACTTTCTAGGGGATAAGAGGGCAAGCTCCAGCCAGGAGCCAAGAAAAAGCAATGATGACCCACAGGGAATGGACCATTCGGAGCAGTCCCTTCATGGGACTCCTTCTATTTATGGGTTTTTAGGTCTCCCAGAAGGGGCACCATAAACTGTGTACCCAGACAGGGTGGGGGTGGGTTGGATGAGCAAATAGACCCACTGGACCTGACTCAAAGAAGGATGCCACAACAGGAAGGCCTGCCATGGTGTTAGGACTTACCACCCCTTCCTTCTGGCAGAGTCGGCCCGTGTCTCTGTTGACCTGGGCCTGATCACACTCCTCGTGATCCAGGAGCATGTTCCCAGGCTCAGGGAGAGCCCAGGCAGAGCACCAGATTATCAGGCTTTGACTATAAACATACCTTCAAACTGAGAGTTAGAGCCATTAGGGATAAGCTGTGAAAATTCAGAGTTGGTGACATTCATGAGGGTGGGATCCGTACATTGACTCACTGAGATGATGGTTTTTATATTCTGACTGGAAAGCCCACACGTATGTGCATCGCTAACCAACTCAAAATATTGAAGAGGGCTCACTAGGCCCTTTGTTGGTTCCATAACTGGTATAATGCCCCCCCAACATGTCTCACTTGGGGCATGGCTCTTTCAAATTCCAAACGAATCATCCCTCTAAAGACTTCAACGCAGTGCTTATTCCACTGATGGAAATTCTTTCTGTGACTTCCACCCTCGACTCTAGTCCTGCCCTGAGGTATCCTCCAATTATAGCAAATTTCTCTTCCACAGATGAACCCTCACATATGTAGACCCAGATGTCCCTGAAGCTTCTTTCTCTCTGCTAAACACCCTCATCTTCTTAAATCATTCACTGGCAAGTTTTCCAGACCCCTGAGCAGTTCCTGGCCACCCTTGGCCCAGGTCGGCTTACTTAACCTTTACTGTGCCCAGCAAAGGTAGCCTGTATTGCAATGTTATTACTGTTTGTCTGGCCTGAAAATAGGGGATCTCACTCTTCCCCCAGTCCCAGTGAGCTGTGGGTCAGGGCTCACTTTGGTTGCCCCAAGTTCAGACAATGCCTATGGTTTGACCAGTTCTGCCTTTGAGATGGCAGCTGTGCAGGACCCGCCCTCTAAGCCCCTCACCCCTCCCAGCCTCCCAGCCTCCCAGGGCTGAGTATGGGTGGTACGCTCTGAGGCTGTGAGCCATGAGTTCCAGGATTGGGTCCTGCTGCTCTTGTTCTCTGTTCTTCAATATCTCCAGCAGCCCACGCAGAAAAGGCAGCAGTGTTAGCCTCTTGTTCCTGATGTTTGTCCAACACCCACCTGAGTGGGAGCAAGTCTCCCCTGAGCCAGGAGTCGTGACAGGCTTTGTGCAACCTTTTGAAGCTCTATGCAGGCAGGGCTGTGGATTTATCCTTTGTAGGGGCTGCCAGTGGGGTGGGAATGTGGGAAGGGAGGAGTGTGCATTGGGCCAGAGCCACAGAGGAGCGGCAAAGCTGACAGGCAAGTTGGAGTACTCTCTGTGCCTCCAACTCACAGTACCTCCCGCCCTCCTTGGAATCAGAAAACAGCCCAGAGACAGAGGAGGCCCCACTGGAGACACAGGGCTCCAATTTTCAGCTGGGGACAGGTCCCCAGCTCCAACTGGCCCCATTGTCCTTGGGAACTGTGGGGAGTTAGTTTATCAGAGGCTCTTATAGGAGCTGTAATCTGCATTTCAGTTTTGTGGATTTATAGGTGCTTTGCTTATTTCCCTTTATTTCCCCAGAGTTGCTTTTTGTGTAAATGTTTCTTTTGAATACTTTTCAATAATGCTGAAGAGAGAAGGCTTCCTCCCCCCACCCCCGTGCTATCTTGATGACTCCTGAGGCTGTAGAGACTAGTTAGAGATGCCTTCCCCCAGCAGAGCGTGGCAACAAGAAAGCTGGAGGTGGTGAAAGGAAGGGCAAGGATTCTGAGTCCCTCCTAAGTTCCAGGCACTTGCATGTATATAATCAGATTTAATTCTTGCTGCAGCTCTGTAGGTGAGCTTTGTTATTCCCATTTTGTTTTTTCAGACAAGGAAATGCTCAGGCTCGGAGAAGTTAAGTCACTTGGATTACCCCCAGCTGGCAAGTGGCCAAGCCAGGATTGGAAGTCATGTCTGACCCCGAAGCCTTCTTCCTCTCCATGGTGCCTCAAGGCTCAGAGTGGAAAGACAGGAGTGCTCCACCTGTCCATCCCAGGGTTGATCCCCCAGGACCCCTTCTTTTCTCATGCCTTGAAGTATCATGTGTTTTGTATCTATGTGCTGATCCCCTTACAGGTGTGTGAGTGTCCTCAGAAATAAGGCATGTCAATGGGAGAAAGCAGAAATAAAACATCTGAGTCTGAAGAACCCAACACATTTAGACAGGTAGCCCCTTGGTCGGAGTCTGTTCTCAGAGCCTCTGGGAAGAGCATGTGTGTTGGAAAGGCATCAGTTGGCATGAGGTGTTCCAACTGGGCCAGGGACTCATCTCCAGGTTTCTCTGTAGGAGAGAATGCTGTCTTGGGAACCCAGTACAGGTGGTTATGAGTGTGGCCAATGCCCCCAGTCACTCTGTGTCTGTCTGCTCAGCCAATCCAAGGGTCTGAGTGTTTGAAGCTTGTCAAATGACACAACCCTGGGATGTCAGAACTGGAGTGTCTGCTGGAGTTACATCCAAACTCCTTATGTAACAACACACAGGGAACTGAAGGGGTTTGTCCAAGTTACAGAGCTAGCTCACCCAGCAAGCTCTAGATTTCAAGTCTCTCAGGGACTAGCCTGGTGCTCTGTCCCCTCCCCAATGACTTTCACTGGCCTAGGGATCAGTCATAACAGGTTATGCTCAGAATCCCCAGGGAGAGTCCAGAAATCCACATTGTAAAATACCCCCAGGCAATTTCTATGCCTATTAAGTTAAATAAACTTCAATTATTAGGGTGTTTAACCAAGCACAGCTAAGGGACTGGACTTAGCCTGACTTTATCAACCCTTCTCTGGCCCCACTATGAATAGGCTGGATGAGGTATGCAAGGTTGAGACACGGGGGTCACCTTTAGAGGGGTCTGTGCTCTCCCATTCAACACAGTCCCTGCTCATTTCACTTCACTCCTTCAGGTCACCTGCCTGAAAACCTAAAGTTTTCCCCTGTGCTCTAAATATTCTTCATGATGAAATGGCAAAGACTTGGTCAAAGCATCCAAAGAGCTGGATTCTAGGGGTCCATCTCTGACATTAACTGTGGAATCCTGGAAGAATAAGACATGTCCCCATGCTGTGCCTCACTTTTCTCCCCAGTGTAATGAGAAGTTGGCCCTTGTGGTCCGCTGCCCTTTCCTGCCCTCACTTTCTGTAGTTCTGTCACTCATTGGTGGTAGACACTGTCTTAAACAGCTGGTGTCACCTACCACACCTGTACAGAACATGGTTCATGGTAGGTGCTTAGTAGAGGTCTATTGCATTGTTAGAAGAAATTAAACTGAAGGCTTAAATGAGGCTTGTGGGAGTTTTTCTTGGTTGGTGACTAACTCTTAGGGCTATAGGCATATAGGAAAGAAAAGACATCTCCTGGGAGATCTGTTATTTGTTATGATCAGCTTATTTAAAGCAATGTCTCCTAAACTTGTCTTATCACATGACACCTGGTCCTGCACTAACTTGTGCTGGACCTGCCAACCTGAAATATGCTATTGGACTGGTAGAGAGAGGTGGCAAGAAGAGGTTCTGAGATCTCTCCATATGAGTGTGACGGAGATGACAGTCAGAGGTGTGGAGGGAGAAAGGCAATCAAACTTCCACAAAATTAACTTGAGAGACACACCTTGGAACAATTCTGATTTAAAAAGAGTCATTGACTTTGGGTGTATATTATATGAAACAGCACAAAAAGAGTTAGTTACAACTACTTGTGGGGAAGGCAGAGGTGGCTTCCCAAAAAGATATGCTAAATTTAAGGCAAAGTTAGAAAGGAATTTGTGGATTTATATGGCTACTGAGTTAGTTCTGTAGTTTTCTAAGAAAAGGCAATTATTGCCTTCAGAATGGGGACTATTACTCCAGAGCTTAAAACAGACCCTGGCCACATGAGGGCTGCTAGTGGATGTTCACAGGATATGTAACTTGGTGGAGTCCATAGCTGCCTCCACAGGTAAAAGTTTCACACTTGGTTTCACCAAAGACTGAACCACTCCCCCTAGCTCTAAATCTCTAGTTCTAGGACTGATCTGAGAAGAATCAATAAACAGCTCAATGCCGCAATATGCTTTACAACTATGCAGTAGCATTAATATTTACTTTCTTCTTTATCCTTTTGTGCTTTTTCAAAATTATTCACCTTGAAAGTAAGGTTACTTTAGATTCAGAAAATAATCTGAATTTTAGAAACTTGTTTTTAAATGAGAGAGATGCAACTTAGGGATACAAGATGGTTTGCCATCCATCTAAACATGGAAAATGTCAAGAAATCAACTCTGTTTTCCTCCTTTCTCAGATAACCATGCTTCTTCCTCCAACCATTGATTTAAAACTTGACATTAAAGCACTTCCCACTGTCAAAATGTGTCAAGGGGTCACATTGTATAAAGGATTCTGCTCTCATCCCCAGGCCCAGTTTGTGAGTCAGGCATACATGCATCTCAGCTACACTGACCTATATCTATAATTTCAATCTGTTAAATTTTTCATTTTTGTCATTTGTTGTTGTCCTGATTTTTTTTTTTTTTTTTTTTTGAGTTGTTCTTTGCATTTTCTTGAAGTTCACTGAGCTTTCTTAAAACAATTATTTTGAATTCTTTGCCAGGCAGTTCATATATCTCCATTTCTTCAGAGTCAGTTACTGGTACTTTATTTTGTTCTTTTGGCAACATTATATTTCCCTGATTGTTCTTGTTCCTTGTGGCCACGTGTTGGTGTCTGCACATTTGAAGAAGCAGGAATTTATTTCAGTTTTTACAGACTGGCTTTGTCTGGGAAAGCCCTTCACCAGTCAGCCTGTCCAGAAATTCTTAGCATGCTGTCTGGTGTAATCCATAGGCAGGCTTGCTGCTAGAGTCCTTAGGTAGGCTAGCCTGGCACCTGGGTGTGCAGGAGCTGGCCTGAAGCTTGTGTCCACAGGAGCTGAACTGGTGTAGGGTGGGCCTTGAGCCTGAGTCCACATGGGTGAGTCTGGTGCTGGGGTGGTCCTGGAGTCTGAGTCCACAGTCCTAGGTCCATGGGGTCTGGTCGGAGCCTGGGTCTGCAGGGATGGTTCTGAAACTTCAGTCCATAGGGACTGAACTGGAAGCAGGGTCTACTAAAGTGGGTCTGGCCCCTGAGTCTCCTGGAGCAGACTTAGACTCTGAGTCCATTGGAGTCTGGGGCCACAGGGGCCAGTCTACAGGCTGGGGCTGGTCTGCTACTGGAGTAAGTCTGGGGTGACAGGGGCCAGCCTAGAGCCTGGGACACAGATGCTGGCCTGGTGCCTGGAGCTATGGAGGCTGACTTAGAGCCTGTGTCTGTGGGTGCTGTGCTGATGACTGGGGCTGTGGGGCTGGTCTGGTCCTTGGGTGGGCCTGTAGACTGAGTCTGTGGGGGTGGACCTGGCACTAGGGCAGGCCCAGAGACCCAGGTCATGGGGGTCAACCTGGTGGTGGGATGGGCCTGGAGACCTTCTGCCACGCAGGCCTGGAGCCTGGGGCTGCAGGATCCCACTTGGCACCAAGGCTGCCCTAGAGGCTTAGTCTGTGGGTACTGGTCTGAAGTCTGGGGCCATGGGTTCCTGAAGAGTGCTGAGTTTTACTGGGGCAGAGTCTAAGGCAAAGTTGGTATTTACTTCCCTCCCCTTCCCTGACATAGAGGTTATCTCTCTGTACTGTGCTGCCCAGGTTTTAGGGAGGGGTAATAGAGATAATGTAAAACTGTCCTTCTTACCCTCTTTAATGTATTTTTTCTTATTTCTGTGCTATACCAAGGTGCTGTAATCTCTTATCTGGTTTCCTTCACTCTTGTGAAGGTATTTTTGTGCATGAATAGCTGTTCAAATTGATGTTTCTGCAGTGAGACGACCTCTATTCCACCACCTTGCTGATGTGTTGATCCACACAATACCACCATCCTGTCTCTAGTAGACAAGATAAAGACCTCACTCTCCACTGAGATTTGTGGCTCATGTCCAGAGTACCTGGGAGTCAGTGATAACAAACTGCAACCCCCTGAAGCTCACACACATCTCTAAATCAAAATCCTTGCCAAAACAGGGCTTCTAAAGATTCCTGTGCATAGCAAAGGAAGATTCTCAGGGCTACGCCAGCATTAACCCATTAAGATACCAATGCTGCATTGACAACAATGAGGCCCCAGTATCCGTAATGACTACTTAGCAAATGATTGTTTATAAGTTAAAATTCTACAGTCACAGGTTCAGCTGTACCAGTGGTTAACACCTTATATACTTCCATACTGGTTGGTAAATAGCCTCTGCCGAGAATCCCTCAAGTCCCAGAACCTACTGCCCCAGCTGTCTTGGGATACCTCCCACACTCTAGCCGGAGGCCTCCAGAGGCTAGGGCTAAGGTCCCTTGTTATTGCTTGTGTGGATCAGCCTCCCCAAAGTCCTGCTGGACACTACCTTTGGCTTCCCATATACAGAGAATTAATCTACATCTTGCCTACACCCGAGCCCAGGAAATCCCAGGTAGGTACCCATGGAAGTTACTTTGGTATTTACCAAAGTGTTGGCACATGAGTCAGCCTCCACAGCTCTCATCCATGTATCTTCCCCGGCCAAGTGGGCCTGATTCTGGTTCCTGGGGCCCGGCTAATCTCTGGGCTGCAGCTCCCAATCATCAGCCAGTGATCCCTGGAGTCCTCCTTAGACAGCAGCCCGTGTACAAACTGCAGTCACTGAGAGACTTGGGAAGAGAAGAGGAGGGTTTCAATTATTACCCTATATATATTGTGCTCTTTCTATTGCAAGAAATAAAGACCCATTCAAGCTAGCTTGAGAAGAGAGGATTTATTGTAAAGCTCCATGTAGAAGATTAAAGGGAGCCTCAAGGAAATCTAGGAACAGGAACCACATTAAGGTTTGCCTTGATCATTCTGCCTCTGGCAACTCTAATTTCTCACAAGCAGTTGTCTAAGGACCTTCCCTCTAATTCAGGGGTTGCAAGCACCAATACCTGCACGGGCGTGCACCAACACCTGCGTGCACCAGGCAGATAACCAAGTGTGGGCATGACAGGGCATGGTGGAGGCTGGTGGCTGGGAGAACACATGGTCCAGGGAAAGCAAGCAGCTGCCAGCTCCTGCTGATGGCAGCCATGACATGTAGACCCCACATTATGGAGCTTTTGGCTTTTCAAGAGAAGCCAAAGAGCTGGGTTTTTATGAAAATATCCCACATTTTAAAGATTGGTAACAGATTCACACAAATGCAGAACACTATGTGGGCTGGATAAGACAAGTCTTATTCCATGATCACCAGTGACCTGCCCTTTCACTTGTTCCACCACTGGCCTGACTTGTTCTCTACCAGCTGGTGAATTCGTTCTTTAGTTCCTATTCAGGCTCCTAAGAGAAGAAAACTAATTGGCCTGGCTCATTCTTTTGGATCAGATCAGGTCAGATGATTGGCTGCCTTTAGGTCAGAGATCTGCTCCTGCCTAGTCCAGGGAGCCATGGCCAGCAGGCAAGAGGGGCTGTGGGGGCACAATGTGGTCTCTCAGTCAGCTGCGTCTATGGACAGGCCAGTTACTCTTCTACACAGGCTGCAGTGAGGCAGGCCTGGCAAACACACCTAATGCCCATATGTTATATCAATCCGCAAACAGCCTGTATCAGTCAGGGTTCTCCAGAGAAACAGAATATACATAATATAAAATATATATTATGTATATTGAGATAGAGAGAGAGAGAGAAGCAGAGACAGAGACAAAGAGATAGGGATATTTATTTTAAGGAACTGGTTCCTGTAGGGGATGATAGGTCCAAAATTCACAGGGCAGGCTGGCAGCTGGAAGCTCAGGTTCATGCTGTAGTCTTGAGGCAGTTTCTTCTTCTCCAGTAAACCTCAGTGTTTGCTCTTACGGCCTTCAACTGATTGGATGAGGCCCATGCACATTATCAAGGGGAACCTCCTTGACAAAGTCATCTGATTGTAAATGTTAACCACATCTGTAAAATACCTTCACAGCAACACAAGGATTAGCATAGTACCCTGTGGGTCCAATAGCAGCCAGATTGACACATGAAGCTAACCATCACACAGGTCTGTGATGTAGATATCACTTCTCCCATTTTACAGATATACAAATGGAGGCTCAGAGAGGTCATGTAACTTGCCACGATCACAAGGGTTGTGTGTGTGAGAGCCAGACTCTGAACTTAGCTCTGTATGACTCTAAAGCCTACCCCTTAACTCCTGCACCATCCTGCCTCTCAGCTAGGTCAAAAGTCTGAATTGAAGTAACATCTATAGACGTTATACTTTCCAAGAAGAGCTTTGATGAAGAGGTATTTCAGCTTCCTTCTGAAGTATTAATAACATTTGCATTTTTTTATCTTTTCTTTCTCCCCATGGATGACTTGCTACATTTCTCCTAGTCTCCATACCAAACCAGTAAGATGATTTTCTTGCCTAGTAGTAAAAGGATAAAAATGGTTTAAACTTCTTTCCCTGTCTTGAAACAGGTTTCTCCCTATCAGTAAGAAGCAGGAAGAAGAATGAAAGAAAACACATCAGCATTTCTAGCTTTTCAAGCTGCTTTTCAATAAAGAAAGAGGCAAAGAAAATTCTAGAGATGGGCATGAATTGCACTGAAAATATTTTCTCTGGGAGAAAAGTCGCTGCTTCCCAAAGAGGGCTCATTTGTTGATTTAATCAGCTTGCTACAGCACCTTCTCCAATAAAAGATTTTGAGTTAGAGTGGCCCTGAAGATGGGGTCTGCAGTTGAGAGCTTACAGTGCTGATAATGAACGTACTTTTTTCCCTGTGTTCACATGTGTGTTATGGTTGGAAAGACTCTTCTTCATGCAGTGTTGGCATGCGCCTGGATTTCTCTTGTCCCGGTGTCATGTCTGAGTGCCCCGCAGGCATACTAAGAGGAATCTCTGGTGACTTTGGGAGAGAGAGGATGATACATCCTTGATTCACAAAAATTCCTAGAGTGTAAGAGCCAGAAGGACCCTCCTCCTCCCAACCCCTTTATTTTACAGGTGAGGAAACTGAGGCCTAAGAGGTGACTTGCTAAACATGTCATGACTGGAAGCTGTACCTCAGGGACGACTGGTCTTTCCTGTAAAACTCCCCTCAGAGCTGCCTTGGGGCTGAAAGAGAAAAATGTACACCCAGTCTCCAGGGACGAGCAGCAAGGCTCTATAAAAAGGATGATCTGCCTGTTTATTCTGCGTGCTGTTATCTTTGGCATGGCTCCGCATGCCAATCCTTAACCCTTCGCAGAGCTCCGGGCAGTGTCTCCACGGTGCATTAGTGTCCAATCACTAGGAAAAGGGCAAGGTCTGGCACGTACAAGAGCAGCAAATATAGAAAGTTCCTGAGAGAGTGTATAGGAGGAGATGCGCTGGGGGCTCGAGGGGAAGGAGTTGGAGGGAGAACTAGGGTGCCAGAAAACCATCTTTCAGGGCTTCCCACCAGCAGAATAGCACTTTTGACAGCTTTTCCTTATTTGTCTGTGAAGGGGATTTCAGATCATTCAGGATGGACTCAAGCGGTTGCTAAGGCAACAGTGTTACAGTCGTCACTGCCATGGAAACCCTTTCCATGGCATAATATAAATATTTTCCTTTAAGAATGAGACAGGGAGTTGAGTGGGCGACAAGTTATTTTCTAATGCTCACGGGCTATGGCCAAAGTCTGCAACAGATGGAAGGAAGGAGACCATCAAACTAGCTCAGATTCTATGTAGTTCACAGAACAGGCTGTTTCTGATATAAAAGCCAAAAAAAAATTGGATGGGGGCAAAAATGCCACCTGAAATAGTCTATAGTTCTATAGTAGAGAGAAGTAAGAATTTCCTATTTTTCTTTGTTCTCTCAGGGACGGTCTGTAAGACTGGATCCTTAGAAGCAGCATTGGAGGCATTTTAAACAGTTTCCAGAGCCTTCTCTTCCTCCTTAAACTTCCCCCAGTGGAGGATAAAGTTTTAAGAGAGTCCAAGAATACGAGAAACTTCCAGGGAACAGTAGTTTGGGTCATGACCAAGAAGGGACATCTTCTTGCCTCATGTACTATCTTAGAAGTTAGATGCTTCTTACTTTTACTAGTCTGGGCATGCTCCCACACCACGGGCATTGTGGCCACACCATTGCTGCACTCGGCTTCCTCAGAAGAAATGCCTGTCGCTTAGGTGGGGAGACAGGACCGGATGACCTCCAAGGTAACCTCCAATGCCAAGATGCTAGGATTCCATGGTTCCTGCTCTCGAGAGTTTATGATTCTCAGAGCCAATGGTTCTGCATTAAAAGATGCTCTGCTTTTATTACTCTGAAAGCCTGTTTTTTCAATTGGATGGCAGAACGAGCCCCGAGGGCAGCAGCCGTGGGCAGGCTGGAGGCGGCGGTCACTGCTTTGCGGTCGCGCTGGTCTCTGCATCATCCCTCCCAGTGCCTAGAACACTGAGGTCAAGGCCACTGCCTGGCTCTTCTCCAGATGGTTTGCTATTGTGGGAGTTTTGCTGGCAGGAGCTTATGATGAAATAGGCTTACAGAAGGCACAGCCATGCTGCAGGGATGACTGGGACCCAAAAGCAGCCAGAATCATCATTCTTGAAAGTTTGCTGACTGGCCTGCGTTTATTTTCCATGCGCTGTGGAGGAGGAGAATAATCGTGGTTTTCTAATCAAAGGGTGTTGATGGAGGGGCCTGGCCCTGCAGCCTTACCCTGCAGACCTGTTCCATGCCAGAAAAGGGGAGTGGAAGGGGATGGCTTTGCACAGGAGCTTATGCTATAGCAAGATGAAAAAATTGGCCTGGGAGTCTAAGAAGGTTCAGAATTTTCATTCCAGTTTATCTACCAGCTCCCGGGGGCTGTGCCTGGGAGAGCTCCCAACTGTGTGATGTTGAGTGGGGCCCTCAGTGGCTCTCAGCTCTAGTTTCCTGGTCTGCAATGGGGGAGTAGCGCAATTGATGGGGCAGACAATAACCAAATCTGCTAAATGATTTCAGGTTTAGAAATGGGGCATGTATACTTATTTAACCATTCTTAGAATGCCAAGGAACCCTCGTCAAAGCGAGACAGGGAACATTAGAATATATAAAAGAAATGCTACCTCCTTCATCACATAGTAAAATAAAGCACCATGTCTGTTCCAGGACATTTTGTTACAATTCTGTTTTAAAGAAATCAACAGGTGGATGCATAGATCCTTGACAAGTTTTTTTTCCCCCTCACTGTGAAAATATTTTTATTGCTGTTTCAGTTTATATAATTAACACATGCCCTTTGGAATAATTTGGACAATGTATAAAAGTGTAAGAAAGAACTTTAAAAATCACTTAAAATACCACCACCTTGAGATGATCCCATTGGCCACTTCTTGACAATATTTTGCATATACATAAATTTTGTATATATACATAACTGAGATTATTTCATGCATGCTGTTTTTATTTGGGAAGATATTTTTTAAAATGTGGTTGCTTTCTATCTTACCTTCCTGCTCCCCTTCTGCATGCCTTTTTATCTGCATCAACACTCCTTCCCATTCCAGGTAACCTCTGATAAGCACCTAGTGTCAAACCACATTGTCTAGAAGTCCGGGAGACAGTGAAGAAATATGAAAAATTATATTCTATTTTCTAGATTTCTAGAAATCTCTCCAAGTCTTCTGATACAGATACAGATCTAACTCCTTCTCTTATTAGTTTAGTCCCTAAAGACTGGTTGTTTTTTGTTTATTTGCCTTCCCTTTGTTTAGATTTTAATTGGGGGTTTGGTTGGCTACTTGGAACAAGGGTGCCATGAGTATAATTGAATACATAGTCATTAAATCTCCATGGACTCTCGATTCTCTCAGACAGATTCCAAGGAGAGGGACTCATGCGTGGGAAAGTATGCAGATTTTTCATTTTAAAAGATAAGAGCAAGGTTGACCTCTAAAAGGATTACTGTCACATTTCTTCTTACAATGAAAGACAGTATTTTGGGGGAGCTTCACCCCAAAATTCCCTTAACTAGTAGCTGTTTTCATTCTCTTCAACTTTTTTGCCGTTCTGGTGGGGATAAAGTGATATCTCATAATTTGCATTTCTCTGATTGTTAGTGGTGCCGGGCATATTTTCATATTTTCACATATATATATGTGAAAATATATATATTTTTCCATAAATATATTTTCATATATTTATTGGCCACTTTGCATTTCTATGAATTGTCTATTCAAAACTTTTGCCTTTTTTCTCTTCAGTATTTTTTTTAACTTTTTAATTTGAAATAATTGTAAACTTACAGAAGATAGCCATATAATATCACTGGGGTCAGTAACCTTAATCACTTGGTTTCTTCACCGCAAAGTTACTATTTTTCCCCAAGTTAAGGGTTTCTCTTGTCTTCAGCTGAGCCACAGTGCCCAGCTCTCAAGCCAAGCCTAAATATTGCAGCTGACACATGAGAAATCCCTGCCAGCTGTAGACAAAGGTCAGTCATGGATGGGCAATGATCTTGCAAAGTCTGTGGGCTTCTCTGCTCACTGTTGTAATAATAATTGCTGACACTTTTTGAGTGCTTAGTGTGTGCCATAGACAGCCGATGGAATCTTTTTTGTAGTTCATTGATTTTAAACAAGCCTGTCTCAATCCTTAGCAGTGTTCTTTTTATCAATAATTATTTTTTTACATCAAAGTAACAGATGCTCAGAACTCAAAAGTGAAATGGTACTAAGAGACCCATATTGAAAACATCAGTACCTTACTCACTCTTTTCACCCTCCCATTCTCCTGTTCCCAAAAGGCAACTACCCACAACTCTTTCAGCTAACTTCTCTAGTATTTGCTTCCAATTCTTCTCTCATTTTTAACCTATTATTTTTAGCCATTTTCTATTAACTTCTTACCATGGTAGATGAGGACTTAGCTCTCATAGACCAATGCTTCTTCCCATTTTCTTCCTGCATTTCCCAAACATAGTTATTTCACAATATTTGGTTAAATAGATAGTCCATATTTTATTTTGGCTATACAAATATTTTTCACTGTTCAATCAAGTATCAAATTAGATTATGCTCTAATTCTTGTATGGCTCTTGCTTCTTCCTGAAGCTTATGATTTCTTGTTTTACATTTGCATGCTTTTCTACAGTGGTATTTTTTTCCCAAATGCTCCATCATCTTTGACTTATTCCAATCTATTAAAATGTCCATTTGCTTAACCACATGAGTTTTATTTCTTTTTTTCTGGAAACTCTTTCTTGTTCTATAATTCTTTCTCATAGCATCATGCTCTTGCTTTGGGAGGCAGCATCATTTCTTATGCTCCCTGTGTTGTCTGTTTCCTCCAATCTCCTTTTTTTCTTGAATATTTTGTCTCTCCCATGTTGGAAACTTTCCTCACATGTCATATCCTTGGCTATTTATTCATTTTAAGATTGAGGCACTGAAATTCTAGTAAGAAGCTCTGGAGTATGTACATGGAGCTGTCAGTGGATTGATTGGCTTTGCTTTGGGATTTTCAAACCCTGAGCCAGCATTTTCACAGGGATAAACCGAAATATCTGTTTCCTGGTTATTTGGGATGGCAGGGACCTGGGATCTCAACACACTATATTCAGACTTTCAACCATTGACTCTTGTTTTCAGACCAGAGCCTTATCCCTTTTTCTTCACCAAGCCTCCAAATCCCAGCTTCTCAGGATTTCTTCTTCTTGACAGAATTTTCTAAGACAGACCCTTAAGTTATAATTTATGCCTCTCTGCTAAGTTAGTGACCACTTCTTCACCCACTTTTTATCTTCCAAAAATTCACTTAAATGTCTTGTCTGCTGTTGTTCTTATGTTCTCTTTGTTCTTGTATCTACTTTTATTCCTTTACTAACATTTTGGTAAGTTTGGTAGGGAAAAGAAATTAACAACTGTGGTCAATCAGCTTTTTAAAACTGAAACCCATCATATGGGTTCTAAAAACATTCAGCCCCCAAAAGAAAGCAATTGGGGTCTTGACTCTTTTCTCCAGAAAGCTCTTTGCCATCTACAGAAACTTGTTCACTTTCCTCTCAGGGAAATTTTCAATTTCCCTAGACCAAAAGCTATGAGTGGGTAGACTTTAGCAACCTTACCCTCAAAGGTTTTAAAAACTGCAGGTACAAGATGGACAATTAGGAATCCAGTTCAGCATGTTGGGTAATAAAGTGGTCTCCCATGTGGCATGGGAAAACCTTTGAATAAAAGCCATACTTTGGTTTTCTCTTAACAGAAAGGCAATACCTCATTGTAATTCCAGATATTTGGCTTCTGACATCCTCAAACTTCTAAAATATCTGGCCACCTTACAGAGGACCTCAGGGCAAGTTCTGGGCATTTTTAGGCCATTATGCAGTATCTAGAACACAGCAGTTTCTTAATCAAGAGCTTCATGGCTTGCGATCAGATGGCTTTAATGCCTTTTAGAATTTGCCTTCGTTAATAGTAACCAAGGTCTATTTTATATTTATAATCCAGTTTCTAATATGTCCCAGTTAAAATTACATTGTAACATAGTAAGGTTCTAATTTGAAATCTCTTCCGGGGATGACAAGAGTGCAGAATAGGAAGAAAGGGAAGAGAGCTGCTTAAAACCTGTAGGTAAGAGAGAAAGGATGTGGGGTGGGACTGATCCTGGGTGGCATCAATTGGTCTCATTGGTTCATGCCTATAATTGAAAAATGCTACTTTGGGGTGTGCAATGGAATTGTTTGGGAAACTTAAAAAAAAAAATGATTCCTGGGTCTCAACCCAGAGCAATTAAATCAGAACCACCAGGCATAATGCCCAGGCATTAGCATTTTTTAAATCTCCCCAACTAATTCTAATGTGCATCCTGAGTTAAGAACCGCTGGCCTTGACATTTGCTTGCTATTCATTCATTCAGCAAATATTTGTTGAGTGTTTCTTACATGTCAGGCATTTCTCTAGGTGCTGGGGACTGCACACGGAACTAGGCAGATGAAGTTTCCAGCCTTCACAGAACTTGCTTCTAGAGCTTCAACCATGGGTGTTTAGGGTGTGTCACATGTTTCAGGGCACAGGCTTTAGAAACAAACAGACCCTGTTTTAACCCACATCCCACCACAGTCTGGGGCCTTGGGCATGTGCCAACCACTCTGAGTCCCCTTCAGTGTTCCCATAGGCAAAACATGGCTCATCATACCTACTTCACAAGGGCACACAGAGTGAAGGGAGATTATGAATGTGAATGGACCAGCAGACAAGAGGAGGTGGGAGGGAGGGGAAAGGCGTCAGGCACCCGGGAGATGTGGAGGAAGTGGCTCCCAGAATATGGAAGAGGGAAGTAACCAGGGCTTGGAGAACTATGAGGGCTCTCCTCTTGGGCTGCAGATGGCCATCTTCTTGTTGAGAATTCACATGACCTTTACTTTATGTGGATGTGGAGAGAGAGAGCATGCCCCTGAGCTCTCTGGTATCTCTTCTTATGAGGACGCTAATTCTATTTGATCAGGGCTCCAGCCGATTTAACCTTAATTACTTTCTTAGAAACCCTATCTCCAAATACAGTCACACTGGGTATTAGGACTTCAACATATGAATTTTAGGTAGGATGCAAACATTCAGTCTATAACACTTAGGTTAACAGTTTTGTAAACCCATAAGATTTTCCACTAGAATTCTGGAAATCCTTACTTAGTCCAGTGCTATGGTCTCAAAATTATTTAAGCAATACTACCAGCAAAGCCTGCAGCCAAGAGTTCCTGACAGTTCTTTCCATGGGTCTCTGGAACAGTCCCTTTTTGTTGAACATGAAGCACTCTAGCCTGCAGCTGACTGCAAATGCTTTCAGAGAAGAATCAGAGTAAAACAAAAACCATCTATGGAATGCCAAAAGACATAAAATGTCTATGGCTAAAGATATGAGAATTCGTTATTAAAAATATGCAGTTGACAAGAAAATTTGGTTGTTTCTGTAACACGAAACATTTTAAATATTAACATTTCTCTTTCTGCAAGATGAAAGAACAAATTCTGAGATTTTCCTGGGGGCTCTCTGAGAAATCTCAAGGTCACTTTAAGATCAAGATTTCATTTAGGATTTGATTTTGGGAAGGCAAAATTGTCAAAAATATCAAAAAGTTTGAACAGTTGACTAAATAGGATTCTAGGTCACTTTGAAACAATATTTAGTTACCTATTTAACAAAAGTGATGATAAAAGAATTCAAAAGTAAATATAGAAGGTAACACGATTGAAAAAAAAAAAAAGCAAAGCCTTAGCTCTTTTGCTAAAGCTCGTTTTTTTAAACCTTATAAATGAATCCATCCAATCTTAGCTAGCTTTGACCACATAAGATTCCTTTTCCAATTTTTTATATCCCTTTAGTTTTCTTCTATATTTTTCTCTTTCTCATTTGGGAACAACCAATCATTTCACATTTGGACAAAAGTATTCCCTTTTTCCCATAACAAAAACACATCCTTCATACTTTGCATCCTTTGGTCTCCCTTTATCTTTATTATTTCCAGTAGTTTTATTTACATATGTTGATTAAAATTTTTAACCATTAATTTTTTTAAAAATAGAAAAAACTAAGATGTAGACAATTGTGAATTGTCTGTCACATACCAGCATTCTATAGCAGACCAACAAATTTTATAAAGATGCCATCTCACAATTTTTACAGGTATGTGCTTCTTCATAGTACAATTTTTCAATGTAGAAAAAAGAATATGTTGTTAACGTTTTTTAACAACAACATTGTTGTGAACAAGTATACTTAACCTCTCTATACCATATAAAAATAAGAAACCAAAAGTGTATAAATTTAAACTTATGCTTAGCAATGAATTTTCAGTAGTTTATCTTAGAAATAATCTAGATATTTAATGAATATCTATTACTTAACTTAAATTAGCATAATTTTAAGATTGCAAGTTACCAAAAAAATTTTGGGAATTAGTTTTAGGCAGATATTATAAAACATAATTATTGTTGAAAAGCCCACTCATAAAACTTTTATTCTACTTACATCAATTTAATACATGTGATAACTCATAAAACACAGCTGTTTTATTATATCAATAATATTAAACTAGCCTTATCTGCCAAAGATTTCCCAGTTATATGAACTTGAAAAAATATTTGGGTTAGTTCCTGTATTTCTGAGAGTTTTAGAAATATTTAACTGATATAAGCACTTATTTATCCCTTAGTCAATCAGAATAGAGTTCCTTTATGGGATTTTATAAATTAATTTGGTAAAACCATCAGGAGTTAGTCAAATATCACATATACATAACATACATACATATATGTATTAATATATATAAACATACAGACAGATGCAAATGGAGACCTTATAGCTTCCATTCTAAAATTTTAGCCATTGAGTTAGGTGAACACACTAATACAAAATTTGCTGGTTTATATAAAATAGTTGGCTCTCACCTTTACTCCACTTTACTCAGCCCAAGGCTGAGGCCAGCTGAGAAGAGGGCTCAGAGGAGCCTAACTCAAGTTTGGTCAAGAACAGAGGTGTTGTCATTACCTATGCTTTTTAGTGCCTGGGATGATTGGATTGCAAAGCCAGAGTCTAAAAAAATCTTTAAAGTGTTTTTGTAAAAATAAAATTTAATTTATGCTAAAAAAATTAGTAGGAAACCTTCTGTCTCCTGCTCATTTTTGTAATAATGTTCAGGCACAGGGGACAGCCTGGGTTAGACTCAGGGATTCTCTGTGCAATTATGATGGCAAGGGCAGGGAGAACAATGCTGAGATGTAGAGTTATCGAGTCTTACAGCTGCAAAGACCTTGGTACAGCAGTTCGCAAACTTCAGTGTACATTAGAAATGTCAGGGGCATGTGTGAAAGATGCACATTCCCAGAACATATCCAGATCTGCTGAATTGCAATTTCCATGGAGACCAGGAAAGTGCATTCCAACACCCTCCCCTCAAAACGTTGCTGAGGCAGGTAGTCCCCCAGCAGCACTTCGAAAAACATTCCCTTCCCCTCCCCTCATCCCCTCTCCCCTCCCCTTGTTACATCTTCTACCCAGGGTTCTTGACCCAGGACCCCACAATCTGTTGGAACTCATGCAAGGCAGCCCACGCCGGCATTTACAGTTAGAATGTCTCTTCCTTGCATGAGGTTAAAAGGGGTCTCCCCACTACTCACACACACTGTTATCTTTATAGAGCTGGTCCTTCTTGGGCCTTTAAATACTCAAGGCCAAGATCACATCTGTAACCTGTTCCCTGTTAGGCAGGAACCAAATCTGCAAGTGGCAGACACAGGCCAGGAGGGCAGTTCCTAGGGGTGGAGAAGTGGGGTTGGGGCAGGAAGAGACTGCAGGAAAATGCAGCTGACAATTGCAAAGAGCAGAAACTTGAGGTATGAGGCGTACACACCTGTGGAGCTGCAACTTTGTTATAAGAACACCTGTCAATCATGTACTTCAATCAGCTGGTAACCTCCCACACCTCCCGTAAGTCCTCCCCCAGACCAGGCCAATAAAAGGAAACACCTGGGAGTCTTCAACATCTTTTTCCACTTGTAGAGACTGACCTGTTCCTCTCTGGAATGTACTCTTGCTTTGTATAGCTCCCTTCTTTTCTGCAATAAAAGTTGTTCGTGTGGATTTGCTTCCTGTCTGTGGTCACTCTGTGGTATTGGCCCTGCTTGTGAATTTTCTAAGCAAGGACCCAAAGAACCAGGACAACAGTCCTCCAAGAGGCCGGACCTGACATTCCCCCAGGATCCTTTGTTATAGTGTCCTGTGAATGATTCTAACCCAATCTTGCTGATTCTTCCACCTT
This sequence comes from Eulemur rufifrons, assembly GCF_041146395.1. NCBI lineage: Eukaryota > Metazoa > Chordata > Mammalia > Primates > Lemuridae > Eulemur > Eulemur rufifrons. Next base: position 77,166,836 of record NC_090989.1, read on the forward strand.
TGCTGAACATGTCTCCCACCAGCCCACAAAGAGTCCTCCAGTACCTCGGCCTCCTGTAGGTCTTGCTCCTCTCCTGGCCACTTCAGTGAAGGCAGGAAGCCCTGCGAGGTCAGGATGCTGCCATACCTATTGCTGCCAGTGCCCCCAGAGCTGCAGCCCTGAGGAGCAAAACCAACTGAGTCTTTGTGGAGTGCTTGGTGGTCCAGCACCTTGCTTATTACCCTTCAGAGTTACAGGGGTCTGTGCCATGCAGTCACCTGAGCCCTCAAGCATCCCCTTTGGTTTCTCCACATCTCACAGGGTCCCTGAGAAAAACAGGTCCTTCAGCTTCTGCTTCCAACCTCACTCTGCAAAGGACTCAGCCAGATGCCCATCCCTGGGGCTGAGCCAGGGTCCAGGACCTAACCCATCTTGTTCTCCCAGCCTTCACTCGTCTGAAGCACAAGTTGTTAGTGCTTTTTGTACAGGAAAAACAGCAAATTGATGTGGATGGCCCACTCTTCTACTCAGTTATGCATGCCCAGACATGTCTAAGTCCAGCCTGGGACCCCCATCACATGCCTCATCCTTGCCCCACAAGCAGGGCTGGCTTCATGGGTGGCAGGTAGGTAGGCAGTTAGGATCTCTGGCTCTTCTCAGGACAAGTGTTCCCTGTTTTAGGGCTGTTTCAAGCAATTGCTCCACCTCAGAAGAAGAAAAAGGATGGGCACTCCATTTTGTCATTGCCCCACCCTTAATGCTATCCCGAGCAACTGCTACACCTGGGGAAGGAGAGAATGCTTTATCAATCTAGGAATTCCCCAGCCCAGGCATGATAAAATTTAGAAAGTGACCTAGAGTAACCTAAGGGTAATTAATATGCCATTAGCTTGAATCTGCATTGTGGTTCACCTCCTCAGGTGGGCTTTCTTAGAGGGAGCTCATATTTGCAGATGGAATTTTGAGGACACCTGTTGATCATTTGATAATCACCTCCTACACCTCCCAAGAGCCCTCCTCCAGATTGGACTAATAAACGGAAACAATCTGAGAAGTCAAGAGAGTAGTGAGTTGGTCGGTGAGTGAGTGAATTAGTGAGTTGAGTGGTCCCTCTCCACTTGTCGAGACTGCCCCGTTTTATTCTACAATAGAGGGGCTCTTGTTAAACTGCTCCCTGCCTAAGGTTACTCTCTTGTATTGGCTTTGCTGGTGATTTTTCCAAGAAAGGAGTCGGAGGACTGGGATAATAGTCTGGACTTGACACCTTGGTGTGTCTGGTCATTCTTAAGAGCACACCAAGAACTGAGGGCCAACTGCCACCCTGACATTTTGGTGCTGTGACTTGGATTCTAACATGGGGGTGTACCCTGTGAACTAATATAAAATCCTAAGCCCCCCATTGACTGAATAGGCCCCCTCTTGGCCAAGGGGATCCCAGAGAAATCCTAAAACCGAGCTCCCAGACATGAAGGGATGGGCGGCCAGACATGCCTCATTATACCCTCTCCCTTGCTAACGGCCATCAGCCTTTTTTCTTTCAGGGCTAAACCAAAACCAGTCTGGTGATCTACTCCCTATTTGTGGTTTTTGGCACTACAACTAATCAGTATTCTTTCTTGATTAGAGAACACCAACCATGGAGTGGTTTTAGCCAGTCTATGGAGCATGTGCAGAGAGGGTTTTCACGTCCTTGTGTCACCTTTTGACATCACAGGGCTCCTATTTCCTGAACATGGACCCCCATCAAGGCACATGAAGGTCAATTGTGCATGCACGTTTCTTCTTTCATAAATATTCATGACTCCTCCTATAGCTTGTTAAATATATATATATATATATGGCCATCCTGCTCAGTATAAATTTCTATTCTCATTGTCCCTGCCTCGAAGCACATGTTCCTGGCTTCTGGCCGGGGCTCTGTTTCCGGCCTGTCAGAATGGTCGCTCACAGGCTGCACCCCTTTAAGAGAAATACAGCTCTCCTTTCCTAGTGTATGAACCTCCTCATTTTCTTCAGCTAACAAACCTGTGCTGTCATGCAGGCCCACCCTCACCAGGGGCTCTGCTGTTGCCGTAGTGAATCCTGAGTGATTTTATCTCAGACCTCGTGTGTTGTAAGTGAAGTCAGATGGGACAATGGATCATGTGTGGGATCAGAGGAGACACATGGCGGGTGGCAGTGATATGCTCAGGCCCAAGTCCACTGCCACAGTGGGCAGGGGCACTTGCCCAACGAGCCAAGTGGTTGGTTGTTGGCCTGGCAGCCTGGGGCTAAACCTAGGCCAGGACTGAAAATGATGACCTTCTGGTAGTGTCTTTAGTAGCAGTGGTGGCCTCGGGGGCCATGGCCCTGAGAGCAGGGAGGGACTCTGCACGGGAGCAGCAGTAGGACCCCCAGTGGGCGTCCATGCAGCCCACCTATCCCCACAACCCTCTGTCTTAGTCCGTTTGTGCTGTTCTAACAAAATAGCTGAGATTGGGTAATTTATGAACAGAAACTTACTTCTTGTATTTCTGGAGGCCGGGATGCCAAAGATCGAGGCTCTGGCATTCAGAGTCTGCTGCGGGCCTTCATGCTGCGTCCTCACATAGCGGAAGGGGCAACAGAGGGGGCTGCTGTGTCTTCTTCACATGGCAGAAGAGCAGAAGAGCAAAGGGGCGGAAAAGCCCCCTACCACCTCTTTCCTAAGGTCACTAATCCCATTCACAAGAGCTCTGCCCCTGTGACTTAACCACCTCTTAAAGGTCCCACCTCTTGATACTGTTGCACTAGGGGTTCAGTTTCAATGTGAATTTTGTTTTTTATTTTATTTTATTTTATTTTTCAGTCCACTGAAGTAGTAGAACAAATGTGAGCTTTGGAGGGGACACAAACGTGCAAACCCTAGCACCATCCCTGAACCACCTATACAAGTACTAAGTCTGGCCTGAATGCTAAGCTAGTTGCTGCTCGAGCTCAGACAATAAACTTTGTCAATAAATTATTACAAAATAAAACCATACACATTGCAATAGAGCATACTATGGAGTTATTAGAATTCTTTAATGTAGCAGTACCCAACCTTTTTGGCACCAGGGACCAATTTCATGGAGGACAATTTTTCCACGGATGGTGGGGTGGGGGTGAGGGGGTGGAGGCGGAGCTCAGGCAGCGATGCTCATCCCTGTTTTCCTAACAGACAACAGGACCAATACCAGGCCACCACCCAGGGATTGGGGACCACAGCTTTAATGAGCTTAGACTCCCTGGTTTTGAAAACTGCTATAACATTGCAAAGCAAATATCCACAGCCTCAGAATAGAAATTAAATTTAGAGATCATTGCATTCAATAGAAAAGAACACTATTTCCAAAGTGTTAGATGAACGAACTTTTAATGAAGGGGACAATTTTATAACTCATTTTCCCATATAATTGAAGATATCGGTAATAGAACACACCAGCAGGTGTTCTGTATTGTACAAAATTTTGAAGCTGCTTTTGGTTTCTTGTATGACTTTCACAAGGTACAGGAAATGTTAGAGGAAATTTTAAAATGCGATTGTGTAAAATTACTTTAAAATTAAATTCAAACTACATGAAATTAGTTTATAGGAAGAGTCAAATCTTTTTAGAAACATTGTTTCATGAGAATTATCAGCTCCAGATGTGCTAAAATATATGCATTCCAAAATAATTTATCAGAACTTTATCTGATAAATATACCTGTTGCCATAGCCTATAAAATACTCTTCATATAATTGCTCAGTAACAGTTGCATCATCAGAAAGATTCTTCTCAAAATTAAAAATAATCAATTATCAATTTGCAGCCTTGCGTTTGCCAAGAGCAAAGCACATTGCCTTCAATTATATTGACTGTAAATAAAATCGCTAAAAGTATAAATGAGTTTGCAGAAAAGTGATCCCCAAAAACCTTAGTCCTATATCACATTAATAAAGTAGTATTATATATTGTATTATATAAAATTATGACATCAAAGTATTGTAATTTTGCATCTGTAAATTTATGTTGCTACTCATATTGCTATTTATCATCCCTATTATGTTTTATAAGTAAAAAATTCTCTTTAAAGGAAAAAGCTTAGTATTTTAGTACCTTTAATGGCACTTTCACCCCTGCTTTTTGAACAAGGGGTCCTGCATTTTTATTCTGCACTGAGCCCCCAAAATTATGCAGCCACCTGCCCATAGCCTTCTTCCCCACAGTCCACATGCCCAGGCCTTTCGGTTTTTCTCTACGCTGCATGGTTTTGAATCCTGCTACCACTTTCCTGTGTACTATCTCTCTTTTGCGGAAGTCCTTCCTGAAAAACTGCCTGCAGGCTTCTATGGTGTTCTGGCCAGCATGGAGAAGATGCGCACCATAAATTCCTGGGGACTGGAGCAGCGCACTTCCATGAGTGAACTTCCAGAGACCACATTAGCATGTTGGCAGCCTTCTCTCCTGGCCGGCTCGGGCTAATTTTGCAGCCTAAAAAGCCCATAAGATTTTACCCTCTCTCCTGCTGTCAAGCCATTTCTCTCCCATTCTGTACGTGTGGCCATGCTTTTTAGATCCTACTTTTACATTTATTGGGTTAAATTCTAATTTTTCCTATCTTTTTGAGATCATTTTAGACCCCAATTCTGCTTTCCAATACACTAGCTTTTCCTTATAATTCTGTGGTGTCTTGATTTGGTCAGTATGCCTCCTCTCTCTTCATCTGGGTCCCTGATGAAAATGGGCTTGCTAGAGGGTGCTACCTAACAGAGAAGGACAAAATGTTTGCAGTGATTTGACTTGGCTGCGGCCCTTTGCCTCTGCTCCTTTCTCTCCCTTCCTCTCCTGCTTGCATTACCCAAATATGCATAATGCCGCTTAGAAGCCTGATCTTTAATCATCTTCTCGCTATTAGGTATTCTGCTCAGGTTGCCTGTGCTGCGGAATAGCCCTAGGTAAAATGGTGAAGTAGGCAGAAATCGCTTCGGGCTACTCTCTGTTTTCCTGCTTCCCTACTTGCTTTCAATATCCAAAAATCATAGGGCGGGCAGAGGAGACCACTGCAGTCTCCTGTCCCTCATTTTTGGAGGCCACCTGGGTCTTCCCTGTGCTGAGACACCAGTTACCAAGTCTGAAGCTTTGCAGCAGCATAAAGGTAAAAGTCAAGTCCAATGCTGACGTCCTCAGGATTTAATTTCCCTCCTGGGAGAACTCCCCTCAATCCAATAATGTGCAGTAGATGTGGCTTTGGAAAGAGCATCTTATCTCTTTTATTGGATACCTACCTACTGTACTCTGGCCCGGGCAACAGAAAGAGACCTTGCCTCAATAACAAGAACAAAAACAAAAAACATAAAGACTGAAGGCCCTTTCTGAAATATAGCTTTTTTAAAAAAGTTCTGATTAATTGTGATTGCAGATAAAAGTTTTTCTTGGTGATAATGGTTTGTTGTTATTGTTGTTAAGCACCAGAAAAATAGAAGTTATGAGAGTTACAGGTGAAATTTTTATGGAGAAAATGCAGTGGCTGTTCGGCTCTCAAGAACAACACTTTTGGAGTTGATGCTATGTACTTTTCGAAGTGGAAAGCTGAATCTTAAGCATGCATGGAGGCCGCCTATTTGACAAGCCACCTTTTTGCCCAGCTGACACTTTGTTGTCTCTCTCAGAGGTTGCATGTGGGGAGGAGGGGCTTGGCCCTCAGCAAGCTGTCTCCATCTGTGCAGCCCCTGAGCCTCCCTGTCTGCTCTCGGGCTTTGCCCTCTTTTGGGGCCTCAGACTGAGAAGGGCCCTGGAGGAGTTACAGATGGTACCTCTAGCCAAAAGGCTGATTTCCTCAGCACTTTTCCAAAAGGCTGATTTCCTCAGCACTTTTCCACCCACTCAAATACCGACTCTCAGAGGCTGGTCTTTCCCCTTCCTTCTCCCTCAGGCTAGGAGCTCGGAGGGGAGAAGTAATTTGCCCAGGAGACACAGACACAGCCAGTACCTGACAGAGCCAGATTCCAACTATGATCTGACTATGATCTGCTTCCTTTTGGACCATATTTGCCATTCATAGCAAGCAGAGACTTTGCAGCCAGTGCAGGGGCGGAGGAGGTCAGGGAGGCCCCTCCATTTGCACAGAATCACTGAAAGTCTTTTTATTTAAAGAATCCCAAAGAAAAGGAGCTGAGGGAGGGCTGAACTGCCAGCTTCTGCACCCATTTGGTCTGCATTTCTTTCTTGCACGAGGGACCATCGGAGCCATGGGGCTTGGGACTTCCAAAATGAGTAGAGAGAGCTTCCATTCCTATAAGATTTTTTGAGAAATTACACCTGGGTCCTCCCACATATCATAATTTTTCAAATGAGATAGCAGACCTCCTTTACACCCCTGCCTCCAACACACACACACACACACACACACACGCACCTCTTTTTTCCTTCTAGCTCAGACGGTGTGATTACTTGAGGGAGGGGAGGACTGGTCTACACTGGTGTTGGGAAGTCTCGGTGGTGCTGTTCTTTCTCTAAGGGGGAAGAGTGTGGTTCTGGAGAAATCCAAGCGAGCAGCTATTCCCAACGGGACAGGACAGATCTAGGTCCTACCACTTACTAGCTGTGTGACCTTGGGCAAGTTACTAATGGAAAATGGGGGAGAATAATAGTGATAGCTGCCATATATTGATTCTTACCACGAGCTAATACCCTGGCTAAGCAACTCTCCCCAAATTAATCTTATTTAATCCTCATGATGATCCTGTGAAGAAGATACTATTATTATTTCTTCTTAATATACTTTGTAAGGGTGGAACAGCCAAGAAATAAAAACATAGTATGAGGGACAAAAAAGTATATCGATTGATGTTTTAAACTATTATCCCACATAAGAGGGAAGGACAAATTCTATTGGTGGTTAGCACACTGTGCCCCCCTCCCTCCACCCGCCCATGCATCCGGGACTCCACAGGCCTCACGCTACTGTTCTGCAATGCTCACCCCATCAATGATTGATGCTAAATTTTAGTGTTTCAGGTTAATAGACAGAATTGAATGATCCAGAGACAAACTTGATGCTTGCCCAATGGGTAGGCCAATTTATGGTACAATAGTTCTAAGAGAGGGCAAAGGAGGGAGCTAGAGTGGCCAGCTCCCCAGAAATTGTACCTCGTGGCCTGGGGCAGTGGAAGTTGCCACCATTGGGGAAAGTCATCCCTCCTGGCCCCCTCACACGGTAGACGAGCCTCCTAAGTCCCAGCCTCTGTACATGTGATGAACTGATTTAGAAATTATTCTTCATCTTCATCTTTCCCTAAATCTCTGTTGGGAATAGAATTGCAGGTTTTAGATAGCAGCCTCACAGCCTTAATTTTATTTATCTAACAAGTTTGACTCTGGGGACACCAGCTGTAAGTTTATGCAAAATAGCATGGAAACTGTTAATATTAACTTTTCAGCTGAGGGTTCTATACCCTCATAACAGAACTGCAGGGCTGATTGTAACCATCCTCAGAACTTTGGGGAAAACTCACATGACTCCTGCATAAGAGGCTACCAGGGAAAACTGTGAGCTTGAAATCAAATTTCCCAGAGAGGTATTCTTACCTGGCTTTGTGGCCCCATCCATGCCCCCTGAAGCCCCACAGGCAGTGAGTTCACCCAGAAGCAAACACCTGTCCCTGTCCCCCTCACGGGTAGAAGAGCTTCCTGAGGGTTGGTGTGGGGGATGGGCTTGCCACGCTATTTATTAATTAGGCTTTCTATCCCCGCCCCTGGGGATGGCAGGCCTAGAGCAGGAGAAGCAACTGGAGATGAGACTAACACTAACAAAAAGAAGTAAAATAAAAAATAAAGTTAAGGAGAGAGGGATAAAAATAGAAATAAGCAGAGCTTCTGGTTTCCTGGGCAGGTTGAAGGACCTATATAGAGAGATTAATGAGCCATTATGATCGGATGCTAATGGAGCTTGGGCTGAAGATGCTCTGAAGTGGACTGGGCAGGATAGGGTTAAGCAGCAGGAGGGAAGGTGGAGCAGGTGCTGGGGGAAGGTGGGAGAGGATGGAGAGAACAGCCAGGCTGGAGGGACCCAGTATCCAGAGAATGTGGGGCCTGGCACGGGGCAGATAGGGGGAGCAGTGAGTCTGCAGCATCAGTAGGACCTGGGAAGAGGTGGTAGGTGTCCAACAGGTGAGAGAAAGGGTCTCACAACAGGTATTCTCAGAGAAGGCAAGTGGATAGGACAGCAGGGGACAGGAAAGAGGACTAACAAAAACAAGGGAAGTCCAAGGCTAGAGACACTGGGCAATTTTCCAGAGGAGAGACAACAGAGACTTAGACACGGGCACAATCCAACAATGAAGGTAGAATCAGATTTGTCAGAGCCAGAGCCACAAGGTCAGAGTGACACCAGCAGCCAAGGTATGGATGATGGGTCAGCACAGCTGTCCAGGGCTCCCCAGACTGAGGTCATGGGCCCAGAGCCTGGGGCCAGGACTGAGCTTACAGGGGTGAGGGAAGTAGGTGAGCAGGTTATCAACTGGGGCTAGGGTGGAGGGGCTTCAGGCTTGTCACCTTATTTTGAAGACTGTGGGCACAAAATTGCTATTGCTTAAAGCAGGAGTTGTCAGCCCTCACTACACCTTCAAATCACCTGGGGAGCTATAAAATGTGTTGATATCTAGTCAACCCCCTTTCTCCAAGTGCCCTCACCTGACCCCTGCATATCAATTAAAGAGGACCTATGATTGGGGAGGGTGGTAATCCCATGTCAGCCAAGGCTGCAAACCACAGACTTACAGGCAAGAGTTGCATTATCTGCATCCATTGAAGATGTGCTATGCCATACAGCGCCACTGTCAACATGTGGCTATCAAGCATTTGAGATGAGACTAGTTTGAATTGAGATGTGCTGTAAGCTTAAAATATACACTGGATTTTAAACACTTACTCCGAATGCAAGAATGTAAAATATCTCATTAATAACGAGATACTTGTTGAAATGATATTTTCGATATAGTGGGTTAAATATATTATTAATTTCACCTGTTTGTTTTGATCTGTTCTAATGTGGCTACTATGCTGATTTATGTGGTTTGCTTTATAGTTCTTTTAAACAGTGCTACACTAGAACTGCTTTCAGTTGTGATTCATAAACTACATAACTGAAATTGCTTTTCTAATATTGCTGCTGCAGACAGTAATTCATAGGGAAAAAAATCACGTATCACAGTTTGTAATGATATATTAATTTGTGTGTTTACTTATTTAGGATTTCATTTCTTCAGTGGACCATCTGTCTTATTTACCTCTCTATTTCACCACATAACTAAGTGTCTAGGACATAGTAACAGCTCAATAAATATTTGTTAAATGAACGAATTGAGGAATAAGTGATCAGATGAACAAATATACCTCTTTTCTGCTGCTGTAATCCCTAGACATGCAGGTTGATCAGCAAGAGTCTCCTGCTTGAGCTAGTACTGCGAAGAGGGGGCATCTGCAGAGAAGGGCAGTGCTGCAGCAGAGGTGACGTGCAAGGGCTTTGGAGGCAGATGGAACCGGGCTCGGGCACAGGCTCAGCCAACGCAACTCACTCAGCCTCTTGGATGCTGTGATTTCTCTTATCTACAAAATGGAGCTAATACTACCTCACAGGGTTATTGTGTTGTGACAGGCGTAGCACAGTGCCTAGCACAGGGTAAGGCAGTCATTGGGTTAAGAGGGGGGAAAGAAAAGGACTAATCTCTGGGATGCAATCTGTTCTCCGCAGGAAGTCGCAACAGCAGTGCTTTGCCTCCTGGGGGCAAACATGCTGCCCTTACCTGAACTAAGTATACTTAGTTCTTTAAAGCCTGATTCATTGTATCTGTGGGCAGTTTATGACAATGGAGGAATTTCTGGAGGAATTAAAATTTCAAGCGACTTGATAATACCTAAAAAAGATGTTTGCTTTGGTAATAGCACAGCTAAGGTCATTGGCTCTTCTCAGACTGCGTCTGTCTTCTTCCCCCATCGACTGAGCAGTCTCCTTAGACAGCAATTTTGGACAAGGCCTCAGCCCCACATCAGAAGCTTTGGAGATGGCAGTGTCTTTTGCACCCATACCTGGTCTGGTGTGAAAGGAATTGCCTCCTTACCTTGCTGATGGAGCCCTTGTCACAATTCATGAGGATAAAGAGGGGATGTTAGGAAACATGAGACTTGACTGGTGTGTTCCAAAACGTTCTAGTCTGGCCAAACAGTATAACAAGAGCTGACCTATTTCTAAGGCTCACAATTGAAGAGGGAGCAAGGAGGGAACTGTCAAGAAAAAGAAAGCAGTTTATTCTGTTCCTTGGGGGCTATTTGTGATTAATATTCAAGCTAAATTTATCCAGATAAAGAAAATGCTATTTGTATGGACATGTTTTGGTAATTTATGTGTCTCTTCAAAATCGGTAAAAGCGTATCTATGTGCCAAGGCTGACACAGTGGTGATCAGCAAAAGACCTCTACAAAATCTCATTCCCAGGTTTAAAATACTCTACAACCATAGGGACATGCATCTTACAGATCCAGTCTTAAAGTTGTAAAGCCTACAGAATTATTAATGCTGTCAAAGTCCACATTGTCTGCAGTTAGCAGAGATAACAAAATATCAAAGTGGGATTCAAAATAATAAACTGGCCAAGATTTGTGCAGAAACTGGACTGAAGAGGCCAGATGCACTGCCTATGGCTCTTAGGTTGATTAAGCCTACAACAAACAAATTCCCAAAACTTGACTGTCATGAAATATTAATGGAGGAGACTCTAGTTTCTTTCTCAGCAGCTATGACCAGCAGCACATTCTGAGCCAGATAACATTGTGTTATATTGCAGGCCACCATCAAGGGTGTCAAGAAATCACTCATAGGCTCACAAAACTCTACCCATCCATATAGACAGATGGGGCCATGATGTAAAGCCTCCTGCCTACTCAAGTTTCACCGGCAGAAATCATTGCTTAAACCTCCTTGGAAGGGGCCTTACCAAGTGCTGTTGTCTAAGAATGCCCTTTGTAGTGCAGAGGCATTTGTCTTGGATCCATGCCTTTCACTGAAAAAATGCGTGGAACACGACACCGAATTGTTAATGTTTATTTTTCTCATTGATACGGGCATTAATGACTCACTTCTCACTTGCAGAGTCATCTGGATTGCCCGCAAGAAGCTCTTGGCAGTGACCTGAAACCACACGTAAGTTGGCCAACCAGTTCTAACCATGACCTGCTGACTGGTAGTTCATCCCCATGTTCCAGATTTGTCCAACAACCACCTTGAGCAACCCAGTTCCATCCTGCAACTCTCAGTCAGGCTCAAGAAAAGCTCCAATGATGGCACTTAGCCTATTTGACTCCATTGGACTCTCTCCAGCTTGATTCTAATTTGTCAGCTATAAGTGCAGACCCACACTTGCCTCATATGTTGAGATTTGGCCTCAGCCGCCTCTGAACTGGAACCAGAATCTATAAATTTTTAAAGGCAGAATGCTTGTGTTGATTCTGTATCAGTCAGGTTGGGTAACATACAACCACCAAATCTCAGTGGCTTAAACCGCAGAAGTTTATTTCTTCCTCACCAAAGATGTCCAGGTGGTAGGAGCTTTGCTTGACATTTTCCTCCCTCAGCTACAGTGTGTGGGACAAACACCCCTACTCGTGTCAAGAGCATGTAGGAAATTCTGGAGTCTTGGAGTCATGTTCCCTGGGAAAGAGACTCTGAGGCAGGCATTTGTGTGCAGGAGGTGTGTTGGAGCTTGCTCTTGGGAACGCCACCTGTAAGGGAGTGAGGGTACAGGAGTGAGCAGAGAGAAGAGCTCAGCTGTGATGCAGATGCAACAGAGGCCTCCACCAATTCTACAGGGTGCCCTGGAGCTGAGATGGTCCCAAATTGTCCCAAATGGAGGCGAGGGACCCTAGGCTTTTGGACCAGAAGCTCCCTTCAGTGGGGGGCAATTCCTAGAAAGGCTCAGATGTGAGCAGTCAGCAACCAACACTCATGGCAGCTAAGGGAAGGAGGGCCCTGGGCCAAGAAGGAGAGATCTGAGTGACACACTAGAGCAGCCACAACAGTCTACAGCTTACACTCATCAAATCTACTGGCTTTTCCCACCTGGGAACAGCTTTTCTGGGATTCTGGATGGCTTCCTTACCACTTACAAGAGAAAGACTAGAGGGATGGTCTATAACCTGAGTGCCTGCAAGTGGCCTCAAGGCCACCATTATCCATTGTCCATTCCTCTCACTGTTTTTTTTTTTTTTTTTTTTTTGAGACAGAGTCTCACTCTGTTGCCCAGGCTAGAGTGAGTGCCGTGGCGTCAGCCTAGCTCACAGCAACCTCAAACTCCCAAGCTCAAGCGATCCTCCTGTCTCAGCCTCCCGAGTAGCTGGGACTACAGGCATGTGCCACCATGCCCGGCTAATTTTTTCTATATATATTTTTAGCTGTCCATATAATTTCTTTCTATTTTTAGTAGAGGTGGGGTCTCGCTCTTGCTCAGGCTGGTCTCGAACTCCTGAGCTCAAACGATCCGCCCACCTCGGCCTCCCAGAGTGCTGGGATTACAGGCGTGAGCCACCGCGCCCGGCCCATTCCTCTCACTGTTAACTTTGCTAGTCAAGGTGTCTAATGTGGTGGGATGACCCAAACCATCATCCCTGAGTGTCTGGTCATTTTGCTGTTCTCAGGCCATGTATGCTATGCTTGCCAATTTGTCATCAAAAGTAGGCAGGAGAAAAGCCTCTGCAGAGCACTTAAGGCAGCCTTCACCATGTAACAGCAGCCCTACCTCCTCCTGACAGCAAGGGTCAATCACCCTTGCTAGCAAGCAGTCTCCTTCCCTTGCCTTCTAGTCTTTTGGCACAAGGACTTCAATGTGACTAGGCAGCAGCAAGGCTTAAAGTTTAATGGGACACTCACTGTGGCCCCTGGTGCAAGTGTTTCCCTCTGGGGAAACACTAATGGTACAGTGATGAGAAGCATTAATTGCCAAGTGAGACACTACTAAGAATAGTGGTATGCAGGGGCTTCCCTGCCTTCACCCCTTGGTTCCTGGACCCATGTATTCTGCCTACTGGGGATACCAACTCATATGATGGTCTTTGATTTAGGCTGTAGCCCCATCTTCACAAACCTTAGTGCCTCTTCCATGGTAGATGCTTCCTGGTGGGCATTAACATGCAGTGCCAGAGTCTTCACTCAATATGGCCACTCCTATAGTCCATTTACCTGCTCTTCCCCCAGTTCCCAGCCTTAAACTTTTTCTCTTTTCAGGCTCCTGGCCACTTGGCCTAGTCAATTCCCATAGCCCTGAGTTGCATATTCCCACAGCAGGACACTTCTCTTCCCACACCAAGTGGATGTGCTCTGCTCCATGAGAGGATTTCCCGTTACCATTGTTTTCCAAGACCACCCCGGGACAGTAGTGACACAGCAATTCATTTTTGGTCAGCACCCCCAAACATTCAACCAATCTCAGCCTTTTTCCTTCTTTATTGCTTGGCTATAAGTGCTGCCCCCCCGCCAACCCCCGCCATGCAGCCACAAGTTTTATCTAAGAGAGAGACATTGGTACAATAGCCGTGGATGCCATGGTGGTCTGAGCCATCTACTAGCACAGCTCACATTCACGCTCTGGCCCTGCACACACCTGGTCCCATATGTCCTGCTTCCATTAACACAGTTGCTGTTGGGCCTGCCAACCTTGTGATATGGTAGGTTGGAAGCCACTTTACTCATGATGGATAGTTTTGGCCACATGGTCACTTGTCAGATGCTCCATCTCTATCAGGGAGATGTCACTCCAGGTGCTGCTTTCCAATGGTGGATAGGTCTCCTCTGCTGAAGGCATGGCCTTGCTCCAGAACTAGAGGGTCAACTCTATGATTCTCTTACTGGGGCTTGCCATAAGCTCCACATGGTGTCTTCATCCACCACAGATAACTAGTACCGATAGGATCTTCTCAATCATTTGGCCAAGGAGTATGACATTTTGCATTGCACCCTATACCTGCTATGACTCAAAGCTGACAGCCTTGTATGTTACCTGGTAAATGAGTTAGAGCAATATCACTAAATACTGCCTTCAGAACCAGAAGAAACCTACCAGACATTGGGCTTCTTTCTCAGTGGTGGGAGGTGTGAGATGCAATAATTTGTCTTTTAATTCCAGAGGATGTTTCTTCATGCCTAAAACCACTGGACCCCTAAATATTTCACTCACATGACTGTGATGTTAAATCCTTCTCAGGGCATTATATCAGGTGGTGCATGATGTCAATATGTGTCATTACTGGTGATGTTAACTTTGACTACTTGGTTAAGGTGGTATCTCCAGGTTTCTCTTCTGTAAAATTAAATTTTCCCCTGGTAATTAATAAGTATCTGATGAAGAGTTATGTTGCTACTATACAAATATCCTAGTTATCATCATAATTTACTCACTGATTTTAGCATCCATTGATGATCATTGCCAACAATAATTATTACTGTGGCATTTGCCTAATGGTGATTTTTCTATTTCCATATTTCCTCTACATTTGTTAGTTGGAAATACTCTATAAGGAAGAGATATCCTTTCTTCCTCATTTAAGGAGTACAAGTGGTTTTTGGTTACATGGATGAATTTTATTGTGGTGATGTCTGGGTTTTTGGTGTATCCATCACCCAAATAGTGTACATTGCACCCAATAGATAGTTTTTCTTCCCTCACCCTCTCCCAATATTTTTTTTCTGAGTCTCCAATGTTCATTGTACCACTCTGTATGCCCCTGCATACCTATAGCGTAGCTCCCACTTATAAGTGAGAACATGCATTTCTGAGTTACTTCCATTCCTGAGTTATTTAATACTTCACTTAGGATAATGGCTTCCAGTTCCACTCAAGTTGCTGCAAAAGACATTATTTCATTCTTTCTGTTTTTTAGAGATAGAGTCTCACTATGTTGCCCAGGTTGGTCTCAAACTCCTGACCTCAAGTGATTCTCCCACCTCAGCCTCCCAAAGTGCTAGGATTATAGGTGTGATCAACCATTCCCAACCTATTTTATTCTTTCTTATGGCTAAGTACTATTCCATGTTTTGTGTGTGTGTGTGTGTGCCTGTGTGTATATATACACACACACCACATTTTCTTTATCCACTCCTTGGTTGATGGGCATTTAGGTTGATTCCGTATCTTTGCAATTGTGAATTGTGTGGTGATAAACATATGCTTGCAGGTGTGATTTTGATATAATCCCATTTGTTTATTTAATCAATTATTTTATTTATATCACTATAAACTCATGAATATTGCTTATGGGTTACAATCCATTACTCTCCTTGCTCAAATTATCCCAGATTTGTCCACTGGAGCTCTTTCAAGTTGTCTCCCATCATTTTTCGAGCACTTCCTGAAAAATAAACACTATTTATTGCAATTGGTTGAAATCATTGTTTCTTTCCTTTGCAACTTCTCCTCCATCATATTCCCTTCATGCCAGTAAGTGTTATAGTGCCCATAAACATTTTGGTCATCTGGTTAAGGGGAAGTTGAGTTGAAGGCATATTAACTTATATTTATTGGAATATAATTGTGTGGTTTGAAATCACCACCACTTCCATATGTAGATGAGTTATTGTCTGCTACCTGTTTTATAAATGGCTTCTGGGAATACTTCTGTCCAAAATGTGCAGGACCAGAGGTTTCATTTCAACATGAATGTGTCTTACAGCACCCAGCACTTGAAGTATGTAGACAGTGCTTTGTTTACCATTATAAATCTGTTCAACAGTTGACACATGAATACAACAATCTTTAAAAGATTGTAAAAATTTATTTTTGAAGATTCAGAAGAGAAATTTGAACACAAATTAGAAGCAAGGTGTTTACTTAAAAGTTCACAAAGCTGAGCAAATCTTTTTAGTTCAACTTGGAAAGACATTTTTGGAACATTTCAATAAAAGAAATAAAAGGCATTGGCATATATGAAGGGTATATTCTCTTACCATCTTTAAATATATCTATTCAGGAACTGAAAGAAAATTCGGAAAAAAGTTAACGAAGCAAAAAAGAAAAGAAATGAAATAAATAGAAATTATTCTGGCTTAAAGGATAGAATTATAACCAGAAAATATTTAATCACATGAAAAGCAGTAATTCAGTAAGAGGAAGAGATAACTTTCCATTTGAATAATGAATAGACTCTTGGATTCTTTGATAATTCTGTTAATGAAAAGAAATGAATCACATGAACGCACTGGAGAAAGATTTACATTTCTTACTGCTTTAACGTGAAAACTGACGCTTATAAGCATAACATACAGCTCATGATATATCTCCACAATGAAGACATGGATGACTAATTGGCTAATGACTCAATGAATAATTCTCAATTCAAAGAGTGTTTAAGAAGAAGCCTGCAGAAGAAAGCTTGATACAGTCTGAAGTCTTGCAATCATAAAGGAAGAAAATTTTGTTAAAAGTCTTCCCCAAATTTACAACAATCCTAAACATTTACATGGCATTTTCAATAATGAGTCATAAAGCCAAAAGAAACCTTTTGAAACAATCAACAAATAAGAAAAAAATTTCAACCAAACATGCTAGAGACAAGATTAACTTGTCTTTTCTCTGCAGAACTATTACAAAATTGTTGCCCTTTAAAAAACTGTTCTAGAGAGTGTGTGGCCCAAAAAAGTAGGAAAAAAATATTTTAGTCATATGTCAGCCAGTTAATAAAATGTGCCATTTTATGAATTTTGTGATATTTATGTTATCCATCAGCATTTTTAAGATTTAGAATTTATTGTGATTTCTTTAATCATTCTAAATAAATAGTGACTTTCAAATCTCACCTTGTAGTCATAATTTGGTATTCTTTTTCTTTCCTGTTTGTTTGTTTTTTTTTTTTTTCCATGAACATCAGGTTCATCTCTGAGTTATTCTTTTTCTTAAAAGATTCCCAAGTTGTACATGCACCAGGCCTTGCAACATCAGAATCTGCCTCTTTTCTGAGATCTCAAAAATGGCAAGTATCTAAAAGTATGCCCCACCCCTTGGGAAGGGCTTCCCCCCACCTGGGGACCAGAGTCATGACTTTGCCCCCAGTGCATGTAGACACAACACATGCTGGAATTAGGTAGGGTCATTCATGTCTTGCTCATAGCTGCCAGGCCCAAGGGAGAGGGAATCCCAGCAAAACAGTTCTCAAATCTCCTGTTGTGCCTTCCATCCTACATCCATTAGGCATAAAATAATTGCCATGAGTATTTATGTGTGTTTATCCAACAGGCCTGTAAGAAGTGTGAAACTCTGTTGGCTGCCAGTTTTATTTTCCAAATGGAAACTTGGGGCAGGGGATGGGGGGCAGGGCATAATAACAAGAAATTGTACCAGGCAGAGGAGTTTATAAATACCAATATTTCTCACCATGATAAATGAGTGTCCTTGGGGGCTCTGAGGGTCTGACAGTTTTTATTTGTTGCAGATGAAGGCCTCACAGGGCCTCTGCCTTTCCAGCCTGGGATGAATTTGCTGAAATCACAAACTAACAGCATCCTTAAGACCATGGGTCCTTATAAAATCACATCTTAACCATGGAATTAGACTAAAAACACCCCAGTACATTGCTTACATTGTTTTCATCTTTCTATCCCATTGTTCCGTATTCAGTTAGGGTGAAGCCTCATTATTCTCCTCTTAACCAGTGCTGTCTCTCCCCCTAGAATGACCTTCTCCCAGCTCTGCCTTCCCCAACCATACCATCTTTCAACAACCAGCTCAAATTGCCGCCTGTTAAAGAAGCCTACTCAGTGACATTTTAGGCTGGATATTTAAAAAGAGAGAGAGAGAGAGAGAGAGTGAGAGAAGAAACCTACTCAGGTACCACCATACCCTTATCTCCCTCTGTGTGCCATGCTTTTCTCAGTCTTTCGGGCTGCTACAACCAAATACCACAGAGTGGGTGGCTTATGGACAACAGAAATTTATTTTTCACAGTTCTAGAGACTGGCAAGTACAAGATCAAGGTGCTGACAAATTCAGCATCTGGTGAGACCTGCTATCTGGTTCTTAGATGGTGCCTTTTTGCTGCATTCTTACATGTGGACTGGGCAAATGAGCTCCTTTGGGAATATTTTATACGGGCACTAATCCCATTCATGAGATCTCCCCTCTCTTGACCTAATTACTCCCCAAAGGCTCCACCTCCTATACAAACCATCACCTTGGGAGTTAGAATTTCAACATATGAATTTGGGGGTGGGACACAAATATTTAGACCACAACATTACTCTGTCTATTCCTCTCCAAGAGGGCAATTCTTACCATCTGCCTCAAAATATACTTATTTATGTGCATAGTTTGATCCTCCAAGACTAAAAAATTCTTGAGGGCAAGACCCAAGCCTGTGTCACTGCTATGTCCCCATCAGGATCAGCAAAGCGTCTGTTTTTGACATATAAATGTTGAATTAATAGTTCCATTGACTTTTCCTTAACTTTTCTAGCATGTGCAAAGTGCTCAGCCCAGGTCCTGACTCATAGCAGATGCCCAATAGATGGTAGCTATTCTTGTTTCTATACCAGCTTTCAATGCGGCTCTAGGATGGGCCTAGCTCATCCTAGAGCAGCAGGAGGACAGTACCGAGTTGTAGTTTGGAGTATGGATTCTGAAGTCAGGCTGCCTAGCTTTAAATCCTGCTCTGCTGCTTACTGGCTGTGTGACCTGGGACAAGTTATAACCTTTTTATTCTGTAGTTTCCTCATCTGTGTAAAGGAGTGATAATTGTGAGCCACTGTCAGGATTAAATGAATTAGTGCATATAAAACACACTTGTACACAGTTTAGGTGCTAAGTCAGTGCTAATTATTATTAATACTGCTATTATTATCTAGTGGTTCAGGACTGGTGCCACCATTTTTTGAAGCCTCTCAGAATTCAGTACCTCTTGGATTGGTGCATGAAAGAATGTGGACTAATAACAGACTATAATATTATGATATAATAAGAAATACATGTTTGTTCTCTGCCCCTGGTTCCTGGCACACAGCTCCTAAAACCCTTGGTGTCTCTGAAGTGATAACTGTCTTTCCGTATGCTAGTGAGAGGACAGAGGGCTGGGGGCTCCTGGATAGCCTCAGGATGGGGGCTGGTTGCCAGGAAAGCCAACCAACCGTATGATTAGAGGGTTGGAACTTTCAGTCCTATCCCGTCCCTTCAACCTCCAGGGAGGGGAAAGAGAGCTGAAGGTTGAGCTAATCACTAATGGCCAATGATTTAATCACCCATGTCTAAGTAATGAAGCCTTCATAAAAATTCAAAAGGACAGCGTTTGGAGAGCTCCCAGGTTGCCGAACGTGTGCAGGTGCACAGAGGGTACATACCCGGAGATGGCGTGGAAACTGTGCTGTTTCCCCCCACCTTGCCCTTTGCTGCTCTTTGATTTGACTGTTCCTGACTTGTGTCCTTTGTAATAAGTGGGTAAGGAACTAAAGTGCTTTCCTGAGCTCTGTGAGCCATTCTGGCAAATGATGGAAACCAAGGAGCAGTTGTGAGAACCTTCATTGTATAACCAAATTGGACAGTCGAAGTTGTGGGTAACCTGGGGACCCGTCACTTGCAATTGGTGTTTGAAGTGGGGAGCAGTCTCGTGGGGCAGAGCCCTTAACCTGTGGGGTCTGCACTAACTCTGGCTTCTGTCAGAATTGAATTAGATTGTAGGACACTCGGTGTCTGCAGAGCATTAGAGAATTACTTAGTGTGGGGGGGAAAAACCCACATATTTTGATGACCAGAAGTGTTGTGAGAGTATAGAAGAGAGAATAAATAGTTGGGTTTTTTTCCTATAGACAGACTGTCTCTCTTCTTGAGCCCCTAAAAATGTATGACCTTCCCTTCTCACTCCCTTAGCCCATGGAAGAGAATGCAGGCGGCAGGCATAATTGCTGACTAGTGTATCTGAAGGGCACTCACATGGAGGAGCGAGGATTCACCTTTGCTTCTCAAGACACACCTTGAACCAGGGGTGGAAGTGACAGGGAATCAAAACCAGCTCAGGGAGAGCAGCACCTGGAAACACGGTGGCCCAGCAGCAGGCGGGGCTGGGCCAAGGGTCAGCGAGCGCCCCGCCATGGGAGTGCTCAGCGGAGCCCATGGTACCTTTTGTCATGGTTGCTATGGAAAAGATTGAGAGTCCTATATTAGTCATCTATTGCTATGTAACAAAATGCCACAGAACTTAGTGGCTTAAACAACACATGTTTATTATCTTGCAATGTTTGTGGGTCAGGAATTCAGGAGCAGCTCTGCTGGGTGGTTCCGGCGTGAGTTTCTCATGAGGCTGCAGTCGTTGTGGGTTGGCTTGACCTGGGCCAGAGGATCTGCTTCCAGGATGGCTCACTCACGTGGCCGTGGGGGAGAAGCCTCCATTCCTCCCCATGTGGCTTCTCCATAGGGCCACGTTAGTGTCCTCATGACGTGGCAGCTGGCTTCCTGGAGAGTACATGATCCAAAAGAGAGAGCCAGACAAAAGCTCAATGTCTTTTATAACCTATCCTTGGGAGCCATATTCCATCATTTTCGCTACATTTCATTGATTAGAAGTGAGTCACTCCAAAGAGCCTACACTCAAGGGGAAAGGAATTAGTCTGCATTGAAGAGAGGAATTTCAAATAATTTGTGGACTTATTTTCAAATCACTACAAGCCCCTTAAGTGCTG
This sequence comes from Eulemur rufifrons, assembly GCF_041146395.1. NCBI lineage: Eukaryota > Metazoa > Chordata > Mammalia > Primates > Lemuridae > Eulemur > Eulemur rufifrons. The sequence continues at coordinate 77,187,497 of NC_090989.1, forward strand.
AGTTATTGTGGTGCCTTAGGCATGCACAGGCCAAATATAGATGTGTTTTTAATTAGCAGTGATGCTAAGCTCTTTTGCTAAAGTTACTCAGAAACACAGGAGTCACTGCATTACTCCATCCCTTGTAGGTGGCTTAAGAAGCTCTATCTAGTTCAGTGTAATACAGACTTAGCAGTCATTCTCTGCCTCTAGGGCCTGGCTGTCCTCACCCCAAACCACTTCTTAACTTCGCCTACTCTCCTAGCATCAGAAGAGCCCATCCTCCTCTGCAGGCCTAGGCCTTGGCAAGTAGGATGATGGTGGAAGGGTGGAGAAATGGAGTCCTGCTAGGCGCTCAGGAGGACTAGCCCCCAGTGCTGCCCTGCCCTGCAGATTCCTTACGGAAGAGAATGAATGGAAGGTATCAGGAAGGAGCTGAAGCTCAACAAATGACCCACCTAATGAAAAAATGAACAGCGGATTACTTGAGATCTTGAGCACATTGCACTGTATCGCGGTTATCCACATCATGAGCATATTTAGAAGATGCTCCCCTCCTTCACTGCAGTGCCACAAAGCCTTTAAAATAGTGGATGGTTTTTGTAAGGTGGTGTGGCTACATTGTTACCAGGTGGAAATCATGAATTATGCAGTTGCCATGTTTAAGGGTTAGTTTGTTTAATAGTCAAATGCCTATAACCTGTGGGGTGGGGTGGTGGTCATAGCTCGGAAGGTCTCAGGGCGCCATGTGTGTCCAGTGCAATGGCATCCATTTATCCTGTCTTGCTCTGTTTGGTAAGACAGTATACTGCTGATGTTCTCAGTAAGGGGTCAGTAGGGAAGGGAGATGGAAGTGGTAGCCGAATGTGCTTCCTTAAGTGACACTAGTGGAGCGTGTGTGTGTGTGTGTGTGTGTGTGTGTGTGTGTTGGGAGTGAGGGGAGTGGTAAATGCATATTTAGCTAGAAAAACTGGCAGGCCTTCCCTTACGGTATCTCTAAAATTAATGCTCATAATGACTGTATGAAGTGGGTATTATAATTATTTTCAGTTTAAAGTAATGAAACTCTGGGATTAGCATAAAATAAACTAACTACATTGCACATAAGTGTCAAGTAAAAAGGTGAGACAGCTCCCAGTTTACAAACACCTGACTTTAGCATTGTCCATTCTGTGGGTAAAGTCCTCATTCTCACTGTACGAGAACAGTTGCAAGGACCCAAAAGCTTTAGAGCTTCCAAAGAACTGGAAGGTGATAGCATAATGAGGGCAAAAAACAGATGTTGCCCAGGCGTAATGGCTCACACCTATAATGCTAGCACCTTGGGAGCCCAAGGTGGGAGGATCTCTTGAGGCCAGGAGTTCGAGACCAGCCTCAGAGAGACTCCATCTCTACAAAAAATAGGAAAATCAACCAGGCATGGTGGCACGTGCCTGTAGTCCCAGCTACTCAGGAGGCTGAGGCAGGAGGATGGCTTGAGCCCAGGAGTTTGAGGTTGCAGTGAGCTATGATGATGTTACTGCACTCTAGGGTCAACACAGGGAGACCCTGTCTCAAAAAAAAAAAAAAAGCAGATGTCAACTGGCCAAGAAGCCTCCCAGTTCTGACACTAGCAATGTGACCCAGGGCATATAAATTTCCCTCTATGGGTCACTGGTTCCTCATCTGTTAAAAAAAAAAAAAAAAGTATGTATGTATTGGAGTAGAGTGGGGATTGGCTGAGCACAGGAATCACCTGGGAGGCTTCATAAACACATAAAAGGCCCACCCCACCAGCTCTGCCCTTTGAATCAGAACCACTCTGGGTGGGGTACGGGTGTTTGTTCTGTTAAACTACTTCCTTGGGATTTGCAGTCACACAGCCCCAGGCACACACCAGTGTTTGGGTACCATGGGCCTAATGATCTCTAAGGTCCCTCTGAGCTCCAGCATTTAATTCCATCTTAGGACAGGGAAAGGGGAAGAAGTTGTGAAAAGCTGGAATAGTTTGGAAGCACTGATTTGGTAAAGGCTAACCTGCTCACCATCACCTGGCACGCTGCTGGCACTTCCTGCTTCATTTTCTTTTAAAGCCTTACTCTTACTACATTTGAATGAAAAAATAGCTTCTGAAAAGTAAAATATCCCAACCAGCTTGAAAAGGTTCTCATTGGTCAAATCTGAGCCAATTTGAGAATCAAAATAAATAATCATCCTAATTTATTACAACTTATTGAATACAATAGGAATTCATGAGTCCATTATTATATAAATAAATGAATAGAAAAATGGAGGAGAAAGAAAAGTTTTCTCTTTTATATAGAAAGCCAACTAAATTTTCTAATTATAGAAGAAATGAGAAAGTTATAAAATCACCATTTGGCAACTATGATAGCAGTCATGGATTCAGCCAGGCATCGTCAACGGATGCTGGAACTAATGGGTGAGATTTTGATGAGGACTGGAATATTTATATGGTCTTATAGTACATCCCTATAAAATTCTTACTAATTACTGACAAAATACTTACTAACTTTACAGAGAAACCTGGCAGAAACTATCTTAACCCAGCGATGGAAGCTAAGAGTACCATTTGGGTCAAGTGCGCCCTGCGTGGCACCTGATGGGATGCACCAGGAACACAGCATCACTTCAGTGATGTTGCTTCCAAACACATGCAACCCAAATCTAAACATAAAAAAACCTCAGACAAACCCAAATTAAGGGACTTTCTGCAAAGCACTTGGCCTGTACTCTTCAAAAATATCAAGATGGTGGAAAACAAGTGAAGACTGAACAACTGTTACAGATTGAAGGGACTAAAGAGGTGCTATGGTGTGAATGTTTGCTACCTTGGAAACTGACATTGAATCTTAATCCCCTTTGGAATAATATTAAGAGGGTATAAAATCTGACGATGGTATTTGGGAGGTGGGACCTTTGGTAGGTAAGTAACATTAGATGAAGTTATGAGGGTGGGGCATTAGTGGCTTTACGAGAGGAGGAAGAGAGCTAGCACATTAGTACGCTCAGCACTCTTGCCATGGGATGCCCTGCGCCAACTCAGGACTCTGCAGAGCGTCCCCACCAGCAAAAAGGCCCTCCCCAGATATGGCCCCTTGACCTTGGACTTCTTACCCTCCAGAAACACAAGAAATAAATTTCCTCTTTAAATAAACTACCCAGTCTCAGGTATGCAGTTATAGCAACAGAAAATGACTAAGACAAGAGGCATAACAAATGAATACCGTGTCTGATTATGTATTGCATCCTGGACCAGAAAGAAAAGGGGAGAAAGGAAAGATGTTGTTATTGTGTTTCTATAAAAGATACTATCAGGATAATCAGCAAAAGTTGGGTGCAGTCTGTAGATTAGAGAGTAGTATTATATCAATGTTAATGTACTTATTTTGGTGAGTGTATTGTGGCTGCGTAGGAGAATGTTCTTGTTCTTGTTCTTTTTCTTAGGAGATTGTCTCAGTCTGTTTTCTGTTGTTATAAATGAATACCTGAGACTGGGTAATTTATTTTCTTAAAAAAATAACTATATTTCTTATAGTTCTAAAGGCTGGGAAGTCCAAACTTTAGGGGCCTTATCCGATGAGGACCTTCTTGCTAAAGGGGAAATTGCTGCAACCTTGAAGTGGTGCGGCGCATCACATGGTGAGGGGGCTGAGTGTCCTCGCTCAGGTCTCTCTTCCTCTTATAAAGCCACAAGTCCTATCATGGGGGCCCCACCCTGATGACCATATCTAATCATAATTACCTCTGAAAGGCCCACCTCCAATCAACATATGCATTTTAGTCAGATTTCCCACCCTCTTAATATCATCACAATGGCAACCAAATTTCAACACATGATTTTGGGGCAACAAATTCAAATCCTAGTGGAGATTTCAATTACAATGAAGTATTTGAGGATACACTTGCAACTTATTCCTGAATGGTTCAGAAAAATGTGTGTGTGTGTGTGTGTGTGTGTGTGTAAAAGAGAGAGAATAAAACAAATGTATTTTAAAAGAGAATACATAAATTATTTTTAAAGAGGTTAGAAAAAAATTAAAAATCAAATACTCTCAGATGGGTTACTGGGTCATCAGTCATTCATATTTTAGTGTGAATTAGTCTAATCAGATTACTTTCTCTTTATCTAGTTGACAGCAGCTGCCCTGAGGAAATGAAAGTTCACTGGGTCATGGGACAAGATAAGCAGTTTGAGGACTTGAAACACTTTGTGGGTGGACAATAGTCAGATAAAATAGGGCTGCTACCATGGGGAACTTAGAAGTAATAAAAACACAGAGAACTGAGGCACAGGGACCCAGGGACCAAGGACGTGGAGCTGAGAAGACATCGCTCTGACTTCCCTTTCTCAGTCATGTTTTTCTCAACCCAGGTGCAAATTAGAATCATCTGGGGTGCCTGAACCCACTTCTGAACAATTAAATCAGAGCCTGGGGAGGGCTGAGCCTTTCAGAAGCACCCCAGTGACTCCAGTGTGCAGCCAGGATGCAGCGCCCCTGAGCTGCACTGCGGGGTGAACAGGGCACTTGTTCATTGAAGCAGGCTGGCCTTCCATTGGGCCGTCCTACTTCCAGCCTCGCCCGCTCTGACCACATCTTCACACTATCACCAGGCTGGTCCTTCTAACGCATAGATCTAATCATGTCAGTCTCTCATTAGAGAAAACTTTCTTGAATTTCTAACATGCTGACCGTGGCATATGAGGCTTCGCATCATCTATCCCTAACCAGCCTTCTCTACCACTATGATCACGTAGGTGCATGATCCCACAACCACTATCTTCTTTGAAATTAAAGATTCATTGTTTTATTTTAATTGTTTTTAGTGACACTATTGTTCTCAGTTGCCCAGACCCGATGATGTACTTTCTCCTGCCTCCGTTACCACCTTGCTCCTGTCACCTGGCCATTCCCTTCATCTTGCTTCTAATCTCAGACTCTTGAAATCCTCTCATTTTTCAAGACTCACGTCAAATGCCACTTCCTACGTGGAAATTCCCTAGATCATTTCAGCTACGTTTAAAGCTCTTTCCCAGTACTTTTCATACCTCTACAATAGCACACAATTAGAATCTGCTTTGTTTTATTACTATTTGTCTACAAGACTGTTTCATTCATTAAATCATACAATTATCCATCCAAGGGTGAGGATAGAGCCTAAAACGATGCAAAAGGCCAGGGCTTTGGAAGACGGTTATGGTAGGTTTTAAAAGGTGTCCACAAATTCTTTGCTACTCCTTCCTTCAAGAGGTAGAGCTTAATTCCTGTCCCCTTGAGTGTGGGCTGTACTTAGTGGCTCATTTCTAACAAATAGGATAAGGCAGAAGTACAGTGTGACTCTGAGACTGGGTCATAAAAAGGATGGGGACTTCCTTCTTGCTCACTCTCTCTTGATGAGTGGATCAAGGCGATTCCAGCTGCCATGTCATGAGGAGACTCAGGCTGCCCACGCAGAGGCCATGTAGTCTCTGGTCAGCAGCAGGGAACACTGCCAACACCCACGAGTGACCATCCTAAAGTGGCTCCTTCAGTCTCAGCCAAGGTCGGGACCTTGAGAGCCAGGCACCAGGCTAGTTTTCCTGGGAACACCTTGTAAGCCTTGGCCCCCTAAGTTCCATTAAATAAGATCATTCTCAAATATGACATTCCAGGCAAGACGTTGGTTGCATAATTGATTTTCCCAATTATATTCTGATTTTTTTAAAAAAGACATTTTTTTTTTTTACTGAATTTATACAAATAACTATATTGCCAGGAAAAGTGAGGAGACTTAATAAGAGTTTCTGATTTCAGGGGGATCAGTGAGAATCAGTTATCATTTCAAAATGTTACATTTCAGTATGTAAAAGCAGAGTCAACTAAACCATTATGGATTACAGAGAGTTTAAGAAGAAAAAGAAAGTGCTTGCTTGCTTTTAAATCTGGAAAATAGGACATTTCAACATCAACAATATTCTAAAACAATAACTACAATGAAATTTTTCTCATCAGTTTATTCAGTCTGATATAATTAATTCCTGTTCCACTGGATCTTGAGTTAACAATCTCATGAACCTATATGCTTTTTAATTGAAAAGAGTCCTGGAAACCCTGACTCAGCCCACTGGGATGGCCTGCAAGTTGTCTAAGTGATGCATCAGAAGCCTGTATCTAAAAATCTCTTCTCTGAAGTGTTAATAAGTAGAAGTCCCTAGTACAGTACTTTGCCATGGGGCTTTGAGATGGTCTTTCTTTGTTGAAGACACAAACTCAGGCCTGTAGCTAATAGCAGAACCTTCAGGCCAGCATTAGAGTAAATAAAACTACCTTATATTACAGAGAAAAATATCTGTGGTTAATTTATTACTAATACTTTTCAAATGTAAAGGCCTGATGAGAATTTATAAGAATAATGTAACTGACAAGGAAATTTGATTGCTTTTGCAGCATGTATAACAAGATGATAAAACCATTCCAAGACAAACTTTTAGACAACATATCTCTAAGAATAATGATTAAGCCTACTTTCAGAGAAGCCAGTGAATGTTACATCTGATTTATAAAAATAAATGCACACAATTTTATAGAGGAAAAACCTTTGAGTTATAACATAATAATCCTGAGATATAATATAATAATATACCAAGATCATAGCAAGAATATACTAAGAATATACCAAGAATATGGAGAGATTCAGTAATTTTGGCATAGGTCCTAGACATCTGTATTTTTATATGCCTCCATAGGTAAGTATGGTGTGCATCCTCAATTGAAAATCAGTGGTGTAGAATCTACTAGGTTCAAATTAAAGAAGTAAGGCTGTGACAAAGTTAACATTTTAAATAACAGAAATTATGACTAATAGTATACTGTTATTGTCTAATGCCATCAGACACTGCACCACCATGATTCTGACAAATATAGAAAAACTCAAGAGTTTAGGTTAATATTTCCTCTGAAGTTAAAACATACGTAATGCAAGTGACTGGCAAATATCCAGGGACTTACCATGTATCATATAATTTCTAAAAATCTTTATGCTAATAAAATATTTTAGCTCTCCAAATTTAAATGAGTGTCTCTTCTGATTTGACAACTTTTCCTCTGACACTTTACAATAGTAACATATCCACAAACCCTAATTATCTCTAGCACTTCTTTTCCCATAAAGTGAAAGGAATAAATCTTTGTGATTTTTCAGGGACCCTCTGGGAAATCTCAAAATAGATTTTGATGTAAAAGGTATTCTGAAACATTCTTGTCTTTCCCCCTACATTTCTGTATTTGGATGTGATATTGAGAAGGCAAAATTCAAAAGTTGTCAGAGGAGATTTTGGACATTTGATTAAGAAGGGGCTGTATCTAGGGATTATGAGCACCTGAAAATGATATTTAGTTACCTATTTAATCAAAATAGCAATAATTTTTTTTAAAAAAACAATAGAAAATAACATGATTGTAAAGGACATATAAGTTCTTTTATAATTGTGACATTTTTTCTTGAACAATCAAGAGTATAACAAAGTTAATGTAAAGAATCTTTGCTCTCTAGGCAGATTACACAGAAAGTGAAGAATAACTCTTCACATTGTTGGCAAAGGAATTAATAAGTCAAGGAAGCCATCCCATTACAGTAGACCAGACTTTACTAAAATTTTAACACCTTCCATAGTTTCTTTTAAGAATCAGATATTACAAACCAAGGCAAGTAAAATTCACTTACCAAGTTTTGTTTTTCATTATGCTCCTTCATATTCTGGAACAATCTGACACTTTAGGACAGATCCCAGAGTTTCATGAGGTTAGAACAAATTTCATAATAATTATACTAAGATGTCATTCTGTTAACATGCAATATGTTCCTCATTGCTGTCTTCAAATGAAAAGAAGTATTTTAATATTTTCTCAGTTTTAATTTCTAACACAGTAAGTATTGATAATTACCACTCACGTAGACAAAGCTTTGGGCTTTTGTTTAAAAATCATTTTAATGGTATACAGAGGTCCTGAGGCTAAAAATTTGAAGACCACAGCTCTAAATCATCTGCCATCACATGGTCCTGGGTCCTCAATAGGCAAAAAACATGGGTCCAGAAACCAAGGGAGAGAATAAGGAGTTGCCCCACTTACCATCACTCCCACCGACCCACTTGTGGAATTTGTTTCCCATCCCTGTAACTCCGAACTTTATGGGTTTAGAGGTTCTGGTTTGCAGAGAAAAAATGCTTCCACCAGGAGATCCAGCAAGGTTCCCATTAAATGTTTAGCTGTGGCTGTCAGTGGGCCACTTTTGACTCCTTGTGCCAGCAGTAAACAGGGAAAGCTGTCACCACCCTGGCTCAATTATAAGGAGGACGTAGGACTGCTCTTACACAATGGGGACAGAGGAGAAAATGTTCAGCATCCAATTTAGATAACACATGGAAGTGCAGCAGTCAGGGCTATGAGGTTCAGGCTCCTCAGGTAAACATCTCGTCACCACATCAGGTAAGCCACCTAGACCAACAAAGTTGCCACCTGTGGATGAGGGGACCTGAAATGGTAGCCAAGGAGGGAGACAAAGAGTATCAGTTGCAATTTCTATATGAGTGGGCTGTAGTTTCTTCCATTTCCTTTTTCTTTAAGTTTCCCCAAGAAAAATGACCCACCAGAATTCTGGAGGAGCTGTTCCCAGAACTCAGTCTACAAAGCTTGTGGGTCCAAGTGGCACGTGGAGTGGGTTGGAAGGGATGCTGTGGCGCTTCCCCACTGCCCTCTTTAGGGTTGTGGCACTCAATCTCCCAATTGTTGATGGCCTTTCTCAGAAATGGGGACTCCAGCTGAGTTTTTCTCCAGGCATTGCCTTCAACTGGACAAAGCCCCCAGCCCAGGATCACGGCCCCTCCCTGGAAGAAACCTGGTGATGAGGGTTGTGAATGCCTGGCCCCCTTGCCTCCAGGGTGGACGACTCTGAAGGGCTATTGTAGCTTCTAGTATAACGCCTATCTTTTGACTACAATGTAGTTCAACCTCTCCCTCTACCCAGAGCTATGTGTCAAACTTGAGACCATCACGCAGTAAGCGTCCCACACAAGTCTTTATCTCAGGATTTGCTTCCTGAGGACCTGATTTAAGGAAAGGCCTATCACTATCTTGTTCCATTTCGGTTCTACACATTTTTCAAAATTATACATTGGGCTTAAAATTTACGTACATAAATATGTCCTAAAATTAAGATCTGAGGAAGCATCAGGCCAATTTTCTGTGTTCAGGTAACTTTGGAAAATGCTTGGTTCACGAAAATTAAAGCAAATTTCTTAACAATGAAATTTCTCAGGGCTTCAAATATACTGGTTGGAAAGTGAATATCCAAGAAGAGGCCTTTGTAGTAAACAAAACCCTCGCAAAGTTTTTTGACCATGGATTTAAGATTTTTCATTTATTTATTTATTTATTTATTTTTGCTGTGTACCTATTAACATCTCCTAGAAGCAGTTCCCTACAGGGCACAGTTTGGGAAATACTAGTCTACATTTATACATAATTATCAATCATTCTATGTGGCATCATTAAAAGTTAAAATAGTTTTTGGAGGGTGCTCTTTATAAGTGTAAGTCATTTATAAACGCTGTTCAAGGGAGTTAGAGCTGATGCCTACATTTGCTTTCAACAAATGGCCCAGTAACAAAGATATTGAAAATCAATCCACTGAACTCTGAACAGCCTCAAAGCTGGAGTCATTATTTTGAAAAGTTAGCCCCACCTGGACTTTAGTTGTAACAGTTTATAAAGATGTTTCCTAAGAACAATTGTACTGAAGCAGTTGAGGGTGTTCACCCATTAATTCATGAGGGCTCCATGATGCCTGGCCCACAGGTGCACTTTGGCAAAAGGGACTCAAACAGACTCCTTCCTGCATCAGTTGCTGTGGCTCTTGCCAAGGAAACTGAGTGACACAAGCCTGATGACCTCACCCCAAAAGATGGGCTGGTGGATTGACTAAATATAAGGAGGGCTAACACCACAGGGAGGGTTGGCATGAATCACTTCCTTGTAGAAGCACTCCACGTGGGTGGTGGCCACCTGACTCAGTCAAATTCTCTGTTTTAGGAAGTCTAAATGCCAGGGCAGATCTCTCAAGCTAAAGTTGTAACCCAAATAACCCTGAGCTTTTGTTCTAAGGGCTTTTTTCTGGTTCCCCACGAGATTTGTTGTACTTCTCTATCTTAGCAGCACATGGACCCCCAGTAGCTAGGCAGCTAGGGAGCGGCTTCCCTTGTTACTCCACCAGTCCTGTGCATCTTTGTATAAATTCCCCATATCAAAGGGGATCTTTGCAGTCACAGAAAAACCTGACTGATGTGACAGTATTAAGATTGGAGTTGCAACAGACCCTCAGGGAAAGTGAGAACTAGATTAACGTGCCACTGTGTGGAGGAAGGTGAGAATATCCACATCTTGGGGTGGAAGGCACCATGGTGTGTATCAGTGAAACAATTAATTAAACTCTCATGGTTGGGTCTCAGGATCTAGGTAAGGTACCCACCAAGGATGCGGCTTTGAGGCAATGACAGAGGCCATTTCATAGGATATGGAGAAGTGTCCAGGTAAGGATAAGCAGGCTGCTTTGGATGGCTCCAAGTAACTTCAGTTGGGAAAGGAATTGACTCTGGTCCTAGATGGCACTGCTCCAGGCAGATAAGGATTCTGACCCCATCCGAGAAGTTCTCTTTCCTGGTGATTCGTCTCCTTGTAGACAGCTGCAGAGTGAGATCAGAAGCTGATTAGATTTAGAACTTGAGTGGAAGCCAAATTCCTCGATACAAGTGTCTGCAGTCAATGTTATGGCCCTAATTGACATAAACAAGAATTATGAAAACTAGAGTGATATCTGGGAAGTCTTGGATGAGCTCATGATTAGAAGATCCCCAACACAGCTCAAGTTACTTCAGATAATTCATCACCCCCTCATTTCCATTGGATGTAACAATCCACTCCAATATAAAGTGTTGTGATTGTGAAATAAGTGTAGATTCATCCAGCATACTATGTAAATGCCAGACCAGGGAAGAGAAAAATTATATTCAGAATTCATTGCAGGACTGTTGGGAGAGATAGATTACCAGATTCCAGGGGGAGTGTGTTGACCTGGGCATTAAGACCACATAACTGAGGTAGAGCGACAGCATAGTAAGGTCGCGCTGACTTTAAAGCTCTAAAGCTGACAGCTGATGTTGACACTGATGCTTGCCTGTTTGGCTGACGACAACGAGCCAGACCCAGCGCTGCCCCACACTGCCCAGCATGCGAGAGCCAGGCTGCTCACACTGGAGTGCGTTTCTCTAAAGTGGTAGTTTAGATATCTCTCAAAAATTCTCGAGGGCCCCCAAAGAGTTTTTGTTTATGTGCATTGTATCTATTGATATTTCCCATATTAGAAATTAAAACTAAGAAAAATGTAAACATTTATTGATTACTTTAAAACAACAATATTAATAAAATCCCATTATTTGTTAATGTAAGAAAACGTATTTTATGAAAAAAACTCTACATTTTTCCAAAACAAAAACTTGGGGAGGCATTGTTTCATATTTTTATAAATATCTTTAATGTGTGACTCGAATTAAAGACAACTGGATTTTCCTATCTTCTCTGCATTCAACCTGTGAAATATATTGTTCAGTTGACACATATGAGGAAAATATGGCCTCACAAAGATATGTTGTCGGATAAAAATAAGAGTATTTTAACAGTCTTTTCAGATAAGTGTGGGTATTCTTTGATAAATCAAAACATCACGTTGTACCCTATAAATATAATAAATTATTATGGATTAAAAATAAATTAATAAAATAATTTTTAAAATAAAAAATAAAAGAATTCAACAAGTGTTAGTTTCTTCAAAGTTAATTACAATGTGGAATCTGAAACTATGCCAATAAACTTTTCATGCTGTGTTACATTAAAATCCGTTTGTCTGTTTTGCACTTTGAATTGATCTTTTATTATGCATGATTTTATAACAGCATGCCTTGGTCAATAAGAAAATATTGGTTTACTGAGTTTTGCAGATCTTCCAAATAGTGACATATTTCCTTATAGAATACCAAAAAAGTAAATTCATCAATATCACTACCATCTTATCAGAAAAGTCTTTAAATATTTGGAAGCCATTAAGTTCATAGATACCAGTTTTCTAATTTTCATTTGAAAACTTGAATTTTATCATTTGCTAAAAACATTGCCAGTTGTTTCTCTCGAAGCATCAAGCTAACTTAGCTCATTTGTGAGAAAAATGTGTCCGAAACACCTAAGTCTGGGCAACAATAGTGTGTCTGTTAGTAATTCTTTCAAATAAGTGTGGTGCTCTATGAAAAAAGCAGCTAGTTTGTCTCACAACTCAACCTCATAAGAGATTTGGCTCAAGACAATATCTCACTTCAGTATGTAGCAGAAGTGCTTTATATGTAGTACTCATTTTGTCACTCAGAATATTATAAAGTAAAAATATATTTTTACTGCTTCATCATGACCAATAGGAAAAACTGGCTTTTTTTCTTTACAGAGTATGCACGATGATGAAGAACATAATGACTTCTGGACCAGTTTGGTGCTATCTCCAGACTCTAGCAGTTTTACCCATGGCTATGATCTGAACCGTGGTGTCCCCCCAAAATTCCCACATTGGAACCTAACACCCAATATGGTGGCATTAATAGGTAGGGCCTTTTGGGAAATGATTAAAGCATGAGGGCTCCCCCTTCATGAATGGGACTAGTGCCCTTATTAAAGAGGTCGAAGGGAGCTGCCCTGTTCCTTCTGCCATGTGAGGACACAGGTAGAAGTCACTGCCTGTGAGGAATGGAACCTCAGCAGACACAGAATTTTCTGCAGCCTTAATCTCGTATGTCCCAGCCTCCAGAACTGAGAGCAATACATTTTTGTTGTTTATAAATTACCCAGTCTAAGGTATTTTGTTGCAGCCACCATTGCTTTTGCACCCTCAGTGCAAATGTCAACAGTGTGAAAAAGGCAAGTAACATCTTAGCTTCACTGCAAACATGGTTTCCATCATGTAGACCCCAGTAATGGGTCTCAGGGTCCCCAGGGGATCCACTGACCGCACTTTGAGAACCACTCATCTAAGGACACTTTGAGGTTTCCTGAGATACCCCTGAGAATTCATAAATTTTGTGTATTAATTATTATGATAAGCTAAAATATGTGTATACAAACACATTCTGGGCCATCTCCCATTTCGAACAGTGCCACATCCCCCAGGGCCTACATTATACTATGTCTGACTATGTTGGCATCATGTTTCGAAGCAGTTCCACTAGTAAAGTACGTGGAAGTACAGGGAGGCCGAACTAACAAGAAGCTGGGCTGTGGCAATCACACAGTTTAAATGCCAGAGTCTTGAATCTTTTCCTGAAAAAAGAACTGCTATTGATTTCTGCCAAAGCCTGGTAATAGTGAGGTAAAGTCTCTCAAGTGGAGAGGGGGCAGATGGAGACAGATTTAGACCATCCCAGCTTCCTGGGACACCCACCAAGAAATTTTCAAACTCAGCTGGTCAGCTTCTTGGGACACTTGGCCTCCAACACTCACCTTAAACCAAGAAAATATCCTAAAGTTAGGACGGCATCTGCCTGGGACTCTGGCTGGTATCACCCACGCAGGGTGCTCCCCATTTACATTGATACCAAAGATGGGAATTCCTATTGCAAAAGTTGAAGAGGATGTCACTGGCCCTGAGCCCAGAAGAGTCCCATGGCTCTTTCCCTGCTCAGGGCCCCTCCCAGTAGGACTGCTGCATTGACAGGCCTGATTTGCAAAGCCCCAACCTCCTTGTATTAGCAGACAGTCATTCTGAACCAGAGCACCCACTGTTTCTTCTTCCTTTGCCGACCTGCCAGTGTCCTCCTGGCTGCTAGTCCACGGAGTAAACAGGGCCTTCTCCGGAGACAGCTGGGTCCTTCCCAGAAAGACCCCACAGCAGACCCAGGACTAAAAGGTCCTTTGGTCAAGAATCACAGCAAACACATAACCCCCCTGCCCTGCCCAGATCAAGCCAACGCAGGATTTATCGCCTTTGGTTTTCCTGCAAAAGGCCAACTTATCTTCCATTCTTTCCCTGCCCCCTTCTCTGGCTGCAGAAGCTATTTTTAAATCACCCTAGCAACTGGAGGACACAGGCTGGGCCTCCTGTGATGCCTCAGTCACCAGAGACTGAGCAGGAGGGTGCAGGGAGCGGGTGGCTGCCCTGCCAAGAGCCACAGCCTGTTTCTTTCCTCCCCTGGAGGAAGGATGTCTTCACAGGACAAAAAGACCCAAGTTCTCTGCTGGCCTCTGCCTTTGTTCCTAACTTGGCCATTGTCAGTTCATTCTGAGAAAACTTCTCAGACCTTAGGTCCCAGGAAAACCTGTGAACGGTGCTCAGAAACATGCTCTGATGCAGCGATGTGTTAGGCAGGGGGTGGGCAGGGCTGATAGTGGGAGTTGCCCGCCCCCACGTAGTAAATAAAAGCATAAGTTGTCTGTAGAGCATTTAAAACCAACTTAAAGCTGGTTTGCTCTTTCCTACCATCACGGGGCAACATTCCTTTGTCAGCAATAAATGTCCCTTGACAGTCCCCCTCCCTTGTATACCTGCTACGGTGGCTCCCCTTCTGCTGGAAAGGTAGGATACTCTTCAGATCAAATTCTATCAAGTTCTTTGTGCTGACGCTTGGCTATGAGAAACAGAGACCTCCTGGCTACACGGACAACTGCAACCACACACCCGAAATGTGAAGCGTCTGCAGTCTGAGGAGCCTTTCCTTCCACCCCCAAGACAAACGAGTTACAGAGAACGGGCCCTGCAAAAGGCCCTCTCCCACCCCTCATGGGGGTGTCCAAAAGCCTACTGGTAGAGACTCACTCCTCTGGGTCTCTGTGAAAGGGGTTATCACTTGAGCCAAAGGCATTCATCCCTCAGAGGGGGCTAGATTGACCACTGGAGAGCAAACAGAGGTGAAAAGGCGGGCATTGGAAGAAGAAGTCACAATAAGTTCCCATTTCCTTGAAACTTTGGGATGCGGCCTATTCCTGCATTTTTTTAGTTTTAACTGACACCAAACATGTAAACACAACGAATATATGCTAAATGAATTAGATCTTATTGCATAGCCAAATTTCATGCCGTACCCCAAAGGGATATTTTATCAGTGCAGTGAGCTCTGAGGATGCACGTGCATGTGCTGCATTGGAACCTTTGGTGGCATTTACTCTTTAAAGGAATTATATGCTCTTTCTGCATTTTTGTGCTACCCCATCTGGAACTGTTCCCTTAACATCCCTTATATGTCCCTCAGTTGAGCTAAATTCTCTCTTACTTTGGTAAGAGCACCATTCACATCGAGGTGCGTAAGACGCAGGAGTTCGAGACCTTGGCAGTCTGAAAATACACTTGTGGTTTGGATTAATATTCTCCCTTTCTATTTTTAATCCTCTTGCATATTTACATAGGACTTCCCCCTCTGAGGTTCCTATTGCTTCTCAGCTGGGATCTGCTCTCCTTCCCGGCTTCTCCTAGAGTGGTAAACGGGTATTGCTACACCACTCAGGACCAAGGGGAGTCCTTCTTCATACAGTGAACCCAAGATCCTTCAGAGCTAAGAGCCCCTCGCTGCCTACCCCAGGCAACCTTGGGCTTGTCTCTCCTTTTATCTCTGTCTACCTCCCGTGTTATCTTGTACTAGGGTTACTTTTATAACTCTCTGTTTTAGTGGCCATTGTCACTTATGACTACTGGCTGGGAACAGATAGAATAATTGAATTATTTCATGATCAGTACAGTACAGGCACTGATTAGTCAGAATGGACCCTGCAAGGCTGCAGCAAGGTCCTTCAGGGCCACACATTCACCCTGTAGTTGCTGGAGAGGGCAGAGGTCTGGGGCGTCCCAGTGGAGGAGCTGGGGCAAATGGGGTAGCTGGTGGCACTCTAGGTAGTTCAGGCAGCAGTTCTTTTCCAAAGGGTACAGAAATATTTCAACGTTTTTAACAGCGGGGGCAGTCTTTCATGTGTGTGTTGGCTGTGTGTGTTGCCCTGCCGAAGAATAAAGCTTGGAATTCTTATTAGATATCCCTTGAGTGGGAGAACAAAAGTAATTTACTCAATTCGCTTGCTGGTTTTATGAAGTTAGGAGCCTTGCATACGTTTTTCCTTGAAAGGGATTCAGAGCAGCCATTCTCTTCTCTGTAGTTGGCCCCAAAAGCTATGCCAACCCTGCTTGTATCTCCTTCAGTGGAATTCATGTTGTACCTGGTTGTATCATGTCCTCCTGTCTTTTTCTTCTCTTTTGTGGGAACACAAGTAGCCTACTGAGGATTAGAACTACTAATACACAGTAATAGCAGACCTGGGTTTGTTATTTTGTATGTACTCCATGCCCTTAGCACTGGTCAAGGATAAAGACACACTCAAGAAATACACTTTGCTTTCAAAAACTTCATCTTTTAGAGGAAGAAACTATATCGAGACAGCTCTCAGAACAGCTGTGTGTGCAGACACAGCACTACAGAAAACCAGCCAAGCAGAGCCAGAGAGGTGTCACCCACCCGACTGAGCTCTAGCTCTTCTTGTGTAGTCATGGTCACCACTGACCAAGCACTGCCCATCCACCCCTTCCTTCAGCCCATCTGGGGCCATCAGAGCCTTCTTAAAAGGATTCCAGAAAGAACTTATTTTAACACTTGGTTTTTGACCACTCATTCTGTGAGTCTCATTACCCTAATCACAGTGACCTCACAAGAGCCTAAATATGCATTGGGTTGCCTTTTGTTGTACGTTTCAAGTGATTATACTACGAAGCTATTTGCATCCAGTGTCTTCTGTTGTGCATGCAACCACATCATTCCAACTGCACTTTCATTGTTAATTGCTTGAGCATGATATTGTTTTAAATTCTGAGCAAGTTTGTAGTGATTCACTTGTGTGCTTGTTATAACTATCTAAATATTTCAGTGGGATCAAGACAGTGCTTAGCACAGGAATGTCCAACTGATAAACAGGCATTTAAGGTTTCCTTTCTCTGGACAGCCAGCCAGAACCACTGCTAGAAGGGGAGGGTACCACCTTGGGAGCTACTTGTTCATTTCGTTAGGAGGTTGTCATGGGAAAAGTAAATCTGCAGAAAGCTGTTTCTTCCAAATGTAAATTCTAGACTTGACGAACTGTAGCTGCTCCAACAGTATGAGATTCCTCAGAACTCAACAGAAAATTTACCACTTTTTCTGATCTGTTGAATGTGAAAGGAAATTTGTTTGGTTCTTGGTTTCCTGAGACCAAGATGGCAATCAGCCCTTCCATGATATCATCCTGACAACATTTGATTCCTTTAAGTCAATGGGTGACTGAGCTCAAAAGTTTATTAGCGAATTCTTATATGAAATTGTTCAAATTATCATTCTTGATCTCTTCATAAGGTAATGATGTTCATAGTTCTAGGATCTATTATGCATGTATTTTTAAGCTTCACTTGGGTCTTCCTCTACTTTCTGGCATTTTGCAAACATCAGTTCATTCTCTTCAGAAGGTTAATACTTTTATAGCTGACCATATTCCATACCAATCCTTTTTATTTCTAGATTGACTGCATTTTTTAAAAACCTAGCATCGTGTGATAGTATTTCTACCCCTACATAAACCCTTCCACTCCACTGTGTCTTCCTTAACATTCAGCAGCCAGGATTTGGTTCACAGTCTCCTGGTCTGGAGGCCTCACGGTTTTTATAATGAGAGGATAGTGTTTCTGATTCATATTCCATTCAGAAGTAGCTCACATCCCATTAAGGGTAACTGATGTTGCCCAGACTGTTTTACTCATTTTGGCTACACAAACTCTCTAGAGTCTAGAAGCTACTTTCTTTTGTGAATAGGATGACCCCCAAGTCACTGCCCTTTGTCTTCACTGGTCCTTTGGTTGTCTATCATCTTATAAATACAATCTGGCTTACCTAAAACACCCAGATTTATAAGATTACACAGTGTTTGGTCCCATTGGATTGACATTCACAAACCAGAGATGTTTAGTATCAGTTTTCTTCTTTTCCACATGACACATAAAAATGCTAAGGCCAATGCCTTAAGTGAATTTCTGCTTTTTCCAGTTCATCATCCAGAAAAATGTCTTTTAGTTCATGCCTTTTACTTCCTGTCTGTTAGGCACATCCTTGGACATAATGGGGGAAACTGAGTTACCATTGACGGGGGAAGAATAGTGATAAGCTTTTCACAGACTTTGTTACAGGGTTTTGAAAATGCCAATAAGGTCCACTCACTCATTTTCTCATGAATGTTCTTTACCTCTCCAAAAACAGTGTGTAAACCTGGCTTAATTTTAACTTATGAGAAATGCCCTTCTATTCCTTTACCACCCATAAATTATATTTACCTAAGAGTTCAGTAATTTTATCTTTCAGTCTACCATCTATGAGCTCACCTAATGTGACTGCAACCTTCTATGTTTCAATGCCAGAGCACCAAACTTTCAAGTTTTTGTATTTTTTTGCTGAACAGAACACATAGAGCACCTAGACCAGTTTTCTCACCTTATGGATGTGGAAATAGAGGCCCAGGATGCTGTAGTGACTTGATTAAAGTTGCCAAATGGGTCATCTCCAAGATCAAGTTTCTCACTACCTCACCAGCGTTTCAATAGGATCATTTAGGTTTTCAGGTGCCTGCCATTCAAACATTCTGACTTGGCATTCCTGCCATATCTCTTACTGGCCAGTTGTCCAAAGGGATGGGTCAGCTAGTCACTTCTATTCTTAGCCTATCATATAGCTTCTTCCAGAATATTCTAGTAGGCACTTGGCATGAATCACTAAAAGATTCAGACTTTATGGTTATTTCTCTCTGCATCATATTTTAGTTACATACTATTGGCATATATTTCTCCTACAGTAGATGGTATACACCTTAAGACAGTGGTCCCCAACTTTTTGGCACCAGGGACTGGATTCATGGAAGACAATTTCTCTACAGACTGGAGGGGGAGCGGCAGGAATGGTTTGGGGATGATTCAAACACATTGCATTTATTGTACACTTTATTTATATTATTATTATATTTTAATATAAAATGAAATAATTATACAACTCACCATAATGCAGAAACTAATGCCGCCACTAATCTGACAGGGGCAGAGCTCAGAAGGTGATGCGAGTGACAGGGAGTGGCTATAAATACAGATGAAACTTCGCTGGCTCACCTGCCACTCACCTCCTGCTGTGCAGCCAGTTCCTAACAGGCCATGGACTGGTCTGTGACCCAGGGTTTGGGGACCACAGCCTTAAGAAAGTGGTTATTCATGATTACATTATAGCAGGTACTTGAGAAATGCTTAAATAACTGAATGATTGATAGATTTTGTCATAAGCACGTAGGTAAACACATTGTAATTAATTGTATGTGTAATTAACTGTCCAGTAAACCTATGTACCAGTCATTCAAAGTGGTTTTGGCAGTTGATATTTGGGACATCCAAATATATAAAAGAGAAATTTAATCCTGGCTATGCCTGGCATTATATACAAAAATTAACTTAAAATGAATTATAGATCTAAATGTAAAACCTGAAACGATAAGACTTCTAGAAGAAAACATAGGAAAAAAACTTTATGGACTTAGATTAGATGAAAATTTCTTAGGTATAACACCAAAAGTATGATTTATAAAGGGAAAAAATGATAAATTAAATCTTATCAAAGTTAAAACATCTGCTCTTCAAAAGATACTGTTAAGAGAATGAAAAGACAAGCACAGAATAGGAGAAAATATTTGTAAAATACATAGCTGATAAAGTCTTTAACTCTGGAATATATAAAGAACTCTCCAAACAATAATAATAAAGCAAAAAATCCAATTCTTAAAATTGGCAGAAGATTTTCATAGATGCTTCAGCAAAGAGCATATGCAGATGAGACGTAGGTACATGAAAACATGTCAACACCATTAGTTATAAGGGAAATGGAAATGAAATGCACTGGAATGACATGAGCCTACTGTATAAGTCTATTCAAATGACTGGAAACAGCAAATGCTGGCAAAGATGTTAAACAACTAAAATTCTCATACATTCCTGGTAGGGATGTATAATGGTATAGCCACTTTTGAAAACCATTTGACAGTTTTTTATAAAGTTAAATATACACTTACCACATGATCCAGCAATCCCACTCCTGGGTACCAAAAAAAAAATTAAAAACTTATGTTTATATAATAACCTGCAATAGAATGCTTATAGTAGGTTTATTCATAATTGCCAGAAACTGTAAACGATGTTCTTCAAATGTTCTTCAACCAGCAAATGGATAAACAAACTGTAGTACATCTATACAACACAATGCAATACTAATGAGCAATAAAAAATTGATACATACAACAAAGTGAATGAATTTCAAGTGAATTATGGTAAGTGAAAGCATCCAGGTTCAAATGGCTACGTACTGTATAATACGTGACATTAAGGAAAACGTAAAACACAGGAAAAAAAAAACTGATCAGTAGCTGACAAGGTCTGAGAATGGAGGAAGGGGTTGACTACAAAGAGACACAGAGGTATTCTGGGGGGTGATTTCGGGGGCAATTACACAACTGTATGCACTTGTAAAAATTCATAGAACTGTACACTACAAAGGTAAATTTTACAGCAGATAAATTATATTCCATTATCTTGACTTCAAAAACAATGTTTTTGGTTTTTCCTTTGTTTTTAGGTCCCTAAATTTTGAGAAGCCCAGTTAGGTGTTATTAGACTAGGAACGTCAGAACTGGGTGAATGCTCCTCCACACCTCAGGTGACCACTGTGTTCCAGGCTTATGGTTACCCAAACATCTGTTAAATAATTAATACCCAGAAAATTGTTATGGCATGTATACTTTGGGGGTACAAGACCCTAAAACAATTTCATAATAAATGTCATGCTTAGCTTACAGAGATGAACCTGTTAAAGCTACTGATACTGGTTGTGAAGAAGACTCTCAGCCTCGCAAGTAACTGGGACTTCAGGCATGTGCCACGGCATTGGACTGTTTTGGTGCCTTTTATTGCTTTCAAATTCTAAAAGCATAAATGTTCTTACATATTTCCAAAAGTAATACATGCTGGTCATAGAAACTATTTAAAAATGCTGAAAAGTTCATGTGGATACACACATATACAGATAATTAAACATCACCACTTTGAGCATTTATTGCATGAGTTCCCATTCTTTTTATAAATGCATGTGTATAAATATTTTTTCACATTCTTTTACTAACATGGACTCATCCTACTTCACAACAAGCTCTTTCCACTTAATGATATTTCATCATTCCAGATTCCTCTCAGTCTGCACCCACCGAAATGGACGCAGCTGCGAGAGACTAAAGTGCGCTGCCGCAGCCTGCACATTAAGCAGACTCTTTCCAGTGAAAATTTTCTAGGCTAATGCAGGAAAAATGTGTAATTAAGATAAATGCCCGCTGGTGTTTTCCCAGAATGCCATCCAACTTTCCAGAGGCTTGCGCAAGGAAGAAGATCCTTTCCTCTCTGTAGCCCCTGACTTACCTTTGCTATTACTGCGTTGCTTCTTGTGGAATCTGCTTTGCTGGAAGGGTTCAGGCCTTTGGGAAGCACCTAGGGAAGCTCACTGTCATTACGTGCTCAGAAGGTTGTTCTCGTCTAGACCCATAACTCACTTCTGGGGCCCGAGGTGATGAGTTTGGCTCAGTTGGCTACAGGCCACCAAGAACTGTTCATAAAGCTGCCACTCTGTAAGGATAACCCAGATCACCTGGGTCCTGAGAGCTAGTTAGCTCTGTCCCGGTTGCAAACTCAGTGACTATGGAAACCACCCAGCATTCACACACCTCCTTCTTGGGATCCCTGACCTCTCCTACCTGAGAAGTGTGCCTAGACATATGACCCAGGAGAGTAACTGCTTGGGCAGCAGCTGGCTTGAGCAGTTAATGGTCTGAGCTACATTTTAACCTGGCAGGTGTGTGCAAGACACCATGGAGCCAAAAGGGCTTTGAAGACCCTTTTGTGGCCATCAGGACAGTCCAGTGGTGAGGGAAAGGAAGGGCCACTGGGAGAGATGTCCTTTCCAGTGGACAAGAAGGATAAAAGTTTAGAAATTATCTTTATTGCTTTGTATAAATATTACTAAAAATTTAATATGTGTTCATGGAAGGAGATCTAGAAAATATATAGAAGCAAAAATAGATCATAAAAATCATTCATAACTCTACTACTCAGACTTAAGCATTGTTAATAGGTATAGAGTCTTCTGGTCTTCCTGTGTATATGAAAAAATGGATTGTGCTGTTAGGGTGGAAAGCTCACTAGGTGCTCACAGAGCAGGTGGAGAAAGATTTCTCATGGAGAGATTAAGATATATAAAAGGAAAAAAGTTTACTTTATCTTAGAGGAGAGAGAGAGAGTGAGAGTGAAAGAGTGGGGAAGGGGGGAGAAGAGAGCAGGGAGACGGCAGGGCATCCCAAATAAAGAGAAGTGAGGTGCCAGCACTGAGGCCAGGTGGCTTGCTGATTTTAAGAGGGGCAAAGAGAACACAATAGTGATGACTGTCAGATTATAATAAAAGCAGTGGCAGGATGTCAAAGTCCAAGAGTTGGTTTCCCGGCCTCTCCTTGGAGAAGGGATTATCAGGATCATCGCAGGAGATGTGACTCTGCCTTTGAGATATGGTTGAGGCTGTAGCTTGTTCTCCTGCTATTTACTCAGGAACTCTGTAAAAGCAGATTCTCAAAAAACAATTTTAAGAAGAAAGATTTACATCCCTCTTCCGTCCATTCAGCTCTTTTCAGAAGCTGTGCAAAACAGAGCTCCCGTGGGGTACCTGTTAGTGGGAGAACTCATAGGATGGATCTTTAACTGTTACTAGGAAATTGTGGGATTAGGTATTTCCTGTTATTTTTGCAAGGCCCTTTCAGTACTGTACACGCTATGTTATAACTTGCTTTTATTTACCTAATTAGAGGGAGAACATCCCTCTTTGTCATAAATGTCAGTAAATGGACAAAATGGACAAGTGTTGCCTTCAGCTCTTCAACACCTCGCTCTGTTCTGCTCTGTCTGGGTCCTCCTGCCCAGGGCTCCACACTCAGACAGCTTTCAGCTCGTCTCTGACAGGGTGCTACCCTTTCCAAGGCCATTTGCCTTTTCCAAGAAAATCTTAAGAGTAGATAATCTTCGCTTGCCCCAAATTAGTCACTAATGGCAGAAATATCAGGGTGGAGAGATGTTTGGGGTTTCTCAAAACTGTCTACTCTGTCAGCGCTGGTTGAGAAGGCATCTGCAGATAACAGGAACACCCTGGGCCCTTGGTGAATGACATAGAGATGTCTGAACTCCTACAGCCTGACAAGATGGTATAAGCTAATCCACCAATGCATTAATGTTTGTTGTCTGTGGGGGAAAAGCATGGGATTTGGAGTCACACAGCCACATTTTAAAATTCTGGCTCTGTAAATTTCTAGCTGTGTGATCCAGAGCAAGTTACTTAGCAACTCCGTGCCCCAGTTTCCTTACCTACAAATGGAGACAGCAACACTTCCCTCACAGGGTTGCTGTAAGAATTAAAATGGGGTAATACGATGTCCCATATACTTGTATTAAAATGGGATAATGTATGTGAAGCATTTAGCTAGTGCTGAGCACTCAATTAAAGGTAAATATTAATCATAAAACAGCAAAAATAACAACATATAGCTTTTGAAAATATTTTGGCTAGCGGTGAAGTATATAGGCACGAACCACATAAAGAAAATTTGATATATGAATATCTGAACTTGCATAACAAAGTAAGGTGTGATTGGTTATACCACACAGAATAATTTTCTTTGCCAAGATTCAGTTAGTCAACAAATATTTATTAGATATCTACTATGTGCCAAGTATAATAACCAGGTGTTGGGTACATAGAGGTGCATATGCTCTCAAGCTCCTTTCCTTTCAGTGAGGAAGACAGATAACTAACTCATGCTTTCATACTTGCAGCCATAGATTTTGATATATAGATAGAGACACAGATATAGATACATAGACATGAATATATTCCTCCTTGGTGGTAGATACTAAGAAGAAGACAAAGGAGGACACTCTGGTGGAGGAAAACTGGCATGGGATGCTTTAGCTACAATAGTAACTCTGAGGAAGTGGCTTTGAGCCGAAACCTAAGTGATGAGGAAGCAGCCACATGGAGATTGGTGGGGATGACAATCTTGATTTAGAGTTCTGAAGGCCTACATGGGGAACCTGACTTTATTCTCTGTGAGGGTTTGAAGCAGAGGAGTGCTAGGATCTGACCTGCACTTGGAAAGGATTGCTCTGTTCTATGGAGGACAGGCTGGGAGGTGAGAGTGGAAGCAGGGCCTGGGAAGGAGGCTGCCAAAAGAGCCCAGTGAGAGATGCCAGCGGTGCAACATCGGAGCAGCAGAGGTGTTGAGAAGTGACCAGGTACTGATTATGTACTGGATTAGAACCAACACAATGACAAAGGAATTGGATGTGGAGGATGAAGGAAAGAGAGAAATCAAAGGCGATTTCTGGGTTTTTGGCTTTAGCAACTTGGCCAATGATATTACATATACTGAGACAGGGACACTAGTAGAGAGGTTTTTTTTGAAGGATGAGACACAACATATCACTCTGGCCCCTGTTAAGTTTGAGATGCCTCTCAGACATGCAGCTGGGAATGTCCAGCAGACAGTGGTATCTGTGCATCTAGGACTCAGGGCAAGATCCAGCTAGAGATAGAAATCTGGGGGTCCCCAGCGAGCAAGGACAGGCATCCTTCAGATTTACCCAGGAAGAAGGAACTGAAGGCAGGAGGACCACAGGTAGAGCCGTGGGTCCCTCTAGTACACTGAGATCTGGTTGAGGCAGGGAGGACAGCAGAGGAGGCTGAGAAGGCACAGCCAGAGACTGAGGAGGCAAGCCAGGTGAATGTGAAGGTCAAGGTGTCACACCCGTTTCAAGAAGGACACCAGGGTCAACTGCATTGAATGCTCCTGAGTGATTCAGGTAAGAGGAGGTTTCTCCCTAGGATTCACTTAAGCAGTGAATCTGTAACTGTCAAACTGTTCAGGACACTTAAAATATAATTCAATTTACAAAAATCCCCCAAATTCAATTTACTCTCAACTTCTTGGTAACACAAATCTATTCGACACACACTGAGTTACTACCGTGACTCACCTTTTTGCTTAGAAATCATTGGGGCAAAGGCAGTTTAGCAAAATGTCTTAAATTAAGCACCCTACATGTAGAGGGAGAAAAGCCAGATAATAATTTTTCTTACTTCAAGGGCTGTATTGGTAATAAGGAAAAAAAAAAAAGCCAGTTTTTTATTATCTATGCCAGTCAGAAACAGGGTAGGAATAATTGAATCCATCAATAATTCATAACATCCACAGGTGATCTCTTTTTAGACAATGGTTTCATCTCTTTCACCATTTAGATTCATCTTTAAATTAGAGAAGATAAGAAAACTTTAATTTGAGCTTCCCCTTCCTTTTCGCTTACCACTTTTGGGAGGGGTTGATAAGAAATGAACAGGGCCCAGGGTAAGGAAGAAAGACCAGCAGGCTTTTAGGTGGTCACCTTCTGGTTCTCCAGAGCAGCAGCAGGTGAAGTCACCCACTGTTCCCTGGGGCCAGGGGGGCTGCGAAGGTGCACGCCAGGCATGCACCTGGCCTTGCTGCAGCCGCTCTGCGCATTTCCTGACTTGCATTCAAAAGGCCTTTCTTTCCGACCCAATCTGGCTGCTGGCACAAGGGCTTCACTGCCTCATGCCTTGTTCCTTTCCTCATTTCAATCCTCTCCCTCCCCAAACTCTGATTCTCTTCTTCCTGCTCCAAGAAAAGCGGATAGGCCTCGGGAGGCCCCGATGGTGCACCGTGAGCGGAGTACCTGTTCTATGAAAAGATTCTACAGCTTTCCCCAGCTCTCGCCTCCAACAGTGAGCTCTGCAAGGCCCCCCAGGGATCAATGAACTAAAAATAGCGGAGGCTTGTAAATGAACTGGAACCTTTTCTGCTGTGTTCTCAGACCTTTGCAGCCGTGGCAGGGGCACGGGGGAGGCGCACAATCCAGGGCTGTTTGTTTTTCCAGCCGTTCCTGTTGGAGCAAGCGCCCCCACCCCCTGCTGCTCCGTGGATTAATGATGGCATTTCCACCCTCTAGCTTCCCATCTCTGTGAAGTACAACGTGTCCTGTTCTGGGACAACACTTGGCATTCCTCCTGGAGGAAGTGGATTTTGAGCAGCATGTCAAAAGAAATGTAATGTCACACTGATATGCTCTAAATTAGCGATCTCACACGGCAGTCCCCCCAGCTCCAGTTCTCCCTGAGGACACCCCCTGCCTGGGAATGCAGAATCCCGCCATCTATCCTGTAGTATTTTTGAATGCCTATTAGGTGCTGTATACCATGTAAAATATTGCTGGGTACTATGCCAGATGCTTGGAGTGCACAGATGAATAAATGTGGTTTATTTGTAATTCCTTATTTGCCCTGAAAGATATGGATGTGTTTCTGGGGTCTTTTGGGCATGGCCCAAAGGTGAAGAGCACAGGGAGGAGGAGGCAGCCAAGGCCATCTCCAGGGGCTGCAGTAGAGAAAATATTTTCCTCAGGTCCAAAGCCCCTGGGGATGGCCTTGGCTGCTTCTGTATTACGCTGTATTTTGGCACCTGTTGGGCACTCAACATATGATGATACAGTATAGTGCTTAAAAGCATAGGATTTCAGGGCTTTTGGAATTAGACAGACCTGGGTTGACACCTGCCTATGCCACTTGCAGGTGACCTAACTTCTTTAAGTGTCTGTTTCTTCATCTGTAAAACAGGGCTAATGTGAGGATGGAATGAGACAATGTATCCAAATCGGTTGTTCTCCTGCCTGGAATAGAGTAAATAAACAATAAATGGTATTATTTAAAAATATAGTGTATTAAGAGAACATGTGAGGTACAGTAAGGCAAACAGACCAGGAGATGATCGCCATTAGAAAGGTAGTTTGTTACTCACAGTTCCCCAAAAGGGGAGCACGCCATGTGGGGGGCACGTGGGGAACTGTCAGGAGACAGAGGGAGAGAGAACCCCAGGCAAGAGCCTTTGTTGTGGTTTCCCAGGAAGGAACAGATGAGGCAAGGTAAACAGGCTTAGGATTGACTAGTTTAAATAATGCCAGTGGCTCTGGTGCACAGGGGCTGTCTCTAGTTGCCTAGTACCTGGCCCTGGGATGATTAGGGCAGGTGGAGGGTGACGCAACACATGAGAGCCCTATAGAGGAGGTGGTTGGGGTGGGCTTTGGATTGGTTGGTCTGCATTTGTAAGGCATGCTCATGGACAAGTTGTTTGCCTTCTCTAGGAATGGACTTAATCCTGGGAGGGGCAGTCCCTGCAGGGTCAACATGGCCCCAGATGATGAAGCATCCAGAATACAGAAAGTAAAAGATGTTATCAATACAGGTGTCTAGTATTTTTCTATACATATGTATAGAGTATGAAGCTTAGTCCATACAATTGGGACTTTTCTATTAAATTAAATCTGGCTTGAAGACTTGATTCCATTGGAGCTCTTCCCTTGCTCTATGAATTCTACCTCTGGGGAAGACAGCAAAGGCCTCTGGATTCTAAAGCAGAGTGAAGGTTCTGAGAGGACTCCCTGGCCTTCAGGCCATAGTGATTCCTACTGAAATTCCTCACTGTCCAGGCCCTGTTGGTCCCTCGGGCCCAGGAAGTCCAGGAGGGCTGCTGTTTCTGTGCCACATGGACGTGAGGGCTGTTGTAGAGGCCAGGAGTCTCCCAGGTACATGGCACAATCCTCTTCTAACACCAGGAAAATGTGGGCCACAAGCCATAGCTGCTCCCCAGAAGCAGAACACAGATGTGGGTGTCAGCTGAACGCCAGAGCCCTTGCCTCACCCCATCCGCACTGCCTGGCCCTCTTCCTCAACAGCTCCCAGAACCACTCCTCATTCTCTTTCCCAGTCCCTTTTGTTTCTCTGGTTGGGCCATGATGTTTTAGCCCTCCTTCCCTCCTTGCTATTCTCTTTGTCTAGAACCCACCTTTCTCTCTTCTTTTTCCACCTAACTTGAATTCACATTTACCTAACATTTATTGAGAACCTACCATGAGCCAGAGTGTCTATGTGACTTGACTCTACCTCATTACATACAGTAATTTTCACAACAACGCTATAAGAGGGGTACTCTTACTGATATTCATTTTACAGATGACAAAAACAAGGGTCTGAAAGGTAAAGTAATTTATTCACAGCCATACAGCTAGCAAAACCCAGCTCTATCTGACTGGAAAGCTGCTGTTCTGAACCAGCGTGCCAGACTGTCTCATGCCAGGGCTGCCTCCTGCAAGAAGCCTCCTCAGATTTCTCTCCCAACTGTGAACTAACAATCTATGTTAGTTCAGGGCCAAATTGCTATTCACCAGACTATCTCCTCTTTTACCTGTACACAAAGCTAAAGAATATTTTTCAGCCTTCCTTGTAGTTAGGTGTGATCATATGACTGTGTTCTCGCTAATAGAAAATTATTAATAGAATGTTAGTGGAATTAGTAAGAGTCACTCCCACATGCACTCTTTCCACATGCACTGGCTGGATACCTCTTTCCCAGAGCAACCTCGGGGCCACATGTTAAAGATAGCAGAGCCCCTGGCAGCCTGATCACAGTGTTCATTCAAACACTTTCATACCCACCACCCAACAATTCTGGGGCCTTTAAATTCTAGGATGCCTAAAAATTACCTTATAGTTAGGTGTGATCATATGACTTGTTACACAACACATTCCTGAGGTGCTCTTTCCCCGGGTTCTAACTGATTGAGTTGCATGTGGAGTCCAGACATCTACCTTTTCAATAAGCCTTGCCCAGGGTCCTGAGGCACATGGCTCACACACAGATCGGATACTTGGACAAACACTTCTGGGATGCCACCTCTGAGATTTAGTTCCCTGTGTCCTGCCAACAAGCTAGGGGTGGCAGTCAGAATCCACAGGCAGCATCCATGGGGCCAGGGGCCTTAGACTACCATTAGGATTCTTGGCAACTACTTTATGAATGACACGGCATTCTATGTACTGTTCTCAAATTTAACTGCAACACATGTAAGTGTTTCTATGGGGAAATGAGCTCCGGTTTAAGTACAAGCTAACTTTGGAAATAAACCTACTCTTAGGGAGAAACTGTCTACACAGGTAGAGAAGGTATATTTGTTGATACCTGGGTCCAGTGTGAGGCTTCTCTCAAAAGCCTAAAATAAAGCATATACGAGGGCCCTCTGAGTGTGCACCCTAAAATCAGCTCGTGGATAGATGATCTGAGGGGTGGCATGAGAATCCACCTTCAAGAGACAGCCCGGCATTCGGGTCTGGCAGACTTGACTGGTACCCAGTCGGGTGTGTTAATTCACTGTTTCCCAAGCTTCCATCCTTGTACCATCTTCTCAATTCTTGAAATATCTGCCTGTCCCCTATACAGTTATTTTTGTAGTATTTCCCTTTAAATTGATGTACTCACACTTGTACTTTTTAAACTTTTTAAATACTGAAAAGGAAACTCTTGAATAAGGGGGAAATATGTGTATGAACATTAGGAAGGATCCTGGACCCAGAAAGAAAGTGATGCCTCCAGAGTGAGCAGGCAGGGATTACAAAGGCGGGAGCAGGGGAGCTGCAGCAGATGGGAGGCGGGGAAGGACAGGTGAGGGGGGACGGGGCAGATGGGAGAGAAGGAAAGAACTCCGACAGGGGAGGGCAAGTTTGCTGGGAGGTCATGGCGGAAAAGGGGGTCTGCAAGGCCCACATGGGGAAGGAACCCTGGGCACTGGGAGAGTGTGGAGCTGCAGAGACTAGGAGCCAGGGGAGAGCCATGGGACAGCCGAGGCCAGAGAAGGCAAAGCTGGGAGCTGAGGAGGGGCCACAGCAGGGCGATGTGGGCAGGTAAAATGTCAGGGAGCAGCTGCAGGATGTGGCCCCCACAACACTAGGCTGTGGTGGCGTCTCTCTGGGATTAGACTGGTGCTGCCAACAGCCAGTGGAGAGATAATGTGTTGGCATCTGCATTTCATCCTGGGGAGACACTGCATTGACATATCCCAAGAAAACATCTGTGAAGCAAGAAAGGAGGGCTGGTTGGCATAGGCCAAGGAGAGGGAGAAGGGTAGAGAGAGCAAATGCCAGCCCTGCTTACTCCCAGCACCATCAATGTGGGGCAGGGGAAGGACTTGCCCTGTCTGGGCCTAGAAAGCCCTCAGCTGCCAAGCTCACAAGCCCCTTTTGATCCATCTGTCGAAGGGAGAGAAGCCCGTATCATGCAGAACACAGATTCCATTCTGCAGGGACGGTCACACAGTGCCTTGGAAAGTGCACATCTCTTTTCTAACTTTAAGTATCAACCTTGGAGACAAATTCATTCTCAGTATTTTGGCAAAACTAGGCTTCTTAGTCTGCCAGATTAATGTTAGGCTCTGGACCATGAATATTATGAAAATAATAGTAATAACATAGCTACAATTATTGAGTATTTATTCCGTGCCAGCCATTGTACTTCAGGCTTAACATATTATCTAACTTGGTCCTGGCCATCGTGTGAAGTGACTCTATCACAGGGGTGAGGTTCCCGCCTGAGTCCACACGCTGGCGGGTGGCAGCACTTGAATGCTGGCACTAGGGCACACTCTACGTTCAAACATAGCCGTGTTTCTTCTCCCTGTCTGCACTGACACCCCCTCTGTAGTATGGGCCCCCCTTAAAACTTCTGCAGGGTAGTGAAGGGGCCCTGTACTGGAGAGAGAACCTGGATTTGACTTTTCTTTCTAAAATTTGTTGACTGTATAGTTTTGAGCAACAAGTCACAGCTTCTTTATTCTGTTGCAAAATAGAGGTAGCGATGTTTGCTCAATGAATGAATGAATGACTCCTCTGCTTCACCTCCTTTGCAGTTCTTAAAGAAATAAAATAGACAGTGTGATGACAACATGGAAAATATAAAACATTGTTTGTGTTTAAAGGATTATAATTACACAACCTCAAGTTGTTGTTTTGATTCTACGGGAGCAGCATTGCCCCTTTTTCCTCCTGCACTGAGCCCTGACTCAGGATTGTCTGTCAAAGGAGTCTCTGGGTAGTGGCTCTGTCTCAAAGGAACTCCATCCAGGAGGGCGCTGAGTCCGGGCAGGTGAGGACCGCAGGAGGGCAGAGGCAGCGAGGGAGGGAGGAAGGAGACGTCCATTTTCCTTCTGAGACAAGGGTGGAACATTGACAACCCTCTGAGAGGAGGGAATTCCTGTGGGGGCCTCCCTCACCTGACCCTATCTCCAGGTAAACCCAACTTCCCTGTGCCAGGGCTCTTTCTTCTAATAATAACGGGACATCCTGACTCTGACCTGCTGGGCTTACGGGCTGAACAAGAGAGCCTGGGATGCTGCTTCCCAGACACTCTGAGCCATCCTTAGATTTTCTGAAACACCAGGCTCAGGGCTGGACGCAGAGCCTGGTACCTTCTCTCAAGCTGGAGGCCTGTCCAGCCTCTGGTCACCTCCTGAATGTGTCCACTGGGCCAGGGGAGCTCATGCCGTTCCCTGAAAAACCCCAGGCCTTGGCCCCTCTATTTAGGGAGGCAGCCTTCACCTAGGAGTAGACACGGCCATCACCCCAGAGTGACATCTTATCTGTTTGGGCAGAAACCTCAGGCTCCTTTGAAGTTTAGCTTCAGCTCCTGACCTGTCTAGCTGTTTTCTTTTTCCACTTAAAGGGCAAAAAATCTATTGCCAGGCTATTTTAGGTGAACTCACTGAAGAAAAAAAAGGGAAAGAAGAAAATCGACGTTGGTACGTCACAGCTATTTTTAGCTAGATCTCCTCTCCCTCCCGGACTTAGGCTCTGTTTGGGAACCTTGTGTCTTGGTGGGCAGCCAACCTTGTGTTTTTTCACAGAGTAATCCCCTGGCGTACGGCACAGGCTCCTGGTCCTTCTCACTGTTTTTATGGAGAGCAGTTAGCGGTGACAGCCGGCCCTCTGTCCTGGCCTCGTGCTCAGTGTCTGTTACACTCTGCAGTTGGGACCACTGTCCTGCCTCTCCGGGCTTCAGACACACCAGGACGGAGCAGCTTTTAGCAAATTAATCAGGTTGTGTCCAGGTCACATGTTGTTATGAAGAATCATTCATTATTCACTAGCCTAAGAATCCTGGTTAACCTCAGAACTAACATCATGTGAGATGTGGCCTGATTTGGGACCCTTGCTCTCAGATACAAACCCAGAAAGTCACGGGTGCCTTTAATTCAAGCAGAAGAAGCTACTTTGCTTTTGAGGTGGGTCACCGTGAAAATTGGGGATAAGAACAAATGTAAATAACTGAGATTGAAATCCAGGCCAGGGACCAGACCGAGGAGAGCTGAGATGTAGTTCAGGGAGGCCCAACATTGGTGAGAATGAGATTGGGTGTTGGGGTGCTCAGGCACAACACAGGGTCCCCACAAAATGGACCATGGAGAGACCTGATATCTGGGAGTCCCATCCCCAGAAAGAGTGGAGAACGGTGAAGTCCTGGTTCCCAATTTCTAGTTAGAAGTTGATGGAGTTAGATATTTCTGAGAATCAGATTTTGCTCATCAGGTATGAGGGACAACAGATAAAGCACTCAGAAATGCTCAGTATTTAGCCAAAGGGGACAGTATTTCTTGGGATACATAGGCCGTTTATTTTTCTTTTCTGAAATGGATTTTTGCTCCAAATATAAAATAATTTGTGTGCATTTGAAGAGAGTGAAGATCATCCCAAACCCCACTGCCCAGACATAATTACAGTTAACCATTTTCGGGAATAACATCTAGACATACATGTAAACACACACGTATACAACTATCCATGAACTGGTTCACAGAATTTTGGGGGGGTGGCTGTATTTTGAATGTGGGAGACTCAGTTATCTGCTTTTGACTAAGTCAGAGAGGCAGAGGGGCCTAGGTTCCCAGCAAGCATCAGGGGGACAAGTTTGCTTTTCTTGACACCATCTACCACGGTGCAGTAGTGGGGAAACTGGCCCATTTACTTGGAGGGAGCCGCTTTTCTTTGGAAACACACTGATCCCAACTCAGGCACTTCCTCAGTTCTGTCTCAGATGAGATCTGCTCTTGAGCGGGGTGGCAGGGAGGACTTTTATTTCACCTTTTCCAGTGGTGGCTGGGAAGTCCTCCCTTACTCAGGTGCTGCAACACAAGACAGATGCCACCCCAGAGCTGGCCAAAAGGGAACCAAGGGCCTTAGAGTTAATGCACCTGGGACCAGGATGGCCATGATTTAAGGGCCTATTTTTACTATTTTATCTAGTAGCCTAGTGATGGAGTGGGAGAGGGAGAGTCTCCGCTTGTGAAAGGGTTGTGGGCAGAACTCTGTGTTCGCTCAAGCAACTGGTATTTAGTTCCCTGAGCTACCCTCTGACCCAAGGTCATCCAATAATGGTAATAGTTAACATTTGTTAACTACTTACTTTACTTACAATATCTCACTTAGTGCTCACAGGAATCCTATAAAGTTGTATTATCCTCATTTTACAATTAGAAAGTAAGGCCCAGACAGGTTAAGTGTCTTATCCAAAGTCACACAGCCAGGGGTAACCCCAAGTCCATATCCACCTGACCCCAGAGTCCAAACTCTTAACCACTGTGTTATTCTGGCTGCCTCAGCGGTGATGGACAGCATGGTTTGTGATGGTTAATTTTACATGTCAATTTAAGGGGACCATAGGATGCCCAGATTAAAAACATTGTTTCTGGTGTGCCTGTGAGGGCATTTCTGGATGAGATTAGCGTTTAAATCTGTGGACTCAGCATATTGCCCTCCTCAGTGTGGTTGGACACTCTCCAACCATTAAGGGCCTACATGGAACAAAAAGGCAGAGGAGGGCAGAATTCACCCCTTTTTGCTTCCTGCCTGCCTGCTATGTCAGCTGGGACGTATAGGTCTTCTCCTGGACTGGGACTGTTGGTTCCCCCTGGTTCTTAGGCCTTCAGACTCGGACTGGACCTGCGCCACGAGCCCTCCTGGGTCTCCAGCTTGCTGACTGCAGAGCTAAGGCTCAAACTGGTTCCACCTTTTGTCAGTGGGAGAGCCTTCAGTTTGGCTTGTGGGTCGTTTTGACATAACCTCAGTAGTCTTTAATAGCTTCATTGTTCTCCATATAAGATATTCTAGGCTTATCTTGTATATTTGCTTCTACACACCTGTAATCAGTCATTTCTCCAAGGAGACCTTGTTTCTTTTCATGGGAAACATAAATTAGGATTCACAATCTGGGCATTAAGGATGCTCATTGCTACTGGTTGGTCATTGTTTCTAGTCTTTTTCAGTGGACTAGGAAATATACACTTTTATTGTGATAAAATGCATCATGAATTCATACCAATACTTTAATTCAAACTCAGGATTACTACTATATTGGATTGAACCATATGATATTGCCGTTTTGTAAGTCAAAAATAGTTAAATATGGATAATTTCATTAGTTTCAAACTAATAAAGTTCACATCCTATTCTTCAGTGATAATACATGATACATAATTTTCTCCACCTTGATTTTTTCATATAAGACAATAAGCTCTGTTTATTTTCTAGTCATCCTAGACAAAGCTATAATACTTCTGGAAATCAGTAAGAAAGACCAAGAATTCAGTAGAAAATAAAGGAAGGTTATTGTTGTAGTCTACTTGGACTGCTACAACAAAGTACCATAGATTGGGTAGCTTATAAGCAACAGAAATTTATTTAAATTTATTTCTCACAGTTCTAGAAGTTGAAAAGTCCAAGATAAGGCACTGGCAGATTTGGTGTCTGGTAAGGGCCTCTTATGGGTTTATAGATGTCACATTTTTGTGTCTTCATGTGGTAGAAGGGTGAGGGATTTCTCTGGGGTCCCTTTTACAAAAGCACTAATCCTATTCATAAGGGTTCCACTCTCATGACTTAATCACCCTCCAAAGGCCCCATCTCCTAGTATTAGTACACTGGTGATTAAGTTTCAACATGTCAATTTTGGGGAGACACAAACATTCAGACTATAGCAATTATTGACAAATAGCTTACATAAAAGAAAAAAATATGCTCAAATTTACTCAAACGAAGTGAAATGAGAATTAAAACTACCATGAGATATCATTTTTTACATAATCAGTTTGACATTACTGTGGGTAGGGCCACAGAGGAAGAGTAACTCTCTCGCACTGATGGTAGGAATGGGGAGTTGGTATAACAACTATGGAGGACCAGGGGGCAATATCTACCAAGATAAAACATGCAAGCCAGCAATTCCACAGCTAGGAATGCACCTTAAGGATATATTTACACAAGTGTAAAATAGCATATGCACAAGGTTATTTATGGCATTGATGTTTGTAATAGCAAATATATGGAAATAACCCAATGTCCCTCAATAGAGGACTAGCTAAATAAATTGTGATTTAAAGAAAATGATGAATCTCTCTGTGTTCTGATATGGAAAAATATTCAAGATACATTAGGTGAAAACAACTAGGTCAGAATTATGAGTATACTCTGAAATATTCTGGGTAAAAATGGGGCAGGGGGATAGAATGTATTTTTATATATGTTCATGTACATTAGGGATATTCTGAAAAAAAAAAAAAAAAAGAGAGAGACATTCTGGAAGACAATACCAGAAATTGATGACAAGGATTGCCTGGAACAGGGATTGTGTGGATGAGGGCTAGAGATAGGGGAGGGGCTTTTTGCTATATATATTTACATACATGAATTTATAAACCATGTGACCATATTATATATTAGAAAATAAATGAAAAAATAAGTAAATTAAGTAGTTAGAAAGAACAGGAGGCCCAGCCCAGCTTTATTCCTGCAGCCCAGTCATCACTGCCAGGCTTCAGTGGCCACCTAGTGAATGAAATGCCGACCTTTACAAACAACAGGCACCGAACCATGCGGTGCATAACTAACAGAAATAAATTAAGTTTGTGGAAAATAATAACATAATTAAAAGTTTAGAGAACCTGAAGCAAGTTTTTGCAGGGAAAATCATAAGCTCATTAATTTTCTCAAGTTATTAGAGCATTAATTAAATACCCTGTTATTGAAATAGTTTATTTTTTGAAAGAAAGTTGCCAAGAGGAAATAGAAATAGTATTAGCCCACCATTCTTCTCACTGAACACACTCTCTGTGAGAATTTTTTTTCCCTCTCTTGGTATTCTTCTGCATTCTGAAGTGCTCCGGGGAAGTCTCCAGCCCTCTCTCCATGCTCCAGACTCACAGCAGTCTACTGGACTCCTCCCCCCAGGTATCTCCCAGGCCCCTCAAACTCACCCCATCCAAAGCTAAATTCAGTCCACATCTCCAAAGCCTGCTCTTCGTCACTGTGGGTAGTACTGCCATCTACCCAGTGGGAGACTAAAGGTGGTCATTTATTCATCCCTCTTCCTTCTCTCCACCAATCATAAAATCTCAAAGAACCTCCTCAGTATTCCTTCACATCTTGATAAATCCTCTTCTTCCTCTTCTTACCTGTCACCACCACCATCACCTCCATCTCATACCAAGTCTCTCTGTGCTATTGTAACCGCCTTCTAAGTGGTCTTCCTGCCTCCAGCCTGTCCAGTCCATCCCTCCAATCCATCCTCCACACTGGTGTCAGCATGACCCTTAAGAAAAGTAGGTTCATGAGGCACTTGGGGGCAGGGGAGGGTGGAGGGGTTGGCACCTACCTACCTCCATCCTGGTTTTCTTTGCCTCCTGCTCACAACCGTGTCTGAACAGTTTAATAGGGCTGCCATGGGAACCTGCATGGTAGAAAGAACAGAAACAAGCTGCTGGAAGACTTGGGTTTGAGTCCTAGCTCTGCTATTTTCTGGCCATATGATTTTGGCCATGCTATTTAATGCCTACCACCCTCTCTCCACAATCTGAAAAATAGAGACCCTATGCCTTCCCTGCCCACCTTGTAGAGTTGTGGGCTTTGCAAGATATGTACATGAAGGCAATCTGTGTAATGTACTCTCCAAACATGACATCTTGTAATGTGATTGTGTTTGCTTAATGTAACCAGAATTTCCTAGACCCACCAGCCATTAGCAGCTACTATTCACATTTCACTGGCTGCTACCCTCATAGCTCAAGCTGGGCTTTGGCACCTATAAAGAGCCATTTACAGACTTTTCACACTCCCTGGGAACATCCAGCAGGCACCTCACAGAATCTGAGTCTATGTGTACAACTTCTGCACTTCATTCTGCATCTACATTCTCCTGAGCATGCCTCATTCCTCCCCTGCTCTGGGGCTGCCCCTGTGGGCATGCTGCCAATGCCCAAGGACCTCCTTGGTACCAGTGCAGCACTGCACCCTTCCCTCTGCTTCTACCCCATGTCCCATACTTGACACCAACAGAGCCTTGCATAGGAACAACTCCTGTAGTCTTTCTCTCCCTAGGGTTCACACTCCAATCCCTGGGCCAGGTGGGGGACAGATATCCATCTGCTCTGTTCTTCACTTATCTCTCCCCATCGGGACCTTTAGCATAAACGTTCCTTTTAGCCAAAACAAAAAGGCCTTGGGCAAGTGAATTTCACAAAAATTAAATCTTGTATGTGCTGTCCACAAGTTACCCAGACATGGTTGGAGAAATCTGGATCTCATTTTGGGCTGAAGGTGGTATGCTCTACAGTAATATTTATTATGAGTCACCATTTTTATTATTGCAAGTAGCAACATCCCCTTCTGAATTTAGTTGGAGTGGTCCCGGTGGTGGGCTAACTACATCCCATATCCCAGATGTGGCCCAGGAGGCAGCCCTTCTGTAACACCTCTGAAAAGAACCCAGGCCTCAGGACTGCACTCTGGCTGCAATGATGATAGAGAAGAACATGTGTGTCTGAAAGTTCAACACAAAGAGATTTCAACTGAAATTAAAGGGAGTGGGATGAAAACTCCGGAGACGCATGGTTACCAGGATGGTTTTGTGTTGGTCATGGTTTCTTAAACCACAGATCAGATCTCATTAGTGTGTCATGAAATCAGTTTCGTGGATTGCGACTACCATTTTAAAAGATGAAATAGGATAAAATATAAATATTTCAGTTCATTACATATAATAAGGGTAAGTATTGTTTCATTTTTGTTTCTGTTTTACATAAAGACTGAACTATATGAAGTTGCCATATTTTAGGTCAAAACAGTCAAATATCTGCAGTTTCATATGGTTCACCTCAACAGGTATGTGTATATAATTGGCCATAATGTAAAAATTTCTTTCTGTGAATTACAGTTAAAAAATTTGAAAAAGACTATCAGATTTGGAGTAAAAAAATTTGCATTTCAATTCCAGCAGAGCTGCTCACTACTGTGCACTCTTTCAGCCTCATCTCCTTCGTGTGCACAATGGCATGATCAGCCTGCTTGATCCGACCAATGATGAAAAGTGTGGGGGAGAACACGTGTGCTTGCACACAGCGGGTACTGCCCTCGCTAAGTATCAGCTACGTCTGAGGAGAAGAGTCGATACAGAGTGCGTGTTGGTCAGGAACCTCTCGCTGCAAATGACAAACCCAATGCAGAGCAGCTAAAGAGAAAAATACAAGTCCAGGAACGGAGTGGCCTTGGGCATAACAGGATGCAGGGACTCAAACAATGTCGCCAGGTCTCTGTACCTCCCTCCACACCTCAGCTCTACTCTCCTTTAAGAACGGTGCTCTCTTATACCCCAACCTGGAGGAGAGAGGAACACTGCTGTCACAGTTTGAGTCTGTATCACCCCAATAATGATTCACAGGTGCTCACAGGGAAGGACTCCAACCCAGATTGGTACATGTGCTCACTCATGAGTGTGTCTCTGTGACAGGACGACGGGATGAACCGCCCAAGCGACTCATCCTCCCCTGCCACCACGGTGTGGAATGTTGCAATTGAAGGTCCTAGCAGGGACACAAGGGAGGGGGGGGAAAGTTCCCAGAGGAAGAGGGGGTTGCTATCACCAGAAGCAGGAAAAAGGAAGGAACACTGGGCAGACCAAAGCAGCAGACATCCACTACAACAAGATGAGTAAAAGGACCCAAGATGCTGGCATGGAGAACCTGCAGAACTATTTCTGATTACAGATGTCTAACATGTCTACCCACACATTGCATAGAGCAGAGGGGGTGAGCAAAGTGACACAGGTTACCCACAGCGTAGCCCATATGCTCTTGCATGGTTCTCTGGTCACAGTGATATGGGCCTCAAAGCTGAAATAGGACCATTTAAAGATAGGAGATATTCATAAAGAACGTATTCATTACCAAAATGTCAGAGGAGAGATGGGAGCCAAGAAGATTTAGGGCTACGTGGAAATTTACAATGCTCCCAAGAGTAGCACCAGGCAAAGGGGCAAGTGGCTAAACCTGAGACAGCAATAGACGTGGTACCACGTGGTCAGACAGAGGAAATGGAAGAGGCACTTCTGATATAGACCATAGAACTGGCCCAGTGCGGAATACAGTAGGATGGGAACTTGTGCCCTTCCAATCTGCTGGAACATCACTTGGCTAAAAGCAGAGCACCCCACACGTTCATGATTTACCTTTTTGACGATATTATCTCCCAGAGAACAAAGGAGGCATCAGATAAACTTTTCTAGACCAAATTCCAACCCATAAGGAAGCTGAGATGGTGACATGGTGGGAGGAGGGGAGCATTTGGAAAGGAACTTTGTAAGAAACTTCTAAGGAGTCTCACAGTTAGTTCATGATAACAGGGAGGAGAGAGTGGGGCAAAGATCCACCCTGACCAGGGACAGGCAGATGTCAGAGTGTTTGCAAAAACAGGTGTGAGTTCATGGCTAGGGGAGGCTGGAGAGGACTGGCAAGCCTCAAAAACACAGTTCTGATGGCACAAGTACAAAAGACTTCAGGAGGGGAAAGATGGTAGGGTCTTAGGAAACAGAAAAGGTAGACAAGTCACATAAATGATTCATTTTCTTTTACAGTGGAACCAAGTTTTTAAAAATCATTTTTATGTTCATGTTAGCTTCCCCAGTATCTGTCTGCAATCAGTAACAGTGCTGACAGTTTAATCTCTCTCTCTCTCTCTCTCTCTCTCTCACACACACACACACACACACACACATGCTGGTTCTCCAACAACTAGATTCCCTGTTTCTCTAACTTCCTGTTTCTCTACTGTTGATGGGAAACTTCGGCAGTCACTAGTTTTATCATCGTCTTACAGTTGCCATTCAATATTTTGAACATATTTATTCTAAAAACATGATTTGTTGTCTGAAATTCAAATTTAACTGGGCATCTTCTTTATTTGTTTTTGTTCTCTCTCTCTCTCTCTCTCTCTCTCTGTATACACTAAATCTGAAGCCCTTCCCCACCCTCACCTCCAGCCCCTCACTCTGGGAGGCTGGGATAATGGAGAGGACCCTAGCAGTGGCTGCTGCACAGAGCTGGGCACTATCTCCAGGCTCTGCAGATCCCTAAGACTCCAAGAAAGGGGCAGTTGCAGCTCCTGCCCTCTGTAGCCCCCTCACTCCTCCTGGCAGGTCCTCTCCCACTCTGTGCACCCAGGTGCCCCCCTGGGAGGGAGAGCTTCTCCACACTGTTCTTTAGCTACACCACTCCTAGTAGACTGTCTCATTTTCTTGTTCACAAACAAACAAAAACTGTGAAGAGGCAGAGCTTTTGCTCAGCTCACAGAGCAAAGGGACTTGCTTCCATCTCCTGCCTTGGAGCATTTCTTCTCTGGGACCTCCTGCCAGGATTCTCCACGCCAGGCCCCACTTCTCCTGGTCGTAAGTGGGCATCACCCCCACCCCCACCCCACCCCCTACCTCTTCCAGCTGCTCAAGATGGAGCCCCGTCCCCTTCTTACAGGCTTTTATTCTAGCCCTTCCAATGGTTATTGTAGCTTCCCTTTCAACACTTTGCTGTGCACTGCTAGACCCAGAGATAAGCTGTGCACTGCTAGACCCAGTGCTCTAGGAAGGACTCTGGAGGAGGGAGCCTCTAGACCTACACAGACAAGTCTACCACAGACAGTGACATAGGGGCTTCCTAGGAGTCAAGATGTCACTCCCCACTCTTTGGTTTTAGGCTTCCTCTCCTGCCCTGCTCCTTTTCTCACTGAGTATCTAGGGACTGGAGTTATTTTATGTAAATGATCTCTATTCCCCCTCCTCCAATCGAATATTCCTTAATTAAAGTTAGTGGATACAACTGTTTTCTGGGCATCTATGAAATTCACATATACAGGTTCCATATTCTCATGAACACTTTTCCATCTCCTTCATAAAACAAGTTTTTCCTATTCTGACCTAAATAAAAAATAATTGATTCCATAGAAAACAAATCAAGGAGATTTTATTATACACCAATTTAACAAAATTGAGAAAGTCATTTATTCTTAGGAAAGAATTTTATGTATCTGGAAGAAATATTTTGGTGATAATCAGTGAGGTCAGTTGGGGTGAGAGGGATGGATTTTTTCCAAAGGCCTATTCAAGTATCAAATGATTGTCACTCTATTGCCTTTTAAGAAAGGTTGGTGGGTCTAGATGGCCACTCTGTTTTCTGTAGTCACAGGATGAAGGTAAGTCTGTGAATCTAGGAGCTCTTGTAAGAGTAGTTTATAAATATGATGGGGTGGGGTGGTATCTAGGAAGAAGGAAAGAAAAGCCAGGGTGGGAGGCAGAAACCGCCAGCCACATATGGGCTTCTAATTGAACATAAATTGGAAGTAGTTAAGAGATGTGTTTAGTAAAGTTATTTTCTGCAGGACATACAAGGTAAATTCTTTCTTCCATCTTCCCTGTGAAATCTTCAGTTTAAGTCTGCATTGCTCTTGTTGCTTTGGAATGGACCAATTTTTCTTACAGAACACAAAGAAATACTGAGTTCTGCAAATGGATTGTACAGGGAACGAAGAAAATAGGACAGAACTGGAGGAATAAAGGAAATCCAACATATGGATTACACCTATGAATCATTCCAACATTAGATTGAGGAATTTTATGCAGCCATTAAAAATGGTGTTTTTGAAGAATTTTTGATAATATGAAAAATGGCTTATGGTAAGTGTTAAATTTAGAGCGCAAGGTTTAAATATTGTATATACCGTATGATCTCAGTTATATAAAAATTATAGAGAAATTACTGGAAGGAAATGTACCAGAATGTTAGTAGTGACTGATTCGAGATGGTGGAATTATGATGACTTTTTTCTAAAATTTTATGCTTTTATGTACTTTCCAAGCTGTATACAATGAATATGTACTACTTAGAAATCACATTTCTCAAAAATTCCATTTGATCTATAGAAATTTTTGGTTCTCTCTCTCACCTATGTCTCCAATGGAATCTAGGCGATTATGCTGAAACCTCAGCAACCTGGGCGAAGGAAGGGTTGAAACCTGGTGAGGTGGAAGTTGGAAAACCCTAACTCTGTCCTGTGGTGCAGACAGACTGTCTAAGAATATAGGAGGGAGAGGGCACAGCCCTCAGACAACTAGGGTTGCCCGTGCACCTGTAGGGCCCAGCGCAGTGAGCAGTTGGAAACCCACATGGATGGTGATCACAGGTAAGCAGCAGATGCGGGGGAGACCATGGACAGTGCTTTTTGGTATTGCAAATGACTCTTTGATGGAGATGTGCAAAAGTTTGTCCCAGCCAAGCTCAGAACAAAGATCCAGAGAGAACATGTGAGACAGGGGAGCAGAGAGGCTAAAATTTAACCATATAGCCAGAAAAAATATTGAAGGATATCTGAAAGTTGTGATTTGGAGGTTATGTGGATGGATGTTCAGGGCTCATTCCTTTTCATTCATTCATTCATTCATGCATTCATTCACTTATCCATCCATTCCTTCATTCATCCAATATTTATTGGGCCTTCTATCCTAGGTACTGGAGACACAAATCAAATAAGAGATTGTCCACAAGTTATTGGACTTATGCCAGGTCCTTACACTAAGGATTTGTGTGGTCTTGACCAAGTTTGTGGATAAAGCACGTCAGTGATCCAGTTTAGGGGGGCTAGGGAAGGGCTTATGTCCATAAACCCTCCTTTAGATCATCCACACCTTGTTGCACTGCTTCTTGTCACAAAGAATCAGAGGAAACAAGCATTGGAGAATATCAAAGCAAGCAAGGGCCATAGAAGTTTCTCCCAACCTGACCCTTCAGTGCATTTTCTAGGGATTGTGCATTGATACCAATAGGGATCTGCCCAGGATTATGTCCAGGAAGCACAATTTAATGAAAAATAATAAGTGGTCCCTAACATGCACACTGAGCTTTAAAGGTAACAAACAGCTCTTAAGTCCATTATTATATCATGCAGTCCTACCATGACTGCTATGAGCTAATCAGGGATTATCATTCCCATTTTACAGCCCAGAAGACAGTTTAGAGAGGTTAATCAGTATTACTGGGCAGAAATCAGTGTTTACAGGGGCACACTCATTCTGCAGGCTCTAGGGGAGAGTTTTTCCTTTGCCTCTCCAACTCCTGGTGGCTGCTGGCCTTCCTTGGCTTGTAGCCACCTCATGCATTCTAGTCTTCAAGGCCAGCATCTTCAAATGGCCTTCTCCTTGTGTGTCAAATCTCCCTTTAACTCCCATGGATAAGGACAAATAAAACAGCATTTAGGGCCCACCTGGATAATCCAGTATAATCTCCATTCTCACAATTCTTTACTTAATCACATCTGCAAAGACCCTTTTTCCAAATAAGGTAATCTTTCCGGATTCCAGGGATTTGGACCTGGTATGTTTGAGGGACATAACTCAGCCCATGCACTAGCATGCCAAATGTCCACCTCCACCATCTTGATCTGGGGCGGTTACACAGTGCTGGCAACTTTGCCACTGACTCAGCCACTGAGACACCACCAGTGATGGAAAATGATGTTGTTTGCCTCACCGAAGTGAGAGCATGCCAGACGAAGAGTCACAAAGGGTGGCCTTGACAGCAGCCATCCTTGGCCACCCACTTGACTGCAGGCTTGCCCTCTGTTTCCTTTCAGCAGCCCTCGCACCTGTCGGGAGTCATATACGGGATATTTGATGAAGGAAACCCCATCCTGCGTTATCTATATTGACTGGTAAGACTTATTGGCTTCTCTTGGCAAGTGGCTATTTGCAAGGCCGACAGCATAGCCGTGACCCGTAAGGACTCCTGCTGTTTAGTATGCTCCACAGTATCCCTTCCCCACCAAAGCACATGTGGTTCATCCCCCATGCACCTGTCTGTCCAGCACCCCAAGTGCTCCCAGAAGTACCACCCAAATCACAGATTCACTGAAGTGTTTGCCTTTAATACAATCCCTTACTTCCTTGCATAGGGCGAGCAATAATCTCTAGAGCAAGAAAGTAGAACAGCATGTGAATGTCAGTCCTTCTTTGGTGCATGGTGCTTGGGAGGTGCTTACAAAATGTGCATTCAGTGAAGGGAATGAGGGCTGGGGGGATACAGATGTGGAAGGGCCTCAATATTTTCAAGGCCACAT
The DNA here is from genome assembly GCF_041146395.1 of Eulemur rufifrons. Taxonomy (NCBI): domain Eukaryota; kingdom Metazoa; phylum Chordata; class Mammalia; order Primates; family Lemuridae; genus Eulemur; species Eulemur rufifrons. Next base: position 77,232,024 of record NC_090989.1, read on the forward strand.
TAACTACAGTGCGGGGAAAGAGTCAATCCCAAACCTGGTCAGCATCCAGGAACAGAAGGCCCAACTCAGCACTGCCAGACCACACATACAGCTTCCTGGAACTACAGGCTCTCAAGACAGCCACCATGCAGGCCTCGCCTGGATGGACTTACACAAGACAGTAGCACATGTTAGTACCTGGCAATTCTCCAGAGACTCAATTTTAGGGTTTTTTTTAAAATATCCTGGTTGCCTCCATGCTGACAGGTTCAGCCCATGGCAGCTATATCTCCTTGAAATTTTGGATGGTGACTCAGAGATTAGCCATAAGCCACACCACATCTTCTGTGGGCACAAGGCTCTGGCACTGTGTGTGCCTGGCAACAATGTCCCTGCCACTCTGCCTGAATTCCAGCCTAGATACAAGGAGAGATCCTCAAATTCCAGCCAATCAGAGATTCAAAGGCCAGTTTTAAAGAAATTGTCATTTTACTAGATCAAAACCAGACTGTAGCAAATTCTGCTTGTTGCCAAATGAACTTCCTAACTGAATTCTGATTTTATTCAGGCATCCACCCACTGCCAACATGGGGCATTCCACCGTCATCTGTTACTGGTCCAGGGGTGGAAATGTGGGATGTGTTTCATTCAGAAAGGACCTAGTATCTGATGCCATCTCTGATACACAGATCGCATTATGCCTGGGCCTCCAGTTATGTCAGACAATACATTTCCTTATTGTTTAAGTCAGTTTGACGCAACATGTTCTGTTCCTTATAGCCCAAAAGATCCTAGGTGAGATGCTCTGTAAGGCTAGCTGAGGAGGAAGACTCTCCATGTGGAGAGAAGGCAGAAAACAGCAGCCCAACTCTCTTTCCTAGAGGTTGGCCTCCCATGGTGACCTCAGAGGGCACCGCTCCTCCGTAATATCCTAACCACAGCCCTTCTCTTAAAAACTCTCCTGCTCATAGAGGAGAGGAGGGGGGATTTGAACAATGCTTCTCTCAAGGTTCAGGGAGGGAAATGAGAAAATAATCTTGGAGAATGATTTGCAACTAGATGATCTGGTTTTCAAGATATGGCTTGGTTTTCTTTGGGTATGGCTCTCATTTTCATTCAGTCTTTATATGGTGGGCTCCATCTAGCATCCCAGAGTCATGCCTTTGATGTTTAGTCCGGGGGCAGGGGAGGGGAGAGAGAAAGAGAGGGATTTCTCTCTTCCATCTTCTCAGTTCCTGGCTCAGGTCCTGCCTCTTCTTACAATAACTGACTCAGGAAAGGCCACATTTGCCAAGTATAAGAAGAGGCTCTACTTAAGGCTACAATAGCTGCAATGAACATTTGTTGAATGATGAATGAGAGGGAAACTCCATCCCAGTACAATGCAATGACACCAGCACTGATACAAGAGCTGGAAATAGGCCACAGGGGGATAGGACACGCAGTGGGCCACTCCTCTTCACCTACCATAGACTCGAGAGCAGCAGGGCCTGTGCCTGCACAGCCCAGGCTGAGGACAACATGAAAGAAGCATCACCTCACACCCTCCATTCCCACATTGGCAGTGCAGTGTGGTAGGGGCAAAAGAGGGGACCCAATGCCTGGGCCTGACCTCATTTCTGCCACTTGCTTGTTGTGTGAACTTAAGCAAGTCATTTAGTTTCTTTGGGCCTCGGTTTCTTCTTGTGCAAGCCTATTATATATGTTGCCATGATGATTAAAAAGATAAAGTATACACCTGTGTCTGGCATATTAGTAGTTTCCCAATATGTAGTAGTTTTGTTTATTAGTAACCACTCAGCCAGTTTCCCACTTGTTTCTTTGACCTGTTTCAGAGATTCCCAACTATGTCTTTGCAGCTCATTCTTCTGTTGATCCTCCATGTCATCCTCAGATTTGGCACCCAACTTGTTCTCTCCCACATTACAACACTGGTGGTACTCCGTCCTGACAATGTCCCACAGACATTCTTGGAGAATGGCTTTTGGCTCCAGGCCCCAGGACTCTTCCTATCTAGATGTGACTCCCTGGGTGTACCTCCATCTATCACTTTTCCTTCTATAGAGCTATCTACAGGGCTCTGGTGTAGCCAGAGAAGACTGTCCCCAGGGAAGGATGAGCTCATGAGGTAGCCCCTTGGAAATGTTGGAGTGGTGCTTGGCTATCACTTGCTCCTTCACCGTCTCAGCAATATGACTGCAGCAAATAGCAAACCATGCCAGCTTGGGGAGGGAAGCAAGTCTGGGAACTGCCAGGATAGTAAACAGTTTGATCTCTCTTAATAAGGCCCATGTGCCTGGGGTGGACAAGACCCTACAGAATCTCCTGGGGCTATTACAGCCAGATGCCTTTTAACAAGTCTGGCCATTGATCTTAATAAATGCAAGAAGGCAGAAACTGGCATGATAAATCAAAAAAATCCTGGCCTGAAAGGCTTATGTTCAGAAACCCTCACCATTTCAAATCAATTCACCCAGCATTTGCAGGGCATCTCCCATGCACCAGTCACTATTCTAGGCACTGGAATTAGGATATGAGTAAGATGCGCTCCTATCCTGGAGGGGCTCAAAGCCTAGGGAGACAAGAAAAGGTGTGGGCAGGTTGGGCAGAGTAGGGTATAATCTATTATAGGTTCTAAGACAGGGGCACAAATAGGCTCCAAAGGGTGCACTAAGGAAGAAGGGGTCCGTTCTCCTGAGAGGAGGAGGTCAGAAAAGTCTTCGCAGAGGAAGTGACTCAAGTATTAGTTTCACAGTATTTATTGACCGTTAACTGGCACTAATTTCTGTGCATTAAAAACCCCTGTGAGATAGATAATATTCCTGTGATTTTCAAAGATGAAGAAAGGTAAGTCCAAATGTCGCATGACTAACAAAGGATGTTGGAGCTTGGGTAGAATTTTAACTCTCAGTCTGACCATCTAAGGAATGGATGCCCTGACTTTGGGGGCCTGTTTTGCTTATGTGCACAAACTTCAACTATGTGGGTGGATACCCAGCTGTCTCCTCATCATTCTGGTAACAGGAAAATATGTGCAAGTGAAACCTGCAAACAGAAGCTAAGGTAAACTTCCCTCCCTCACATGCCCATATCTCTCTCAGTTTGGGAGGCCTTGAACTTGACAAAAAGAAATTCTTTGCCTCCGGAATCACTATGCTTCTCTAGTTCATCACATCGGCCTTGCAACTGACAAAGAGCCTACTGCCATGGAAGCTATAGCAGGGTGGGCTGAGAAGAGAGGGGATCTAGGGGGGATGGGGAGAAGAATGGAGAGCAGCGAGAGGACAGCGTCCCACCTGGGCTGTGAGGACCGAGGGCTAGAGCAAGCGAGGAGAGGGTGAGTGAATGAAAAGAAGATAGCCTAGAGACACAGGCAGAATGAGCAGGAAGAGCCATAGCTAGGCGCAAAAAGGGCACAAAAGGATGGGACACACAGCTGTGTTCTCTCTCCTGAGATGATTTCCACATATTCAGTCAATCCTGGTTACTCCTTCCTTGATCCTTATGTCCCAGATCTGAAGGCCTTTGTTGGGGATACTGTTGGTTCCTTAAAAATACAGAGTCAAGCAATGAAGTACTGGATTCTGGTTTCACTAAGCCTCAGGCTCTCCATCAGTAAAGGGGGGGATGGGCCAGGTTAATCTCTAGGGACCTTCCTAACTCTGACATTCCAACCCATCTCCCCTGGACTTGGTTGGAGAGAGAGGAGGCTAAGAGCCTGAGAACTTGAGCCAACTCTGCAGGTGCAAGGAAAGAAGCAGCAGATTTAAACCAGAATCAATACACTGCCTTGGGGCTGCGATCACCAAACATGCTATTTAAGGAAGGCTATCTCAGTCCTACCCTCATTCATGTAGTTTTCTCAAAATTCTCTTGTCATCATATTGTATTTCCTTTATCTCAAGTATATTCAGCTTTAACTGAGCAATTACCCAGAGGCAGAAGAGTTCACCATGGCATGCAAACTCTACTGTTAACCAACCCCACACCACCTCCACCACGACCACTACCACCACATGATCCTGGGTGTTTGCAGTGTAAGCCTGTGCTTTGTTGGGGTCACATCTCACTTGTTATTATTTCTTATGAGAATTCCCAATCTATAAATCTCCAAGCATGGACTAGCAAACTGTTTACTTTAGGTACTAAAAATTTAACCCATGAATCAGGGATTTGGATTAAATGACCTCCCAATTCTCTTCCAGCTCCAAGATTCTTGCGGCAGGGATGGGGCCAGGGGTGTTTGAGTATGTGTAGACACTCACGCCAGCCCATAAGCATGGAGGCAGCCAATTCAGTTTGGTATTCATCTGTCTTTCCGTGAGAATTTTGACAGAACCTAGATTTAGCATCTGTAGAAGAAGACAAGGCATAATTCAATCCCCTCCAAGCTCATACCATTCAGCATTGCCTTATAAGCCAGTGACTGTCCCAGGAATTCTGCCTGTGGCAAAGCTTGGGGGCTGTGTGATGTAAAGGAAGTCATCGTGGAGAATTAGAGAAGACTGGTGTTAAAATCTCTTAGGCTACCTACTCGCTGAATTACTTTAGCCAAGTCACCTTTATCTCTCTCAGCCTCAGTTTCTTCTACCTGGAAATGGGGACAATTTTGCCCATTTTCTAGTATTACTGAGAGGCAGAAAAGAAAAGACAGCATGTGGAAATATCTGCTGTCAAATCTGGCACACAAGGGGTGTTGGTTCCTTCCCTCCTCTCCCCTGCTGCTCTGAGACCCTGCAGTCTTCAGTTGCTTGGAGAGCACCATTCTTCGTCCAATCCTTGGAGACAGTGGGCTTCCTGTTCTCAGTTCTATCTCAAATGGCTCTAAAGAAAGAACACAGTGATCCTGTAAAATGTCACTGAATCAGAAGCTCTACAGCTTTGCCAACAATCTGGGGGAGAGGACTCCAGAGCAGCTTCACAGGGAGAGTGAGAGGACAGTCCTGGGCTCCCAGGACTTTCATCTTTTCCTCTGGGACAGGAATGCACATACCAGACACACAGGCCCATCCTAGTGTTGAGACAGAGGACAAGGACAAGCAGGGAATGGGATCAGAGCCCCAGAACTGTGCCCATGGGCCTTGATCAATTGATTCACAGCCCACATCCAAGTGTCACTGCCCAGGCAGTGGCTTCCGCTGCAGTCCTCAGCATCACAGCATATAGATGAGTGGACTGGCGATCTCCCTGCTGCTCAGCAGGGGTCCTCACTCCACTTCTCTTTCTCTGTCTCTGTGTGAGAGTATCTCCCTCTCCTCCTATTGGCCTCAGCTAGGCTGGCAGGGCATCCCAGTGGGGATTGGCTGGCCAGGGGGCCATGGAAGGGCAGGCTGGAGCTGGGGAGCCATTTAGAGATAATGACTTTGTGACAATGACCTCCCCTCTGTCCCAGCTGCTAGCACTGTCCTCCAAAGCCCAGAATCAGCTTGCAGAATCAGAGTGACAGACCCAGTTGGGGGTCTGTTCAGCAGCCATGGCACTTCCTGCAAGGAGTCTTCCTACTTCCTTTTTAGCTCACAGGACTGTGCAAAGGGAATAAATTATGACCAAACCCTGGGGTCCATGTGTTGGCATCCACTGGACGTGAAAACTTCACTAATACACTGAGCCATGAATTTGATCCCTGTTCTGCTACTTACTAGCTAGATGACGTTAGGCAAGTTACTTATCCTCTTTCTTTATGCCTTGCTATCTTAATCTGTAAGAGAGGAATAAATAATGACATCTGTTTAAGAGGGTTGTTGTGAATTTAAATGAGATCATTTAAATGAGAGTTACTTTCTGGCACGTGAAGACTTTTTAGTGTTCTACAAATGTTAGCTAATGCTGCTCGTACTATATCTACCTCCACCCTACACCGTGACAACAATCACTGTCATTATCAGTAAGGCTTGTTAGAAGAGTTAACCCCAAACCACAAAGTTAGAATCAGCTTTGGTTACCATGTAGTTAGCACCTACTATGTGAATGCTGCTGGGTTAACTCTTCTAATCCTCACAGTTAGCTTGTGCAGTGGGTCCTATAATTTCCCACCTATTTAGAGATGAGAAACCTCAGTGGAAACTCATCTCGGGGGTTTTCCCAAGGTCCCAGGGGAAGCAGGGGTAAGGAAAAGAACTTTACGTACTCTTGCTCTAGTTATTTATGCCTTGCTTCATTCCAAAGAAGAGTTGAGGGCATCCACAAGTCATCCACGTGCCAGCCAGCAGAATGCCCTACATAGTATCAAAGCATTAAAATTGGGAAGGCTGGATTGAAATCCCAGCTCCATCATTTCTTAGCCAAGTATCTTGGGTATGTAACATAAAACCTCCCTTCATGTCAGTTTCCACAGCCCATGGATTAGCTATGCAAATTGAAGGGTAGTCATTATTGTCCCCATTTTTCTGATGAGTAAATTGATATTGAGAGATGTTGAAACTTGACAAAGTTTATAAAACCATTAGATAAGCAAGGAATAGAGCCAGATATTGGCCCCTCAGGTTTATCTGATTTCAAATTCCAAAGTTCTCCCTATTAATCTGAGTGACACAAATGGTGACCTTCCCAAGTACAGAGCTAGGATTTAAACACAGTATAGCACTTCTTATTACCTTGTGCAGTTGTTTTTCTAGGGGCATTAGACTTAAGGGGAAAAAAATAAAACAGGTCAACAGACATTCTGACTCCTCCATTTGCTCTTGCCCCTCCCAAATGATTCAATACTTCCTTTCAAGGATCATTAAAAATAATACCTCCTTCAAAATATGGATGAGGTGGGAGAGGATGGGCTAGTGGAAAGTGAAGCATCCCAGATTATAGCTTAAATTACTAGTTTGTTTCTCCTTCATCTTCTGTTCTGTGTACCATTGTAGCCCCAGCACACTAAGGAAAAATACTAATTCAATGTCATCACTGATCCCCTGGTTGTCAATCTCATGGGCCTTTCAAACACTTCCATCATAGAGTGCAGAATATACACTAACAGTCTGCTGTGCAAATTTACTGTGCCAGGTGACTCAAGGATTACAAGGGTGCCAGACCTCAAAGAGATTATAGTCCGTGGTAGAGAATGACAAGAACTGTAACTAGAATGCAAGGCAGAGTAAGAGACACAGAAGTACAGACAGTTGTGAGGGTTGTCCTCATCTATCACCTCTCTCACCATCCTTCTCCTCACCCTACTCATCTTTTCTGTGTGATCTTTCCATTCCCATGAATGAAACTCCCTCTTTGGCAATCGCTCCCCCTTCAGCACCTTTAGCCCAGACCTCTCTTCCTAACCGAGCCCTAATCATTTAGTTGTCACTTTGATGGCTGCAGTGGTTAATTTTAGGTATCAACTTGACTGGGCTAAGGGATGCCTGAATAGCTGGTAAAACATTATTTCTGGGGGTGTCTGTGAGCATGTTTTCAAAAGGAATTAGCATTTGAATCAGTAGACTGAGTAATAAAGATAACCCTCCCCACTGTCGGTGGGCAGCATCCAATCTACTGACAGCCTGAATTGAACAAAAAGGGGGAGGAAGGGAGAATACTCTCTCTCTTCTGAGTGGGGACATCATCTTCTCCCACCCTTGACGTTGGAGCTCCTGGTTCTCAAGCCTTTGGACTCCTGCTGAATGACACCAATGGCCTTCCTGGTTCTCTGGTTTGCATATGGCAGATGAGGGACTTCTCGGCCTCCATAGCTGTGTAAGCCAATTCCTGTAATAAATCAATCTACATTGGCTCTGTTTCTCTGGAGAACCCTCACTAATACAATGACTTTCAAAATCGACATGCTCAAAGCTATACTCATCATTTTCCTGCCACCAGCAACACCTTTTTGGTGAAAGGCAGCATTGTTCACCAGTTGTCCAAACAAGAAATTTAGGTGTTCCCTGAACACCTTTCTCTCCTTCATCCCCCAAATTTAATCAGTCTCCAAAATCCTGTCAAATCTTCCTCCTGGATATTCCCTGAACATATCTGCTTTTCTCATCTCTGCAGTCACTTGATTTAATTCAGGACCCCCTTTCTCTTGTCTGGATTGTTCAATAGGCCTCCCAGCTGATCTCCATGCCACCTTTGATCTGCTGCTCACACTTTATCACTGTGATCTTTCTAAAAGCAAAAAAATCTGAACTTGCACTTCCCATGCTTAAAATCTCCATCGCCTTCAGTATAAAAATCAACACTCCTCAGCCTGATCCACAAGGCTTTTCCCAGCCCCAGTCTTTCCCTCTCCTCTCTTCTCTTCTCCCACTCCACATCCCATTACAGTCCATAATTAGGGTGGTTGAATACTTTTTCATCCAAACTAGGATTAGTGAAAGGAGGCCCTAGTCATAATTATGCTGGGATAAACTGGGATTCTCCAAGGCAAACTGGGAGGTATGGTCAGTCAGTCCATAAAGAACATCCTAGCACTCAAATCTACACGTTTTCCTCACTCTTCTCCAGAGCTAAATGAGTCTCTTGGCTAGGTTTTCAGAGCTAAGGAATCCTTTTGTCCCAACTCCTCTTCTCAAGGCAAGCCCAAGTTATAGCTGTTGGCCAGCACCTAGATTTGTTGGCTGCCCTTGTGTCAGGTGACCAGATGGACCAGGCAGGGGCGTCGGTGTGTGGGCTGCCCGGTGGTACAGCACATGGGTGCGTGCATGTTCATGGCCACTCACTTAAGCAAGGCCTGTGGGTGGGGACTCCCTTAAAAGGGGGGGCGGGTAGAAAAGCAGATACTTTGAAATCTCTCTAGAGCATTAGGAATTCAGCAAATGTTTGTGGAATGAGTGCATGAATAAATTTTAGCCTTCTGCTCCTAGACTATCACCCCCACACCCTAACATCCCTCCTGGTCTCTCATTCTCTCTCTGTCACTAACATTTTCCATGCTAAGGCCAGAATTTCAAAAGCCCCAGGGCCAGCTGAATGTCAAGCAAGAACTATCCCTGGCCAAAAAAGACACAGATGGGGTTAGTCTTGGAGGCTGTATCTGGGAGGTGATATAGGGCAGCGGTTAATAGCAAGGCTTCACAGGTTTAAATGCCAGCTCCATTTATTAACTGAGTAACTTTGAGAAAGTTACCTCACTTTTCTCACTCTTGGTTTTCTCATATGTAAAATGATATAAGACTTATCCTAAGAGATTTATACAAAGATTAAATAAGATAAAGTATGATAGTGAGACCATGACATTCACTAGCAATCATCATTAATATTACTATTGAACAAGGACAGGTTCGACCCAGCGTGAACTTATGACATAGCTAGTCATTCTCCCAAGGGCCTATAGATCACACCTTCTGTGTGCCCCAAAACAAAACCTACATAAAACTTACCCCAAATAAATGAGAAGCCTGGTTTGCTCTGAATAAAACACACGGGGAAATAAAATGCATTGAATTCTGCTTGAAGCAGGAGGGGAAGAATTTTCATATTGTACAACTCAATATCAGAAATCCAGAGTCGCCGGGCGCGGTGGCTCACGCCTGTAATCCTAGCACTCTGGGAGGCCGAGGTGGGCGGATCGTTTGAGCTCAGGAGTTCGAGACCAGCCTGAGCAAGAGCGAGACCCCACCTCTACTAAAAATAGAAAGAAATGATATGGACAGCTAAAAATATATATAGAAAAAATTAGCCGGGCATGGTGGCGCATGCCTGTAGTCCCAGCTACTCGGGAGGCTGAGACAGGAGGATTGCTTGAGCTCAGGAGTTTGAGGTTGCTGTGAGCTAGGCTGACGCCACGGCACTCACTCTAGCCTGGGCAACAGAGTGAGACTCTGTCTCAAAAAAAAAAAAAAAAAAAAGAAATCCAGAGTCATAGAATAGTTAAATTCTAAGGGTTACATCTAGTTCAAACTCCATTTAAACTGTTGATACTTGAATTTCCCCTACAGCACTACTATCAAAGGGTAGTCCAGCCTCTCCACTACTTTCTGAGGCAGCTTATTGTGTCTTTATCATTTACAGCCATTAGGACTTTTTTTCCTTATGTTGAGCCAAAATGTTTTCTCTCTAACTTTTGCCCTATTGTCTCTGGTTCTATCCCTTGTGTCCTGTAAGGGAGCTCTGTGGAACTCTTGTCCTTGTATTGCAACACCGTGGATCCAGCAGGAGCTGCTATGAGCTTATCCTCCACTTAGGCCACAGCTGATTTGTCCAAGAGTGGGCATTTGTCTCAAGTCAGGCCAATCAAAATCCTTCACTAGGTTTTAAAATTGAAACCAAGACAAAGTATCACTGTTTTCTGCCACCCAGAGAAAGTCAGTCTGGAATGTGAGAGGATGAGGGTCAAGTTCAGAAGGAAGCAGAGATAAGATTGAGTTTGGGAAGAGAAAGAGAGAGAGAAAGAAAGAAAGAAACAGAAAAGGATGGAGAAGAGGAAGGAGAGGAAAGAAGAGGAGAGATCAAGTTCTGGTGATATCCAATCTCTGGTTCTAGTTGTTCACGAGGTCTATCTATTTCGCTTTTCTTTCTGCGGTTTGGTAATTTGAAGGTTTGGTTTGCTGATATTTCTTAATAGAGTCTTGATTAACATGGGACCACAATGGATAGGTCAGACCCTTTTTCCCCAGGACCACCCTCAAATGTTTGAAGCTCTTGAGTCCTCCAGCCCTGAGTCACTCCTGCACAGTCCTTTGGCTCTGTGCACCACAGGGTTCAGAGGAGCCTCATCGGGGCTGTGTAGAGCTTTGCCTTTTTCTTACTACTGGGCTGATCTGTAAGGCTTAGTGTGAACAAAGGATTCTGTAGTTACAAAATATTTGAAAACAACTGCCTTTGATTTTAAATTATTTGGGGCAGAGCATATATTGGGTTCATTGTTGTATTTTTGGTGTTTATAATTGACCATGGCACACAGTAGAATCAATAAATGTTATGAATGAATGTACTATTAGGTTCAAATTTCTTCAACACCCTGGCAATTCTCTTTTGAATGCACTGGCCTATAAGTCACTGGAGCTGTCTTTATCTACACTTTATAAACCTCCTCCTTTCCTTGAGAACATTTGCCTGGAGGTAATAGGCCTGGACTGGACACTTCTGAGGACACACAGCCCTCCAACCCCAGCCTCTCTGCCCCACATCTACCAGTACAGCCAACTCAGCTGGCTAACTTGGAGAATGTCCTTTTTCCCCAGATTTTCTTCTCTCTTCCTTTCAAATCCTGCTGTGCTGTTATTCAGTAATGGAAACAGCAGAAATCATTTTAGAAAGGAAGCCAGCTGGTTCATTAGTCTGATTAAACTCAAGCAATGGGATCTGAGCACAGCTCACATGATGAATGATATGCTTTCTCCTAGGCCACAGTGAGTTTTGCAATAATTATTAATCTTGGGGTTCAGTCACCCCTCACATCTGCAAAATCATGTGGTCCAGGGAGAAAGGACAGGGCTACAGTGAGCTGATGTCAGGGCTTTCTGAGTCAAAGTGGCTCAGTTTCCCACCCTCCCTCATTGCAGGCCTGGTGGATTCCACAAAGTATGCCAGCATCCCTTAGTCTGTCGGAAAGACCCTGGTCTTCAGAGTTAGTGAGATTTGCCTCTAAAGTAAGATTTTGCCATTTACCAGCTGTGTGATTTGAGGCTCAGGTTCTTCACTTGAAAAGGGGGATAAAAACACATGTTTTTAGGGGAATCACAAGGACTGATAACTACTTAAAGTTCCAAATGCAATAGTTCAAAATGTGTGGTACATAGGCAGGAGAGGGAAGAGGTGAGAAATGAGTCAGAACAAGGTAAGCAGGGGCCAAATCACAAAAGGTCTTATAGGTTGGGCAAAGAAGTTTAGGATTCTGTATTGGGGAGATTGTATTATAAAAAGTTATAATCATAGGAGAGTGATAGGATTCGATTTGTATTTTGTGAATCTCACTCTGGCTGCAGGACAAAAGATGTAGTTTGGACTGGCACAAGACTTGTGGCAGAGAAAATGACCAAGAAGCCAGCAGAATGATCCAGGGGAAGACAACAGCTGTCTAAATGAAGGCAGGAAGTGGAGCGATGACGAATCTCCTCTCTAGCAGCAATTTGGAAATCAACAAGGAAGCAAAACAAATTGTCATTGCTGAAGGACTCAAAGTGGAAGGGGGCCCAGGAGAGAAGGAGTCTCAGCTGTCCCTGAGGTTTCTATCTCTGGTGGTTTTGCAGAGAGTGGGAGCCATTTCCTAAGGAAAGGAACACAAGTAGAGAGGCAAATTTGTGGGACACAAGGGGACAAGTTGAGTCTGAGACATGTTGAGTTTGAGGCACAATTTTTTAAATTTCTATTTAATAGCATAGACCTCTGTCTGAAGAGGTCACCTCCCTAGGCCCTATTTCTGAGAAGATAAATAGCCAAACTAACCAAGACCAATCTTTGTTTATCCCTCCAGTTTGCAAGTTTTCCTGGGAGGTCCTTTTGGAGGCTGTAGCAGCTATGGCTGAGTTTAGAAATGCTTCCAAGTTTTCTACCAAGAAACTTCACTCACTGTGTGGAACACCAAAACCTACCATGTTGTATTTTGCCCTCACCCTCCAGGTACGCCCATTACAAATATGCCTTCTCTCTGTTGGTTTCAAGTGTGCAAGGGGGAGGGCACAGCAGCTGGTTTGTGCATCTGTAGAACGAGATCAACGATGACTCCAGAGAATTGTTGCTACTTAGTAGGAAAAAGTCACAACAATGGGGAGTTTTCAGAGAAAAGCATGGAGATGAATGATAGGCACAGGCAACAATAAAAAAAGGAAAAGAAAATGTGCCAAGCAACCTATATACCAAGAAATCTCAAAGTGGTCTGCAATGGGTGAGAAAAAGGAAGTGGACCTCAAAGTTACCTACAGAGGGTGGCTTGGCATAGTGGGAAGAGCACAGGTTTTAGAGCCCTGCGATCTTTGGTTCAAATTCCAGGAGAAAACCTAGCTGTGTAGCCTTCAGCCAAGTCATGTGAGCTCTCTGAAGCTCAGTTTCTTCATCTGTAAAATGTTTATACTAGTACCTTCCTTGCAGGGTTAGGGTGAGAATTGGCCCAGCAAAGTGACCAGTGCAGGGAAGGGGACAGGCTGATTTCAGTAGTTGTTGCTGCTCTTGTTGCCCCCATTTTCCCTTCTTCCAGCTGCCCTTGAGCCGCTTCTCTCTACTTCACAGCCACCGCAACGATCCTGCCTCCCTGTGGGATACTCTCTGGCCAAATGCCCACGGCCCTAGGAGGGCACTGACTGCAGGACATCCCCTGGACATATCTTCCCACCCAAGCAGCTCTGGGGGCCCCTCTTGGTTTGTGAAAAATGAGGTTTGGCATCAGCTTCTCTGGATTTTGAAACCCCTGGTGAGCAGGAGGAGAAGCAGCAAGGTGGAAAGAACATCCGTCTGAGAGCTGTGCCCGCCTCCTGCCACTGCCACCCCACGTGCGTGACTTTGGGCAGCTCACCTAACTTCCTTGACTTCAGGGTCTCATCTCTCCCTTAAAGGATGATTGTGAGGATGAAGTGGCGTAACTCACGAAAGAGTGCCTGGCTCACAGCAGGCACGTGATGCGTGTCTTCCTTCTTTCCCTTCCTTTCCTCTCAATGTCTTTGAGATTCCAGAGAAGATGAGAAATTAAGTATAAAACTGCAATGGGCTAAATGGCATCAATCAATCTCTTAAATTACTCTTAAATGTAATTGTTAGCAGAAGAGAACAGAAAAAACAAGCATCCAGAATCCAGCAAAATAAGCTGATTCTGACTTTGCGGATTGATGGCAAGTTGGCCGAGTTCCTGTTCCTCCCTGTTTCTAATGTTGCTGAGATGAGGGAACACCAATACCCAGGCAGCAGGAGAAAATGTCTCAATGTATTCATTTTTCGAGCTTAATCCTTTTCAATTATAAAAATCAGAGAATCATCTGGAACAAAACAGCCTAATGATATTTAGCCCTTATCAGCAACTCAGCATTGGGAGTTCAACTTGGGGGCTCTTCTCTATTTCCATTCACCACCCAAAAGCAAGAGGATAAACCACCTATTTCTGCTATTTATTTCTCTACTAAGCAATCATGAAAAAACCGTGGAGTTGAAGCCCAAATTTCTATAAATTTTACTGATCAAACATGCTGGCAGTAAGAAATCTGAAGCTTGCAGTGATGTCCTCAAGCTTGGCCTCGAGACCTGAGTTTATGCTTCACTGACAGTGGTATCTCTGGGAAACGTTTGAGAAGAGCTACGTGGCCAGTCGTCTCTACCTTCTGTACCTCTTCACCCTTGGGAGAACCCACTGTCTGAAGCCGGCTCACTGTGATTCTGAACACGGTGCCACTACCCATCACCCCTAGCTAGAGACTCAGTGGGACTTCCATCAAAGGCCCCAGTGAAGGACGGGGCTCACTCTGAGAGTCCCCAGGAGTGTTACTCAGGAGCTTGGTGGAGGTAGGAATAGGAAAAGTCAGCAGCCAGTCACATGTTAGAAGCTAGGCTGTATCTCTTTCTCATCCCTGTGTTAGTTTCTACACCCTCACATCGGGGATAGAATGGCAGGGTAGAACCAATGTGTGCTCTGGTGGGGGTGGGGGAAGGGGAATCCTGATATATAGCATTTTCAGATTACTGTGATGTAAATGCTCCCACCATGGCTGGTTTGAAACAAGCAACAGGTGTCACTGAACACAGAATTGGGAAGAGGTGAGCACCACTGCCTCCAGCACACCACTGGGTAGGGCCTTGGGACCACCATTGCCTGCAATTGTCAGTGGGTCCCACCGTCTGTCACAGAAGGGCAGATGCAAGCCCCTGATGTGCCTTCAGGGCACAGATAGGGCATCATCACCTGCCTCTGAGAAGTCCCGTGCCCCACCCTGCTGGACCTCGCATGCTTCTCTCCCAGATCACTTGTGAGGCCACAGTGTCATCATCTGTCCACATGCCAATTCTCCCACGTAAATGCAGGGCTCCAGTTTCATTTCCATTCCCTCTGCACCTATCAAAGTTCCTCGGGGGAGCAAGCATGTAAAGAATGCTTGCGAAATAAATGTTTATTGCATGGATCCTGGAATGTGTAAGTAAATGCTCTATGGGAGGGGAAGGGGAGAAACACAGAAGATGCCATCACACATCTGCAGAGATGTCTCATAAAAAAGGGATGCGATTTATTCTTATTTATCCTTATGGATACCCAGGACCAGCAAACGGAAGTGGCAGGGAAGCAGGTTTAGAGTCTCTGTGGAAAAAATACATAGAACTCCTAGCTCCTACAAATCTATACAACACAGAGTCCTCTCTGTCTTCCACCTTTCAGTTAGCATCTTCTCTCTCAACCACTTGAAAAAACAGCCCTAGTCTACTGCCCCTGCGTCCAGCCTTGCCTCCATACCACAGCACACAGAGAGAAGTATTTGCCACAAATATTGAGGGAATTTCTGCTGGTGAATATCCTTAGCCCAGTGGAAGTTGGGATCATTTGAAGTAATAGAGGTCACAGTCCTGAGTGTCTTCTCCCATAAATGCACAAGAAGAACTCCGAAGGCGTTCTCTCATCCTTCCTCCACAGACCACCTGACTCTCTCCCCTTTAGATCCTGCAGCACCCTTCTCACCCTGTGAGACCCTGTAATTTTTGCTCCATCTACTAGACGATGAGCCCCTCGGGGACGGAAAGCAACACCCCTGCCTGAACCCCCAATGCCTAGCACAGCGTCTGGTCATTGGAAGTGCCTGAGAAGCATTTGTTAAATGAACAAATTCACAAACGAGAGAAAACAGTCTACTTCCTACACCCCTAATTTATATATCCCAAATTGGCAAAACTCCCAGAAACATCTAGAAACAATTTGCAGAATAAAATAAGCTATGAAGCTAGCCAGAGATCTATGGGATGGCGATTTGGAAAAACTCAGGTTTCTGAGTTTTTCCAGTACACATCCTTCGAGAGCCAATTGTAAACACCTTTTTCTCAGAGACAAATAACTACAAAAACCTTAAAATACAGGCAGTTCCCTACTTAGGAACATGTTGTATTCTGAAAGCCTATTTATGAAATTGTTGTTTGAAATTCAGACCACACTCTCTCATAGAGCCACGTTCAGAAGAGTAGCCGACAACATGGCTCCAACTCAAGAGATTTGCAAGGGAAAATGATAGGAACCAATAAAGCTATACTGTGAAGTCAAAGTTTGTCTTTAAACACCATGAAATAGACATATGAAATGTGTCAAACTACACAGTAGCCTTTGGACAAGCGGCAATACTTGGAAACAATAAAATGCAATTTTAAATGGTTTCTTTTTGTTTATTATCGATGCAGACACTTGAGAAAAAGCAAGTTTTATTTGGAGGAGTTGTAGAGGTTAACAGAGATACACTTAGCCCCAGCTATGGTGCTTAGACTTCAGGGTCTGGATGAGTATCTGCAGGGCTTGTTCGAAATGCAGATTTCTGGCCTCTCCCTGCAGAGAGGCAGATTCAGTGGGTCAGAGCAGAGCCCAGGGATACACATTTTAACAAGCACTCGGTGACCCAGGCGATGTGAGGACCACACCTATAGAACTGCTAGCCCAGAGGAGAAGTCATATCACCTACATTTGGGCTGAAGACTCTCGTGCCTCCATCTGTTTGGTATAGAGCCATGCCTCTCCTTTTGTCTTCCTGTTTCCTTCTCCAGTGACAGAAGGAGGCAAGTAACTACCTGTCACTTCACAGGGTACGTACAGAGCAGGGATTTAGGGTTCAGAGCATAGGTGAGAGATGAAAGAGACCCCATCATTCATTCAACATACATTGAGGGCTGAGATTCAGCTGGTGTGCTGGCAATTAAAATAACAAAATATTTTTACAGAGTTGAAAAATAATCTTTGCCCTGAGTAGCCCTGTAGGGCTCCCCTGTCCCCTGCCATTAGCTATCCCAGTTAAACTCTCTGTGGAATGGGATTAATGACATCTTTGTAGAGTGTGTGTGCGTGTGTGTGTGTGTGTGTGTGTGTAAAGTGCTAAATGCATCATAAGTGCTGGTTCTTTATTTCTAACAACTATATTAAAATCTACTTGGAGAATCAAGACAAAGACACCAAAAACTATAGCTAGGCAACAATAAGCCAGTTTTACAGAATACAGTTCAATTTGTTCACGAGTGCTGTACAATGAAAATTAAGGCAAGCCCAGTGTGGGAGAAGCTCTCCTAGAGGAAGCAGAGACTGCACACTGAGGCATCTGGTTTCTAACACCGCCTCCACCTCATGCTGGCTGGGAGATCCTGAGCCATCCGCCTGTCTGTAAAGCGAGGATGGTGGTACTCTCCTTGTAGGGCTCTTGGAAAGGTCAGCGTGCACGTGGTTGGTGCTCAATGAGAAGTAGCTCTTTAGCAAAACTTGAAAGTGAGAGTAAGCCTTCCTGCAACTGCAGAATCTCAGAGCCGATAAGGACGTTTAGTTGTCTTATTTAAAGTCAACTTGAAATGATTGATCCCCTACTAGGTGCAATACTATGTGGGTGATAGAAAAATGATTAAGATGTAGTCCAAGGACGATAACTTGCTTTCCATGGATGGGGCAGGGCAGTGGGTATGAAGCATATGCAAGCAATCGTAATACAAGACAGCCTGTTGTAAGCACTAGAATAAATTATAAACAAACTACAATGGAAGTATGAGAGAGGGAATAATTAACTTCAACTGGGTGGATCTAAGAGGTGGCACTTGCTTTCAGAAAGTATCTCTGGCAGCAGCAAATGGGAAGAATGGATGAAAGAAATACACTAGGGGCTCCCTCAATTTCTAACATATTGTGACATTTTGTCTCCTCAAAATGATTAACAACAGATAAAGAAGTGACCAGTGTTTCTAAAAATGGACTGATCCTTTCAAAAGTTTTGGGGGTTGGGCAGGCTTTGAAGTGTATAGTCATTTATGGAATTGGAACCTTTTCTTCCGTGTGGTTCTCCCAGCGCATTCCCCATGAGAGCTTCCCCTCCAGGGACAACAGTGAAGAATTCCACAGCAGTGTCTCCTGACCAGACGTAGCAGGAAACACATCCAGAGAAATGTGGTGAACCCAAATTAGCCTCTTTACAAGCTTATTAAAGCATAAAGTTTAGCATCCATTGCCCAAAATATAACAGAAAGGCAAAAGGCTTTCCTTTCTTTTCCTCCCTACTTACACCTCCCTTCCCCTCTTTCCACCATCCATCTCCTGAAAAGCAATAATCAGAGCAGGATCTGGGTGGGTGGGTGTCTCCTTCATTTGCAAGTGAACGCATCCACTGTGAGCAACTCCAGTGACACTGCAGAATTCCAGGCGGGGACCACATTTGCAGCCTCGTAGTCACCCCTGAAATCCATGGGTTCCTTTCATGTTAAAATATTACTATCTTTAGGAGCATGGAGACAGAGTTGTTGACCTGAATTGCTGTTTCTTAGGAAGTAGCCACGTGAGCAAGTAGTATAACAATTAGGCTGTTTTTTTTAAACTCACTGTCTTAGGGGAGCAGACTATCTTTAATAGCTATACATTTTTGCGTAGCACTTCTACAATATATAAACGCTTTCAAATATGCTTCTTCGTTTAATCATTACTCTATCCAGGGATGTACATATAACTATCCCCATTTTACAGAAGAGAAAACTGGGGCTTAGAGACTCAGGCCTAAGTCTTTCAACTCCATCCAAATAATCTATTGATTACTCTTAATCCTTCTCTTTTGTGCTTTTTCCCAAGCTTATCAGTTGGTATTGTGGGAATTTTTCCAGCTTGTCTTGCTGAGGGGTCCCACCCAGGTGATGGGGCAATACTTACAGGTTGTTCAGTTCACAGTACTTAATAGAGTATCAGAGTCAGAAAGGGTTGTAGAGACTGTTTCCAATCTCCTTATTTTACTGATGAGAAAACTGAAGCCCACAGAGGAAATGACCTGCCTGCATTCCCCCAGCTGGATCCACAAACCCCATCCACAGCAAAGTTGTGACCAGGAGCAGAGTCTCCTGGGTCTCCTGTGCCCTTGCACAGTCTCACGATCCCACTGAAGCACAGCCTTCACAACCAGAGCCAGGAAAGGTAAGGCCAGCACTTGGCTAATATTTGTTCCTATACCGTCATTGTTTGATAAAATGAAAAGATCTTATTGATTATGAAATCATAAAACATTAGGTGGGAGGGAGCTTGTAGATAATCTGGTGTGATCCTTCATGTTCTGTGTGTGAGAAAAGTGAGGGCTAGAAAGGCAAGCAGAGCCCCCAGAGCCTGGTCCCAGAGACTGAGCCCCCCTTGTGCTTGGGAACCCTGAACTCCACTGTGCTCAAGGCGTCAAGTCCTGCTCACCCAGATTGTCACAGAAGGTCTGACTTAAAGATTTCCAGACACAGGTACTTGACTTAGCCCTCGCTTTGCCTTGGCAATGGAGATCAGGCATCAGCTGCTGGCTTGGATGATGTGTTCCCGGAGCAACATAGTGAGTGTGAGCTGCCAACATTGAAGTGTCAGGGAATGTACAGTGTTGAGGCAGTTAAACATCCAAAAATTCCGTCTCTCAGAAACAAGGGTGACTCATCAGAGCACTTGGGCTATGACTGGAAAGGCATTAGGGTGTCCACAGGGGGTAAAGCCCATGCTCGGAAGCCCTCAGCTTCCCTACCTCTGACCCTTTGCTTACATCTCCTTTCTTCAACAACACAAGCTCCACTCCCAAACTCAACCCTCCTCCTCCATGAAGCCTGCCTTGACTCTATAAGCCTGGTGAGGTCTCCCTTCTCAAGCCCTGAGAATATGCTCTATGCAATCTGACACTTGATTCTATACTGTCTTTTATTGCTTCTCAACCGTTTTGAGTGTTTTATAGCTGACCCAGATTGCACATGCTCAGAGGAAAGGAACTAAGCTTCTTCCTTGGTTCCCTACAGTGCATCTCTGAGGATCACCAAAGAGCTGAGATGTGCTCAGACTGACAGATAGATCCGACTTCAAGATTTTTCTGCTTTACCTTGTGTTTGCACACACAGTGAATGCTCAATACATCCTCATTTGTTTCACTGTGGCTTCAGCCTTTTCAAAGAAAATGCTCAGCAGCCATGTCAGCCCATGCCAAGCCTCTGTGCAAATTAGAGAGAAGGTGACACAGCTCTGCCAGGGTGCGTGGCTGGGCAAGTGGAGTGTGGGCTGGATTTCAGCTCCTCAGTGGTGTGCCCTGTGCAGTGAGCCACATGCACCCCCTGGGCTCTGTCTCCTTGTAAAAGCAGCAACAAGGTCTCTCTCTCCACCACCCTCTGCAGCTCTCCATTCTGATGGGGCAGGCCTGCCTTGGGAAAGCTGGCATCAGATGCTTCCCAGCTTGTTTCCCAGCTCCCTTCCTGTCAAAACCAAACAGCAACAACAACAACAACAAAAACGCACCCCTGCAATAGCTCCTCGCCGTGGAGCCTGGGGTCCCTGAGGTCCACATTCCTGGCAGGGCATCTGGAGACCCTCTACACTACCGTCCCAACCTTCCTTTCTTCCACTGGGAGGGCCCAGAATGCACCATGAGTTGTCCTACTTCTCTGTTTTGCTTTCTCCCATACTAGATTGCCCTTTTCCTGCTCATCTCTGTGTCAGATCCTATTCCCCGTCCAATTCCCATCCCAGCCCTTGCCTCCTCCCTGTGCTTCAATCAGCACTAACTGTTCTTCTTAGTGCTCCTCCACCCACCCCCCACTCCTCTTTGCCTTCCACATTCAAACTCTGTTTCACCCTTTTCCAACATGTTATTAGCCTATCAGCCAGTGGGCAGCTGCCTTTTGGTCCTCTGTCCACTCAGGCTTCTCTGCACTCACCCTGCTGCAACCCAGATAGATGCCTAACTCAGTACCACTCTAAGTTCCCCAAAGCAATCCATTCACAAACAAATTGGTGCACAATGTTGACTTTACAAATGATTTATTTCACAGGAGCAGTCTTTCATAGTCCACCCCACAGCAAACTATTTACCAATCTTTGCAAGCATTCCTGCTCTCAAATCCTTGCTCAGCAGCCCCATCCTCAGAGCCGCTTCTCTCTCACCACCCTTCCCCAATGTGCTCCCAGCCAAGTTGAGTCTCCACACTCAGTCTCTGCATGTCCTTCCCATTTGTCCCACCCAACTTATTTCATTCTTGTTTTAATAGGCAGAACAACTCAGGGTTGCCCAGCTCCTACCTGCAGACATGCAACCTAAATCCACCATGATGCCCAGCCAAATGCAGGCTCTCCTTCAGTTTAGCCTTCTTTAGAAGGAGTCAGGCATAGACAAAGCCAGAATGCTTTTCTTGTAACGTGTATGTGCATTTTCCTCCATAAATAATTCAGTTCAGAAAGCAAGGATTGTGCCTTCTACATTCACTTAACCTAACAGTGAAAAAATATACAGTAAGCCTGTGTCTGGGATTCTCCTCCACCAGGGACAAGGGACAGTTCTAAGCCTTTTCTGTCTCTTAATTCCTCTTTCCTCCCAAGTAAGGCCCAGGACTAGCATCAGTGGAAGGTGCCTGAAGACATAGGAGGAGTCTAATAAATGGTTGTGAAATGAATGATTCCGTGAGTGAAAAGGAAACAAGAAAAGATATAAGAACTACGAGAGCATCCTCACCAAGATTATTTCAGTCTAGCTGAAGGGAACTTTGAGAACTGACCCAGGATGACAGAATGAAGTGTGAATGGTGAATGGTAGGTTGAAGCATGAACATGGGGTTCTGATATCGGCACTGCCTTCATCACCACGTGGAACCTTGAGATCTCTGAGCCTGTGTTCCTCATCTGACCCATCAGCCTGCCTGCAGATGGCCCAGTATGGACACTGACTATCAGGGTCCCCAGGGCTGTTGGAGGCTTCTTCTCCAAGTGCCCAGACACACAGGGCCCCTTGGTGCCTCTGTACTCTGCAGAAAGCTTTTCTTGGCTGCAGTACTGGCCTGGGGACCTTCACTGCTTGCTGGCAGAAAAGAATTCTCCACTGTGGAATGGGCAAACTCTACATATTTTACAGATGAGAGTCTAAACTCCTAATGACTCTAAATGTGGTGTGAAATGGACAGAAGTCATCCTGCTGGTGTGACATGCCTGAAATAGTGTCACGACCACCACCACCCCCAACCCCCACCATATGGACAAACAGGTCATGGAAAGAGAAGAAACAAAGTCACAATGTGTTGGCTAATGCTCCCCCAACCCCCTTTCCATATTTTTAAAAAAGAAGTGATCTATTTTTTTTCTGCAGGAATACAGTCCAATGTCATCTAAAGGCAAAGGAGAAGGGAATTAACAACCCCCAGCTTTGAGATCTGACCTTGCCATAAGAGCCCAGCTCTGGCTGGCTGTGCCGGACTCCACCACAGTTGTGGACGGGGAAATCTTTTTAGGTTGAACTGCCACCAATCCACTGCCACCGGGGTCAGGGTTGTCAGAAATGTCCTCCCGGACAGGGACAGCGATTTGGAGACTAGAGACATTGAGTTCCTGGGAAACAAAGAAAATTTGTTGATTTTATATGTTTATTTTTTCTCTGATTTGGTCATGACATTAAGGCAGCCTGGTCCCAGGTTGAGAAAAGAAAACTCCCAGTGGGTATTTTATTTGTCAAACAGTCGTCCTTTGCCTCTGGGGTCAGCTGATCTCTGGTGCCCACCACTGTTGCATCTTCTCCGCACCCCTAAGCGCCTAACTCCTCCTCCCAAGCAGAAGCCCTGTCAGTAAGAAGCGTCCTACCGATGCCTGCGCCCAAGTTGCACCTAAGAGGCTCGGGTTCCCACTGAGCACATTCACATTCATGTGTGTGAGAGCGCGCGTGTATGTGTGCGCGCGTGTGTTTGTGCGTGGCGCGTGTGTATGCGCGCGCGGGCGCGCGGGTGTGTGGTGGGGCGGGCTTTGCGCCCGGGGGAGGGCTCCGCCGTGAGAGTGGCAGCTGGACTTGCCAGGCTGCGAGGGGCAGGGCACAGAGCCGCAGTGCCGTAGTAGCGGGCAGCCAGGATAGACCTCTTCGGAGCTCAGATCCCCGAGTAGAGGCGGAAGACCCCTGCGCTGCCTCACCACAGCCTGGCCTCCTGATTTCCCCAGCGCCCACTCGGGCTGCCATCCCCCTCCCCCGAGAGGGCTGCGCGGGCGGGAAGACGTCCAGACGCCAGCTTCGGTCCCCTTTCTGTCTCTCGGTTCCTCTTTCCTCCCAAGTAAGGGAATAAGCCGCGAGGAAGGAGCGCCCCGGGCCACCGCGCAACCAAGTGTTGCATGGCGAGGTAAGACGGCGGCCGGCGTGGCGGTGGGGGTCTCCCGCTCCGGGGGCGCGGGGCAACTTGGCAAAAGAGGGCAAAGCCAGAGCCGGTCCCGTAGCCTGGAAAGGGGCTGCAGCCCAAATCACTGCGCCCACCCGGACAGTACCACCTGCCGCAAAGCCCTGCAGGGAGGGATGCCCCACTAGAGGGGTGCGGGAACCGGGAAGGGCGCAGGATGGGGGGCCGGCTCCCTGGGCGATTGAGAGGCCCCCCCAAACCCCAAATGTGTGCAGGTGGGAGGCAGCCTCGCTCCAGGCAGTTTGCTGAAGCAACTGGATGGATTTCTTCCTTCTGGACTTACCTTGGCTCCTTGACATTCAGTTCTCGCTCCAGGGTGCACAAGGGCGGCGAGGAGCAGGGAACGCTTTTCCCAATGTCTGGCTGCCAATGTCTTCGGCCGTCCCGCAGGGTTCTAGGACTTTGGGGCACTCCACAAAGCTTCTGGGCAGGAGGACTTAAAGGGAAGCTGAAGAGAACACACTTTGGCGAATAAAGGAGGGGAGGGTCAGGAAGAGACTCTAAGGCTGACCTGCCTAGTCTCGGAGTCACAAGATGTGTCCGTGTGTATGTTTGTGTCTTGAGAGGTGCGCATCCAGAATCACCTGTGGGGCTCTCACAAACTCCACCGGTCCACCTCCCCCTGAATGTTCTGAGAATTTCTTCCTCAGAACGAGTGGACTAGAATTTGGGGAGAGGGCTGTGGAGTTCTACAAGCCCTACAGGTGATTCTGGTGCGCTGTCCCCATCCCCACCGTCACTACAATGGATGGAAAGCATGGGACGAGAGCCAAACGACATCTCCTCCATGTGAGAGATCCAACTGCGGAACTCAGGGTGGCGGTCGAGACCCCTCCCCCAGCCGCCCCCAGCAGCAGGAGGGTCTGCGGCAGCGCAAGGTGATTTGTGGCTGCGTCGCAGTGGCGCTCGGGAGAATGTGAACTCGTGGGCGCGCTCGCAGGGGCTGCGCCGCTGTCTCCCCGGGCTTCATTAGCATACGATGACCTCGCTGCGTGCAGGAGGGCCTGGGAGCGCTGTTTATCATTCCTTTATTTCGGGGGCTTGGGAGACCCACCTGCGATCTAGAGGTGAACACCAGGGCAGTCTTGATGGAGAACAGCGGTCAGAACGTAGGACTGGAAACTGCCCCTCCGGTCCGGATGGGGGGATCCGATCTACTTTGTTATTTCGGTGATTAGGATTTTCTGTCCATAAAATTCAGCTCACAGAGCCACTTGCTGGAGCACAGGGCACCCTCATTGTCAATGAAGGACGTTAGATTATAGGGGCAAAAGTCAAGGTTTGGTCACGAACGCGCGCGTGCCCAAACACACACACACCTTATGCCCCTTTCAATCCTGGGGTGTGTCCTAAGTGGGAAGACACTTCATTGTTTGCCATGTTAAAAAGGCTGTATTTGCCAGAGATTACACTTCAGATATAAATTATGCTCATTAAATGAAGCTGCAACTAAGCTAACTACCTTGCTGTACTCCTATCTAGATCTTTTTTGCCAATCACCCTTAACACTTACGTCCAGCACTACACACGTTATTACAGGTATTTTTCTGGGAGATGCTTGGGGGTGGGAAGCTAGTAGATGAGTCTTTCACATCTTAGAATTTTATGCAGTGTTTGGTTCAGATCAGCTAAGATTTGGGGAGGAAAATGATAAACATTAGAAGAGTGTCTTGGCATCTAGACTCTCAGAGAGGGAGTAACTACTGAGATCATCTGTTCTAGCTACCACCACCCCCACGCAGCCCTCGACTGCCCACACGACACCATCAACAGGTGGCAAGGATCCCTTCAACCCCGACACTCGCAGAGGCCCGGGCTGTGCATGTGTGAGGCTCTGCCAAGGGGAGAACCCAGAAGGCAGCAGCCCTTCCCTCTCCTGCTGATGGGGGTGGAGGGATGCTGGCCCCTATTTCCTGTCCTGGAAGGGAAGGGGGAAGAAGGAAGGAAAGTACCATTTCATTGTGATAAAACTCTTTTGAAAAAATATCTATTGTATTACATTATCATGATATGCTCTTTTAGTATAAAAGTAATTCATGTTCATTGCAGAAATTTTGGGAAGTTGAAAAGTACACAGAGAATCAAATCACCCATGATTCTACCACCTAGACTGAACACTTAATATATTGGCATATTTCCTTTCTATCTATTTTTATGTCTTGAAATCTTACAATCCATAGAGAGCCAGCATTTATTGGGTACCTAGTAAATATACTTTGTGTGGTGTTAGTATTTTATATTCATTATGTCATTTAATCCTTAAGTCCCTCTGAGCTAGGTAGTATTATTATCACCACCATTTTTCTAGGGTTGCATTTTTCTAGGGTTCTAAGAGTTCAGATGACTTTCCCAGATCACACAGCTAGTAAGTGGCAGACTCAGAATTCAAACCCAGGATTTCTGACTCCAAAGTATGGTTGCTTAGTCTCTTTAGCTATTGTTTCCTTGCTTTTTTCCTTAATTAGTGTTTTAGCAGAAGTTTTTCACGAACATCATTTTCCTGGCTACATATTATTACACTATTAGTCATTCAAGTTTTTTCCTGTCCTTAGCAACAGCAAATAACTCTAAGCAAAGTCTTTACTGCACACATTTCCCATTACTTCCTTTGGATAGATGCCTAGAAGTAGATCACTGGGCCAAAGGGCACAAATGTTTTGAGGCTCCCAATATATATGCAAAGACACTTTTCAAAAGGGCTATACCAATTTATGATTCCGTTCACCAGGAGCAACTCTGCCATAGTCAAAGCAGGTGACCCTGAGGGATTCACACAGGCCAGGGCTTCACACAACCAAGCTACATCACATGAGCATTCCCCAACATCATGGGAGAAGGACTCACACGTATCACCCTACTTTGCACATTCAAGTGTTATTATGGAAACCATACAGTATAAAGTTATGCATGTTTTTGTGTGAACAAATGTCAGCTGCAGAATTCTCTGGCTAGATGTCACATACTAACTTTGAACAAATCAAACTATTGTGTGAAATATATAAGTGTGCATAACATCCCACTTCTCCACACAAGCAATTATAACAACCCTCACTCATCAATATCACAGCCAGATTCAGCAAACGCAATCAATCAGTAACAGCTTCTTCACATACTGGCTGTATTCATGGACTTGTTTCCTTACACCAAATATCAGAATTCCACAACCAAACCATAGTGGGAGTTGATGTCACCTTATAAGTAAAAGAGTTTGATCAAAAAATTTAAAAAATTAAAAATCAAAGTTAGTAACTACTAATAAAACAGTTAAAAATAAGGTATACATACCATTAACAAAATGTCTGCAGGTAGAAGAAAATGTGGCTGGCAGAGAGAGACTGAATTAGGGGACTACAAAAAAACACAAAAGGGCAATTTAGAAAAAAACAAATTGGTTCTAGCTATGAGTTTTTCCTAGAGCCATGTTTACCTACAAGCCATCTCTACCACCAGCAGTGGGCTTAGTAGCCCTGGAATATAATCTGTTGTTGTAAGTGGAATATATATCAATTGAGCCCCCACCTGAGATCTACTTATACAAGACGCAGCTTGTGTCCTAAAACTGCTTATCTGGGTTAGAGACCTCTAGGCTGTGCCTACAGCACCTGTGCATATGCTTACCTCACTATGGTGAAATCACTTATTTGCATAACCCCCACTAAATTGTGAGCTCCCTAAAGGCAGAGACCATGCCTAATTCTTCCCTGCAGCCCCAGCACTTGAGACAGTACCAATGCATAGTCAGCAATTAAATGTGATGAATGAACAAATAAGAGAATTTTCCAAGTCCAGTACTGGATGCTTTAGGTATATTTCTCTGTCCATGTATCTTTATTCTGCTCAGGCTGGTCAGTCTCAGAAATGTACCTGAAGGATGTCTAGAGCTATGCTGCCTAATTTCACATATGACTATTTCCATGTTCATTTAATTCATTGAAATTAAATAAAATTTAAAATTCAGTTCTTCAGTCACATGAATCACATTTTTAGAGCTTTAATGCCACACATGTCTTCTGGCTACCATAGTGGAGAATACACATGTAGAACATTTCCATCATTGCAAAAGTTCAACTGGCCCATGCTGGTTAGAGCGTAAGCTTGATGGAGGTAAGCGTGTATCTATGTCCATCTTGTTTTCCACTGTATCCTCTGCAATAGCACAGTGCCTGGTCCAGAGAAGACTGGGGGAGGAAGAAAGAGAAGGGATGGCAGCAGTAAATGTCATAGTAATATTAGTGATAACATTTATTAGGCACCTACTCCATGTCCCATCTTTTACTGTTTTGTAGATGCATTGTCTCACTTGATATTCACATCACTACAAGCCTAGTATCAACCCCACCTCACAGACAAGAAAACCAAATCTCAGAAAGTTTGAGTAACTTGTCTGTGGTCTCAAAGGTGGTAGGAGAGACTGAGTTTTAAACTCAGGTCTGCATGATTTCAAAGCCTATTCTCTTAGGCCTTTTTCTTTATTGCTTTGATAATTGCTCTGTGTGGTGACATTGATGTGAATTGCCACCATCTTGGCTTCCCAGGAAATCAGAGAAAGGTAATTTTGAAGGCTTTCCAAGGGAAATAATCAGTATAATTTGTGAATGTGAATGACATTTCAAGAGAACAAAATTTTGCTCAGGGGCCCAAGAGAACTTGTCTCTGGATGAGTGAGGTAGGGAAAAAGGAATCTACCTGTAATGTGGCCTGACCAGAGGGCCAAAATCTAGGAGAGCAGGCCAGCCAACCATCATGGTCTGTGCTTCTCTTTGGGGAACACTGTCACCAGCTCCTGAGAGGAATACTGGCTTGACCTGCATCTCATAGCCCATTGATGGTGTGACCTGGCTCTCCACTCCCCAGCCAGTGTCCTTCCCACTGCTCCACTGTGCCTCATAGGCCATTTGCTCTGGTGCCCTCACTGTTATTATCACTCTTGTCCTAGGTTTCTCCAGTTGCTTTATTCTTAATGAATAATGTGCAAATAAGTTTCAAGGGAGGCCTAAGCAGCACTGAGAAGACTGAGATTACCACCTATTTTGTAATACATTTCCTATTTCTATTAAAACTCTTTAAGGCCTAATTAGGAGTCTATACCATTGACCCCTGTTGAACTTAGTATCAACTGGAATAACCCACTTCTCTTTTAAACTTACTCTTAGACTATGTTGCTTATCCCGTCACCCCCACCTATGATGTACAGATGATACCTGGAGTGCAAATATAGAACTTTGCATTATTCCTCATTTTATCTTGCTCAGTTTAGTCTATCCTGTCAGCTTGCCCAGATATTTCTGTCTGTAACTCTGTCATCCAGTGTTTTTACTGTCCCTTCCAGTTTGCTTCCTGCCATCTCTAATCTGACAATCATGACCTCTTCAACTAAGTCATCAATAAAACACTACTCAGAGTCATTCCACTATGTGCCCTTTAAATATAGATATTAATTCAATAATTAAACAGTACGCTTTTAGAAAATTTATTTAACTTCTTGTGCTATCATTCAGCCCATATTTCTCGATCTTTTTCAAAAGATTTTCAGAGGAATCTTTTCAAAGTTCTTAATAAAGTTAAGATACTCTTCATTACTAGTATTTCCTTGATCTGCTGTTCAATAACTTTGTCAAAGATGCGGATTTTGTTGGTCTGCCATGCACTACTTTCAGTGAACTCAGGTTGGTTCCTAGAAATCACGACTTCAGTCCTCATCCGCAGCTCATTCCACATCCCATTCCAGAATGTTTCCTGCCTAAAATCAATCCCTCAAGTTAAGAAATTTTTATAAATTATTTTCCCATTTAAAAATACAACTGCATTTGCCATGAAGGTGATAGTAATTGTGATGGTGTTAATGGTGGTGGTGATTGTGACAACGATGGTGGTGGTGGTGATGGTAGTGGTCATAGTGGTGGGGGTGGTGATGGTAGTGGTGATAGTGGTGATGGTGGTGGTAATGGTGTTGATGGTGATGGTAGTATTGGTGGTAGTGGTGGTAATCTTAGGGGTAGTGGAGGTGATGGTGATTGTGATGGTGGCAGTGATGATGGTGGTAGTGGGGGTGGTAATGGTGGTGATGGTAGTGGTGGTTGTGGTGATGGCAGTGATGGTTGTGGTGACGGTAGTGGTGGTGATGGTGTTAATGGTAGTGGTGGGGTGGTGGAGGTAATGATGGTGGTGGTAGTGGTGATGATGGTGGTAGTGGGGGTGATGATGGTTGTGATGGTGGTGGTGGTGGTGATGGTAGTGATGGTAGTGGTGGTGATGGTGTTAATGGTGATGGAGGTGATGATGGTGGTGGAAGTGGTAGTGGTGGTGATGGTGGTGGTGGTGGTGAAGATGATGGGGTTGGGGACGGTAGGGATAGGGATGGTGCAAGTGATTATGGGGGGGTTGGTGGCAGTGATGGCAATGGTGGTGGGGATGATAATGGTGATGATAGTGTCTTCCTTAATATGTGATTCTGGGAAGATTAAGGAGCATGCAGTTACCTCAATTGCATATTGTCTCAGCACCCTGGGATGTTATTCAATTAGGATAAGAGACATATATTAAATTGGGGCAGACCGAAAAGTTTCTAGCATCATAAAAAATGAGATCAGGGAAGGAGCTGAGAGAGCATCTGGTTACAGACCTTCATCCTAAAAAATAAGGAAGCCCGTCCATCCAAAAGGATATCTGCCCTAGCTGAGGTTATGCTGCCAGAACAGGAACCAAGGTCTCACCACTCTTGACCAGTGCTTTCTCCAAAGCATAACGCCTTCTTTTCAGAAGAAACTTAAGGCTTTCTTTCCTGAAAAAATAATCATTTCTCTTCTTGTAATTAGCCTCTTATGTTGGCAATGCTTCAGTGAAAATTAAAGATTCTTCCCTGGGATCACGATGTGAAAGGGGAAAGGAGGAGAGAACTTAAGGGCTCTCAATTTCCACATAGGAAATGGAGCCAAAAGGTCCCCAAGGCAGGACAGGGGCACAGAGAGAAGAGGTTCAAGTAAGAAAATATTTTATGAGAAAAATGGCAATAATATAATAATAACCATCCTTTATATGTGTACCACACTCAGAAGATGGCAATGTCTTTACATCCATGATATCTCCTGGTTCCCATCACAGGCATGTGAGGCAGGCAGCATGGCTGTCACTAGCCCCATTTCAATAGTGGAATGACACCAAAATGAAGGCTGTGGGATCTAGAAAAGACTGCTGTGGCAAGAAAAGGAATGAAAGAGCAAAATCCAGTGGCCACATGGCAACTGATAAAACCTGCCCAGCTAGCCATTTGGGCCCATTACTCCTTTCTGTGTGGTCTGCATGGGCAGTTTTCTCCTCTTTTAGGGCATAAACAGTGCCATCTACACAAGAACAGAGTTTTCTGTTCCTGATGCTGATCTGGTGTGAAAGTTCCAAGTGGCCAGAGGTCAGTGAGGCCACTTTGATCCT
This sequence comes from Eulemur rufifrons, assembly GCF_041146395.1. NCBI lineage: Eukaryota > Metazoa > Chordata > Mammalia > Primates > Lemuridae > Eulemur > Eulemur rufifrons. The sequence goes on from NC_090989.1 coordinate 77,262,621, forward strand.
TAAATGCTGAAATGCTTGAAATGTTTTGGCCTCAATGTTTCCGTCCCCTGCTGCATTTCTCCACCCTCTGCCCTGGGAACAGTGGCCCACAACTGCCTCCGTGCCCCAGCCTTTTGGTTAAATAAGCTAGAGAAAACTTCCAGAATCCTTGAGAGCCACAAAAAATGGATGCTTTTATCCAGTCCCCCACACTCCCCATCTTAAGTCTCATCAACAAGGATGCCCTGATCCCCAGACCCTGACAAGGACACTCACAGGTGGAAGTCAGTCTCGTCCCTTTTCTCATGCCAGCATATCCAGCAGGTGTTGGGTGATCACAAAGTGATCCTTCCCAACTCTTAGGAATCCAGTAACCATAGGTTCCTATAGGCTGGAAAAATCCTGCTGTGCCCAAAAGCCCACAGTGTTCCTAATCCCTAAATCATGCAAATCATGGCAAATCACTCCTGAGGAGACTCAATCATTTAACCAATATTAAATCAGCAAATATGTATTGAGCACCCACTCTGTGCTAGTTTCTGGGGATAGGACCAACTGGGTTTCCAGGAACCGGGTGGAACCGAGTGAGAAACAGATATGATATAGCATTATCTTTAGATGAGAGCCAGGGGAGGGTCACCTTTCCAGCCTGGGAGGGAATTAGACCAAGGAGGTCACCTCTGGAATAGATGGGCTTGAATGAAATCTAAAGTTTGCATAGAAGTTAAGTGAAGGAGTATAGGTAATACATTCTAGCTAGAGGGAACAGTGTAAGCAAAGGCTCAGAGGCAGTTCTTGTCATCTACAATCACTGCTGCTGGAGCAAAAACTGTGAATTAGGAAGTGGTGGAAGATGAGTCTGGAAATATGAACAGGAGCTGGGCCATGGAGGGTCTTATCTGTCACGTTAAAGAGTGTTGATTTCTTCTTGTAGATAGTGGTGAAGTCATAAGTGGGGACTGATGGGGTCAGATTTTAACATCAGAGCAGTCCCTTAGGCAGTGGTGTTGGGACAAGAGAAGATGGAAGCAGCCTGGGAGGCTTTTGTGGGAGTTGAGGGGATATGCAGGCTGAAGCAATGGCAGTAGAAGCAGAGGGAGGCACAGAATCAGGACAGAACTTGCAATCAAGTGGATGTGTGGGGACTGAGGGAGCAGAGGAACCAAAGTTGGCTCCCAGGCTCCTACCTTGTGCACGTGGGAGGATAGTGGTTTCATAGGCCAAGAGAATCGAGGAATAGGAACAGAAGTGGGGTTAGATAATGAGTTCAGTTCGGGGCACATTAACTTTGAGGTTTCAGGGAGAAATCCAGATGGAGATGGAATTGGATCGATGGGCTCCGTGGCTGGAGGCCCAGATTAGGTAATCCTCAGTGCAAGTGGTGGGTGAAACTGTGAAAACTCATGAGATCACAAGAGAGTCAATTTTCATTTATCTTGATAAATGTGTTGTCAGCACCTGAAATATCTATGTCAAGGAACCCATGCCTCTTTAATATGGGAAGAAAGCATCTCACAGCATCGTGAGTCTGGGCTTGACAGCTGAGCTGTGCCAGTAGCCAGCCATCTGCTGACTCAGCTAGACCAATGTCCACTTCTGCCTGGTCAATGGTCAAGAGTGGACTGTTATACAGAAACACTTATATTGCTCTTCCACATTAGAGCTTCATAAATTTGTAAACATGCTTCTTCTCTCCAGGCCAGTGGGTCTCAACTCTGCTTAAACATTTAAATCACCTGGGAAGCTCTAAAAAAATACCAGCTCTAGTATACCACTCCCACTCCTGATTTAACTGGGCTGGGGTCAGGGCCTGGGCAGGACTGTTTTTTTAAAGGTCTCCTAGTGGCACCAACTACACCAATGTTCATAAGAGTTAAGAACAATTGCTAAAAAATAAATTCTTTCAGTGATTCCTCAAATTAAAGCATTTTAATTCCTTAGCTCCTACAGCAAATCCCTCCTATGAGTGTGTTACAATTTTTCTGTAAACCACTTTAAAGTGTCAGAACCTGAGCTGGATCTGCATGCCAGCCATGGTCTTGCCGGCACATTGTCTCTGTCTTTGCATTCAACAGTTTTTCTCCCTTTTGCCGCAAGGCTCATGAAAAACTTTGTCAAATATCCTGCACTCACAACCACTGTCTACCACATCTCTCTGAGTCACATAACTCATGTCCTTGTCAAGAAGATATAAGAATCACCTGCTATGACTTCTTCTTAGTGAACCTTGGGATCATTGCTTTCTCTTCTAAGTACTCACAAGTCACCCCTCACCCCAGCAGCACTCAAATTTTCTTTTGCAATAGAACTTCCTGGAGATTTTTTGTAATGAAATATGGATTCTAAGGCTATCTGCTCAGAGATTCTGAGTCAGAGGTGCGGATGGGCCCTCAGAACCAGAATTTTTAATTAGTACTTAGGGTGTTTATGGTGCAGAGATATGACCTTTGAGAAATATGGTCTTAAAAATAAGAAATGAAGTATATACATTTAATTCCTACCCCATCAATTTTTATTAAAATAGCAAATTAGTATATATATACTTGGGGATATTTATTATAGTACTAACAAGCAGAAAAGGACACGAATATAATACACATGTCAGAAATTTTTACAACATTCCATAATAAAAAGAGTTTACACAAGACTGACTTCAGGGAAAGGCCTACCAACCCATAAGTCCTCAGAGTGGAAGGAAAAGTTGGCCTAGAGATTAAATGAAAGGGACTCTGCATGGACTAGGAGACAATAATTGCAAATCACATATCTGATAAGGAATTACAATCCAGAATATATAGAGAACTCCTAAAACTCAACCAACAAAAAATCAAACAACCTGATTCAAAAATAGACAAAGGATTTGAAAGACATTTCTTCAAAGAAGATATACAAATAGCCAATAAGCACAGGAAAAGAAGCTCGACATCACTAATCATCAGGGAAATGTAAATCAAAACCACAATCAGATACCACTTCACACCTATTAGGATAGCTATTACCAAAAAAAGAACAGAAAATAACAAGTGTTGGCAGGGATGTAGAGAAGTTTGAACCCTTGTACATTGCTGGTGCAGCCACTATGGAAAACAGTATTGTGCACCTCAAAAAATTAAAAATAGAATTATCATATGATCTAGTAATGTACCTCTGGGTATATATCCAAAAGAGTTGAAAGCAGGGACACAAAGAGATATTTGTACATCCATGTTTATAGCAGCATTATTCACAATAGCCAAAAGGTGGAAGCAACCCAAGTATCTATTGATGGATGACTGGATAAACAAAATGTGGTATATGCATACAATGGAATATTATTCTGTCTTTAAAAATGAATGGAATTCTGACATGTACTGTAACATGAATAAACCTTGAAAGCAATATACTAAGTGAAATAATCCAGTCACAAAAGGACAAATACTATAAGAGTGCACTCATATGAGGTACTTACAGTAGTCAAATTCATAGCGATGTAAGTAGACTGGTAGTTGCCAGGGTGTGGTATGGGGAAAGAGTGGGTAGCTATCATTGAATGCTACAGAGTTTTAGTTTTGCAAGATGAAAAATTTCTGTGAATGGATGGTGGTGATGGTTACACAACAATGTAAATGCACTTAATGCCACTGAACTGTACACTTAAAAATGGTTAAATAACTTTGATGTTATGTATATTTTGCCACCATTTAAAAAAATACTTTAAAAACGTGTCAGGGGCTGCAGGGGTTCTAGGTAGGCAGGTTATAGGGAACACATCTCAATCATATCATCTCAATCGAACACGCCTTGTGCCTTGTGCCAGGGCCTCGGGACTCACTCTCAGTCAGCACACGGTGGAGCTCATGAAAACAGAATCTAGCGGTTCAAAAGAAGGGTGACATCTAAAGATGCAAAGCTAATCCTTCCTGTAAAATGGACACTAAATAAAAAAGACAACTTTTTAGCTACAAGTTATGTTTATAGAGATTAAAGAGGATATGGCAGGAACTATCAAAAGGGTGAAATCTGAAATTTGGAAACTTAGCCTGCTTTAAAATTAAAAATATTTTGCAGAATTAAAATCATGCAATGGAAGTACGAACATCAGAACAATGCAGAGAACTAAAGATAAGTGTAAATTCTCACCATACTAACCAAAAAAACATAAAAAAGTGAAATAATGAGTGGAAAAAATGGAGGATACAATTCAACACATTAAATTTATAAAGACACAATTTTTTAGGAAAAGAGGAAATGGAAGATATTGCAATTAAAAATATAGAAAAATATTTTCCTGACTTTAGTCCAAAATAGTTTATGTGTTCCAGGGAAAATCAAAAGTATATTCTGGTGAAAATTATTAATTATAACAATAAACAAGTCTATTGGTATGAAATCAGAAAAACAATATTTTGAAAGGAAAAATAAGCAAGTTTCAGACATTTTGCAACACTAAATATCAGAAGGAAGTTGAGATATGGCTATGGAATTTGAAGTAATAAGATTACAAGCTAGAATTTTGTGTTCAGTAATACGTGAAGAAAAAAGAAGACATTCTCAGACAAAAAAGTACCCAGCAAGTAGACCACTGAAATCCTCTACTAAAAAATGTATTTATTTAAAATATTCTGGTCAACAGGGAAATTAATGAACATTAAAATCATAAAAGCTGTGGGATGAACAATAAAACCACTCAAACATAGACTTAATGTTTAAATGTTATTAATATGATTGTGAAAAAATGCAACTGCCCAAAATCATTCTTAAGACTATATTTTCAGGGATCATTTCTATAGTTCATTACAAGAGAAATTTCTCTGAATGTGTGGAGCACAAAAAGAAAACAAAATCATTCTTAACAAAGAAGATACATGAGAAATTTAATGATAATAATCTGGGTCTAAAAACTCAGACTACTCAAGGAAAAAAACCTTGAAGTGCTGAATTTCTTACTTTGTACAGTGGAAAGAATTGGATATTGCTTCATTGTTGACATAAAGAAATATAGGTTTAAATACATTTTTAAATAAGAAAGAGTAGATGAAATCAAACTAGAAATGTGATGCTTCACTTCAAAATTAGGAGGAAGATTTGGAACATTATAGCCAAGATTAAATACTAAAAAAAGAAATAACAAGGAAATATAAAAATAGAAAGTATAAAATAACATGATAGAAGTGAGGTCAAACATATAAGTTATCACATTAAGTGTGAATGGTTTAATCATTTCTATTAAAAGACAAAAAGCCATGCATCAGGCAAAAATTAATTCTAAATATATGCTATTTTAAACAAAATGGTACAGAAAGAGGGGGAAAAAAGGAAAGAGCATAATGTATCAGTAAAATGCAAAGGAGAGAAGGAAGGGCAATATTAATATTAAACAAAGTAGAATTTAACACAAAAAACATTAAATGTGGCTTAAAGATATCCATTAGAATATATAATATTCGTGGGTATTTTATTCTGAATAATAAATATCAAAATATATAAAATAAAATTGGCAAAACACAATCTCAGAGGGAGACTGTTGCATACTTCTATCAATCTTCAACAGATGGAACGACAAAAGCAAATTAGTATATAAAGAATTTTGGCCGGGCGCGGTGGCTCACGCCTGTAATCCTAGCACTCTGGGAGGCTGAGGCGGGTGGATCGCTTGAGGTCAGGAGTTCAAGACCAGCCTGAGCAAGAGCGAGACCCCATCTCTACTAAAAATAGAAAGAAATTATATGGCCAACTAAAATCTATATAGAAAAAATTAGCCGGGCATGGTGGCGCATGCCTGTAGTCCCAGCTACTCGGGAGGCTGAGGCAGTAGGATTGCTTAAGCCCAGGAGTTTGAGGTTGCTGTGAGCTAGGCTGACGCCACGGCACTCATTCTAGCCAGGGCAACAAAGCGACACTCTGTCTCAAAAAAAAAAAAAAAAAAAAAAAGAATTTTAAGGATGTAAGGAACTTGATGGAATAGACATCTACAGGACTTTACATTTAAAAACTGAAAGAATATATATCTATTAAAATGCTTCTGAAATATGGAGACATTTTGATCCCATTATAAAGAAAATTGTGATACATTCCAAAAAGCAAAAATTATTCTGGCAGCAGAAGGAAAATAAAATAGAAGTACAGTTACTGTGGGATAATATATTCTTAAAGCTTGATGGGGGTCTGGGACCTCTGCATATGCATTTGCCACTGCTGATGTCAGCACTCAGTGAGAACAAGACTAAAGACCTGTTAACTGACAAGCACCACGTCTATGAAAAGCTTCCTTCTTTAAGAATGTATAGAGAGTAAAGCATACAGGAATTAAGGAAAATGCAAAATAAGGAAGTAAAGACTAGCATATAGAATGACAACGAGCTACTCCAGTTGAACCAAAAAGAACATTTTAGTCACCTGGAATCCTCATAAGAGGGCAAGTAGGTGTGTCCTTTACAAATCAGAAGACAACAAGAATAAGGCTGAGATGAAAATGAAACATGGTATTCAAAGCTATAAATGAAATATGGAAGAACTGCAAGGAAATTCAAGCACAAGAGCAGAATTAAAATTCACTAGCTGGAATTAATGAGCAGAATATTCTATGGAAAATCAAATCAAGTATGGAGAGGAAGTGATAGTATAAAGGACAAGCAGTACTTTGGGTTTTTTTTTTGTTGTTCTCCAAAATTCTTTAAAGATTAATGAAAGTGGTTCAGTAGCCTCCACTGGAAGTTCTCCTGGTTATCTTCACTCCCAGGCAGTAGACCAAGCTGTTCTTTGCTCTTCTTGCTCTAAAATTAACCAGCCCACTTCCCAAACTTCCCCCAACCTTTTTTGGCTCGTAGTGGGTTTTTTTTGTCGCTTAGTATTTTCAGATCATTTTGAGCTATTTTTTTCATGGTATAATTTTCATGTATAAGTTTGTGCCATCTTTCTGTATATTCTTTGGTTGTGTGCCTTTCTTTTCTTTTTTTCTAAATGTCCTTTTCAAATATGAACCTACAGGTTAGTCCTGAAGGCTCTTTTTTAAAAGAACCATTTCTTTCTCCTCTTTATTCGAATTATTTTTGAATGCATCCCCGTTTTGGAGAACTTCAGTCTGCCTCCACTTCAGAAACTCATACAGTCATACTATCATTTTTTTAAAAAACTTTTTGGAAATATGTCTGCCTGAATCAAGAGTTCTTGGTTATTTATTCCAGCCAGGCTTCTCCTTTTTGACAATCATGACCTCTGAGTTGGAGTGGCTTCTTTCCCTTAAGATGTCTCTTTTGCCTGTTTCACCAAGCAAGGTCTTTCTGTTGGTCACAATAAGGGCCAGAGGAGTTTATCTAGTTGATTCTTTACTCTGTGTCAACAAGGGGAATGAAAAGACTTGTGTCTGATGTTCTATTTTTAGCCACAAGAGGCTTTCTGCAAACGTTTAGCCAGCACAAGACCACTTTCACTGCTCCAACTTCCCTTGTGCCAGAATAGTAGTGGCTAGGAATAGTCCTCCTTGTGACCAAGTGCCTGTAGAAAATGCTCACGATGATATCACCTGTATTCCTTACCCTTTTCTATGCACTCATGAGATATTCTAGGTGCTCCATCCTTAGAGTTATGAATTCCCGTCATAAACCTATTTTTGGCCCAAAGCTATGCTGCCATGTAGATGCATCAACCCACAAATATAGTTTCTAGTATTCTTTGTAATTATGCATGCATTATGTGTGTGTGTCACCTAGAACTACACTTCTCCTGTTTGTCTTTGTTTTACCAGCAGTTCTACATGGTGGACGCAATCATAATATTATCCCAGCTCTTTGATCCTCTTCCTCATCACCTCTAGGTAAACACATGCTCCCCCATGCTTATGAGAGATGAGTCTTTCGTGACTAGACATAAACTCCCCCTTCCAGCTTCTGAGTAAATCATGGCCCAGAAATCTACAGCCAGTTATTGACATCATTCACTTCTCTTTTATCCCAGAATCCCAACTGTCGGCAGAAAGAGTGGATGACAACACCATCCCTATTTCCAAGTCCTTCACTGCCTTGCCCAAAACCAGTGAGAGATCGGGTCGATGACAAAGGACCATGAATGCCTGAGAAAGGAATTGAACACAAACTGATAGTCAGTTTAGTTCTTGAGTCAGAAAGTAATTGAAACTAGTGGTTTTGTAAAGTGCTCGTGTGCAGAGCAGACTGAAATGGAATGAGGCAGTTATGAAGACCAGAGGCAGATGCTAGGGCCAATTAGAAAGCTATTACCCAGAAACTGGAGGTGCTGTTATAAGGAATGAAATGGAGAGAAAGGGGCAGAGCTGAGAGATAACACAAAACAAAACTTGGTGAGTTAGTATCTAATTTGGTCTTGAGATTTCCGGAGAGGGGAAGGAGACTGAAGGTAAATAAAGCCCATGTATCAAGCCCAGGGAATGTGGAGTGTGACATTTCCATCCAAAAAGTTAGTTGTTTAGTTTTGGAGGTAGAGGTGGGAAGAAGATGAGTTTGAGAGTAGATTTATTTATACATTTAAAAGTCACGCCTAGTAAATGGTTAGAGGAATGAATAAATGCATGTGATTCCATCAGCAACAGGGTGTCTTTCTGACCAAACTAAACTCAGCATGTGATTTCACACTGTGATCAAAACAATGTCAGTCAGTCAAATAAAATGATTTTTTCTTTCTTTTTCTTTGGTGGTGGCTGCTTTCTGTTGGCTATTTTTGCCTAGTTCCAAATGACTCACCCAGGGAGGCCAGCCCCTCAGTGGATTGTAATTTATTAAACACGTGCAGCCAAATGACTAACTCTGTGCCCATCTCCTGCCTCCTCGAGCCCACGCATTCAGCCACTCCTAACCCCTTCAAGTAGATGATGCCACAAAGTTCATAGTTTTTTCATTCATTAATTGCTTCTGGGGTCAAAGATGAACATTTATACTGCTTAATCTTTCACAGCTGATACTGAAAAGCATCTTCTTTCCCTCCCATCCTCCTCCTTAAACTGAACTCCAAGATTTTTCATCTCTAAATTCATACCTTCTCTCATCTTAAACCCCTTCTCCATTTTATGAGGGCACTCAAGGTATCAGGGAAAATTTGCACATTTACCTGTGTCTGCTAAGGAAGAAGGGAAAAGCAGTTAATATCCACCGACCCCTGTGTGCCACACACTATGCTAGGACATTTATAGTCATTATCTTTAATCCTCCCCCATAAGGTGATGCCACTACTACCATTTGCAGATGAGGAAACTTGGGCTCAAAAGATTACGTAAGAATAAATGACATGCTCAAGACCATAAATACAGGAAATGTCATGGATGAGATGCTGACTCAGCTTTGTTGGATCCTGGGTTTATACTCTTTTCTGTTTCCTGGTAGATATCGATTTCTGGGCACATTGTTCTTTACATCAGAAACCAGTAGTCCCAAGGAGTAGTCAAAGAGAAGCCTTTTACATGTCACAGGCACCCGTGACTAGTAAAGGTAAATTCCATTCTCTTTTTACGTGGGGAAACTAGGGTTATGGCTAGGTAAAGATTTTAAAAATTTCCCAAGGTCACATGGCTAGTAAGTACCAGAGCTAAAGTGAACCAACCTATCCATGAATAAGATATTTATCCATTTATTCAGGTTCCCCTTTATTTCCCTCTATAAATGTTTACAGATTTCTCCATAAAGGTCTTGCACATCAATTATTAGGTTTATTCCAGAGTACATTCTACTTTTCATTAAAAGTTTGAAATATATCTTTCTATATTATGCTATATTTTCTATTTGGCTATTGCTTATATCAAAGAAAGCCATTAATTCTTTAATATTGATTTTATATCATTTACTTTGTGGGGAGATCCCTTAATAATTTATATTTATTTGATTCTCTTGGTTTTTCTAGGTATACTATCATATTTAAAAATTGTGACAGTTTCATCTTTCCTAGTCCCATTTCTATACCTCTCATTTCTTCTTCTTATTTAGTTGCATTGTCTAGGACCTCTAGTAGGTTGTTGAATAGTAGAGGTCATAACATGCATTCTTATCTTGTCCTTGGTTTTAATGGTCATATTTATAGTATTTTGCCATTTAAATATGAAGCTTGCTGTGGTGTTTTGGTGGATAGCTATTATGAAGTAAAGGATGTTCCATTTAACTTCTGATGTGCTTAGAGGGTTTTGTTGTTGTTTTTGCTTGTTTTTCATCATATTTGAGTGTTGAATTTTATTAATTTTTTCTGGACATATTAAGATGGTCATATGAATTTCTGCCTTTTTCTGTTAATATAGTATATTGATGGGTTTTATAATGTTGACCCAGCCTTGCTTTACTGGAATAAACTCTATGTATTGTTCTTTTAATACTATACTGGAATTTACTATTTTATATGGGGTTTTACTTAATTTAGTAGGTGAGGCTAATCTATAATTTGTCTTTATTTGTGCTTTCCTTGTTCAGTTTTTGTATCCAGCTAATGCTGGCCTCATAAAATAAATTATAACTTAACATCTTTGTCTATGCCCTAGAATGTTTATGTAAGAGAAGAATTATCTGTTTCTTGGTGATTTTTAGAACTTGCCTGTAATATTTTCCGGTACAGGAGGGTGGGACAAGTTGACCTTTCAATATTGATTCAATTTCATCTATAATTATTGGGATAGTCAGGCTTTTCTAATTCTTGTATCACTTTTGATAGTTTATATTTTCTCACAATTTTCCCCTTTCATCTATAATAGGTTTTCAAGTGTAATGCTATAAAGCTGAATATAGTATTCTCTCACAATATAATAAAATCTCTTATATTTATAGTTATGTCTTCTTTTTCATTCCTAATATTGCTACTGGTTCTTCTTTCTCTTCTTCTTCTTTCTTTTTCTCTCCTCCTCCTCCTCTTCTTCTTTCTTTCTTCTTCTTCCCCTTCTCTCTCTCACTCTCTCTCATACTCTGCCAAAGGATTGACTATTTTATTGGGTTTTTTTTAAAAATAATACTAACAACAAAAAGGTCTTTGATTTTAACCAAACTGTCCAATTGTGTTTTTTTGTTTGGGATACTAGTAAGTTCATTAATGTCTGCTGTATCTTTATTACTGCCCTCCTTGGCTTTACTGAAATTTATTTTGTGTTCTTTTTTCTAGCTCTTTGAGTTGAAGGCTTGGATTATTTTTGTTTTCATGTACCATGTTTTCTAAGAAATTCATTTAAGTCTACAAAGCATCCTTTAAACAATGTTATAACCAAATTGCATATCTACTAAACTGATATGTAATGCTTCCATATTTTCATTTTCTTTTCAAGCAAGAAGTTACTTAAGAATGCATGGGGCTTCTTCTTAATTCCCATATTGCTACAGATGAAATTTCCTGGGATGCAGATTCTGAGATGGAAATTGCTGTGCAGAGTCTTATTAGTTTCATTAGGAAGTGCTCTTGGGAATCACCACTGGGAAGGACAGAAACAGGACTTGGTGAAGGACGAAGTTGGACTGGGATGATCCTGAAGAGTTAGTTGCTCCCAGTTCGGGGGAAGGGGCAGGCCTCTCTACCCCATACCTTCGTATCATTCAGTAATTGGGTCTAGGCTGGCCAAGAACAGGGCATGACCTTGGGCAAGGCAGCTCTTTTCGGTTAAGGCAATTCCTGAAAAAAGTTGACAGCTGAAAGCTGTCTGCCAGCAGCAGTCTTAAGCAGATGTAGGATCTGGTTGGCACAGTTCAACACCTAGTACAGATATTTACAGTTTACTATTTTGGATGTACATATCAAAATGTATTTAACAATCTTATATTGTGTGACATTTAAATTGTTTGTATTTTTGCTGTTATAAACAATGCTGCCACAAATATCCTTGGAGTTGAAATCTTGTAGAAGTAGTAATAGGAGTTGCAGAAGTAGTGCCATTATTATAGTCCGTAATTACTTTCTTAAGATAAACTTATAGAAGTAAAATTTCATGGAAATGTACATTTTAAAGCTATTGATATATAACATTACTTTGGCTAATTTACTTCTACACCAGCAGCATTGGAGAGTTTCTGTTTTCTTGCTTTCTTGCCAACCAAGATTATTACCAATTTTTAAATTGTTAACAATTTGATAGGTAGCAACAGTATCTGACTATTGTTTCTATCCAATGAAGTATGGTTTAAATGAATTTTAAAAAATGGCATTTCCCAACCTAAAATGATGTCACCAGAGACCATGTGGCAAGAGTAAAGGGTTGATGTCTAACATTTCTAGAAGGAAGCTTAAATATTACTGTACTCTCCACAATCATCAAATGAAGAACTTGAGGTATGGAGCTTGGAAGTGACTGCTCAATGTCACCTAGCTACTAAATATTAGAACTGTGATTAGACCCAAGGGCTCCAGATCATACTGCAACACCTCTTTGATTTGCTTGGAAAATGAATTTGTTCTTCTCCCCAGTGTGCAAACCCCACTAAGCTGTGTTGTTTCTGAAATGGATTCCTGAGCGCCCCTTTTGAAATGTTTTCAATGTGTGCTTTATTAATATGACAATATTTAAAATTATTACAAATATATTTGTATCTTCTTGACATCTGTCTTAGACCAAGTACTGCCACGTGATTTCAGTTCCCATTATCTTTGTGTCACATAACATGTTGGTGGAAAACAGCCTCAACTCAGATCACCTGGATTTAAATCCTGGCTCCATTAATTAATAGCTATGTAACCTAGGAAAAGTTACTTAACCTTTGTGCTTCAGTTTCCTTACCTTTAAAATGAGCATAATATTTGTATCTACCTCCTAGATTGTTGTGAGGAGGCAACCAGGTAATTCATGCAAGCTGTTTAGGATAGTCTGGTGCATTGTCAGGTTCAGCTATTATTAATGAGAAATTTTATCAAACTGGGTCCTAGACACCTTGAGGGTAGAGGGAGCTACGCAGGGACATATTGTCTGGGTAGGTATAAGGTGTAAGCACCCCCAGATGCTGTTGTCCTTGGTGCTGAACCGTGATTACATGAACCATTAGGACACTGCTGGTTCTGTCAAGTTGGTGGAGGCAGAGACAACTGATTTCCCAGAGCCTTTTTATGACTGAATCCTGGGCTTCTGGAATGAACCACAGAATCCATCCCCAAGCAGTTTGCAATCTAGAGATGGTATTAGCAACCTTCCTAGGTCTGAGAACCAGTACAGATGCTGCGGGGAAATGGCTTTGCACTCAGGCAGACATGAGTTTGAATGATGGCTCAGATGCCTGCAAAGAGTCTGGTCCTAGGTGCAGCAGTATCATGGTACTTACCCTGAAAGATTATTTTGAGGATTGCATCAATGTAGAACAAGTAGTAGATTCTCAAGACAAGGTTGCTGTTGTTTATGTTGTCATGGGAAGCAGGAAGGGGAGGAAGAAAAAGAAAGGAGAATTAGAGAATGTGAGATGAGGGGGTGGCAGAGGAGAGAAGGGAGGGAGAACCCAAGAGGTTCATGAAGTGGAGAAAGGTGACAGGCCACAAGTTCCTCCTGGTGCACGGGGCTTACCACGCTGAGCATGGTTTTACATGTTGTTCCAAACTTGAATGTTGTCTTTCCGGTGTGGTTTTGTTGTGGTTATTTATTGTTAAAACTCCCACACACAAAAAGCACACGGGCACACACCCAGCCACCACCACCACAGTACCTGGCACTGTTTTTTTGCAGCGCCGTCCCTGTAGGCCTGCCTGAACCCCCTGCTCATGCTCTAGGACTTGGGATCGGCAGCGTCTCCTTTCTGACAGTTCCATTGCTGATGCAGGAAAGAGCTGCTGGTGTTAAAGGAGCTGTCAGTTTCTTACTTTCTTGGGTTTTTAGTTTTTGTTTTTGTTTCTTGCCCTTTCACTGTATGGTAGGAAACTCTTATCATCTGTTCTGTGCCCTGTCTAGATGACATATTTGGCACAAAATGTCACAGAAGGAGTATGAAAAAGAGATCTAGATTGGAAAGAAAGTAAAATTCTGCAGGGAATATAAGTCATAACATGAGAATTTTAGGAGCGTGGCAGGATGAGTTTTCTGGCAGTCATGGGCTGCTCGCTTTCCTGTAATGTTTTCCTGCCTCAGAAAAGTGGAGCTGCCTTGAGAGATCCCGGATCTGTCTGCTTGAGGGCCCCTTCGGGGAGAAGGAATAGCTCCAGGTACTCCAAGTTTCTTCTCTCAGTCCTGTGCCTTACATTAACATCAAGCAGCAGTCACAAGACACGGGCATGTTGCTGGGCCACACTGAATCTCTCTAGCTCTGGGGTGGTGCTAAGAACTGGCTTTTCTACCACGTTCCCAGGTGGTGCTGGTGTGGGGACCACACTTTAAGGAGCACTGATAGCAAGTTTTACTTGTGATGGCCCTCAGAAATATTTCTTAGTCCATTTCCTGTTGCTTATAATATGATATGTGAAACTGAATAATTTATTTTAAAAAGGAAACTTATTTCTTGTAGTTATGGAGGCTGAGAAGTCCAAGATGGAGGAACTGCGTCTGGTGAGATCCTTCTTACTGGAAGGGACTCTGCAGCGTCTGGAGGCTGTGCAGGGCGTCACATGGCGGATGGGCTGAGCATGCTAGCTCTGGTCTCTCTTCCTCTTCCTATGGAGCCGCCAGTCTCATTCCCATAACCCACTAATCCATTCATCAATAAATGGATTAATCCATGCACGAGGGCAGCACCCTCATGACCCAATCCCCTCTCAGTACTGCCGCACTGAGGATTAAATTTCCACATGAATTCTGGAGGGGGCAGACCTTCAAACCACAGAAAACGTTATACAAATAATCCTCATAACGACCTTGTGAAGCATGTTACTAATGTTATCCTTGTTCCCATTTAGAGATGAAGAACAACGTGTCTAATGTCACTCAGCTGTATGTGGTAGCGCCAAGATTTGAATTCTGGTCTGTGATTCCAAAGCCAGACTCGTGCGTGCTGCTTTGGGCAGGCGTCTCCCCGACACTGAGTGTGAGTCCAGGAGGACACTTCCCGGGGTTGTAATTTCACGAAGGAGGCCTCCACTCACGACCCTGTCCCCACATCAACCCCTCGGCGCCCGCCGGAGTCCAGAGTCAGACTTTCTTGTTGCAAGTCACAGCCCCGCCTTTCGTAACATGTCCACTGCAGCGCCCCTAGTGGCAAAGCTGAGTGCACGTCTCCCGGGCTCCACAGACGTGGCACCAGAGCACGAGCAAGGTTCTCTTGAAGGCTCATGTGCCTCCAGATTTCCTGCATATTTTGTATTCTATTCTGTGTCCATGTTTAACATAATATGGATTTTCCCCCTCAAATGATATTAGCTTCTCAGGAGCATGCCGTGGTTTTTCTTCTGGCTTCTAGTTTCCTTCCCATTTTGAGGATCAGTGTGTAAGATCTCTACAGTTGGCTCATTGACGGTATCAGCACCTCGCACAGGGACTGGCACTTAGTACTCAATGCCTATTCATCCAGACGTGTAATGGTGAAAGGAAAAACCATGGGCTTTGGAACTAAACAGACTTGGGTTCAAATACCAGTCCTGTCATCCTGTCACTTACTAGTTAAAACCCACACACACGCACACAGGCACACAAGAAAACTTGAGACAGAGAATCGCTCCGGGCCTGTTCCTACAGCTGTAAAATGGGTATAGAAATGCCTTCCTTACCAGGTTTGGTGAATATTACAGATGACGTGTGCAAAGCACTAGATGTGTTGTAATCTATAAATGGAGGTTGCTGGTATTGCTCATTGTGACAATGATTTGTTGAACAGGTAAACAAATAAGTGAATTAATGACCCATCCTCAAACTGTGATGCCCCTGAGTATAACCATTCCCCAGACCAATGCTGTCTGCCTGTGCTGGAGGTAGGCCCCTGGAGTAGCAGTGCTCAACTTCTCCTAAGGGCACAAAAGCCTTTTCTAGGCACCAGCCACCCCCACTTCCCTACCCCATACCTGGGCAGCTTGTTCAGCCTGACGTTTTCGTGACTCCCTCAGAGCAGAGAGTGTTATGTTCACTCTGAGGCCACTAATGGGGTACAAAGTGCTCCTTAGATGGAAGTCCTCTCTGAATTCTTATGGGTAGCATGCAATTCCAAGAGTTTTATTTTTCTGTTTGTTTAAGGACTATATGTTGGCAATCTACTAAATGAGTTATTGGGTATTACTCATATTTGCTATTCATACACTCAAATTAGCTCATTACTAAGTTCCCTGAGGGCTCTAATTCAGTTATCTGTGAACTCAGGCTGCTTCTCAATGCTCAGAAGCTACAGCCCCCGCACTCAAGCAAACGGTTAGAATCCTGTGACCTGGGAAAGGCTATGTTGTTATTAATATTATTGCATGTCAGTCTTGCTTTAAGTTGGTTGTGGTTTTCAACTACTGCTACTCTTGCTTTTTAATTAGAAATTATAGTTCATTTGACTTCATCATTATCGTATTAGTTAGTAAAGGATGTTTGGTTAACCCCACAGCATGCAGTGATACATATTTGCATCAAAGATATTTTTAGCCTGTAATTTTCCAATTACTAGATTTTAAGACATGAATAAGTTGCAGTTCAAGCATGAATCATGCATATCCTGTTGCTAAATAGATACATACAAAATCTGCACCCAAAGGTGCTTATGTAGTTGTTTTGGTTATCTATAACTGCATAACTAACTACCCCAAAACTTGGAGGCTCAACAATCATTTCACTATCCTGCATGACTCTGTGCACTGGCAATCCAGACAAAGCTCAGCAGGATGGGTTATCTCTGCTCCATATGATGTCCATTAAGGCTGTAAAATCCAAATGGTTTCTTGTCTCACACACCTGGCACCATGGCTAGAATGGCTTAAACAACCGAGGGCTGGCTGGGATGGCTTGACTGAGGTCTTACATCTGAGGCTTCAGTTCTCACGATTAGCTGGGTTGCTCAGTTCTCTCCATGCACTGTTAAGTCTCCCTTCATCCATGTGGCATCTCCATGTGGTCTCTTTGTGATCTCTCCACCAAAGTAGCTGAACTTCTTACATGGCAGTTCGGTACCCCCTCAAGAACACAGAAGGAGCTGCCAGGCCTTTTCAAGGCTTATGCCTGACACTGGCTCAGTGTCACTTCTACTGCATTCTCTTGGTTAAGATAAATCACAGGCACAGCCCCTACTCAGGGCAGGAAGCATGGTTTTGGGAGGACCACCAATGTAACAGACAACCACAATAGTGACAGTTCATTGATGAATTCAAGCAACTTAAATAACTTGCTACATACTATCAGGTTAAGCATAATACTCATTTACAAGCATATAGGTTATAGCTTTCTAACTCTGATAGCCTATATGTTTATAGGTCATTATGTTAACATTACAGTGTGAGTATCATGCATATGTTTTATTAAAAAGTAACTCATAAATGATATTGTCATTATGATAACATCATAAATGATATTTACTCCAACTCATGTCTTTTTTTTCTCTCCAATTCTTTGTTATTACCCAATTCTTTTTCTATAGGGACGTTGCAAACAGATGTGGTAGGATCTTCTGCTCCATGCAAATGGCCTCAGTCAAAAAAGGTTGAGAACTACCCTTCTGGTGGTCAAGAAATGAACACTTAGAAATCTTGTAATAGGTAGAGATACAAAGTGTACCAGACACTGTTTTCTTCCCTGAAGGAGTTCAGATTCCTGCAGGGAAGAGAGTTGACAAGGACATGCAGCATGGTAAATGCTGTAATGGACAAAAGCCCAAAGCTGGTGGAGGGCAGAGAAAATATGCCCAGCCCACTCTGGGCATTAAAGGGAGCTTCTCTAAGAGCAATTTGCACTAAAGTCCCAAGCCTACATAAGAGTTACAGCATTGAAGGAAGAATCTAGGATTAAAAGCTCAGAAATGGGGCAAGTGTCAAGTTGTGACTTGTCATAAGTCTGAGAAGAGAAAGAGGTTCTTAATCTTTATAGCTTTTAGTCTTTCTTTCCTTATAAAAATGTACTCATTATGGGTTCGTTATAAGCCTTCAGATGCATATAAATAAGCTTCCCCAATCTGATGTCACACTCATGAATTGATGTTTTTAGGAGAGCAAAGAGGAGATGAAGAGGTGTTTGTTCCTGGATAATTGGGTATGACTGATTCATTCGAATGAATAGAGAGACCTGGGGTGCAATTCAATACTCATTGAATTTGCCGTCTTCCTTCTGACTTGTGATTTCCATGCTGACATCTGTACAGAACAAATAGAATTTGATCCAACATATAAAATTGCAGAGCTAGGAAATGTGTTAGAAACCATTCTTCCCACCCCCTCATTTTATAGACAAGGAAACTGAGGCCCAGGGAGCTGAAGCAATTGCTAGAGTGACATCGCTGTGGTGACATAAAAGACTCTTCTCCCACCCAAGTCAGACAATACCCAATCTGAGTTTTATTTAGAAAACCTTCAAACTTGTTTCTCTCAGGAAAGATGCTCAGGTAGGTAAGAAGAAGATTGTTCCTACTGTCAGGAGCCTCCATGGGGCTGGGGGGGACCGGGCAGGCTGCTGAGGGAAGCGCTGAGTTCTGTGAGGTGGAGCAAGCCCCCCCCACCCCCACCCCTGTGTGTCAGCTGTCATCTCTGTCAAAGGGCAGAAACCCTGGGATACTGTGTGGAGAGTAGGGCAGTGTTTCAGGCCCCTAGCTTTTCACGATGGATTTAAAGAATCCATGGTGGCGACTGCTTCCACCATGCAGCCAAGCACTGCGCTACAATGGAACAACAGTGATATTAATATGAATATCTGTTGAGTTATTGCGACATATACCTCTTCACCTCATTCCCCTCCTCAGCAGGGGCATGAGCTCCTTCAGGAAGCTTTTCCTGATCCCCTGTGCCTCCTTCAGAACGTTAGATGCCCATAAATCCCTGTACCACTGGGATGTACAGTGGCGTATCTGTCCCACTACCCTTGTCAGCTTGAGTGTTAATTCGCTGTGTGGGTGTCTGGCTCCCGCCAGAGACCATCAACTACCACAATAGAGAGGTGGAGTTTTGTGGAACACACCTAGGAGAAAGGTAAAGTCGTTCAAAGAGTTCCAAAACATTCAGAAGAGACGTGACCTTTTTATCTGGAACCAGACAGGTGAGTAGTGGTTTGTTACGGGGAGGAAGGAGTGAGGGGCATTCCAGGTAGATTAAAAGCATGGTGTATTTGTCACTTCATAAACTAATGTTTAGGGGGTCCCACCACGTGCCAGGAACATTGCTGGTGCTAGGAGAAGACAGAAGGTCGATTTGGCTGGAACATGGCACGTGTGGGGCAGGAGGTGATTGGGGTGACAATGGGGAGATGAGCTGTCACCACAGGTAAAAGACTTCTGGAACTGGCTAAGGAGCCAGCCCTTTATCCTGGAGGTCAGGAGGCCTTGGAAGGGCTTTAAGCAGGTAAATGTCTGAGTCAAATTGGTTCTAACTAAGGAAGATCTCTATGAAAGTGTGCGGAGTGATTCGTAGGGTATACTGTTAGGTGAAAACACAGTGTGCAGACGAGAATCCATAATCGGCTACCTTTTGTGTAAGAAAGAAGGGAAAATAAGATATCCTCCAAGGGTTTTCTCACTTGTGCAAAAATAAACCCAGAAAAGATACACTTGAAACTATAAGGGGTGGGTGCGAATAAAATGGAAAAGAGGGCGTGGGAAAAGAGTAAAAGGAATAGGGGGAAATTATGTTTCTTTAAGTATATCTTTTTACATAGTTCTGACTTTTGGAACCATACTAAAAAAGAATCAAAGGGAATGCAGAAACACCCTAAAATGAAAGACAAACAGAAACAAATAGGAGTGGGAAAGAACTAAGCTAAGTAACTTTTGAAAGTACTATTTGGAGGATATGCTGTGGGCAAAAACAGGAGAACTGTAAACAAGTCTTGAACTCTATTTTGTTTTTCACAGAGGTGTGGACTAGCAACTTTGAAACTACCTTCTGTATATTGAGCAAATAAGTATATTATAGATAATGCAAACAAAATTTGTTAGAGAAGAAAGTTTAAAAATAGGGAGTGAAAGGAAGGTTACAATTGACATAGTAGTGTGAACTGGAGTTGGAGGTATGAGTATGAACTCAGGGTTTTTTAACATAGATAGACAGACAGAGACAAGGGGTGTGGGTGAATACGCATGCACGTGTTTTCTAGCTCTGTCTCTGAGAGGGCCTAGAAGGAATGACACCCCAGTAGCAATGAGCACAGCTAGCATCCAAGCCTTTGGTTTCAAACACCATTCTCCCCTGAAAGGAATCAGGGCTTCTTGGATATCTTGAGCTGAGGAAGTATGAGATGACCCTGAAATATCTTATAGTGTCAGGAAATAAGGACGTACTCAAAGAATGATGGAGATGTGTCTACAAAACAAAGAACCATCTTTAATGAGCTTCCGCCGAGCTAACCTGGGACAATTTGAGAATCAAAGATAGCAACAGAGTGTAACTCAGTGAATAAAATAAGAATCCATGAATATAAATAAATATGTATTATACATAAATGTAACATACTTTTATATTTATTTATATATCTATTTATAATTATATACATTTATTTTTGTATATATAGTTTTTATTTCTTATATTTTATATTTATTTATAGTATATACAGTATTTATAATATATATAATGATATAAATAAATTAAGAAAGAAAAATTCTTTCTTACAATCGACTCCCAACTAATAAATGTAGAAGGAATGATAAAATTAAAAAATCACTATCATGGTAACAATTAATCCAGGCAAGAATCATCAGCGAATGCTAACACTAGTGGCTAAAAGTTTGATGAGTGATTACAAAATTACAATAACCTGGAGCAGGATAAGAGACTTTTCACCCAATTACTGTCAGTCAGCTGGTTGTTTAAGCCATGTTGCTAAGTGTTGTATTTGCAATAGGATGATAACAATAATTGAGTGTTCACTATGTGATAGGTGGAGATTTGGGGGGGGTTGGCTTTTGCATATGTTAACTCACTTAATCCTAACACCAACCAGTAAACTTTTGCATCAGTATCCTCATTTTTTTAGATGAATGAAACAAAGTTCAAGAAATGGAAAATTTGTCTGGGGTAAAATATCTAAGAAAATCCAGATTCAAATACCTGCCTTCTGGTTTTGAGTTCAGTGTTGTTCTATCATGCAGTGTGTCTCTGGATCCTCTCAGATCTCTGTGCTTTAAAAGTGTGCAGAATGATTAGGCCATAGAGGCATTCATAAACCAAAGGATTGGTGGCTGCTTCTTTCTCCTCACCCTATTTACTAAACACCCAGCCTCATTTTCTTCATCTGCAGAATAGAGACAGCTATACTTAATTTACATGTTGTGGTGGGGACTAAATTCAATAACGTATGTAAAGCATATACATATAACACAGTGTAAAATAAGTGTCCACTAAATGACAGCAGTGCCAGTGGTAATACTGGTTGTAATGTTGAATTCCCTGATATGATGAAAAATGTCTCTAAAGGGCACCCCTCACTTTTGGGCTAAATTGATAATCAAGAGCCAGATCATAAAGAAGTTTGTGTATCATGAAAAGAAAATTACATCCTATTCTATAGGCAATAGAAGTCACTGAAGAATTTTATTACAGAGACAGACGTGACCTGGTTGGCAATTTAGAGAGCAGACCCAGGTGAAGAGAGCAGCACCCAAGGCAGGGAGACAAGCAGGAGGCCTCAGTCAAATAGCAGGCAAGAGACAATGAAGGTCTGAGTTAATGGAAGGGCTGGTGTGGTGAAGAGGAGGGAACACACAAAGGGCAAACTCCCGGATTGGTTTCTGCAGGGGAGCATGGGGAAGGAGTTTATCTGAGCCTTGGCCTCTGGCCTGGGCACTGGTCCTCTCAGGTACGACCAGAATGCAGCAGAGGAGTGGTTGATTGCAGATCTGGGATGGTTTGGGACATGCAAGGGAGTCACAGTAGGTAGTTGAATATTCAGATCTGGATTAAGGCTTCTGAATATCTGGAGAGAAAAGGCTCAAAGGAAAAGATGCTAAGTGTTTGTTCTGAATATCCAGATCTTCAGATGCAGGAGAGAGCTCAGGGCTGGAGCAGCAGGCCTGGGGGTCGTCACTGAAGCTGTGGAAGTGGGTGGGGTCCCTCAAGGAAGGGGTATAGAGTAAGGAGAGGGCTCAGGATAGGATTTTGGAAACACCAATTTTCAAAGATGGCCAAAGAGGCTGAAGGAGACTGAAGAGGAACACTCAGAAAGATAAGAGAGTTCGAAGGTGGAAGTTTTCTGCCATCTCAAAGGCTGCAGAGAGAGCAAATGCAGCAAAGGACTGAACGGTGCCTGCTGTATTTGGCAACTAGGTCACTGGTGACCTTGACAGCAGCAGGTGCCGAGAAGCAGTCTAGGTGGCCAGATAAAGAAGAGAGTCAGACTTTTAAGGAGAGAAATTAGAACTTGACTGTTCCCGGGATGCAGGCATCCCACTCCCTTGCCATGCATTCCCAACTACTGTGGGAGAGCTCCAGTTGGTGGAAGATCTTCCTTCCAGAGCTGGAGTCTCTCTCCCCTCAGCATCTTCCCTCAGCTCTAGTTCAGTCCTCCAGGGCCACACCTGGCCTACACACTCCTCCAGAGACTATCCAAATATGCCTCCCACTGGGTCATCTTACCCAGCATTGCCATGTGCTCCAGACTCCCCAGACTTGCCTTAAATTCAGTCCCCAGGGTGGATCCTGTTTTATTAAAACTAAGATTGTGCTTTGGTAACATTGGAGCCTGTGTTTCAATTGGTCTTTATTTCTCCTCCTATTAGACTGATAGCTTTCCAACCATTGTTTAACCTCAACCCGGAATAAGAAATACGCTTCACAGTGTGTTCAGTATACGAATATATGTATAAGCAAAAGAAAAGTCTCAAGACATAATACTTACCCTAACTATGGCAGATAGATGCACTCTAATATTTTCAACTCCATCCCATTTTATTTTGTTCTAGTTCATGTTTTTAAATGCTGATCCTGACCCATTACATGAATTTCACAACCGACAAAACTGATTTAATGACTGAGGGTACGAAACAGTCCGAGCTAGGAGAGTCTCAAAGGGAAAGATGCTAAGTGTTTATCTGAACCCGTCCCCTCTCACTCCCTCCCCGAGGCACAGGCCTTCCCTCTAACCTTTTTATGGCTCTGAGAGTGGGAGAGCTGCTTCAGTCACTAGATGTTAGCCAGCCTTGGGAGCATTTGAATCTCCAAAGTGGCTCACCAGAGGCAGGTAAGCAGCGATAATGGTGGAATTTAGAAATTAATGGAGGGGAGATGACTCACCTTTCAAATCACTGCACACAGGCTACTGTCCCTGTAATTACTCATGAAGCATCCAGCAGCTTAAGGCATGTTCATGCCATGAGAATGCCCTTAGGTAGACCTAATACCACCTCTCATGTGAGACATTTAACACTTCCCAGAGTCTTGGAGGGGCCCATCTATTCACACAGGCCACCGTTTGCCACTCAACTCCCACCCCCAGCCAGGCAACTGACTGGAATCCTGCTGGTCTGTTCTCCATGTGCTCTTCATACCTCCCTGGGGAGAGATCCCTCTCTTACGAACCATTGAAACATTGTCCTCTGTCCAGCAAAGAACATTTGGAATTTTTTTTTTTACTCTAACATTCTCATTTACAATGTCTTTTCTGCTTCTACCTAGGAAAAGCCAGGATTTCTGATTTTGCCTGGACTACAGACAGGAGGATGTTGCCTGAGGAATAGCAGAGGTCTTTTCTCATCTGCTGAGAGGTGCCCACTGCTGCCATAGACATCGAGTCCTCCGAGAAGTCTCCTGAAGGGCTTATCCGTTACCTGCATGCAAAGAGCCAGGCCTGGGCTGGCCCACGGCTCTCCCCTGGTGACACCACTCCATCCCTGGCCTCCAGGCACTTGCACCCGGTTTAAAGATGAGTGAAGATCTGTGGGTCTCCCTCACCCCTGAAGAATTTGACCAGCTCCAGAAATATTCAGAATGTGAGTAAATAGATTGGCAGACCTGGGATGGGGTTTCTTCTTTGCTGGAGAGGTCATTTCTGGAGAGCAGAGTGGGAGTATCGTTGCAAAGCCACAGAGAATGTGGTCGGGCCTGACAGCTTCTATTTCCTTATAAACACAGAATGTTAAAAGATAAAAACACAAGTATCTTTAGGCTGTATAACTAATACATGCTCACAATAGAAATTTGGAATTACATAGAAGAAAACAGAGTAGGTTACACTCCATGAACAGTTTGGAGAGCTCTCCTTCTGTGCATATTGCTTTTACATGGTTGAGTTCACTCTGTTGTACCTTTTCTTAAGCCTGCATTTTCCACATAACATAATATCATAAGTATTTTCTCAGGTCATTAAGACCTCTTTAGACTATAATCTTGAAGGGCCAAAGGCTGCGTAGTTACAAGGTTACTCAATCATTTACTTTAATATACTCTTGCATTTGGAAGAGTGTATTTATTTTTCAAAACCCTGCTTTCAGTAAGATAATGAATCCCAACATGTGTTTCCGCACTTCATTCTGGAAAGGCCTGGGCTTTTGCTTGGGGCTCTGGGTTTCCCATTAGTTGGGCCAGGAACCATTTCAGTGCCAGACGTGGAGGTGGTGAGGTCCACATTCACACACAGGCACACAGCTGTGCCCCCTCAGGCCACTCCTGACGCTGACGGGTGACAGGAATCTGCTCAGGCTGTGGTGAAACACTGTACTCTGCACACACAGAGGCCCGTGTCTGGTGCCAGCTTTCTACAGAGCCCTTCGCCTCTGCCCCACCCCTGGCCCTGTGGCCTCTCCCTTCATCCCCATTGCGCTGGTACTTCTGTAAATCACTAGGCCTAGAGCGTGTTGACCTGCCCTACAGTGCCAGCACAGGTCCCCCGCAGGTGCACTTTGGCAGCCCCTCCCTGCTCCCCACAGGGCAGCAGCCCTTGTCCACAGCACTGGTCTAGAAGTCGGGGCATCCTGTTCAAGTGCCAGCTGTGCCCCTGCTCTCTGTGATATATGACAACCCTTACACCCCTGAGCCTCAGCGTCCTCTTCTGTACAGCCAGAGGGTTGGACTAGGTGTTCTCTCCCTGAAGTCCCTTCCAGGCCTAACACTCCCATGCCTCCATATGCTCCCAGTGTCCATAGGAGCCCCATAGGGTTATTGGCCAGTGTCCCTCCTGGGGCCCTGGAGCCTGTGGTCTCTTGTCTGGCCACAGTGGGTTTAGAGAAACTCTAATATATTGATGAGGAGCAAGGAATCACTCTCCAGGGTAAATGCAATTTAATTCAGCCTGCTCTGTGGGTCAGCAAAGTACCAGGCCCTGTCAGGGATGCAAGAAGGGGCCTATCCTTGAGGAGCCAGAGTCTCTCAGGGGCGCCAGCAGTGTGCTGCGACACCAGCAGAGAACGGCTGCAAGGCGGCAAACAGCTCCAGTAGAGCTGGCTAAACCAAACTAAGCGTGTAAATGAGAAGGGAATTGGAAACCAGAGGAAACCGGTGCAGGAGGGTGTGTTACTTTGCTAGGCTGTGAGCAAAGTACCACAGCGTGGGTGGATTGAAGAACAAATTTATTGTCTCAAAGTTCTGGAGACGAGAAGTGCAAAATCAAGTAGTCGGCAGGGTTGTTTCCTTCCGAGAGCTGTGAGGAAAGAATCTGTTCCAGGCCCGTCTGCTGGGCGTGTGGCTGGCCGTATTCTCCCTGAATGTCTCCACACGGCATTCTCCTGGTGTCTCTGTGCCCAGACTTCCCCGTGTTGTAAGGACACAGTCGTATCAGATTGGACCCGCCCTTCTCCAGTATGACTTCATCTTAACTAACTACATCTACAACAACCCAAATACGGTTACATCGGAATTACTAGGGGTTAGGATGCAAAACATATGAATGGGGGGGTGGGGAGGGACACAACTGAACCCATAACGGGATTTAGCTGGGTGAACTCTATGGCGGAAAGAAGTTTAAGATGTGGGCAGCAGATGGGAGAGGGAACAGTGGAAGCAAGGGAGAGCGTGTATGGGAGGGTAAGGACAGCTTCTAGGCTAGGCAAGGGCAGGAGCAGAGGATGGGGAGGAGGACGTAAGGAGGGATGGGGAGAGCAGAGGAGGCCTTGGGCCCCGCATGTCAAGGTGTGAGCAGCATTTAGAGCCATGAATCTGGAGGCTCTGGGCAGGGTGGGTCAGATCCAGTAGCCACTGGGTTGGGGACTCAGGCAGGATCCTTTGGGTGAAATCTAGTCTGAGCTGAGGAACAAAGATAAGATGGTGAGTGTGGCAATGAACAAATGCAAATTTATGGGAAATTGTGGTAGAAATATTATCAAAACTTGCAGAACAAAAGGAAGCCACCAAAGATACCTCACAGACTGGCCCTGTAGAAAATGGCACCATTAGGATGTAGGACTGGTGGAGACAGTGTGGGAATGCTGACTTTGAGATGTTGACGACACGTCCATGTAGGCATTCATATGTGCTGGGCTGTAGGGACCAGCAATGAATGAGGCACTGTTCCTGCCCTCAAAAGCTCACAGCCTCACAGGAGGAGACAGACAGGACACGAACCAGGATGTGACAGTGTGGCAGGGGCTCAGGAGTGTGCAGCATGGAGGAGGATGTCCAGGCCAGCCTAGTGGGGCCTTCCTGATGCAGGGGTCGTTTTCAGACTGCAGGAACATGAGGAGGGAGGGGGAAGGGCACTCTAGGCAGAGGAAGTGGCTTGGGCAAGGGAAGGGAGATGGGGACAGCAGCTCACAGGCTGGGAGCCTAGAGTTGGTGCCGGTGTGGGGGGTGTAGGGGGAAGAACCAGAGAGGTAAGTAGGACCCCATGATGGAGGATCTTGCTTTCTAAGTGACATGTCATGTAGGCCCAGGAGGGTATGTGATGGGATGCGAGTGGGAATGAGGAGTCAGGCTACAGCTCTGGCTTGGGAATCGTGTGTGGAGACAGCAAGGAGAGAAAAAAAGAAGAAGAATGAAAGCACTTCTAGGAGCTAGAATGTTAGGGGAGAAAAGGAAAGGATGGAGAATGGGCCCAGGGCGTGCCTCAGCCAGGGGTCCAGGAAGAAGAGGAGCCGAAGAAGAAACGGAAAGGAGAACCAAGAAGGCAACTAGGTAAAAGAGGGTCCACATGGAGACAGCTAAGGGAAAGAGGGGTTCCAAATGTGGCAAAGCAGTTGAGCAGGCAGAGGGATAAAAAGAAGCTAGAGTATTTAGTAGGAAGGGGTTCTTTTTGGTTTGGGCCTTTTCTTCAACCGTCGTCTCTGTCCTTCTCTGACAACTTCCTCATGTTGTCCACATCCCAGGACTGGACAAAGCTTTCTGCCAACACTGTTCTAACAGGAGAGGGGAAAAAAAGATACAATTCTTAGAAAATGATTAATCTTCAGAGAAAACCCTGAAAAAGTCACTTCCACCAATTTTAGACGCATTCTGGTATTCAGTCGGATTGCATTGCCATAGCAACCACTCTCTGTAACCACATAAACAGGAGCTGTACAATAGCAAAATAATGAAATGTACAGCCTGAGAATTGAGAACTTTCTCCAGTGGGGTTACCAGGCAGGAGAGCCTCGTGGTGTTTTCCATTTATATGGCGTAAAGCCTGAACCTTCTCTGGTGGCCTCCTATGGGCATGGGGGAGTCATCTTAAAACACTCTTGGAGACATATATGTTTATTTTATATGTTTACATACATCATATATACACACACAGACACACGTAGTTGACAATAAGCTTAATGTGAATCAACAGTGTAAAGTACATGTCAATAAAACTAATGTGATATTAAGAAATTTTAATATTAAAAAAAGTAACAATTTTGAAAAACAGAAAGATGAAATTTAAATCTACCCATGATCCTATTTCCCCATGATAACCAGTACTAGCATGTTTGGGTATAAATGTAAGTATAAATATAAATATCAAAACATACATATACACACATACATATGTAAAATAAACTTGGGAGTACACACACTATGCCATTTTATGCTGTTTTCTTCACCCTAACAATATGTTTGACTTATCTATAGCTGCGTCAAAACAGCTTCAAAACCGTGAGTTAAAACAAGCACCACTTTGTTTTTCCCATGATTCTATGGGCCAGGAACCTGGTCAGGACCCAGCAGCCAGGGCTAGTCTGCTCCACAGTGCCTGGGCTTCAGGTGGGAGGCCTCAAACAATTCAGCACATGGTTTATTCACTACGTGGTGGTTTCTCAGTGTTCCTCCGTGGAACCTCGTTCCCCAGCATTCTGTTATCTTCCAAGCCTTCTCCGTGTGGCCCTTCTTTTCAGCAGAGTAGCCTGGACATCCAGGCTCAGGGCTCCAAGACCATAAAAGCAGCAGCTGCCAGGCCTTGCAATGCCTGGCCTGAGAGGTCCTAGAACAGAACTCCCTTCACCGTCCATTGGTCAAAGCAGACACAGGCCCAGCCCACATTCAGCGGTGTCTCCCCATGAATGGACTCCACATCTCATGGAGGAGTGGCCCACACAGGGAGGGTAAGAATTGATGGTGGCCATCTTTGGGGACTGACTAGCACACAGCACATGATGAGGCATTCCCATGTCAGGCAATATGCTTCTGAAGCATGGTTTTTAGTGGTTTCAGAGATTTTGATTTCTTTTGAACACATTTGTACTATTTCATTTAACCAAACCAGTGATTGCAGTCTGAGGATATATTAGTAGATTCATAGTATCCAATTAGGCAAACTGATATCCATATTCTATCCTTCCCTGATCAGACCTCTCCAGAGAACTGAATTTCTCTCTGGGCACAACAGTTTGCAATGGATTGAGAGAACCTGGAACTTGTTTGGGAAATGCCCCTGGCATGGTGAGTGAGGGGCCCCACAGGCTGATTATGAAGAAATGAATATATTGTGCATATTTGCTGGGGAAAGGAAGGGAAAGGTGAGGGAGGGCTTGTTGTACTGAAATAGTTGACTGTGGTTGTGGGGAAAAGGTGTTAAATTAATTCTGAATAGCTTCAAGAGGAAGCCCTAGGACTATTGGGAGGAAATTATAGGAAGAATTTAAAGTATGGAATACATTAATTCCTGATGGTCAAACCTGTCCAAGATGGAACAGAATTCACTTAGAAGTGACTGAGTTTCCTTTCCCTGAAACTGTCTGGACAGGGAGTTGGCTGCGACACTGTAGGGGACATATGATTAGTTGTCTAGTTGATTAAATGACGTTCATCAGCCCTTCCAATACTTGGTTTCTATCCTACCCCAGTTAAAAGTCCCATGATTTTTTCAAGGACAGAAACTGTTCATTTATTCAGAGAGGGAAAAAAGGAAAAACAACTGATGAAGCAACAATTTAACTTTTAGTTGTCAAAAAAATTAAACCAAACATTTCCTACAGCAGCCAGTAGTCACTTAAACTATGTAGAATTTATTTATTTATTTATTTATTTTTATTTTTTTTGTGAGATGGTCTTTGTCACCCCAGCTAGAGTGTATAGAATTTTTAAAGCTAGGAGAGATCTTAACCACCATCACTTCCATTTGTAACACCCTTTACAAATGAGAACACTGTGTCCAGAAGAGTTCTGTGTCTTGTCTAGGATCACACAGAAGGTCAGTGGTAAAATAGGAATTGAGACCAATTTGCACTGGTCTCAATTCCAGTGCAAATCCAATTTGTTTTGACTCATTGCCAACAAATTAAACAAAAAGTACTCCTTGGAGCTCAATCTTTAACCATACATTGGTTAAAAAATAGACATATATGTATATGTGTGTGGGAGGGGGAGAGAGCAATTAAATATAATAAAGCAGAATTTTAAAGTACATTTAAAAAGAATGAATCAGTATATTGTGCTATTAGGAAACATATTTCATTAGAATCAGATCATGGCAAATTTTCTGACTTTAAGATGTAGGTACAGTTCAAAATTCAAAACTGTCAGAGTTAGAGAAAATATTTAGGGCTGATCTGTAGAACAATGGAAGCTCTAAGTAAGTGTCATTGAAACCTTGCCATTTATATTGGCCATTAGACAGAGATCTCATCAAATGTTCGTGCAGTCCTGGGCCCATAAAGGGTCATATCTAGTTGCTTCTATCTTGGAGGGATAATCACGACCATTTCTCACCCACATCTGTTTTAGCACAACTGGCCGCCTTTTCTCTTAGTGATGATGAGGACTCTACCCAAAAGGAGTCACAGAATCCATGGACAGGTAGAAATTTCTATGGAACAGTGACTCTCAAAGTGTAATGTACACACCAATGTCCCGGAGAGCCTGTTAAAATGCAGATTCTGAATCGGTAGGTCTGGGGGAGTGTTGAGATTCTGCATTTCTGCCGAGCTCCCAGGGGATGCTGATGCTGCTCGTCCGGGGCCACACTTTCAGTTGCAAGATGGTACAAGTCGTCCAACCCATTCCTTCACCTTTACTTGAAATATGACTGATGAGGCCAAACTATGTGGAGAAAAAGTGGGAAATTTCACTAGCAGTATAAATTTTACTTACAAAATAAGCCATACCAGTCATTTGGATCATTTATAATGGCAAGAAATTTTAGTATCCCAAAAAGGATTTCCTTATGTCAGCCAAAATTCCCTCTGGTTCAACGTAAAGTCTTTTCCTCTTAGTTTATATGTAACATCTGTGGCAGAGCCATCGCTTCCACAGGTCAGTGGTCCTCCGCCTTGGCTGCATAATCACATGGAAGGCTTGGAATACTTCCAATCCCCTGCCCACACCTCCAGGACCATTTTAGCACATTCTACAGGCATGGGACTGAGGCATTAGTATCTTTTTTAAAGCTCCCCAAGTAATTCCAATATGCAGCCATGGTTGAGAACCACTGGTCTACGTTGTCTCCCTATGTCTCTGGGAATACAGGACACATGGGACAAGTATGACCAGCCCAATCCCTTTTCTAGCCCTCATTTATTCAATAAATATTTATTGAATATCTATTTTATGCCAGGCAGTGGGCTCATGTTGGGGATAAACAGTGAACAGGAAAAGAAGTTTAGCTGGGAGAATGTGTGTGTGACAAGTGAGTCAATGCTGATGAAGCTGGGCCTCTCACATGCGCTTCCCACATCCTGCTCTGGGGCTTGGCTCCTGGCTACAGGGGTGGGCCTTGTGATGCAGTGCTGCTGGCCCTGGCCCCTCTGTTTTGACATCATCCTTCATCTTCCAGGACCCTCAAGGAACCCTGCTCTTGTTTTTGTACATCTCATGTTCTTGACTCCCTGGAGTAGTTGGAAAATTTATTCATATATCCCAGCTTTCATCAGAAGAAAAAAAATCTAGCTTCTATTTTTTTCTTATATACCAACTTCCCCTTGCCTTCCTCCGTGTGTCTTCCCCACTACTGCTACCACTGCCAGCCCAGGTTGAGAGTCACTTACGGCTTTTCCAGTCTGTGGAATATGTTCCTCTAGCCTCAGCATCGTGGTCTTTTCTGAGTTGCGGCAGGCGAGCCTTAGCAGTCAGCCACAGACCTACAGGGATGTTGCTTAAGGCCTACTCATCACAAGTGAGGTCTGTAGACCTGCACAATTGGTGTCACCTAGGATCTTATTCAAAATGCAGAATCTCAGGCCTTGGCCCAGACCTACTGAACCTGCATTTTACCAGATCCCCTGTGATGTACATGCATGTTACAGTTTGAGAAGCTCCTAGACAATTTTGAGGAATGGGGAGTTATGATGCACCTTAGAATTTCACTCTCATGTATAGGTTTTCAGATTCGCTTTTGAAAATATTGATTCATACTTATTTCAAAGTTTAATGGTTTGATGATGTAGTGCTCAAATGCTCAGTGTTCTTACCTAGAAGACAGACCATCAACTTTGGGTCCTGGTAAAGTTTGCTGAAGTCTCTGATTTGGCTGCTTGTTCAGATGGAGGGCATCCCTGTCCCACACCAACGTAGTAACAAAGGTGAAAAAAAAATTTTTGCCCTTAAAATGTTTTGAATTTTCTCAAATACTAGGAGCAAGTGTTTGGTTTAGGTCTCAGAGTTCTTGGCACATAAAGTATAAAGAGAAAATCTTGGGCTGAAAACTTCCTAGGGCAGTTGTTACCACTACTAACCTTAATCACAGAGAAGAGCCTTCTAACCACCTGGTTTAGGGTAGAACTGAATGCTGAGAGTCCTATCAGACTGGGTTAATGCAAAACATGCCCCTACCTTGCCAAGCGGCTGAATAAGTTGACCTGTGGGGTAGAGTTCTTTGGTATTGTTCACTTAAACAATGAAGAATGTCTGCCAAGCACAGCCATTATAGATTTAGCAATATTATAAGCACTTTTTCCCTTTGGCAATAATCATCCAACAAGATCAACCACTTCTTAAGACAGTCTTCACTTACAACAATAAAATCACATCATAGAACAGCAGTTCTCAACCTTGGCTGTACATTTGAATCCCTAGAAGCTTTAAAATATACTGTTTCCTGGGTTCCCCAAGAGATGCTGACTTAATTTATCTGGGGTAGGGCCTGGGTTTCAATGTGTATAGGGCTCCCCAGGTAATTCCAACATGCAGACAGGTTTGAGAGCCACTGTCATAGAGGAAGGGTCTTATCTTCTGACTTACACGTGTTTGGGTATCCAATAAATCTAATTGCTGTTATCACATTATTTAGACATGTTAAAAAATAAGGGTGACTCACTGGTTGTGTACCCTTCAAAGAATCACTTAAATTCCATAAACTTCAGTTTCCTCTTCTCTAAAATAGGGATAATTATTTCCTCTTCTCTAAAATAGAGATAATTGTTACACTGGGGTAGTTTTGGAGAATTAAATAAACTATATAAGGTGACTAGAATAGTGCCTAGCATAAAATAAGCACTCAAAAAACTGAAAGTTGTTACAAAGAACTGTGGACATGACCCTATTTTGTATACTCAGAAATGGAGCACGATGTCCTCTGTGTCTGGTGGTGGTATTATGATAAAGACTTTGGCAAAGGAGTTTTCTACTGAGGTTATGCTGTTGGGTCCACAAATGACACCTGAAATAAGATCAGGGAATGCTCCAAAGAAGTCCCTCAGTGTTCTTATCTGTTTTAAGATGAAACAAAATGGAGCAGTGATTGGCAAAGCAGATTAGTCATGCATAATACCCACTTACTCCTCATGGGAAAAAAAAAAAAAAAAAAAAAAAAAAAAACCCAGCCCAGAAATCTGTTGAAAAGAAAACTGTCATAAAGTATCAAAGGACATTCAAGGAGAAAGTAATGTGTCCCAAATTTGAGAATTAGGTTATTTCCCTTTTTAAAAAAGGTTTTGATGCCATGAGCCTATAAAAGCCCGTAAAGTAAAGTGAAGTAAATGTATGATGAGTAATATGCTTCACAGAAAACTAGTTAAAAATCTCTTGGATTATTTTTTTTTTTTCATTTAATTTTAGGCTATTAATCAGATATCTTAAAATAAATGTCTTTTCTATTTTTCCTTTTTAAAAAATCTCTGTTTGTGTGAACATATGATGAAAATGTGTGCATACATTTCTATCTATATCACACATTTGAATATAAAGCAGGATTTTGAAAATAGAGCAATGGGACTTTAGAACCAAAGGATTTCTGCTATGGTTAACTGTGGAATATCCAAAATGCAACAATATCAAAAGAGTATAAATTAAGCCAGGCGTGGTTGTTCACACCTGTAATCCTATCACTTTGGGAGGCCGAGGCAGGAGGATTGCTTAAGGTCAGGAGTTCAAGACCAACCTGGGAAAAAGCAAGACCACATCCCTACAAAACAAACATAAAAATTAGCTGGGCATGGTGGAACTCACCTGTATTCCCAGCTACTTGGGAGGATGGGGCAGGAGGATCTCTTGAGCCCAGGAGTTTGAGGTTGCAGTGAGCTGTGATGATGCCACTACACTCTAGCCTGGGCAACAGAAAATGCTGACTCTACACTCTTCTTGTAGAAGCCACACTAAGGGTACCCATGTTCTCAAATTTGCATTTTTTTAATTCGGCCACTTTTGCTGAGCTAAAAACCTCCCATTAAAATAGACTCTAAAATGTAGAATTTTTTTCTAAATAATTAAACTGCTTATAGAGTAATTTAAATATATGTGTGACATTAACTGAGCTCTGGCCTAATTCTAAACTTTCTTCCATTCTGTTTCCTTTGTGGTCTTTAGAAAATAGAAATCTGGTTATGTTATTTCACCATTCAAAAAATCTTTAACCGCTTCAAAATCAATGTCCTTATCTCAGCATTCAAGACCCCCAAAAGTCTGGTCCCATACTACTCTGTGATTCTAACTTACCCTAAATGTTCTATGGTGCCTATCCCTGCATCTTTGCTAACTGTGTCTCTTCTGAGAATACCCTTTTTACTTATGTCTGCCTTTGAAAATCTTACCCATTCTTTATTCCCCAGCTCAAATGCTACCTCCTTCATAGGACATCCTCAGTCCCCATCCCAACCCCACTTTTATCCTAATTTTACTTCCCCACTTGGTGTTTCATAAAACTTCATATTATTGCTACAGCATTAATTACACTTTTACTTGTCTTTGCAAATGTTTGGGAAGCAGTAGTGAATAATATGTAAGGGAAAAGAATACAGAATTTTGAGCCACACTAAACTTGAGTAAAAACACTGGCTTTTGAGCAAGTCAATTAATTTTTCTGAATTTTAGCTTCTTCATCTGTAAACTGAAGAAAATATTACCAAATTTGCATGGCTTGGTAGAGGTGAGAATATGCAGGTGAAGGCCCCCAATGAGGGGTAACTATTATTACCGAAATTATTCTACTCATCTTCCCCACTAGTTCATTAACTTGTGTATGTATCTTGCAGTGTCTTGCCCTCCATAGTGTTTTCTGAATTCAATGGAAGCAGTCCAAATTGACGGCATCTGCTGCCTGGATCTTACTGAGCTATTAGTTTTTGAACATCTGTTTTGAATTTCAGAAAGAAAATTCCATTTTTAGGCAACAGCAGCATTTTCCTGTGGCATTTCAATATGTCTCAATCCTAAAATGATTATAACTTCTGCTTGATTTAATCCAAGTCAGCAAAGCCATGGAGAACAGCCCAGCCCATAAGTATATCGACTTTATCTAGGTCTAAGAGAGCTTAACCCTCTGTACAAAGAGCCTGAACAACAAGGAACACTGTGTGAGCTTTTAATGATATTGCCCTTTGCTCAGATGTTTAAATAGCAGCAATAATGGAGCTTGGGAATCTCTTAATTATCCACAATCCTGAGAGACAGGGAGAGCACAGGTCATAGAAACCCTGGTTTGCTTTGATGTCTAGAGTACGGATAACCACACAGGGTGCACTCATGATATGTTTCTAATGACAATTATTTAGCCCCTTTTCTTTACTCCCAATTTCCTTATAAAACTCCAAAAGGAAGGAGCCACTATGGTCTCAACTGGTTTCTGTATTATTTCTTATGGAAAGTAGAATTTTCTAGGCCACCACACTTCATGAATCCTCTGAGTCTTTCTTTGTCCCCTTCCAATATAAATGTAACTTATAGAGAACATTGAGGGGAAATCATGGGGGGTTGGGAGGGCTTAGTTTCCAGAAGAAAAAGTACCGGCTGCTAAAAATATGTTAGAAATACCATAGGAACACAAAATCAACCGCGCTAATTATGAAACATAATTGAGGTTATGTTTTATGTGTCAGAATGAATAGCTTAATTTCCCCTATTGAGCTAGAAGATAAAAATCAAGAAAAGGAGGCAGAATTGTCAAGATCCCAGAATTAAAAGAAACCTCCTTGCCCTATTGTACAATATTGTTTCAGCACCAAGGACAGAGCCTTGTAGAGCTTAAGGCCCACCCATCCTATATAATTAACAAATTTTTAATGTTTTAAAATTTCCATTTAGATGTTTATACACTCATATATATATTGTTTTTCTGAGTTCTAGTTACATGTCAAACCTTGGTATGATAAACAAGACTCACCAGCTAATTACAGCTGTCAAGATAAAACTGGTGCAGGAGATGAGCAAGATAGATAAGTAGCACTATAGGACAAGAGCTGCTACAGAGTCGTGTACAAGCCACGTGGCAGCCAGACGAGGGAATGCTTAACCTTGACTGGTGCAAAGGAAGACCTTACAAAGGAGTTGACATTTGAGCTGGATGTAGTAGATTGAAGTTTGCGAGATGGAAAAGAATCGCCATGAAAGAACACACAGTGTATTCAGGAATGTCTAGAGATGTGATTTGATATGGCTGAAATGTGGGGTGAGTGGGGTAATAAGGAATAGGCTAGGTAGAATCACCAAGGGCTTGTATCCCATGTAAGGGGATTAGGCTTTGTTCTAGGAAAACAGAAAGCCATCAAATAGCTTTGAGCAAGGATATTATCTGATCAGATTTGTGTTTTAGAAAGATAGTTCAGGTAGCAGGAGAAAGAACAGACTAAAAAAAAAAAAGAAGTGAGCAGGCAGAGGGGAGATAAAGGTGACATTCTTCCAGATGGTCCTGGGAGTGAGGGACTGCTCCACCACAATCATGGTTAGAGAGGGAGAATTTATTTGGCCCACCTGCCATTAGCTGTTCACCAGTGTTTCACATGTGAATTGTGTCTTTCCAGATTCCTCAAAGAAGATAAAGGATGTCTTGACTGAATTTAATGAGGGTGGGAGCCGCAAACAATATGATCCACATGAGGTGAGAACATTTCCATTTCAAACCTTTAAAAAAAAAAAACAAAAAAACCCTGTGTTCCAGCCTTCCCATAATGTGTTTTCCTCTTGGAGATTTAGCTTGCCTTGAAGTACTTGCTCCTCAACATGTTTTTTCCTAAGTCTCAAGTGATCCATTAGTGTTACCTGGCGTTATACATTTCTCAAGTCCATTCACCCCTCCCACTGTCCTAGACAACTACTACTTCTTCTTTGATCATAGTTCTCACTCCTCCTCCCCTCCTCATTCTCAATTAACTATTGTGTGTTCTACTTTTTTTGTTTTGTTTTGTTTGCTTTTTTTTTTCTGGTCAAGTGTGTGTTTTCTACTGCACTGAGAAAACAGAAACAATCAGAAAAGATCTTCTACAAGCTGCCTCACTCCATGTGCCCACTTGCCTGTACCTTTTCTTCTGTAACTAAGGATGAACTCTCCATGCTCTTGTCTGGTCCAACTGCTCCACTTGTGCACTCCATCCCATCCTCTCTTGGCTTATTGACAGGCATTGCTTCAGCAACACAGCTCCCTCTGCCCCTCTCTTTCCCTCCCTCCTCCTCCCTCTTTCTCCCTCTATCTCCTTCACATAAGCTCTCCTCTATATATTAGATTTTTCCCTTCAACATATAAACAAACTGTTATTTTTCCTATATTAAAAAATGTTCTGGCCGGGTGCGGTGGCTCACGCCTGTAATCCTAGCACTCTGGGAGGCCGAGGAGGGTGGATTGTTTGAGCTCAGGAGTTCGAGACCAGCCTGAGAAAAAACAAGACCTGTCTCTACTAAAAATAGAAAGAAATTATCTGGACAGCTAAAAATATATATACAAAAATTAGGCATATATATAGAAAAAATTAGCCGGGCATGGTGGCGCATGCCTGTAGTCCCAGCTACACAGGAGGCTGAGGCAGGAGGATCGCTTGAGCCCAGGAGTTTGAGGTTGCTGTGAGCTAGGCTGATGCCACGGCACTCTAGCCTGGGTGACAGAGTGAGACTCTGTCTCAAAAAAAAAATGTTCTCCTGACTCCACTTCTCCTTGCAGCTACCACCTCATTTCTCCCCTGTCCTTTATAGCAAAACTGTGCAAAAGACTCATTTCATCCAAGTTCTCTTCTTCATACTTTCTTGAAAACCCATCAGTCAGTGTGTAACTCCCACTCCTCCACTAAAACCACTAGTCAAGACAGCCAAGCACCTTCATGGGGCTAAACCCGATAGCCATTTTGCTCAGCGCCATTGGGCACGGTGGATCAAATCCTTCTTCGTTTTCTTCACTTGGTTTCAGGACACTAAACTATCCTGGTTTTCCTCTTTCCCCTCTACTTTACATTTCCACTTAAAAATCAAATAGGCATCTCAGGCTTAGCATGAGCTCAACTGATGTCCTTGATTTTCCCTGTAAAACCTATTTTCCAGCAGTCTTCCCCATTTCAGTAAATGACAACTCTACTCTTCAAGTCATTCAACCTAAAATTATGGAATCATCATTGACTTTTCTCTTTCTCTCATATCCTACATCCAATTCATCACCAAATTCTGTCACTTGTACCTTCAAAATATATCCAAAATCTAGCCACATTTTACCACCTGCACTGTTACCATCCTGGCCTGAGTCATCACCACATTTTGCCCAGATTATTTCAAGAGACTCCTAACTGAGCTCCTTGCTTCTGCCCTTGCCCTTTAAGTCTATTCCTCACACATATCCTGAGCAATCTGTTAAAACTTGTGTTAGAGTTTGTCACTACCCTACTTGATGATGTCGTATGGTTCCCTCCACCCCCTACTCAGAGTAAAAGTCAAGGTCATTACAATATGCACCTCCCCTACTTTCTGATGTCATTTCTTGCTACTCTCCCCCGCCTCATTCCTTTCCAGCCATATTAGTCTTCTTGATGCTGTCAAATAAGCCAGTGTCACTGTAACTTTAGCACCATCGCACCTGCTGTTGCCTCTTGTTGGAATGTTCCTCCCCAGCATACCGACGTTGTTCATTCTCTCACCTCCTTCAAGTCTGTGTTCAAATAACCTTCTCAGTGATTGTCACCTTCTTTATCTAACCTTGAAGCCCTCTTTCCTATCCCCCTGACACTTGCTATCCCCCACTCTCTTTATTTCCTCCTTAGCACTTCTCACCAGCTCTCACACTATATAATTTACTTAATTGATTGTCTGGCTCTCCTACTAGAATATTTTTGTTCACTGTTGTGTCTCCAGTGCCCAGAAGAGTATCTGGCTTATTGCAGGCATTCCATAAATATTTTCTAAATAAATAAGTGGATGCAAAACCTCCCCCCACTTTCAAATTCAACTCATCTAACATTGCTTGGGCATCTAGGCACTGTTCTGGGCACTGTAGAAGGTATAAAAATGAAGAAATACAGGACATACTTCCTACTGGCAGGGTCAAGTTCATGACCCTGGAGTCACATGGTCTTAGATTAGACATCTATGGCTGTCATCACCCAGCAATGGGGCCTTGAATAATATTTCACCTCTTTGACCCTCACTTTCCTTATCTGTGAACCGAAGATAACAAAAAAATAAAAACCTTGACATTTGTGGGAGAATTTTTGCAAAGTGTCAAACACTCTAGAGGATACTTTAAAAATGGTGCCCGTTTTTACTCCTCTTCTATTCCTTTTTCCCAGAATGTGTCATACTCAATTCCCTTTTCCCTGCTCTGGAGTCTTTTTATGAGGGCTAATTGCAGAAAAGTGACTAATCAGCAGGAATAATTTAAGGAGAAGCTGGCCACTTACTTATTCACACTGTCATCATCCATTCCACAAACCTCAGTCGGTGCCTTCTCTGCTGGACACTGTAAATGAATCAACAAGGCTTGTGCCCTCAAGGTACACCTGAGAGGGGCTTTGGATAAAATGCACCAATCACTGAGAGAAAGAAGCAGGAGGGAGGTTGCTGGAATAGGGGTAGGTTGAGAATGCACCATTTCAAAGAACATTCCTGAGGAGAAGGCATGCAGAGAAGATGGCAGAGCCAGCAAAGAACTCACTGCCCCACACCTGCCACTTCCAGCTCCAAAAACATGGGAACAAAAACCTGGCGGGGGCTGCTAATCGGCCTGTCTGCCCTGGGGCTGATGAGTGAAAGGGGAACAATTTGGTGAGGGCCACCGCTGGTGTGAAGGCCATGGGAGCTTTCAGAAGCAGGGAGCAGCTCAGATGTTAGAAGCACGCGGCCGCCCTCGCCTCTGTCAGGGCTGGCCCCCACTTATTGTATGCCTGACACTGCTGTGTCCCAGGGGAGCGCTGTCACTCTGATTTTGTTCTCTCACACAGTGCAGCTGACTTTTAGTAGGTGTAATGTCATGCCATAGGGATGGAGAAACAAGGGTTTAATTTCTCTTGAGCTTGATGGCTTACTGCTGCTAAAATGTCTCAATGAAAAACAAGTTAGCTGTGGGAAGGGACAGATTGCTAGAAAAGCTAGGACAGAAATAAAAGTCTGCCAAGTAGGGTAACTGCATCTGGCCATGACAAACATGCTCTTGCCCAACACCACCAAGCGATTCTCTGGAGAAAAGAGCAGTAGGAGGCAGCCCGAGCAAAACCCAGCAGAGCAGAAGAGGCAGGTGGCTTGGCGGTGCTGTGAGCCTGGACTCAGATAAACCTGAGCACAAAGCCCAGCTCTGGCACATGCTTTATGACCTTGAACAAGTGA
Source organism: Eulemur rufifrons (assembly GCF_041146395.1). Classification (NCBI taxonomy): domain Eukaryota; kingdom Metazoa; phylum Chordata; class Mammalia; order Primates; family Lemuridae; genus Eulemur; species Eulemur rufifrons. Next base: position 77,302,836 of record NC_090989.1, read on the forward strand.
TTTATGTCATAAGAATTTGTTTTTCCCAGAAATGACCGTAATAGTCCCCCTTCACACTGTCGTCTTGAACATTAAAGTGTCTGATGCGTGGTACGCTCTCCACCTAGTTCTCCTCCCTTCCTGACCTGTGTAAGAATTGACACACTGTCTTTAAGCAGGTTGCAGCAGCAGCAATTGCCCAGCTAATTCCTGCGTGAAAGCTGCTGGGGGACAACAGGATTCCTTTGGCCTGGACAACAAGGGTGCCTGTGGTGTTACTCTAGGACTCAGAGAATCGCCAGCGTGCCTCCTGGTGGTTTGGGTGTGATGCCCAGCCACTCCCTACCCAGTCACCCATCACACATTTACTAAGCATTTACTCTGATCCTGGCCTGTGCTCGTAGAGAACTTTTTGTAACCCAGATGTCACTTTGAGAGTGGGACAGAGCCACATTTGTTGAACTTGGGCTTGGAGGGAGTGGCAGGAAGCACTACACTGGCTCTGGGACCTGTGACAGACATAGTAGCAGGAGCACTGGACTAGGGGTCAGATCTGAATTCTTGTTTTCCTCTGCTGCTAGCTCACTGGACGAAATCACTGAATCTCCCGAGCCTTGATGGCATGAGGAGACTCAGTCCCTTTTGAGGCTCTTCTGATGTGAATGCTCTAGTTTCTGGGTTTATTCTATGCCATCCTGTTCTCCAGGATAGGGACATGCATAGTTGGGCATGAGTGTCATCGTCATTATTTTCTAAGTTGTCATTAACAGTTTGTCAATTCTTTTCCTATGGAACTCACTGTTAATGACTACATTTTGTAATTATTAATATTTCAATACCTTTGCCTCTTATATATAATACTGAGTCTCTTGAAGAAATGGACCCATGTCTAATTCATTGGTGTGTTCTCCATTGGTGCCCACACTCTGCTTTGTACTTAGGAGGCTCAGTATAGATATAGATATAGATATAGGTAGATATATACACAGATATATATAGAGACACACATATATATATATATCTTTTTTTTCCCCATGAAACAGATCCCATAGTAATTAATGACAGCCAGGGGTCAAACACCAGGCCATTCCTGAGGTGTTCCAGTTAGAAACCCAACATCCATTCAAATACCTACCAAGAAACATTGTAGTCGGTGATATAGGGGATACAAAGATGAAATAAGATATTCTCACTACCTTCCAGGAGCAATGGATCTAGTAGAGGAACTAAGATATTAATGCAGAGAAGCAGATACGAGTGTCACAAGATAGGAGCCAAGGTGTAAAGTATAGAAATTCAGGTACGGGATTTCATATCAGGCTTCCTGAAAGAGGTGGCATCTGTGTTGGGCCTTAAAGCATGACTGGAAATTTTAACAGGTCAAGAAGAAAGCAGTTCATGCAGAGTGAAGTACATGGAGGTTTGGTTATTAAAAAGCACAGAGATTAGTGTGTACAGAGTATATAGGTACACATAGGAAATAATAGGAGAAAATATCAGAATTGTCTTAGAGCTTGAAGTAACTACAAATCTAAGTTGGAGGGTAACTAGAGAGGTTGTGAATCGCAAAGGTCTCAGAGAGGATGGTCCATTGAACTGTAGGAACACTACATATTAGAACTTCTATTTACATTCATTTTTTCTCATCTAATTTTCATTTCCAATTTTTTTGTATATTTTATAATGTATAGTATAGGAGCACAGTAGTACATCAACTGATCTCAGCTCTCCTATGGCAATTAGAAGCCATGGAAAATTTTGAATAGGGAACCAACCTTATTAGAGTAGTGCTCTGGGAAGATCATGGCAAAGATAAGTTGGCTGAGAAGACCAACAGATCGAGCTGGGGTCAGGGAAGCCTTGGAGAGGTATTGCAGTGGTCCAGGTGAGATGCAAGACACAGAAGTCTGGAACCAGAAACTTGGGAGATGGCAGCAGGGGCAATGGACGTAGAAAAGGTCTGGATGTGACAGAGGTCACAGAGGAACAGTGGACAGAGGAAGGGACAAGAACTAATATCAGATGACTGAGAGTTTCAAGCTGATTCTAGCATGGTGGGAATATAATGGTGTCATTGGTGTTAACAGAAACTGTAGAGTCAGGAAGAGGAGCTGGTTTAAGGAGAAGGTTAATAGAAGTTTAGAACTTGAGATCTTCTAGTCCAGCACTCACAATTTGCTAGAGAAGAAACCAAGGTTCAGAAAAGGGGGGAAATATGGTTGATCTGAAATCAGCCATGTGGTCTTCCAGGTCTCATACTCATCTTGTTTGATAATCTTTTGGCTTTGGTTTTTTATAGCATGTTAGTTTGTTTAACTAAAGTTTCTTTTTATTATATCAGTCTGTTTTCCAGAAATATTTTATTCCCATAACTTCCATATGATGCTAACCAAAGGAGATTTTGAAACTCAAAACTACATTTTAAAACAGTACTTGTCAATTAAAATGGTGCAAAAAGAGCTTTTTGAAATAAATTAATGAATAACAATGCCATTAGCAAATATTCAGTCAAATCAAAGTAGAAAATGAAAAGAACTGAAATAGAACAACTCCACAGAAAATAGAGAGTTACAGAAAGAAGAGAGGATGAAATGCTGCAGAGAAGCCACAAATGAGAAAGTCTCAAAAGAGATGATTAAATTTGTGACCTTCAAGAGAGCAGGTTCGAAGGTAATGAATGGGCTAGGATCCAAACCAAGTGGGATTAAGGAGGGGAGGAGGCTGATCTGGTCTCTTAGGAGAAATCTGGAGGGAGGAAGGATGGGCTAGCAATTCTAGCAGACGGCAGTTTCTTTGGGGTAGTGGCCATGGAGCGTGCTTGCAGGTAGAAGAGAGGCAAAAGCTCACAGGTGTGCTCAGAGCCAGTGAGGTGGAATCAGGAGTCATAGGAGGTGGGTGGCATTTGGAAAGGAGAAGGAAAATATTTTGTTCTTGTGTACCAGGAAATTGGAGAAGGATTTGTGAGGAAGGGACATTCTGAAGTGATGATGCGGTGCAGACAGAGAGGGACAAAAAGAATGTGAAACAGACACAGAGACTCAGGGACAGAAAAGGGACAGAGAGAAATGGATAGCTGTCACAGGAAAGGTGAGTCCACTATTTTTGTAGAGTTCCCTTAATCGGGTAATGGCCTCTGTCCAACTGAATCAGGCTTCCTCCACCCTGCAAAGGGTATGTATGGTACAGCCCAGCCTGTGGCTAAACAGAAATTGCTTTGTGAGTTTCCAGTGGGCGGGGAGGGCATCACTTGCTTTTAGGGCCAAGACTTTGAACTCAAACTTGATTATACACATACAAGCCAGCTTCTGGTTCTGGGAAGTCTCCCAGATCTCCCAGAACAGACAAAAGGTTAAATGCTACCAACATTTTGGTGGGGGCACCAAGCAGGCCACCCCCCCCACCACCACCACCAAAAGAGATTTTATTCTCACAGCTATTATTATTCACAAAAGCCTGCACAGCAGATCTCAGAGTAGTGCTTCCTCAAATGATTTCCAGGAGCATCTGCCGATTTGATGAAGAATCTGATGCTATCAGAGCACACGCCAGTGATGACTCACTGCGAACTGTTGTTGTTGAGTGTTTGCTGAGTGCAGCAGCCCTTCCTGGCAGAGTTGCTCCCAGCCTGGGACCAGAAGCCAGGCGGTACTGGGAGAGACACAGCAGGAAGAGGGTCTAGTTTTTGGCATGTTTCTTGGTTCCACCTTCTGTCCTTGGCTTCCTGCTCTTCTCCTGGTGCGTAAAACCTTCACAAGGACATGTTTGGGGAAGCAGCTGAGCCAGACGCATGCACTCCCTTGTTATCTTGGGGTTTATCCAGGGAAATCAGGATTATGAAAGTAATGAAGGATGGAGCCTGTTCTTTTCTCTTCTAGGCCTTTCCTATTTTCTGAGACCTTAATACTCAGGAATCACATCTCTCATGGCACAAAGGAAAACCAAGATACCACAGAAGAACCATTTCTTTCCAGCATGTTTTCAACTGCATCCTTCTTCATCTTAACTAGGATTCCAGGGTATTGACCTCATCCCTGTTCACTGGAGCCACATCACTCACATGGACCTGGACTAGGACAGAGCCCTCCACTCCCAGCTTTCGCTCTCCCCCACCTCCCTTGTCATCTAAATTCAGACCATATTATTACAAAAGCCTGCCCTGGTCCTGTGCCCTGCCGAGCTCCAACATGCATCCACCAGTGTTTTCCCATCTTTACCTTCCATCCCTGCCCCTGTCTGTCACTCCCTGTTGCCTCCCTGGCCTTTTCACTTCTGCCCCCATCAGCTCCTCTGCTTCCGTCTGCTTCCCTTCCCACTTCTTTTACCTACCATCTCCCCAACTCCTTTTTCTTCTCTCCCTCCTCTCTGGCCCTTCACTTCTTCCTCCTGACTTCTCCCTTTTTGCCCCTTCTCAGCCGATTAGCTATGATGTCTTCAAGCTATTCATGAAGGCATACCTGGAGGTGGACCTTCCTCAGCCACTGAGCACTCACCTCTTCCTGGCCTTCAGCCAGAAGCCCAGACAGGAGACCCCTGACGGCCCAAAGGAGGGGGCCAGCAGCAGCGAGGCCAACGGCCCAGGTACACAGACCAGCTTTCCCCAGATGGGAGGACGTTGTGCAGCTCCCCTGCCACAGGCACAGGCTGTGTTCCTAGAGGATCCCCTTAGCATAGTAACTTCCCTATGGAGTGAGAATGGGGACCAAGGGACCAGGACTCCTTCCCTCATTGAACCTTATGGGAAGCCTTGTCAGAGGAATAAAAAGGGAGCATAATTCCTGCCACTAAGGATCAGAGAGTAGGATGGGGGAGGAAGGGACACAACTAATTATGGGAGTGGGAAGAGAGCCTTCAGCAAAGGCTGCTGGTCCGTGGAGGGAGCACCTTCAGCTTGTGTCCAGGCTGGGACTAGCCTGGGAGTGTCAGGCAGGGGAAGGCATGGGCACCATCTTCCCAGAGCTTGGGCTATAATGGAGGAGACACAGTCAACCCCAATAAGCAAGCATGAACCAGCTGACAGTGACCTAGAGACAGTCACCTAAGTGAACCAGCTCACCACCTGCCCCTCCAAGAAGCTGGAGGGCATGGGCTGGTCATTAAATCTTCTTTTTGTCCCCCAGATCCTAATATACAGAATGCCGATAATGCTGCCAAAGCAGACGAGGCCTGTGCCCCTGACACTGGTAAGTCTTTGGAATATAGGATTTCGGAGAGAAGTGGGAATACCTCATCCCTGGGGAGGAGTGTAAATACCGAACCAGCAGTTTGTCTCCATATAATTGTGCACCCCTATGCAGATCTTGTCCTGCTGCAACTTTCAGAGCCTCCATATCTGGGGCTGCTGTCCCTTGAATGTCCTGGGTTTATCTTCACTTGCCCTGGAACAGAGAAGGTCAGGACTGGAGACCTCTCGATAGTTGTTTACCTCTGGCAGATCTGCCTGCCCAGAAAAGGGACAGTCTTCTCAGGAGAAAGAGAGGGTGTGTGTGTGTGTGTGTTTGAGAGAGAGAGAGAGAGAGAGAGAGAGAGAGAGAATGTGAAGAGGCAGTTCTAGGGCTGAGTGTTATATGGAATAAAGTAAGCATATTCTGACATAAGCCATTCTCAGGGTAGGAAGGAAAGGGTAAAACTAGGAGCTTTGAGATTTTAAATTCCCAGCAGGAAAATCCATGGTGAAAAGCATCCTGCCCCAAATCTTTACCCAGAGACTTTCTTAGTCCAAGTATCTGGAACTTCAAGAGGAACACGGAAAAAGTTACATTTCATTCCTGAGGTTCCAAATTTTCTGGGCAGGGTTTGTTTTAGTGGCTGAAATTGTTGAGGTACCAAGGAAGAACTTCCTGGGGATAAGTCATTATGTGATAATTGAGAAAAGATGATCGATGACGATAATGAAAGTTAGCTGGCTTATTTGACCATTGTGCTTATTTGCAAGAGCTGTATCATTCTTGGTCTAAAAGAGAAACTTCCAGAGAGTCCTTCCCGGAGAAGTGATTTGTGATGCACCATTTCCCTTGTGTATGCGAAAAATCACCCCTTGTGGTCAAATCATGAAAGGGCAATTATCTGACTCTTGGCTCATGGAGTTATATAGCATTTTTTTCATATTCTTTTGAGACTTGAGATATAAAGGACAAAATCCTTTTCCTGCTAGGTCCCCTTCCAAGGATGTCTTAATTAGATGCCCCTGTTCACCAGAAACAAGAATGTAGGGCCAGGTGGACACCACAGAGAGAAGCCTCTGCCCGCAAGGAAGAGCCAAGTCCTGGAATCACCTTCAATCCGGCCATCTGTTGGAAATTCCAACCTTTCCTACTGCCCAAGCAGAAGCCAGAGGAAGAAACTAGATTCTTATTTGATATGGCCTGTCCAGGCCTATCAGATCAGTCTCCAAGGTCAGATCTAGCACAACCCATTGCAAATTATTAATTCCCAGGGCCAGGTGGGTACATGCTTGTGTCCATAAGAACAGTAGAGAGGGGTTTTCACAGAGTCCAGATGTTGGCTCAGAGCCCGAGCCGTCTGTCATCATTGAGATGTCAGCTCAGGAAAGGCTGAGTCCACCCTTCCCTTCATGAAGGCTCAGGACTAATTGGGATGAACTAGGAGAACTTCAGTCTCCTGGTTTGTAGTTAGTTTCTCAGGCTGGTGAGATGTTTCAGCAACCCAGAATATTGGAGTGTCAAGGAAGTCCCTCAATATTTTGTTTTAGTTGTTCTCAATTATAAAAGTAATACACTCACATTGCAGAAAATTTAAAGGGCACAAAAAAGAGAGAAAGAAACAACAGAAATCAACAACAAAGATCAAAAACAAAGATCAGTGGTTGTCAGGGGTTGAGGGAAAGGAGGGATAAATGGGCAAAGCACGTGGGAATTTTAGGGCAGTGAAACTACTCTGCATGATATTATAATGATGAATACATGTCATTTGCCCAAACCCATAGAATGTACAACACCACGAGTGAGCCCTAATATAAACTGTAGATTTTGGGTGATAATGATGTGTCAATACAGGCTCATCAGTTGTAACAAATGCACCATTCTGGCGGGGGATGTTGATGCATGGTAGGCTACGTGTATGTAGGGGCAGCGGAGTATGTCCAAAATCTCTGTACCTTCCTCTAGTTTTGCTGTGAACCTAAAAGTGCTCTCAAAAATTGTCTTTAAAAAAAAGAAACAATAAAATCACCCATAATCCCACCAATATAATTACTTGTGTGCATGTGTGTGTGTATGTGTGTGTGTCTGTGTATAATTTTCTTGTAATTTTTTTCTATAAATTTTTATAGAGCTCGGATAAGACTATACTATATATTATATATTATATACTGTACTGTGTATTAGATATTAAAATATATATTTTTAAATATATATTAATAATTTTGGATCTAGCTTTGTTTTTCACTTAACATTTTTTTTTTTTTTTTTTTTTTTTTTTTTTTTGTTGAGACAGAGTCTCACTTTGTTGCCCAGGCTAGAGTGAGTGCCGTGGCGTCAGCTTAGCTCACAGCAACCTCAGACTCCTGGGCTTAAGCGATCCTACTGCCTCAGCCTCCCGAGTAGCTGGGACTACAGGCATGCGCCACTATGCCCGGCTAATTTTTTCTATATAGATTTTTAGTTGTCCATATAATGTCTTTCTATTTTTAGTAGAGACGGGGTCTCGCTCAGGCTGGTCTCGAACTCCTGACCTTGAGCAATCCACCCGCCTCGGCCTCCCAGAGTGCTAGGATTACAGGCGTGAGCCACCGCGCCCGGCCTTTCACTTAACATTATATTCACAAACATTTCTGTCATTCAAGACTTTGGGTAAACATCAGTTTTAATACAATCCCCTATTTTAATAGGAGAGAAAACTGAAGCTGGGTGTGGGGGAGTATGCCTGTCTGTGCAAGATCACACACTATTTCACACAAACCCAGTGCTGGAATCCCAGTCTTGTTTTCTTCCACTGGCCTGGTGCTCCTTCCACTACAGATACTAAGAGAAAAGGTGGAATGAATCAGGTCTGCCCAAGACCCCTCACATGAAAGAGTCTATGGCATGACACCAGGACAGAGCCTCTGTGACTTGGGGGAGGCTGTTAACTTTTTTTACTGGTGGCACCTGAGGGACATACTCAAGTGGCTGTAGGTCAGAGCTATGTCATGTAAGGCAGCAGGAGGAGGAAGGGCACTGATGGGACAGAGTCAGTGCCACTCAGCCCTCCTGGGCCCCAGCATCCCCATGACAGGAGTGGACAGTAGACCTGCATGAAAACTAGAGCCATGGCTTAAGATCCAGCCACAGCTCTAATAATTCAAGGATCTTCAGAAAGGGCTATAATAATGTTAAGGTATAATTGGCATAAAATAAATTGCACATATATTAAGCATACAATTATTAAGTTTTGACATATATACACGCCTGTAAAATCAGCATCATAATCAATATAATGAACATATTCATCATCTCCAAAAGTTTTCTTTGTAATCTCTTCTTCCTGTCCTCTCTACCCACCCACTCCTCATGCCCATATAACCACTGATCTGTTTTCTGTCACTATATATTAGATGGCATTGTCTAGATTTTATATAAATGGTATCACTTTTTTGGGTCTGGCTTTTTTTAACTCACCATAATACTTTTGAGATTTATTTGTGTTATGTATATAAATAAATATAATGGTTCACATATTTAGTTGCCAATTAGTGTTCTAATATATAGATATTTTGCAATTTGTCTATTCACCTATTGAGGGACATTTGGGTTGTTTCCAGTTTGGAGTTATTACAAATAAAACTATTATGAATATTCTTGTACTTTAATGATGCTGAGTATCTTTTCATGGGCTTAACTGTTTATTTATTTAGGTCTTATTTAATTTCTTTTTAATGTTATGGGGTTGTATTTGCTAGAATTTTGTTAAGAACTTTTGCCTCTATGTTCATGAAGGATATTGATATTCATGTTCATGTCTTGTCATGTCCTTGTCTGGTTTGGGCTTTTTAGAGTAACGCTGGCCTCACAAAATGGGTTGGGTAGGATTTCCTCCTCCTAAGTCCTCCGAAAGAATTTGTGTAGAATTCCTATTATCTCCTTAAATGTTGGGTATTGGATATTTTTGTATACCTACAAATATTCTTGAGCTTTGTTTTAGGATACAATTAGGTTACTTGGAAATAGTCTGTTTGGGGTCTATCTTTTAAGCTTCGTTGGACAGGACCAGAAAGGCATTTACTCCAGGGCTAATTTTGCCTCACTACTGAGGCAAACTCTTCTGAGTGCTCTGCCAATGCTCCGTGAATTATGGGGGTTCTACTGTGACCCATGGGAATAGGCATTATTCCTGGTTCTTTTTGCATTCCAGGGACTGTTCTCTCTAATGCTGGTTCTCTCCCCAGCCTCAGCTTCCTCACATGAGTGTGCTAATCACTAATCAGCTGAAAAATTGAAGGGAGCTCTGCTGATTGTTCAAAGGGAACCTTCTACATCTCTCCAGAGCTTTTTCTCCCTGCAGCTCCCTCCTTTCCAGTGCTCTGCTCTATGAACTCTGGCCACCTTGGGCTCCCCGGACTCCCAGCTCCACCTCACTTGAGAAAGACTGCCAGGATCTGCCTGGGATCCCCCTCCCCTGCGCTGCAGCCCAGAAACTCTTCCCAAACACTATGATGTAGCAATTGTAGGGGTCATCCCACCATCTCAGGATCATTATTTGGTGCTGCCTCATATTCAATGTCCTAGGAACTGTTGTTTCATATCTTTTGCCCAGTTTTTTAGTTGTTTCAAGTGGTAGAGTAAATCTGGTCCTTGTTACTTCATTTTAGTCGAAGTGGAAGTCGTTGATAGTGATTTGATGGATGAATAATCTGAGGAGATAGCAATAACTTAGGGTATGATGGACTATGCAGTACAAAGGACTTCTCTCACTTGTCTTCTACATTGTTACATTATGCTTTTCCATAACTTTTCTTCCAATGATGATTTTATACCTCTGTTGCATATGTAATTTTATTACAATCCTCCCCTATCTCACTATCCCTATTTTTATTTCATCCTATTATATTTTCACCTCTACTTGTTCAACCCTGAGATTTTCTGCTCTTGTTTAGTAGAGCAGAGTACTCTACTTAGTATCTTCCTGCAACCTGCCGAGGTCTTGTCCAATAGAAAATTACTTTCAAAAATCTGGTCTTCTGAGACTTCTGGATGAAGCTTCTTTTCCTTGTTTTGCAGCTTTGTTTCATAGGCTCCATCTTGGTCACTTCATGGGGACCTTTGTAACATACAGAGTGCATCAGCAACCTGTGGTCTCTCCTGCTATCCATCTGGATAATGGTTAACTCCCTTCTCAGACCCACAGCCTCACACAAACGACCTAGCAGGCTTTCGTCAGGCTTGAGAGGGAACTTTTGCTCCTGTCGCGTGGCTCTTTGGTTCTCTGAATGGAGAGTGTATGGGTAGCATTGCCTCCCCCAGCAGGCATTATTGTCAGGGCTGTCTCCACCACTGTCTGTGCCTCCAGCACTTTATTGCTTGGCGGTATTACAACACCTAAGTTGGATTCTCCACTGCCCATCATCCTTTTATTCCCTGGTTCATTGTTTCTGTGAGTTGTACACTCCTGGTGGATGTTGAGAAATCATCTCTGATGAGCATGGAGATGGGGGGCTGAAAAAAATAGAAATCACACAGTAAAACAGAGATGCCCAATCTTCTTGTTAGTAATAGATCTTATATTTCTGAATCAGAGGACAGAGTGTAAAGAGAGAAAGTTTTCCTACCTAAGAGAGGAAAAATGTAGAGGGAAAAGTTACTTTATTCCTGTGGTACAATAAGTCACTTTCTACATTTTCTTAATCAAACTTATTAGGCTTGCAATTGGTCAAAGTTCTTCCCATTTGTAGAAATTGGTTAATTATCAATCCCTGGTTCTTCTTTTGAATATTCATCTCTCTATATTTGTCTTTACATATATTTGAGAAGGAATATTGTGAGAGGGTATGTTAGTAAATGACTATTGTTCATTTAACCATTTTGAAATCCCACTCAAAATTACTTCTATAAGTTGGGTGTGTTCCCCAAAAAGTAGGCTAAATGATATTTACCTGTGGACTGACTATTGCTAGTACCAAAAATCACACTGACTATTCAGAGTATAGATGAATGTCTTACAAAGAAATATATTCTTAAAGTGGTCAGAATGGGGTCCACTCAGAGAATATGAACCCCGTAAATTGGATTTCTATGGCCACTCATTTTATCATTTCTATGTAACCAAAGCTTTTGAAGACACATACAAAATTGTTGGCTTGATGATGAAAAGGATAGGGCAAAAAAGGGGGTTTAATAACTTACTAAACTTACTGAACACGAAGTATTCCTTGATGCTTTTCTTTTTCTTGGCACAGAATCAAAGATGGCCGAGAAGCAAGAACCAGCTGAAGATGAGGTGGCTGCAACCCTCCCAGGAGCCCCTGCTGCTCAGTCTTCAAGCTCAGAATCCCCCATAGTGTACCTGAAGGATGTCGTGTGCTACCTGTCCCTGCTGGAGACGGGGAGACCTCAGGATAAGCTGGAGTGTAAGTGCTCACCCTCTCAAGGGCTTCAGCTTTTTCCTAGAGGAAGATCTGGTGTCCTGTCCATTATTCCCAAACACACTGGAGAGTGATCTGGGATCAAGGTTATGGGTCCTGCCTCTTTGGGGGAGGTTTGTTTCTCCTATCACCAGTGGTGATATGAACATCTTTTCCTGGAATCCACCCTAGGACTAGTACCATATAAAGTGGGAAGGGCATCTAAGACCTAGGCATTGAGAACAGGAATTTGGAAAGGAAGAGGGGTCTCATCAAGAAGTCAAGGCCTCACCCAAGGATCAAGACTTCCTTGCTTTGCTAGCAGAGCTTCCTAAAAGCCTCCAATAGGAAAGCTGCTGCCTCCTATTAATGGATTTTTCAAGGAAAGATATCCAACATCTGTCCTCCTTCTGTGCCCAAGCAATGTTTTAACTATGAGGAATTCTTATTTTCTTGAGATTTAATCAACCTCTATCTGTTAAGGCTTTTTCCATTTCTCCTCCCAACCCCCATCCCAAGCTCTTTGGCCTCTAGAGAAAGAGCTAGTTAATTAATGGAGTTGAGCTTGGTTTCATGGTGCTACTAAAGTTGATTTCAAAAACACATCTTTTGGGGGAGAATAAAACCTGGTAGCAGAAAGGAAAGTTCGCAGAGGCTGAAACAGCCTACAGTCCAGTAGATGGCTCAGTCCAGGGATGGTTTCGCTGGACTCTGTGAACCTCCAGGCATACTTTTTAAAATAGAAGATGATAGAACCTTGTTTAAAAATTTGTATTGTCTTTGCTTCTCTTGGGAACTTAAGTAAAGAAAAACATGCACATTATAGCAAAAGTCAAAATTCCAATTAATAAGACTAGTCAACAACAAAACTTAAACATTAGCAAGGCAAGTCTGCCAAAGGTTAACTCTCGCCCAAAACAAAATGAAACAGTTTGCTCATTAGCTGAGCTTAAAATCTCCCCCATAGGTTTGAGGTGTTAACAATTGCAAGTCTTAAGTGCTAATTTGGTAGCAAATGTAGCAGATTTCTGTTTTCTTCTGGCTAAAGTTAAAAGTGAAATGTCAAATTATTTTCAACATTTAGCTGGATTTTGAGTCTTAGGCATTATATTTGTTAATAACTGCCAAAGAGAATGTGGCAGATTCTTTATATTAGTGACTCTCAGACTGAGTTTGTAATGACAATGAAAAGACACTTTAAAACTTTTTATTATAGAAAATTTCAAGAATAGATAAAAGTAGAGGGTACAATGAACTTCCATGGCCCCATCACCCAGCTTCAACAATTATCGACTCATGGTCAATCTTGTGGCGTCTCTACCTCCCACCCATTCCCTCTGCCTCAGTGTATTTTGAAGGAAATTCCAGGCATCATGTAATTTTATCTGTAAATATTTCAGTACACACCTCTAAAATCACAGACTGTTTTTCTTTAGTATAACCACAACACCATTATCACAGCTAAAGAAAATTATTCCTTAATATTATCAAATATTCAGTCAATATCCACATTTTCCCAATTATCTTAGATATTTTTTGTTTGTTTGAATCTGGATCCTAGTGAAGTACATAGATTGCCATTGGTTATTATGTCTCTTTGCTCTCTTTTAATCTTTTGCTAATTCTTCCCCTGTAATTTTTTGTTGCAGAAACTTGGTCATTGGTCCTATAGATTTTTCATTTTGGTTTGGTTTGTCTTTTACTAAGCCAAATCAATTTAAATCCTTCCCCTTAATTTTAATGATTGAAAACAAGCTAAGCTTTTCTTTTTCAAAACCCAGCAGTTGTGTGTGTGTTGTTGTTGTTGTTGTTGTTCTTTTTAAATAATAGCCTGGAATCCCACCTATTGCCAATGCAATAATAACAGTGATAATTCTCGTCATTAAAAACCTTATATTTGCTAAGCACTCTAAATGCATTGTCTCATTTTATCCTCACAATAACCCTAGAAGAATGATGTGATTATTCTCATTTTATGCGTCAGAAAACACAGGAAGGTTTAAAGACTTGCCCAAGGCCACACTTCTAAGAAATAAGAGTTCTTACTCAGGCCTTTCTAGTTCTATTGTTCATACACAGCAGGACCCCTTAGAGAGCTGACTAAGCCTGGAGCCCTGGAAAGATGCAGGTAGGAAAGGCTGTCCTTCTTTATGTCATTGGGCCATCTGTTCGGTGAGTCAGCAGCTCATGCTACGCGCCTCTGACATTCCGAGGGGTCACAGAAAATCGGAAGCCCATGGACCCTACTTAGACTCCACCCAGGGACACACCACTGAAAAACACAAGGTGCAGAGATAGTAAAACTTCTAGAAGGAACTGACAACCCAGGGGCAACTCAGCAGGAATAATGTGACAAGGTGGGCACATGCTGAGAGGCCTGATGCTTTGTGTGAGGGAAGGACCAGTTGGAGGAGGGTCCCAGAGAAAGCAGACATGATGATGGGTTTTAAGGAGCAAGAGGAAAGTGAAGAAATGTTTCTCTCTGCTACTCACCCTGCTTACTTCTGAGACCACAGACAGATCTCTCTGCCTTTGGGTTGAATGAAATACAGGTTTCTAGGTCCCATAAATGAACATTTGTCCCTTATCCAAATTTCTTTCCCAGATCTTCCTTATCCCACATCACTTCCCTGAAGGTAGAACATGATTGAAGATGTTTCTGAATAGTATATTGACACTTTAGGGGAAAAAAAATAATAGCTTCTGTAGTAGTAACTATCTCATAGTATTATTAAAGATTGAGTAATAATGAGTAAGTGCATGGGACAGTGCCTTATACCTATTAAACACTATATATAAGTGTTTATTGATAAAAGAAAATCAAAATAAATAGCATCTGTTGAGTGCTTTCTACATTCCAAGCACTGTGAATTTGGCGTATCAGTTACACATTAATCCTCATACTAACAGTAAGAGAAATAAACTATTAATATTATAATCTCCATTTTACAGATAAGGAAATTGAGCCCAAAGAAGTTAAATAATTTGTTGAACACCCCAGACATGATAGGGCAGGGCCAGGATTTAAATTCTGCCTAACTCTACACTCTTTCTGTGCACAATAGAAGCAAAGGCCCATCTGTAATTCTGGTGCCTCTGCCCCACCACCAGCAGGGCATTTGCTTTGCATTGTGTAATAGTGATGCTGAGAGCTGTGCATGCTCTCTGGGGAATCACACTTGGGACCTGGCTCTCATCAACCACAGAATTACTGTTTAGACAGGTCTGGAAGCCAGGTGGCTTGATTCTCCTCCCTGGCCCACCCTCTCTGTAAGGAAGTCCAACTCTGTGCTTGGAGGGAGGGTGAGCTGGCTGCACAGCCTTCACCCCAGTGACGGCCAGGACTGATCTAAAAACTCAGCAGCATCAAAACCCCAGCCATCCCTGCTTTCTGGAGGACACTTCAAGCCTTACCTCTGTTTCTTGCAGTCATGTTCCGTCTCTATGATTCAGATGAGAACGGTCTCCTGGACCAAGCGGTAAGCTCTCACTCTAACTATCCCTCCTAAGTCTGAGAAAGGATGGGGGAGCGGGGAGCAGAGGGAGGAAGAATCCAAAAATTTTCAGTCCCATCTTTGTAAGAATAGCAACGTCTTAATACTGGCTGCAGAAATCTGAGTAGAACCCTCCACCTCCTATTTTTAAAGAGCCAGCCTTGCAGGGAGTGAATGCCAACTTATCTTTTCATTCCAGAAGCCCAGGATCATAAAGTCTCAGAATGGGGAGGTGCTTTAGTATTTCCTCTGGTTTAACTTCCCCATCGGGGTGCACAAACTCCCACTGCAGTCTTCTGCTTGAGTCCCGGGACCAAGAGGAGAGATGTGGAGGAGGCAACAAGACCACGAGAGAAGGGCAAGGGAAGGGAGGTTGCTGGTTACTGCTGGTGTGCTCTGACATCACCCTTGGCTTCTTCTCATACTCCAGGGCATGAGCCCAGGAGTCTGGTTCTGTCTGCTCTGAGCACATGATCTTATCCCGTTGCACCTGGGAAAACCTGAGACTCACCCCCACCCCTTCAGGAATAGTCAGGGATCATGGAGTGAGAGGCAAAATGGAAAAGGAAGAAGGCAAACACAGTCAGACAGGCCTGTGGTCATGACTGGCAATGTCAGAGACAGGGCTCATTAACGGGACAGGCCTGAGGTTGAGTTGCATGGAGCTGAGTCAGACGAGAGGAGAGAGGAAAGAAAGCTAGTCTGCTAGACCAACTGAATCATCCCAATTCCCTCTAAAGCCCAGGGTGCCTGTACAGGATCCCTCCAGCCACATTGCAATACTGGGGTTTGGACCATTTGAGGGAACCACCAGAGAATCACAGAATCTCAAGCGTTGGTCACCACATATTTACTGACTGTCTACATTACGTCATGTGCTCTCTAAGCACTGGGGAAGACATCAGCGTAGCCAACTGACAAAATTCCATGCCTGAAGCTTTCACTCCAGCCCAAGCATAGACACTAAACAGCATAGTAAAATATGTGTTAGGTAGAAATAGGTACTAAGAAGAAAAGTAAAGGAGGAAAGGAAGTATTGGAAGGAGTCGCAGCTTTAGCTAGGGGAGCCAAGGAAGGCCCCCCATGGGGGTAGCTAGGGGAAGCGCCTTCCAGGAGAGGGAGCAGCGAGTGCACAGGTCATGAGGGAAGCCTGGGATGCTGGGGATTACTAGGGGCCAGTGTGACTGGAGCAGAATGAGCACATAGATGAGGGCAGAGTGAGGCAGTAATAGGAGATGAAATCAGAGAAGTTATGGGATGGGGAAGAGGGGGGTGAGGAGTTTACAAAGCATGCTAAGCCTTATAGGTGATTAAAAGGGTTTATCTTTTACTCCGGAGAAATGGAGAACCATTGAAGGTTTTGAGCAAAGGAGTGGCATGACTGACTTATGTTTTAACAGAATTGCTCTAGCTGCTGGGCGGGTATAGACTGCAGGGATGCAAGCAGGGACCAGTTAGGAAGCTATTGAAATAATCAAGGCATGAAATGGTGGTAACCTTCCACAGGGTAAAATCATCGCCAGTGGTAAGAAGTGGTTACATTCCAGATATAGTTTAAAGGTAGTATTGGTGGACTAAAGCAAATCTCAAAATAGTTATCTGATTCAACTTCCCATCCAGAATCCCGCGTAGATGGGCTCCCAGGCTCTTTTTGAACACTCCCAGTAGTGGGGAGGTCACCCGCTACCTTGAGAGCCACTCCACTGTTAGAGAGGCTTCCTTCCTGCACACAAGGCACCTCTCTGTCTGCCGGGCAAGGGTTTCAACACAAAGCCTGCTTCTGCCCTCCTCTTCCTCTCCCCCGACCAAGCAGGGAATCCAACCAAAATAAGCCAACCCTCAACTCCTCCCTTCCCTACGTCCCTGGGCTTCCTTCTGCCCTCTTACCTGATGAGAACAAGTGGAATACTGATTCTACACAATAGGCCTTCAAGTATTTGGAGGCGCTATCACATCTGTCCTAAAAACTCCAGGCTGAAATGTCCCAATTCTAGCACTGGTTCTCATAAGGCAAGCTTAAATATCCACTCTGGGCAAGCTCTGGTTTGTCAATGTTGTTCTTAAAATATGGCACAGAACAGAACCCACCCCTCTATAATTCTAAGTATCCCACTGTGGCCTGACCAGGGTAGACCTTAGGAGCACTGCTCATCCTGAAATCTGCCCACTGCTTCTCTTTACACAACCCGAGACTGAGTCTGATTTTCGGTTCCTGAATCACACTTTTTTCACTGAATCTTGGACCCAGCTAGATTCACAAGCTCTTTTCCATTGGAATTGCTGCCAAGCCCTGTCCCCACCTTTCTGCCCATCCTCTTGCCCTCATCTACTGCCCTATCCTGTAGTTTTGCAATAGATTATTTTTTAATTTAAATGAAATGTTATTTTTTAAATCCCTGTTGGGTTTTAGTATGCTTGTTTTGACCCAGAATTCTACCTGGGGTGAGGTGTAACACTTTTGAATCTTTCTTCAGTCCACCAACATGTCCTCCCAAAGCAGTCTTAACACGAACATCTCAGATGATGCCCAAGTGATGTTCACTTTGACACCAAACGCCTCCTCAGTCCCATATGTTTCAATGTGGCTCTTAGCACACTGACTCATTAGCATCCAACAATGCTGAGGTTTTAAATGCAGCCTGGCCTTGGTACTAAAAGGCAAATACATCCCCATGAATTTCTTGTTCACAGCGTCCTGGGCTCAGGGCTGGACCATGATGCAAAGGAAACAGAGGAGATGCCAAAAGAAATCTAAGTCATAGTGCATGAGCTTGGACCAATACAGTAACCCTCCATCCAAGGGAAACTGACCACTAAGGGGATACACGGATCTCAAGTTGCTAAAGCCATGGAGATGAGGGGTGATAGGAAGGGGGAGAAGAGACTGCCTTGGTCTGTAAGGGTTTGTGGGAGCTACCATCACAAAGAAGGATAAAAGTGCCTTGTATGCTTTCCAGAATAGGGGAAGGAAGGGGTCCAGCTGGGTCCAGGAGGTCACTGTTCAGTGAACTGTGTGCATACCTCTGGCTTACCCACGCTGTGTGCTTCTTGTGGGCTTCTGTTGTCCACTGAGCTTTGTGGTCAAGACAGAAACAGTGAGCTCCCCCTGAAATGCCATTGTATTGCACTAGCTTCTTTTCATGCTCCACCCTGCCCGTCCTCCCACTGAGTTGGATTTTGAGTTTTGCTCTTGATAGCACATCTTTGGTGGTCTCCCCTGGATGTTTTCTCCCCTTGATATTTTCTAGGAGATGGATCGCATTGTCAACCAAATGCTGCATATTGCCCAGTACCTGGAGTGGGATCCCACAGAACTGAGGCCTGTGAGTGTCCGTAGGGGGGTGACTTCAGAGTGAGCTTCTCAGATGAGAGTGGACCCCACTCGGGACTTGATGCAAATGCACGCTGTGCAGGTGCTCCCAGACTCTTCTCCTCACAGGCAGCTTCCCTAGAGTTCTACACCTCACCTCCCCCTTCTCTGCTAGGGAAAATGTAGGCAGTGGGAAAAAGTGTAGACGTAACTGAAATAATAATTCCCCTAACCTTTTCACCAGAGCTAAAATTTTATAACAGGAATTCATATGTCAAAGAATTTAGCTCTAGAAAGGATTTCAGAGATTTGTCCCAATCATCAGATAATATTAACAATAATAATTACATTTGGGGGCTCCTATATGTCAGGTATTATATTAGACAATTTATATTCATTTTATCTAATCCTTGCTACAGTGCTACAAATATAACAATATTATACCCATTTTCACAGATGAGCAAACCAGGACCCTGAGAGTTAGGGTGACCAGACGAAGGCCCAGGGCAGAGCCAGACCTAGATGCCTGGCCTCCTCATTCACATCTGCTCCCTTCCCTGCTTCTAGTAAGAGGGGAAAGGTGTAAAACACAAACCAGATAACGCAAGACAGAGGAGAAAGCAGAGGGTGGATGGGAGGTAGAAGAGCTGACTGTGGCAATGAACAATTGTTGCTCTTTGGATCCCACAGATATTGAAGGAGATGTTGCACGGGATGGACTACGACCAGGACGGTTTTGTGTCCCTGCAGGAATGGGTCCATGGAGGGATGACCACCATCCCATTGCTGGTCCTCCTGGGGATGGATGACTCTGTAAGTCAACAAGCTCGAGTTCAAAGAGTCTTGCCATTCGGGGACATCAGCTCCATGTTATCTATGTATCTCCCTGGCTTCTGTCCCAGACTCCCAAGGGACGTTCCAGGCATTCCAGGCCAGCTCAAAAGTCCTCTCTATTCTCACCCCTTTTACCTATTGGTGCCCTAAATATACTCATTCATTCAACAGACATTTACTAAATACCATTAAATAAAAAATACTATTCTTCATGCTGTGAGAGCACACAGGCACAAGAAACTTATACTCAACCAGGCAAAGGGCAAAAAACAAAAAAACTTCAAAGAATAATTCCATCTTTTCAACAAATTAGGTTTAAAAATGCTAGGAGAATTGGTGAAGGAAGGGAAGAAAGAAGGGGAGGAAGTAATGAGGAAGGGAGAGGGGAAAAAACAGTGATCTGTTGGGGGGGCTTTCATGAATGATCACTTATTTAATAATCAAAACAACTAGATAAAGTAAGTATTTTTATCCTAGCTTATACAGAT
Source organism: Eulemur rufifrons (assembly GCF_041146395.1). Lineage (NCBI taxonomy): Eukaryota > Metazoa > Chordata > Mammalia > Primates > Lemuridae > Eulemur > Eulemur rufifrons. The sequence goes on from NC_090989.1 coordinate 77,322,495, forward strand.
GGAAAACTGAAGTTCTGAGCCTAAGGAGTGAAAGAAGTTTGCAGAATTTGTTCCTGACTCCAAAGATGCTTCACTTTCTAACATCCCACACATGAGAGTTAGCCCCCTGGGAAGAAACCTAGAAGGGTGTTTGACTTGTCGCTGAAGAATGCTTGAGATTTTGATATCCCGTTGTTGAGAATAAAAATGAGGTGGAAAGACCTAGGAGGATGTTTGATCTGGCTCTCAAGGATGGATATGACTTGGCTGTCAGAACGTGATAGCAGGGAAAGTTTGTGGCTGGGAGAACAGCCTGATGAAAAACTCAAAAGTTCAGGGTGTGTTATAGAAATCTCCCAGTTGGATCAGAGTAGGGTGTAAGATGAAATCAATGTAAAGGCTTAATATGAAAACAATGGTTATATGTACCTGCACCTGAGCCACTCAGTTACTGCATTTTCTGCTTATTTACATGTGAACTAGCTTCTGTGCTAAAGTAAGGAAGATTGGACTAGCAGAAGCACAAATGGTGACATTAAGCATTTACCAGGACAGTTGCCTGGGTTGTGTGACAACACCTCTTTGAGATTACAGAAGTTTCGTGGAGAGGAATAGAGCAGGAAGTGCAGCTGGGTGGGCCTCTCACTGGCTGTTGTTGCCTGTGATATCTGCATCTGACAGTTCTGCAATTCGGGACTAAAGCTGAGCCTTTATTTCCAAAGCCCAAGAACTAAGAATTCTGTGATCATTTCATAGCATGTCCAGTTCTTCCCAAGTGCTAAGTAGAAACCAGGGAACCAGGATCTACACAACTCCCATCTTATTCCTTAGAAGCCTGGAATATCAGAGCTGGAAACGACCTTGTGTCTGACCCTTTCCCCTTCATTTCACAGACTGAGGCCCAGAGAGGTAAAGGGACTTGCCCAAGGACACACACCAAGTTAGTACCAGAGGCCACCCACACATTCAGTAACATCACACCCCTCATTCCACAATCCCCCGCTAAGAAGCTGTGTGTCTATTTCTTCAATATTCTCTCCAGTGTCTCCCCCAAATGCCAAATCAGCCTTGTAGAAAACTATAATTTACATCAGGAAAGTGGCAAATGAAAAACAAATGCAAATTTAGTTTTTATTAACTGAAAGGGGTTTTTTTGGTTTTTTGTTTTTGGTTTTTTTTTTTTGAGACAAAGTCTCGCTCGGGCTAGAGTGAGTGCCGTGGCGTCAGCCTAGCTCACAGCAACCTCAAACTTCTGGGCTCAAGCGATCCTACTGCCTCAGCCTCCCGAGTAGCTGGGACTACAGGCATGCACCACCAGGCCCGGCTAATTTTTTCTATATATATTTTTAGTTGGCCAGATAATTCTTTCTGTTTTTAGTAGAGACGGGGTCTCGCTCTTGCTCAGTCTGGTCTTGAACTCCTGACCTCGAGCGATCCACCCGCCTCGGCCTCCCAGAGTGCTAGGATTACAGGCGTGAGCCACCACACCCGGCCTATTAACTGAAAGTTTTAAGCATTTGTCTTTAAATATGTACTAAATAAGTTGTTAACATTTACCCTTTGGGGTTTTGGAAAAAGCCCCCATCAGTGTCTTAAAAGTCCTCTTGTTTGTTTGGCTTTTTCAAAATCCACTTACAACCACTGCAAGAGCCTGGGGATCTCTGAATGGGATATACGCAAAGCAGTCTTTCTCCTGGTGAACTTGTAGCAGCAGTTTAAATCCTGGCGTGCATAAGGAAGGTAACATCCACGTTCTGCAGCCTCCACCGTGCCAAAAGCAAAGAGCCACATGATGGTGCTATAACCCAAGCAGAAATGTTGCCTCACCCTGAGTCATGGTCCATTTGCTTCTTATCTTGAATCTATAAAAATTGTAGCTGAGAAAGGAGGGGTTTGCTAATTGACTCAGCTAATATTTTCAGATAAAAGGACAGTCCTTTGGGCTACATAAAGAAGGCCAAACATAAAGAAATCTTCTTAAGAGGGCTGTAATTTCCCGTCTGTCCATATAGGAAGAGTCTGGTTTGTGGATGGAAGGAGCATGAGCTCTGGGACCAGCAAGAGCCTCCAGTCTGACAACTGGCTCAGTCACTCATCATCTGCGAGGTCTCGGGCTAATTATATAACTCCTCGGAATCTCTGTTTCTCATTCTAGAATAGGAATACATCCACCTCCTTGCATGTGAATACTCTGGTTATTTTTGTGCCCCCCAGTGTCTGGTACAGAGTAGGAACTTAATAAATTTTAATTTACAATGTGTTAGACACTGGATTAGGAGCTTTCCTTACATTATTTCATTTCATTCTTACAAAAATCCCTTGAGGTAGATGTTTGTCAAATGAATGAATCAGTCTTTTGAGGAATCATCGTCAATTTGTGAAGCTATTTACTAAACCCTCACATAAAAGGGTTTTAGTTCTATAAAATTCACATCTTAGAAGAAGCAGGGTTTTGAGGTAGTGAGAAGAAAAGAGCTTAACCTGGCCTAGAGGAGGAGACCAGCTTTTGGAAAAGAATGTGGGCACTTCTGGAGATCACAGCAGAAGTCTGAGCACAGGACCAGGTCCGGCTGTGGGGATCAGCCCAAATCAGAGGTGCCTCACACGTAAGAATTGGATTTGAGTCAGTCACATTGGACGCTATGTCCCTGACCATCTAGCCTCATCACCTTATTATGGTAGCTTGTACTACTCGTAAAGCCAGCCCGAGAATGTTGCTCTGGTGATGGAGCCTGTGGTCCAGAGATAGCAAAAGCAGGAGGGACTTCCTGAAGCCACAGCCTCCACCCAGGCTGTGCTCCACGGTGCCGTGGGGAGGCGGGAGACGTGGTGTTCCAGGGAAGGTGTGTGATTGTGTGAGGCTTGGCTTACCTAGAGGGCAAGGAGGATTTCATTTCAGGGCCAAGTCAGGAGGAAATGTTTTGACCCTCTCTCTGTCTCTCTTTTTATTATTTTATCTGTGCACAGAAAGTTGGTAGGAATACATTGTTTTTTCAAAATGAACTGTTCTTGATTATAACTCTAGTACATATTCATTGTAGAAAAATTGGAACCAAGAGAAGAAAGTAGAAATTAGAGAATAAAATAAATCCATATGGCTGCTGCCAGCCATGGCTAACCTCTGTTAATAGTGAAATTCTTCCCAACAAAGATCTTATTATATGAAACTGAGATCAGAACATGGTGTCAAATTTGCATTATGCTTTTTTCCCTTAGCATTATATCATGAGCACGTTCCCAAGCCATTATTCCCATAAACCTTTTTGATTGCCACCTAACATTGAGTCATATGGATGTACCACAACGAACCTTTTGGTAATTTTGAGACCTGTAGAATATTTCCAGTTTTTCTTTATTTTAAATAATGCTGGGTTAAGCATCTAACAGAAACAAAAATGCTCCATCTGTCTTCTAAAAAATATTTCTTTAGGAGTTCAGGAAGGGAAATTTGTAAGTCAAAGGTTGTAAACATTTAAAGGATCTTTAGATGGAAAGATGCTAGAGATAGGTAGAAAGAGCGAGAGAGAGAGAGAGAGAGAGAGAGAGACAACAGATAGACAGACGGATAGAACTGTTGTTGCCATATACACATCCACTACCCATGTAGGAGAGGGCTTGTTTTATCCTGCACCTATATACTCCCATGGAGTGTTCCTCATTTTTAATATTTGCTAATTTTAGAAAACACACGCAAAGAACTTTGTTTTGATATGTATTTAAAACAATAAAAAATAAGAGTTACTTGTCTTCCAAATATGAGAAGAGGGTCTTATTTAGAAAAAGAAAGAACATGTGAGAGGCAGCCCTGGCCTTCCTCTCGCGAAGGGCTGCCAGCTCGCGGTCTCACCTCCCACTACCCCTGCAGGGCTCCAAGGGGGACGGGAGGCACGCCTGGACCATGAAGCATTTCAAGAAACCAACCTACTGCAGCTTCTGCCACATCATGCTGATGGGTGTCCGGAAGCAAGGCCTGTGCTGCATTTGTGAGTAGCCTTCCTTCCACCCCCTCTCCCCAGACACCATCTTGCTCTTCACACGGTTAGTTGATCCGGTCCAGGGAAGATCTAAGTATTTCTGCTTCCTAGCTTGAGGGACCACCCATATTGTTCCAGCAGCAGGGAATAAAGGCCTGTATGTCCTGTTTTTACTTTACCCAAGTCAAATGGAGTCTTGCCATGGACCACTGACCCCCTAGAAAAAAACTATTAAAGTCACACATCATTAAAAAAGCATCTCATAATTTTAGTGGGGTTTTTGAGTCAACCTGTACTCCAAGTGTGTTCAGAGGAACTTGGGTTTTTTTTTTTTTAATTAATAAACAACATGTTTTATATTCTATAAATGCAATAAGAATTAAAACTATACGTTTGTTTTACTTTATAATCCATTTAGTAAAGTCAGAGGGGAAAGAAGAAAAAAAAGACAAGTGATAAGAAAAAAAGAGAGGAGGAGACAGGCAAGGAGAACAGGAGAGAGATGGAGAGGAAGGAGGGAGAAGGGTGACGTAGGAAGGGAGGGACAAGGGGATGAGGAGGAGGCTTCGCAGGGGCCAGTGTGTGTGGGCGCACAGAGTCTGCCAACCACCCGTGACGGGTCGGGAGTTTCATGTGACATGCACATGTGAAAGGCAGAGAGCCACCTTGGCCACAAAAGCCACCGTGGCAGAGCCGGGCCTACTGCCCACCGAGAGCAAGCACCAGCAGGGGAAAGAAGGGCTCCACCACCAGTCTTCCCGGCACCTGTTCGAATCCAGCCTTCACTCAGGTTTCACGGACACAGTCTCATTCCTGTTAAGTTGTAGGCCTGTGAGCCTCTGCTGTTTGCATAATAGTAGGGACAGCAACAACCACTGTAATTTGTGGAATAGCTACTCTGACCCGCACCCGTGGTGGTTTACATAAGTTATCTCATTTAATCCTGCAAAATTCCTGCAGAGAGAAAGGGAGGCCATTTTATTCCCATTTTACAGAAAACCTTGAATTTCAGAGAGGTGAAGCAAGTTAGATTGTGTGGATCATCACAAATGGCAGAACCAGAGGTCAGGCCTGGGCCTGCCTAACCCCAAGTCCCCCTGGCCTTTCTGTCCATTCACCAGTGTCCCCTGTGACCGGGCCATTCTGGGGATGTGTTCCCGCTACGTTCACTCCCACGGAGGAAGGCAGTGTGGTGGGGGAGAGCTGCAGAAGCATGACTGGGGGAACCCAGGGACGCTCTCTTCAAGGAACAACAAGGGACTGTCCTAATTTCTGCTAGGCAAGCCAGTTCCATGTGTCCCCTGCCTCTCACTGGCCATCCAGAGGGAGGTATAGGCCTTAGCTGGGGTGCAGGGTGGCTGGGCCTTTCCTAGGTGGTCACTCACAAGCACCTTCTTTATTTTTTTTCAGACTGTAAATACACTGTCCATGAACGCTGTGTATCCAAAAACATTCCAGGATGCGTCAAAACGTACTCAAAAACCAAAAGGAGCGGCGAGGTTGGTGACAACTATTGACCTGTTCTACTGCATGCTACCTCGGGCAACATGTCCATCACCACAGATTCCTGGGCAGGAAGGGGCTTTGAGAGCTTTATCCAGTCCCTTCTCTGCCTGGAGGACCACCCTTAAACCATCCTGTTCATTCATCAATCCATTCAGCATCTGCCTGGTGCCCACCACGTGCCAGGCACCGTGCTGGGGGGCACACAGGTTATAAGAGATGGCTCCCAGCCTGCTCGGGAACTTCGCTGTGTAGGGGGAGAGACAGGCATGTAAGCAAAGTGCAAAGTAGAGAGATGTATGCTATAATCATAAGGCCATGTGGAATGTACAGTGAGGCATAAAGGAGAAGCCAGGGAAGGTTTCTCAAAGGAGGTGGCATTTGAGTTGCATCTTGAACACAAATCAGGAGGCCTTCACGAGACATGGAGGACAGGACACTCCAGGTAGAAGAAGGCCCGTGTGTAAAGGCATGGAGACATGGCTTATTCTGGGATCTGCACTGAGTTTGATATGGCTGGGACAGGGGGTGCTTAAAAGGAAGTGGCAGGAGATGTACTCAGAACTTTGTGAGATCCAGCCCAGAGAAAGTCTTGTCCGGCCAGAGCATTTAGAAAGGGGTTTCCTATGTAGCCAAGAGGCCACTGAAGACCTTCAGGTACATGAAGCTATAATTGAGTTTGCAAATCAGGTTAATCACTCTGAGTGTGACGTAGGAAGGAAATCAGAGGGGGCAAATTCTTCCAGTAGTTGAGGCAAAATGGTAGTGCTGCACCGAGAGCCCGACAGGGGTGGGGGCACACTCACCCGCTGCAGCATGGTCTGTCCCAAGTGTCCCCCAGGCCGTGCCAGTTATTGGCTCAGGTAGAAAAAATGAAGGGAGAGTTTGAGACATGATTCGGAGGTACCACCACCAAATCACTCGGTGATGGGGAAGCAGAGGATGAGAGAGGGGAAGAGGCAGGGAATGGCTGTCAGGTTTCTAACTTGGCCATTGGGTGGCGCCATTCACCCAGTCTGGAAATATAAAATTAGCAGAGGAAGGGCACTTTGCCTTCCTGCAGAGGGAGGATTCCATTGAGGAATCTCAGTGAGTGGTACCCAGCTCTCCTGCAGGACTCCTGAGAGAGAAAGTTCCTCCTCAGATGCATCTGCATGCCCCATGGACTCAGCATGGCCTCTCATCTGCTCCTTCTGCACCACCCACATACACACCCCTCCATGTCCATGCCTTTCACCAGGACACACGGTGTGCCTTCTGGGCTCAGGCCCTAAGCCTGCACTCTGGCCACCTGCCACACAGAGAACGTACCAAGGCCACTGAAGGGCTGGCATGGCGCATTCACAACCTTCTGAGCCTTCAGGAGCAAACCAAGTCCTTCACCATCTCTTCAGATCCCAAGAGAACAGAGAAGGCAGCGTGGTGTTGGGGAGACAGCCCTGGAATTGGAGGAGAAGACCTGGCTGTGAGTCCCTACTTGGCCACCACCAGCCCTGGAACCTAGAGCCAGTCACTTAACCTCTCCAAATCCTCATTTTTTCATCTGCAAAATGGAAATGATAATAATCTCAGAGCAAATTCAATGTGACCATGTAGATGGCAAATTGATTAACAAACTGAATTCTTTAAACCCTCAGGAGTGCAAGGCAGAGGTGAGAAGCTACAAACCAAATGTTACACATCTCCTGTAGCAATAGTTTTACCAAACACATCCTGAGGGGAGGTATTAAGCAGCTTAATTGCTAAGTAATTTAAAATATTTATTCTTATTTAATACAAACATGAATAGTATCATGCAAATATTTCATGTATTTTTAATATTGTGCTTACAGTTGGGCACTTCAGGCTGTGCCCCTACAATCCCCTAGAGTCCATATTCACTTCCTTCTGCCATTCAGAGTACCTTGGTGGGCATTTTTGAGAAGTTCTGTAGAATTCTAGAGAGAGAGAATCGAGAGCTGAGGCTCCCAGATAGTGGTGTCATGAGTCAGTTGCTATAATTTCAGCCACGTTGACACACAAACAAAGACATTCCCAGCTTGCAAGTTCTTAGTCTGCCTTGGTGGTATTTCCTGGCCGGGGAGCAGATACAGCCAGCTCTCCAGGAAACAGGTGTGAAAGGCACCGGTGGAACCTCACTAATTTCTTTAGACATTTTTGCAAACTTCCTTCTAAAGTGCTTCTCAGTCTTAGCTGCACATTATAATCACCCAGAGTGCTTTAATATATGCTAATGAAAAGTCCCACCCCCAGAGCCTCAATTTATTTGGTCTGGAGTGTGGGCTGGGCACTAGGACTTCTAGAATCTTCCCAGATGGTTCTAATGGGCAGTGAAGGCTGAGTAGGGGGAAGAGAATTACCCAACAGTAGAACCTCCAAAGGGTCAGGACTATGCCAGGCAGACCCTTCCAAGTGTACTATCTCATTGCATTCTCCCAGAAACCCCCAAGGTGGGACTTATGATGCCAATTTCTACAAATGAGGGACTTGGGACTCAGAGAGGACCAGGAACTGGCTGCAAAGGTCACCCCACTGCAAGTGACTCCAGCCAGTTTTGCCTGCAGCCCACTCAAGCCCTCCAGAGCTCTCCTGCACCACGCTGCCTTCCAGAAGAGAGCGCACGCAAGCACATCACTCTGCAAGGAGTTCTGCAAGACAGACAGATGGACTGCCAGACAAGATGCTGCTCAGAGGCTTGCCTGCAAGGGTGAACGAGCTGTTCAGAATGCAGGCGAAGAGGGTTTTTATCTACCATGATTAGCATGGTGGTGGTTAGGCAGGGAGAGACCACAGCAAAGCAATTCAGCATCCAATAAGCATCCCCTAACAGGAAACAGCTCCTCTGGCTCCCCCTCCCCTCCTCCTCCAGCCCAGGGCCCCGGGGCGTGGTTCTGCGGCCTTCCCTGGTACCCTACCCTTCCCTCCTGCAGGTGATGCAGCACGCATGGGTGGAAGGGAACTCCTCTGTCAAGTGTGACCGTTGCCACAAAAGTATCAAGTGCTACCAGAGTGTCACGGCACGGCATTGCGTGTGGTGCCGGATGACGGTGGGTTGGCGCCCAAGGCGGCCCTGCTTCTTTTCAGTGTGGTTCTTTGCTTGGTCAAGCTGCAGCCCAGGAGCAGTGAACATCCTACCAGAGGGCATGAGCAGAGCCAGGGAAGCGAGGCTAGGAGGGCCCCAGAGCCCCCATTAAATGCCCCAACAGTGCTCCAGAGAATCACCAAGCTACCCAGAGAGAGGGCACCCCCAGAACCAGGGGGTGAGGGCTGTCTAAGAAGAAGCTGACCAGTCCACTGTCTGTGTGGCCTGGCAGCTGGGAACAGCAGGCCAGACCATGAACTTCCATCACCTGGGTGCCATCTGGGGCTGGGGACACTGACAGAGTGGGAGAGGAATTAGACACCAGAAGCATCAGAGGAACAAGAGCCTGAAGGCACATTGCTGAAGGCAGCCCCACTGCCTGGGTCAGAGGCCTGGACCCGCTGCCAGAGCTGCAGCACATACTAGAGTCCACAGCCCCTCTGGACACCAGGAGCACCGCCAGCAGCCAGTGAGCTGCCTCATCTGCCCACCAAAGAAAACCCGTGCCGTCTCTTGTCCCCCTCACCAGGTATCAGCTGCAAAAAGGAAGTTTCTCCACATCAGCCTGCAGAACTCTCAAAATGCAGAGGTTGAGTCATGGGGTTTACTTTAGCCTCCCATGAGTTTGTTCATGGAGATCTCCTTCCTGCCAGAGTCCCAGAGCCTGGGGAGCAGATATCCGAGGGGGGCTCTCGCATCAACATGAGGGTGCCACGCTGAAGGGCCCAGGCCTGCTCATGACTGTTTTGCTGTCGTAGCCATGGGCAGCTCTTGGCACTACTGGCCATACACACACACACGCACACACACGCACACACACACTCGGCGATCCTGCCAAAGCCTGTAGTGCATCAGGATTCGGGGGGCACTAGACAGTTTGCCTGCCCAGCAAAGCTCTAAACCCTCATAGTTGGTGTTTCTTTGATCACTTTCACTCACTCTCACCATCATTTTTTTTCCTCCAGTTTCACCGCAAATGTGAATTATCAACATTGTGTGATGGAGGGGAACTCCGAGACCATATTTTACTGCCCACCTCAATATGCCCCATCACCCGGGTAAGTGCTCCTGTCCTGGCCAGGGCTCTGGCTTCTCCAGGGTCACATTTCAGATGTAGGCAGCATTCAGACATTCACATCCCTCAGAGGGCTTCCCTGAGAGCTCCTAGGGTTTGTGTTTTCAGTACATCAGTGCTGCACCAGCTAGATTGCAGGAAAAAACTGCTCAGACTAAACTGGTGCCAACTTCTGGCCACCACTCTGAAATGGCCCATCAAGGAAAGCACACTTGTCCTGAGCCCTGTGCAGGCAGAGTGCAGCTAAAGAAAGCTCAGTCGCCATCTGCACACGGCTGGGCTCCCAGCCTCCCTCAGCCCTGTCAGCCTCTCTCCTGTGTCCAAACATGGATCTCCCTCTGCCTTGAGAGTCTCCACCTGGCTGTCTCAGCCCCATTTGGGAATGAAAGCAGAAAAATTAAACTTTCATCCCCACCTGAAACATATCCACCTGTGTTGAAGACTCCTCTTTTAAACGAGCACCACTTTTTAACTTTGTCCTCTTCCCATCTTAAAAACGTTGCAAAGTCTCACTGATTCCTCACATCTCATCCTTGATTAACCAGCAACTTCTTTCTCATTAAAAACCTAAGAAAAAACGCCATTTTGGAAAACCATTTGGCAGTATCTACTAAATTGGAAATATACAAACTCTATAACCCATTAATTCTCCTCCTGTGTATCTACGAGAAATACGAGCATTTATTCCACCAAAAGACATGTACAAGAATGTTTATATTCCTACTTTATTCCTAATAGTCAAAAACTGAAAACCAGCTAAATAACCATTAACAGTAGACTAGATAAATAAATTGAGGCATATAGGCATATGGTATTCCTATACTAGAAAACTACATTGTAATGGAAAAGAACAAACTATGCATAGATGTAAAAACATGGAGAATCTCAAAAACATAATGGTGACCAAAAGAAGCTAGACTCAAAAGAAGATATGCTCTATGATTCTATTTATATGAAATTCAAAAGCCAGGCAAAACCAGTATGGTATCGGGAGTCATAACAGGGTTATGCTTGAAGAGGTAGTAGTTACAAGGGCATATGCATACACGAAATTCAGCAAGCTGTGCAATTTATATTTGAGATTTTACTATATGTGAGATAACCCTCAATAAAATAAATAATATTGAAAAAAAACAGGACAAACAAAACCAAGAAACATAACTTACTATCATATCATTAGATAGTGCTGAGCAGAGAAACCAAGTCTAAGAACTTGCTTCTCAGAGCTCACGCTTCTAAATCAACAAACTAAAATTCTAGCAATTGTGGCACCCCTCCTCTCATGTCCCTTGCCAGTATCTCAAAGTTAAAGTCAGAGCAAGTGATGACAGAGGCTTGGAGAATCCTAGAAAAACTCATAGGGGTGCATGCTTGTTTTTAGGTACAAAGCCCCACTTTGAAAAAAAACTCTCCACACTGTACTGACTTTCTGATCTCCTTCTTTCTATCAGCCATTTATTTTTGATCTGCTCTCTTTCTTTATTTGAGGCTTCCCCCCTTCCCCAAAACATGCTTGTCTTTTCTCCCTTTTCACAGGACAAGCAAAGCGGGAAGTCTGACAGCAGCATGCCAGCCAAGGGCGAGCTTGTAATGCAGGTATCGCCACGAGCGCCAAATCCCAGCTCTTTCTAAGTTGTTCCAAGGCTGTGGCGGGGACCACGGGGTTTGGGTTCAGAAGAAATGTATCTCAACATTTGCTTTCTCATCTGACCCATTATCTCACACGGGAAGACAGTTTGTTTCTGGCCTCTGGAGTTAACTTCGACCACCACATTGTCAGCAAGTGGTGAGAGGGGAGCCTGGCTGGTCCCACTGCTGGTCTAATTGAGTTGATCACCTTTTTAGGAACAAGTTACATAAAACTTTAATATGCAAACCTCTTAAATAATAACAAAAAGGTGGCCTAAAAATAGACAATGGGTTCTCCAAGATTGCCAAGCTGTCTCCAGAACTTGATCTGCTAAAATGAAGCTAACCAGATCCAAAAATTCTTCTTAATCCTTAAGTGTGTATATATTTAACAACTCATTTTTACTTGGGTTCACCAATGAACATCTTTTTTTGTGCCTTACACAGAACTCCAAGGAATGCAGGAGAGGCAGCCTGGTGAGGTACAAAGAGTACTAGCAAAGGAAATAGGAAACTAAGGCCTTCTCATCTGCCTCTGAGCCTAAGTTCCCTTGTTTGAAAGGAGACCGTAGCAATTCCTGCACTGCCCGCCTCCCAGAGGTGCTATAAGATTGAATGAGAACATGCAGATTAGTGCGTATTAAAAATTAAAACATAAGGTATGATGATGGGAGAAACTCAGTGTGTGAGAAGGCTCTAGACACCTAGAAGGGCAGAAAGTCAGGTGGAGACACACACGCACACACACACGCACACACGTGCATGTCATGACACCAGTTGTTTACAGCAGGCATCCATCTGCTTGTCCTGCATCCATTCTGATTGGGCGGTGCCCATGCTGTACAGGTTGGTTGTTAAATGTCTTGGATGTCATCCCCAGAGGTAAGGGATTATTCCTCAGGCTCCGAGATACTTTTGGGTGTCACATGAACAGTCACCCTGGCCTAGGCAGTTGAGAGAATTTTTTAAAATCATAAAGAATGCTTCTGTCCTTTTCAAACAACATGGCCCTGTGTTTTCTGGATCTTTAGTTTGAGACCTGGAAAAGCAGGCATTAGACAGTGAGTATGGAACAGAGCTGCATCAGTGTCCTTCAACTGGTCCACAAATACTCATTGAGCATCCACTCCCGTGTCTGCTGCTATTCGGTCCTTGGTAGGAGGGTTATACACACACTCCCATCCTGCTCCTGATGCATTTAAAATCCAGTTGATGTCTTGAGACATTTACCTAAGAAAGCAAAAATATATATATTAACACAAATAAACAAGAAAAGAAACTCCAGAAGATAAGTGCAATAGTTTTAGTTGCAATGATCATGGGAAACTTCATAGGGGAGGAGGCTCTTGATTTGGGCATTGAAGATAAGACATTTTTTAAGAGGTTACAAAGAAAGAAGTGGGCCTCTCAGGGCATGGAGCAGGAGAAGAAACCAGCATGAGCAGACACACGGTAGGAATGCAGGAGACTCACTCACTACAGGAGCAAGGGCAGGGCTTGGCTGGACCTGCAGCTGAAGGTTAGGAAGAATTAGGAAGTAGCAACAGAATGGGGCTGGACTGAAAAGGTCTTGGATGCCAGGTTAGGAGCTTTGGATTTTATCCTCTGGGCAATGAGGTGTCATTAGAGAGTTTTTAAGCAGGAGTGGTGTGGCTGCCCTGATTCCCTGGGAAGGAATTGCGTGGGGGCAGCAGATAGGACTTACCTGAGCTAGGAAAGGCCTGGGCAGCATAAGACTGTGACAGCTGCCAGAGATAAAGGGACATTCCAGGGAAAGGCTTGGCAGGACAAGATCCTCCCCGGATGACTGAATGAACACCTTTGACAGAAACAGCACGCCAGGAGAGAGGACGAGTGCTCTGGGGAGAGAAGATGGGTCAGGCTTGAGGCATGTTGAGTTTGTACTGATGGCGAGCCTTCAGCTGAAGGTACCCAGTGGGCAGTGAGAAATGTGGGACCAGGGCTCAGGAGGAAAATTGGGGCTGGAAATGTGCACTTGGAAGGTGCCAGGGTGGAAGTGATGGTTCACTCTGTGAGTGTTATCTATGTGCATGATCAGATGGCCATACCTCCTCACATGGTATTCAGTTGTCTCTCACAAAATGTAATCTTGTGCTGTGGGCACAATGCCACACCATTGTTGAATGATTTGAAGCTACAGCAGCATTGCCCCATCTCTGACCCCAACCTCAAGCCCTCGTTGCCATTGGCACTACTTACAGGCCACTCAAGCTGGAGACACGTAGCTGCTCAGCCCCTCAGAAATCTCAGCCAATGGGCAAAGACCTAGACCTGCCGGCCTAACCTCCTGTCCTCCATGCCTGGGACCACTCCCGTCACCTCTCCAAAGCTGCCTTGGCATCACCTCTCATCTCACCCCTCCTGTTGAATGAAGCACAGCTAACTTCTTTTTCTTTTATCTTTTAAGTATAAGATCATCCCCACCCCGGGTACCCACCCCCTGCTGGTCTTGGTGAACCCCAAGAGTGGAGGGAGACAAGGAGAAAGGTATGTTCTCTTCTCTTTCAAGATTTGGGCCTCTCCTCCCCTCAACCATAACAGATCAGACAGTGGTGACAGGCAGACTCCACCCCAGCACTGCCACCTGCCACTTCAGTACTTAGCCCAAGTGACTTCATGTCTCTGGTCCTCAGTTTCCTCCTCTGCAAAATGGGGATAAAATTAGTAATAATTCCTCCTCTCACAGGGTTATTTTGAGGCTGAGAATAGACATGGGCCTGCCACTTGAGCCATCATTAAAACTCTCAGGGTCAAACCAAGTTCTGAGATGCCTGTTCCCTCCCAGCCTGCCAAGTGTTTTCTTGGAGATGTGGCAGGACCCACTCATTAGGACCTCCTGGCCACACCCACCCCTCAGAAGGCAGGGCATCCACCTCATTCGTTTGCTGGTAGCTGGAGACTGCTAAACAGGGTGGGAGGGAAGAGGCAGCAGGGGTATGGAAGCTTCTGCTCCCTGCCCAGGACTGTTTAGTTCTGGGGCTATGAACACATGGCACAGTGATCTGGAATCCAGGTTAAAAAAATAATGATTAGTAGGGTTAAAGCAAGAACTATGAGGACCCCACCCCAGTCTAAGGGGCAGGACATCCCTCCCCACCTGACCTGATTAGTCTAAAGCTGGAGCCTGGAAACCAAGCCTGGTTGTGGCCACTGGCTCTCAGCCTTCCCTGCCCCAACCCCACCTCCTGCCTTTCCTCGTCATCCCAGGACTGCAGGGGGCCTCTCTCTAGGATGCTTTGATGCCTTTGTACAGTCCACAAAGGGCAGAATCATCTTGCCTAGACCATACAGAACATTTGGGAGGTCTCTGTGGAGGAAAAAGCTTTAGAATGAAAATTCTGTCCTCTGGACTTCTCTGCCCTGTCCTCTCTGTAAGAGGTGATGCTCCCAGGGTTAGAGGGTAGAGCCTTGAATGGCGGGGCAGCCTTGAACCAGGGGGACACAACATGGATGATGTCAGGGTCTTCATGCATCATTCTCCTTTCTCAAGTTTAAATGGACCTTAAAGAGCTGTTTGCCCCAATGTGACTTCCCACGATGACATTTTCCCTCTCTGTCTGTCTGTCTCTCTCTCTCCTTTTCTTTTTTCCCCATAGAATTCTTCGGAAATTCCACTATCTGCTCAACCCCAAACAAGTTTTCAGCCTGGACAACGGGGGGCCTACTCCAGGGTATGAAGATAATGATCTTTACCCTTTATTTCCCCACACCCTTTTAATTTCTAATGAAGATGCCCTTCTTTTGGCACCTTTTCCATCTTTCATCTCTCGATTCGTCTTTCCTACCATTTTGCCTTCTTTCTCTTTTTCTCACATCCTCCTCTTACTCCTGGAGATGCCTGGGACACCCGCTATGGCCCTCCTGTGCCTGATCCCAGAAAAAGTTGTTGATTTTGTAAGAGGAGAAAACTGCACATACCATTGATTTCATTGACAGCAAGAGCAAGCTGGTAAATTATTTTAACTTATTTGCAAGGCTGCATTAGCTGGTATCTTCCTACTGAATCATCAGGAAGGAGAAAGAGTTTTCTTATCACTTGTCAGTCAGCAGTTTGGAAATCTGTGCAGTGACTCAGAGTTCTGCCATGTATTCCACTGTGGGGACATTTTAGGATCAAGACAATTGGTTATTCGAGAGAATCGTTTTTCTTTTCTGGATTATCCAATTTTGAGGTTGTTATGCTCCTCCCGGCCCTCCTCCTCCTGCCACTGCCCAGAGGTCTGCTGGGAGGAGCCGGTGCCTGTGCCAGGGGCCAACGCGGTGAGCTGCGGGGCCCTGAATCGGAGGCCCCTCCAGCACCTGGGCTGGAAGGCGTGGGAAGGCCGGGCCTCCTCCCAGCCCGAGCTGGCGCACTAGAGCCATCTGCTGGCCAGTGCCGGCCCCGGGGCTGTCTCTGTGCACGCCGGGCTGCGATTTCCCAGCACAAGGCCACTTTCCCTAATCTCCTAACCAGAATTTCTACTCTGGGTTGAGCAAGACCCCTCAGAAGGGCTGGAGTAAGGACCAGCCCTTCTGGGAAAAAGGGACTCTGACCCGTCTTTGGATGTCTGACACAAAACTGTTATTTATGGCAGTAGTAGTACAAGACCCAGTTCAAAGGGGAAAGAAACGTAAGTGTGAATTCAGTACGCTTGCCATGATTTACTTGTAAAACTAATTTCAGAACAGAGCCCACCTGTCCTGCTGCAGTTGCCATCACAGTCGCGGTGACTGCAATTTGCTGCTGTGTAGCATAACCTGTGACCAAGCAGCCACCCACGGGCACCTTTAAAGCCCACTCGCAATACTTGAAAACAGTCCTCTAGCTTAACCGCATCCACCCTGAATTGCTTTCACTCTGATGACAAGGCAGGTGTCTACTTCCAGGCCTGATGTGCCCTGGGTGTCTCTGATGTGCATGTCACTCTGTAATCAGCCGGGCTGTCTAGCAAAGGGAGCCTCCTTGGGAATTCACTTCCCACAGGAGAGCAGAGTTCTGCATGAGAAGTGGAAGAGAAAGAATGTTAATTTTCCTACACGTGCATCTGTGGTTCTGAGATCCCCAGGGGTCTTCTCAGATCACCAGGCTGGGCAAAGGGGAAGCGCTGACCTTCAGCTTCCCAAGTCTCAACCCCAGGGGTTCACAGGTTACATTTGTTCCAAAGGAGAGGCTATTAACCTTTTTGTGCCAGGAACCCCTTTGGCAGTCCGTAAAGCCTATTGGACCCGTTCTTGGAATATTTCTTAATGCATAAAATGAAATAATATAGGATAACCAGGGAAACTAATTATATTGAAAAATAGTTATTAAAACATTAAAAAACAAATTTGTGATATGGGAATATTTGTGCTTTACCAGTGCATTAAATAGCAAGATCCCAAAGCAGGTCTAATAACTACTGTAAATTCTAAGCAGTGAGGAGCAGAAACGATAAATAGTAGGAGCTATCTGCCATGCTGTGTGCAACAGTAACACGGTTGCAATGCTGACTGCTGACAAAGTCACAGGAGTCATTAGTAGCTCTGTGATTTGTTGCCTACATTCACAACTGAAGGAAATGCTAAATTTCAGTTAGAACTTAGAGAAATAAGAATGTAATGTCTTCTCCTCCAAGTTCATGGCCCTCTGAATCCACAGACCCCTTGGAGGTTGATGGACCTCAGGTGCAGAGCCCTGCTCTGAAGGGTTAAGTACTGACCTTCAGCTTAAAGGGTCACAAACTATGGATCCCTCTGCACAACTGGTAGACAGTTTCTAGAAAACCGTTTTCTGTTTGTGTTGAATGCTGAGTCAGAGTCTCCGCATACAAGGAGGCTGCCTGGGATTTTTTCCCCAAATTCAATGGCACTGCATTGTAAGTTCTGATTTCAGAATGTTAAGAGACCCTTTCAACCCCAAAAGGAATCAAGGTCTTAACCTCCCTTTAGGGAACAGAAGAGACTCTGACTCAACAAGGATCAAATGTCAGCCACACCCTAGTCAACAAGCCCATTTTAGCCTTTCTTCTGCTTCCCAGATTGAACTTTTTCCGTGATACTCCAGACTTCCGTGTTTTAGCCTGCGGAGGAGATGGGACAGTTGGCTGGATCTTGGATTGCATTGGTAAGCATGGATTGGGAGGGCCTTTACTGTTTATTTATAGTAAGCATACTTAAAGTCAGCAGAAGGCAATAAAAAAGAGGAGTGGAGCCCTGTCTTGTTCATCCTTGTATCCACCCTTGGGCCAATGCTCCACTAAATATCTGCTTTGGACCGAAAAAAACGAAGAAATAAGACAATGGAAAGATTCCCACAGACACACAGATAATAGTTTAGCTTCAGGCCTTGCCTCAAAAACATATCTGTCGTGGCTGGAGTTTGGGCAGTGACAGGACAGACCAGATTTGGTGGGAGGTGGGGGGTGGTAGGGACAGGACTGGGACGCCAGACAGATCCATGGTGGGTCAAGACCGGAGAAGTCGGCATAGATGCATAGCCCGGGGCAAATCCTCTTGAGATGAACACCTAGGGCCTCAGTCCAGAAAGCCCATCTGGAAAGCACAGATCAGTGCAAGCAAAAAGGGCCACACTGGACTGTGTCCAATACACCTAAATAAAAAGGGCAGCAGGGGGCACCCAGGCTGGGAATCTGGAGGCCTGAGTTCTAGCCCAGCTCTGCCTGGATCTGTATGTCCCTGGACACGTCGGCCCCAGTAAGTGATGAACACTGACTCTGTGCAATTCTGGGATGGGGGTGTATTGAAGGTCTAACCCTAGAAAACCCAGATGAACCCTGCAACATGGAACACAAGGCCAGGAAAGCAGGCAAGGGAAGCACTGGCAGGGCAGTCATCAAAGTCAGAGACTGAGCCCAGAGCAATGAGCCCTGGGCTGCTTCAGTCTTCCCATCCTGCATTCCACAGATGCTGCCTGTGCACCTGTATGTGCCCAGCTCTCCTCAAGGCACTGAAGACACAGCAATGAACGAACACAAAAATTTGCTTTCATAGAGCTTACCTTCTAGAGCAAAGGGACAGGCAATACACGATGAAATAAGTGAAACATACAGTATGTCAGAAGGTGATAAAAAATATAGCAGAGAAGGGGCAAAGATGACATTTGCATGGAGACCTGGAGGAGGGGTGAGCCCTGTGGATGCCCGAGGAAGAGCAATGCCTACAGAAGGAACAGCAAGGACAGAGGCCCTGGGCTGGGAGCAGGCCAGGGTGGCCAGTGCAGAGCGGATGCGAGGAGAGTGACGGGGCATGAAGCAGAAGTCACTGGGACATAGAGGACACTATATGGAATATGGCTTTTATACGGGGAGAGCCGCAAGACACTGGGTGGTTCTGAGCAAAGGAGGGATGTGACAGATTAAGAGAAAAGGGTAGAAGCAGGAGACCAGCTAGGAGGCCACTGCAGCAATCCAAGGGAGAGATGACCAGGCTCGGACTACGGTGGAAACAGAGGGGTGGTGAAAAGTGGCCAGCCTCTGGACAGACATCTTTGGGAGGTGGAGGGAACAGAACTTGCTGACAGACTGGATGTGGGAGATGAGAGGAAGGAGGAGTCAGGGTGGGCCAGGACTAGACCCTGAGGGGGGCAGGGAAAGCTGGGCCTGTGGGGAGTGTGAAGAGACCACCTGGAGGGGTGAGAAGGCTGCACACCTGCCACCCTCTGCTCCCCCACCCCCAGGCGCTTTGGTTGCCATGGACACAGCCTTGCCAAGCAGCCACCCACTCTCTCCTGTCACCTCAGGCTCTGGAGTTGTGGGAGGAGGGAGGAGTCCTCCGGAGCCAAGGAAGGAAAAGCTGATCCGCAGAGGGTGGAGGGCTGCAGTGTGGGGCTACTTGCATGGCTCCCTCTCCATCGGG